>NC_064567.1:83633289-84244956 GCF_937001465.1 Orcinus orca
GTTTTATCGTGCTACTCTTATGCTGGGACAAAATCTAGAAACAGTGCATCTGAAGTCAGGAGAAGGAAATTTTCCAGTCTTTGATGCAAGTCTCTAGACTAAAAGTGGTGGGGAAAAATTAATTGACGGGAACATTTACCATACCCTTTATTGGCTCACCCCTGAGGTCTCCCTACCCAGGTCACACGTTGTAGTTCATACTGTGAACTGAGAATTGAAGATCATGTATTCCTACTCCACTCCTGTCAGTCTTTGGAGCCATCCTGAGATTTATTTCCAACAAAACCATTAAATTTTCTGCTATGTGATCTACCAACAAATTCCTGTCCATGCAACACATTGTTGTGTAAGAGCCATACCTTGTAGAATGGAATGTAAAGAGCTGTGACATCTGGAAATGTCTCAAATTTTAAATTAACTCACTCTAAACTTCCTTATTTGTGGAGTACTTTTCTTAGAAATCTTCAATCCTGGGCTGAGATAGGTAAATGGAGCTCAAAACTGGCCAAAGATTCAGATAGCTAATTTTAGAGAGTAGCTTTCATTTTGGGAACAATGTTTTAATTTTGTTTTTGTGATTAGGTGATTAAGTTAACAAAATGTCTCAAAAATTCTTGTGGATCAGAAAGTCAGGGGAGAAAAACTGTCCTGTAAAATTATTATAATTTTATACTCTTTCTTTTAATTTTTCTTGTTTCTGATTCTCCTTTAAATTACACCCCAATACCTGCGGTTGTTTTTCTCATTCAGGCAACAGAGGTACTATGATTTTCCCATTAAGAAACTAGCTAAAGACATATAAGTTTCAAGAAAGACTTTAAAATTTTCCTCTCTTTTTAAATTTTCATGACAATTCATTTCAAACCCTAATCTTATATTTTTCCATTTTATTTTGATTTTTATATCTTTTCCTAGATATCTTATAGAATTTGTTGAACACCTCGGTGTACCATAACAATGAGCTAAATGCTCAAGGAGATACAAAAGAAGTACATAATGCCAACTATGATGTCAATTAGTGAAACATTTGACAACAATAAAAATTGCATTTGAAAGCATTATTCTATGTAAGAAATTGTGAGAGACGATATATGAATAAGTTCTAAATTTAACATAATTAAAATTCAAAATGAGATTTTTCAGCCTGTTGGGAAATCACCATTTTTCTATTATGTGATTCTTAACCATGTCCACTGACATTTATCAGTATATAAGTATTGTGCTAGACACTTAGATATACATTTTCTTATGCAATATTCACACTCTGCTGAGGTTGGTAATATTAGCTCTGTTTTACGGATAAGGAAATGAAGCACTAAAATTACATAAGAAGTAAGTGGCAGAACCAGAATGTGAGTTCAGGTCTCCTAACTTCAAGTCCTTTCTTCTGTCCAGTGTCATAGCTGACTCTCAAAAGTGTTTACTAGATTATATGTGGATGAAATGGATGATAGATGAGTAATTGGATAGCGAATCTATTTCATTGTTTACTCATAGTATATTATCATAAAATTAAAAAAAATAGTTGATTACTTTAAAATTCTTAGATGATCATATTGACTTGCTGTTATTTTTTTAAGCCAATTATTTTCTTCTGCTTGAGCTGAAAGTGTTATTATTATTTTAAATTAATTGATGTTGGTATATTTTAACTTTATTGTCTTATATTTTTATATAATGTGAAAATGTTTTGAAAATGACTCTGGTTATGAAATTAATTAAACATCCAATAAAATCACTTGTATGCCTACATCAATAATTTAAATGGATTTGAGTATCATGTTTTAAGACTCTTGTTTATTAACTCAGGGAAATAATATACATTGGTTAATAATCTGTGCATATATTGCATGATTCCCAAGTGCACTTTCCCTTGTTTAAAAAGATTTATATTTAAAATGGAAAACATTTCAATGGTCCTAAATTCTACTTGCAGCCTTAGTTTTTCAAAAAGGAGAAAAGACATTCCCATTTGTAAGAATAAAAGGACTTTTCTTAATTTCCATAAAGTTAAGAAAACAGAATTCCTATCACAGATTCAGTTTTTATGATTTGGAAAGGCTCAGTGAATGAGTTACCTTCTGACACCAAGTTCTTAAGACTACCCTTGAAAGTCCCACAGTGTAACTAAGCTTACTCAAAGTGATTTTTATTAAGTGGTGCCTCCTGAACATCGAATAGGGGTGGCAATTATGGGGAACTTGGAAATATTGGTATATTCCTAATAGCAGCAATGAACTGCTGAAAAGTGGAGTGAAATTATAATTGTAAAAGTACTTTAAACTTTTAAACTTAGTTTTTTTGAGGAAGAGATACTGAAGCTTGGAAGGCTACAATGATCCAAAAGTATGCATATAAAACAAATAAACAAAACAAATATTCTCAGTAGAGTAGTTTCATAGATATAGACTTTATAATATGAAACACCAACCTGATTAATATGGAACTGTAGAAAAATACAGGGCAATAATGCAACTTATTTTATGACCTAAATGTGGCTTAGAAGTCAAGCTATATAAGCTTCCAAAGGAAAGCCCGTTGGGTCTGTGCAGACAGTTGATAAGAATTCAGTTTGTCTGACAGAAGTAAAATGGGCAGAGAAGTGTACCTGTACGTAAAGACGATATATTACCTACATGGAAATCTATGGGCTGGGAAGCCAGTGTAGTATAATGTATCATTAATATAAAAGAAGAAAGGAATGGAATATTGCCTGGTCAAGTGAAGGGTGTTGATAACTGTTAATGAACACAGATATCAGTAAGATGTAATACAGAATAGGGATGGAAAGGGTCATCTAATCAGGTATGCATTAATATTTTCTTTTACATCTTTATTGCAGTATAATCACTTTACAGTGTTAGTTTCTGCTGTACAACACAGTGAATCAGTTATATGTATACATATATCCCCATATCCCATCCCTCTTGAGCCTCCCTCCCACCCTCCCTATCCTACCCCTCTAGGTCGTCAAAAGGCATCGAGCTGTTGATCTCCTTGTGCTATGCAGTAGCCATCCATTTTACATTTGGTAGTGAACGTATGTCAGTGCTACTCTATCACTTCATCCCAGCTTCCCCTTCCTGCCCTGTGTCCTCAAATCCATTCTCTACATCTGCATCTTTATTCCTGCCCTGCCACTAGGTTCATCAGTACCTTTTTTTAGATTCCATATATATGTGTTAACATACAGTATTTGTTTTTCTCTTTCTGACTTACTTCACTCTGTATGACAGACTCTATGTTCATCCACTTCATTACAAATAACTGAATTTCGTTCCTTTTTAGGGTTGAATAATATGCCATTCTATATATGTGCCACATTTTCTTTATCCATTCATCTGTCGATGGACATTTAGGATGTTTCCATGTCCTGACTATTGTAAATAGTGCTGCAATGAACATTGTGGTACATGTCTCTCTTTTTTTTTTAACATCTTTATTGGAGTATAATTGCTTTACAATGCTGTGTTAGTGTCTGCTGTATAACAAAGTGAATCAGCTGTACATATACATATATCCCCATATCCGCTTCCTCTTGCATCTCCCTCCCACCCTCCCTATCCCACCCCTCTAGGTGGTCACATAGCACAGAGCTAATCTCCCTGTGCGATGCAGCTGCTTCCCACTAGCTACCTATTTTACATTTGGTAGTGTATATATGTAGGTGCTACTCTTTCGCTTTGTCCCAGCTTACCCTTCCCCCACCCCGTGTCCTCAAGTCAATTCTCTATGTCTGCTTCTTTATTCCTGTCCTGCCCCTAGGTACGTCAGAACCATTTTTTTTTTAGATTACATATATATGTGTTAGCATACAGTATTTGTTTTTCTCCTTCTGACTTACTTCACTCTGTGTGACAGACTCTAGGTCCATCTGCCTAACTGCAAATGACTCAATTTCGTTTCTTTTTATGGCTGAGTAATATTCCATTGTATATATGTGCCACATCTTCTTTATCCATTCATCTGTGGATGGACACTTAGGTTGCTTCCAAGTCCTGGCTATTGTAAATAGTGCTGCAGTGAACACTGTGGTACATGTCTCTTTTTGAATTATGATTTTCTCAGGGTATATGCCCAGTAGTGGGATTGCTGGGTCATATAGTAGTTCTATTTTTAGTTTTTTAAGGAACTTCCATACTGTTCTGCATAGTGGCTGTATCAGTTTACATTCCCAGCAATAGTGCAGGAGGGTTCCCTTTTCTCCGCACCCTCTCCAACATTTACTGTTAGTAGATTTTTTGATGATGGCCATTCTGACTGGTGTGAGGTGATACCTCACTGTGGTTTTGATTTGCATTTCTCTAATGATTAGTGATGTTGAGCATCTTTTCATGTGTTTGTTGGCAATCTGTATGTCTTCTTTGGAGAAATGTCTATTTAGGTCTTCTGCCCATTTTTGGATTGTGTTCTTTGTTTTTTTAATATTGAGTTGCATGAGTTGCTTGTATATTTTGGAGATTAATCCTTTGTCAGTTGCTTCGTTTGCAAATATTTTCTCCCATTCTGAGGGTTGTCTTTTTGTCTTATTTATGGTTTCCTTTGCTGTGCAAAAGCTTTTTAAGTTTCATTAGGTCCCATTTGTTTATTTTTGATTTTATTTCCATTAATCTAGGAGGTGGTCAAAAAGGATCTTGCTGTGATTTATGTCATAGAGTGTTCTGCCTATGTTTTCCTTGAAGAGTTTTATAGTGTCTGGCCTTACATTTAGGTCTTTATTCCATTTTGAGTTTATGTTTGCGTATGGTGTTAGGAAGTGTTCTAATTTCATTCTTTTACATGTAGCTGTCCAGTTTTCCCATCACCAATTATTGAAGAGGCTGTCTTTGCTCCGTTGTATATTCTTGCCTCCTTTATCAAAGAGAAGGTGACCATATGTGCGTGAGTTTATCTTTGGGCTTTCTATCCTGTTCCATTGCTCTATATTTCTGTTTTTGTGCCAGTACCATACTGTTTTGATCACTGTAGCTTTGTAGTATTGTCTGAAGACAGGAAGCCTGATTCTTCCAGCTCCGTTTTTCTTTCTCAGGAGTGCTTTGGCTATTCGGGGGTCTTCTGTGTTTCCATACAAATTGTGAAATATTTTGTTCTAGTTCTGTGAAAAATGCCATTGGTAGTTTGATAGGGATTGCATTGAATCTGTAGATTGCTTTGGGTAGTATAGTCATTTTCACAATGTTGATTCTTCCAATCCAGGAACATAGTATATCTCTCTATCTGTTTGTATCGTCTTTGATTTCTTTCATCAGTGTATTATAGTTTTCTGCATACAGGTCTTTTGTCTCCTTGGGTAGGTTTATTCCTGGGTATTTTATTCTTTTTCTTGCAGTGGTAAATGGGAGTGTTTCCTTAATTTCTCTTTCTGAGTTTTTGTTGTTACTGTATAAGAATGCAAGTGATTTCCGTGCATTAATTTTGTATCTTGCTACTTTACCAAATTCATTGATTAACTCTAGTAGTTTTCTGGTGGCATCTTTAGGATTTTCTATGTAGTATTGTATCATCTACAGTGACAGTTTTACTTCTTCATTTACAATTTTGATTCCTTTTATTTCTTTTTCTTTTCTGATTGCCATGTCTAAAACTTCCACAACTGTGTTGAATAATAGTGGTGAGAGTGGGCACCCTTGTCTTGTTCCTGATCTTAGAGCAAATGGTTTTAGTTTTTCACCATTGAGGATGACATTGGCTGTGGGTTTGTTGTATATGACTTTTATTATATTGAGGTAGCTTCTCTCTTCCGACTTTCTGAAGAGTTTTTATCATTAATGGGTGTTGAATTTTGTCAAAAGCTTTTTGTCCATCTATTGAGATTATCATACAATTTTTATCTTTCAGTTTGTTAATATGGTGTATCACATTGATTGATTTGCATATATTGAAGAATCCTTGCATTCCTGGGATAAACCCCAGTTGATCATGGTGTATGATCATTTTAATGTGCTGTTGATTTCTGTTTGCTAGTATTTTGGTGAGGATTTTTGCATCTATCTTCATCAGTGATATTGGCCTGTAATTTTCTTTTTTGAGACATCTTTGTCTGGTTTTGGTATCAGGGTGATTTTGCCCTCATAGAATGAGTTTGGGAGTTTTCCTCTCTCTGCTATATTTTGGAAGAGTTTTAGAAGGATAGATGTCTCTAAATGTTTGATAGACTTCACCTGTGAAGCTGTCTGGCCCTGGGCTTTTGTTTGTTGGAAGATTTTAATCACAGTTTCAATTTCAGTGTTTGTGATCGCTCAGTTCGTATTTTCTGTTTCATCCTCACTCAGTCTTGGAAGGTTGTACTTTTCTAAGAATTTTTCCATTTCTTCCTGGTAGTCCATTTTATTGGCATATAGTTTCTTGTAGTAGTCTCTTATGATCCTTTGTATTTCTGCAGTGTCACTTGTTACTTCTCATTTTTCATTTCTTATTCTGTTGATGTGAGTCTTCTGCCTTATTTCCTGATAAGTCTGGCTAATGGTTTATCTTTTTTTTTTAATCTTCTCAAAAAACCAGCTTTTAGTTTTATTGATGTTTGCTATTGTTTCCTTCACTTCTTTTTCATTTATTTCTGATCTGATCTTTATGATTACTTTCCTTCTGCTAACTTTGGGCTTTTTTTGTGGTTGTTACTGTTGTTGTTCTTCTTTCTTTAATTGCTTTAGGTGTAAGGTTAGGTTGTTGATTTGAGATTTTTCTTGTTTCTTGAGGTAGGATTGTACTGTTATAAACTTCCCTCTTAGAACTGCTTTTGCTGCATCCCATTGGTTTTGGGTCATTGTGTTTTCATTGTCATTTGTTTCTAGGTATTTTTAGATTTCCTCTTTGATTTCTTCAGTGATCTGTTAGTTGTTTAGTAGTGCATTGTTTAGCTTCCATGTGTTTGTATATTTTACAGTTTTTTCCTGTAATTGATACTGGTCTCATAGCATAGTGGTCAGAAAAGATACTTGATGTGATTTCAATTTTCTTAACTTTACCAATGCTTGATTTGTGACCCCAAGATGTGATCTCTCCTGGAGAATGTTCCATGTGCACTTGAGAAGACAGTGTATTCTGTTGTTTTTTAATGGAATGTCCTATAAATATCAATTAAGTCCATCTTGTTTAGTGTATCATTTAAAGCTTGTGTTTCCTTATTTATTTTCAGTTTGGTTGATCTGTCCATTGGTGAAAGTGAGGTTTAAAGTCCCCTACTATGATTGTGTTACTGTCGATTTTCCTTTTTATGGATGTTAGCATTTGCTTTATGTAGTGAGGTGCTCCTGTACATAAATACATAAATATTTATGTGTATATTTATATACATAAACATTTACAGTTGTTATATCTTCTTCTTGGGTCGATCCCTTGATCATTATGTAGTGTCCTTCTTTGTCTCTTGTAATAGTCTTTATTTTAAAATCTATTTTGTCTGATATGAGAATCGCTACTCCAGCTTTCTTTTGATTTCCATTTGCATGGAATATCTTTTTCAATCCCCTCCCTTTCAGTCTGTATGTTTCCCTAGGTCTAAAGTTGGTCTCTTGTCGACAGTATATATATGGGTCTTGTTTTTGTATTCATTCAGCCAGTTTGTGTTTTTGGTTGGAGCATTTAATCCATTCACATTTAAGGTGCTTATTGATATGTATGTTCTATTAACATTTTCTTAGTTGTTTTGTGTTTGTTTTTGTAAGTCTTTTCCTTCTCTTGTGTTTCCTGCCTAGAGAAGTTCCTTTAGCAATTTTTGTAAAGCTGGTTTGGTGGTGCTGAATTCTCTTAAATTTTGCTTGTCTATTTTCTTCTTCTAGGATGTGAATAATTCAAATGTTTGTGTACTTCATGTTGTCCCAGAGGTCTCTGAGACTGCCCTCCATTGTTTTCATTCTTTTTTCTGCTCCACCAGTTATTTTCACCATTCTATCTTCCTGCTGAGTTATCCATTCTTCTGCCTCAGTTATTCTGCTATTGATTTCTTCTAGAGTAAGTTTAATTTCAGTTATTGTGTTGTTTGTTACTGTTTGCTCTTTAGTTCTTCTAGGTGCTTGTTAAATGTTTCTTGTATTTTCTCCATTTTATTTCTGATATTTTGAATCATCTTTACTGTCATTACTCTGAATTCTTTTTCAGGTAGTTTGCCCATTTCCTCTTCATTTATTTTGTCTTGTGGGTTTTTATCTTGCTCCTTTGCCTGCAAGATATTTCTCTGTCTTCTCATTTTGTCTAATTTAGAGTATTTGAGGTCTCCTTTCCCTAGTCTGCAAGGTCGTAGTTACTCTTGTTTCTGTTCTCTGCCCCCCGGTTGTGACGTTGGTCCAGTTTGTTGTGTAGGCTTCCTGATGGGAGGGGCTGGTGCCTGCGTTCTGGTGTGTGAAGCTGAGGCTTTTCACTCTGATGAGCAGGGCCGTGTCAGGTGGTGTGTTTTGAGGCGTCTGTGAGCTTAGTATGACTTTAGGTAGTCTGTGTGCTGATGCGTGGGTTTGTGGTTCCTGTCTTGTTTGTTTTTTGGTGTGATGTGTCCAGCGCTGTGACCTGCTGGCAGTTGGGTGGAGCCAGGTCTTGGATTCAGATACAGGCCTCTGTGAGAACTCTTGGCAATTAATCTTCCCTGGGGCCAGAAATTCTCTTGTGTTCCAGCGTCCTAGACTTGGTGCTCCCACTCCAGAGCCTCAGGCCTCACTTCCCCGAGGAACAGGCAAGTCACTCGACCCAGAAATAAAGGGGATTAAAAAAAGAAGAAGAAGAAGAAGAAAGAGTATCAAAACACCAGACAAATGATAAAAGTAAAATCAAACAAACAAAAACAGAAACAAGGACACACACACACACACACACAAGAAACAAAAACAGAACCAAATAAAATAAAACGCAAAAGAACCACCAGACAAACAAAAGAACCCAAGAACGAAATCAAACAATTATAAAGAAAACTGACAAAAGCAAAAAACAAAACCAAAGCAGATTGTCAACTGAAGAATGAAGCAAAGAAACAAAACAAACTTACAAAAATGATATAAAAACAGAAAGAAGAAAAAGAGAAAGGGGAAAGAAGTCAGAACAACAGAAAAGCAGCGTAAGAATAGAAATATAAAAAATAAAATAGAAAATATATTAAAGGAGGAGATAAGTTCAAGATGTTTGAGTAGAAGGACATGCACTCACTCCCTCTTGCGAGAGCACCGGAATCACAACTAACTGCTGAACAGTCATCGACAGGAAGACACTGGAACTCAACAAAAAAGATACCCCACATCCAAAGACAAAGGAGAAGCCACAATGAGATGGTAGGAGGGGCACAATCACAATAAAATCAAATCCCATGATGCTGGGTTCTGGAGAACACTTATACCGCAGAAGTCTACCCACTGGAGTGAAGGTTCTGAGCCACATGTCAGGCTTCCTAACCTGGGGACCCAGCAATGGGAGGAGGAATTCCTAGAGAATCAGACTTTGAAGACTAGCAGGATTTGACTGAAGAACGTCAGCAGGACTGGGGGAAAGAGAGACTCTACTCTTGGAGGGCACACACAAAATAGTGTGTGCATTGGGACCCAGGGCAAGGAGCAGTGACCCCATAGGAGATTGAACCAGACGCACCTGCTAGTGTTGGAGGGTCTCCTGCAGAGGCAGGGATGGCTGTGGCTCACCGTGAGGGCAAGGACACTGGCAGCAGAAGTTCTGGGAAGTACTCCTTGTGGTGAGCCCTACCAGATTCCATCATTAGCCCCACCAAAGAGCCAGGTAGGCTCCAGTGTTGGGTCACCTCAGGCCAAACAACCAACAGAGAGGGAACGCAGCCCCACCCATCAGCAGTCAAGCAGATTAAAGTTTTACTGAGCTCTGCCCACCAGAGGAACACCCAGCTCTACCCACCACCAGTCCCTCCCATCAGGAAACTTGCACAAGTCTCTTAGATAGCCTCATCCACCAGAGGGCAGACAGCAGAAGCAAGAAGACTACAATCCTGCAGCCTGTGGAACAAAAACCACATTCACAGAAAAATAGACAAGATGAAAAGGCTATGTACCCGATGAAGGAACAAGATAAAACCCCAGAAAAACAACTAAATGAAGTGGAGATAGGCAACCTTCCAGAAAAAGAATTCAGAATAATGATAGTGAAGATGATCCAGGACCTCGGAAAAAGAATGGAGGCGAAGATCGAGAAGATGCAAGAAATGTTTAACAAAGACCTAGAAGAATTAAAGAACAAACAAACAGAGATGAACAATACAATAACTGAAAAGAAAACTACAGTAGAAGGAATCAATAGCAGAATAATTGAGACAGAAGAACGGAAAAGTGACCTGGAAGACAGAATGATGGAATTCACTGTCATGGAACAGAATGAAGAAAAAAGAATAAAAAGAAATGAAGACAGTCTAAGAGACCTCTGGGACAACATTAAACACAACAACATCTGCATTATAGGGGTCCCAGAAGGAGAAGAGAGAGAGAAAGGACCCAAGAAAATATTTGAAGAGGTTATAGTCGAAAACTTCCCTAACATAGGAAAGGAAATAGCCCCCCAAGTCCAGGAAGTCCCAGGCAGGATAAACGCAAGGAGAAACATGCCGAGACACACAGTAATGAAATTGACAAATGTTAAAGACAAAGAAAAATTATTGAAAGCAGCAAGAGGAAAATGACAAATAACATACAAGGGAACTCCCATAAGGTTAACAGCTGATTTCTCAGCAGAAACTCCACACGCCAGAGGGAATGGCATGACATATTTAAAGTGATGAAAGGGAAGAATCTACAACCAAGAGTACTCTACCCAGCAGGGATCTCATTCAGATTCGACAGAGAAATCAAAAGCTTTACAGACAAGCAAAGGCAAAGAGAATTCAGCACCACCAAACCAGCTTTACAACAAATGCTACAGGAACTTCTCTAAGGGAGAAACACAAGAGAAGAAAACGACCAACAAAAACAAACCCAAAACAAATAAGAAAATGGTAACAGTGACATACATATCGATAATTACCTTAAACATGAATGGATTAAATGCTTCAATCAGAAGATACAGGGTCGCTGATTGGAAACAAAAACAAGACCCATGATTATGCTGTCGACAAGAGACCCATTTCAGACCTAGGGACACATAGAGACTGAAAGTGAGGGGATGGAAAAAGGTATTCCATGCAATTGGAAATCAAAAGAAAGCTGGAGTAGCAATACTCATATAAGATAAAATAGACTTTAAAATAAAGAATGTTACAAGAGACAAGGAAGGATAATACATAACGATCAAGGGATCAATCCAAGAAGAAGATATAACAATTATAAATGTATATGCACCCAACATAGGACCACCTCAATACATAAGGCAACTGTTAACAGGTATAAAAGAGGAAATCAACAGTACAACAATAATAGTGGGGGACTTTTAACACCTCACTTACATCAATGGACAGATCATCCAAACAGAAAATTAATCAACACAAGCTTTAAATGACACAATAGACCAGATAGATATAATTGATATTTATAGGACATTTCATCCCAAAACAGCAGATTACACTTTTTTCTCACGTGCACACAGAACATTCTCCAGGATAGATCACATCTTGGGTCACAAATCAAACCTCAGTAAATTTAAGAAAATTGAAATCATATCAAGCACCTTTTCTGAGCACAATGCTATGAGGTTAGAAATAAATTACAGGGAAAAAAATGTAAAAAACACAAACAGATCGAGGCTAAACAATACGGTACTAAATAACCCAGTGATCACTGAAGAAATCAAAGAGGAAATCAAGTATACTTAGAGACAAATGACAACGAAAGCATGATGATCCCACACCTATGGGATGCAGCAAAAGCAATTCTCAGAGGGAAGTTTATAGCAATACAAGCCTACCTCAAGAAACAAGAAAAATCTCAAATAAATAGTCTAGCCTTACACCTAAAGGAACTAGAGAAAGAAGAACATACAAAACCCAAAGTTAGTAGAAGGAAAGAAATCATAAATATCAGAGCAGAAATAAATAGAAACAAAGAAAACAATAGCAAAGATCAATAAAACTAAATGCTTCACTGAAAAAGTAAACAAAATTGATAAACCATTAGCCAGACTGATCAAGAAAAAGAGGGAGAGGACTCAAATCAATAAATTCAGAAATGAAAAAGGAGAAGTTACAACAGACACTGCAGAAACACAAAGCATCCTAAGAGACTATTAGAAGCAACTCTATGCCAATAAAATGGACAACCTGGAAGAAATGGACAAATTCTTAGAAAGCTATAACCTTCCAAGACTGAACCAGGAAGAAATAGAAAATATGAACAGACCAATCACAAGTAATGAAATTGAAACTGTGATTAAAAATCTTCCAAAAAACAAAAGTCCAGGACCAGATGGTTTCACAGGCAAATTTTATCAAACATTTAGAGAAGAGCTAACACCTATCCTTCTCAAAATTTTCCAAAATATATCAGAGGAACACTTCCAAACTCATTCTGTGAGGCCATGAACACTCTGCTAGCAAAACGAGACAAAGATAGTACAAAAAATGAAAATTGCAGACCAATATCACTGATGAATATAGATGCAAAATCCTCAACAAAATACTAGCAAACAGAATCCAACAACACATTAAAAGTATCATTCATACACCATGATCAAGTGGGGTTTATCCCAGGGATGCAAGAATTCTTCAGTATAAACAAATCAATGAATGTGATATACCGTATTACCAAATTGAATAATAAAAACCATATGATCATCTCAATAGATGCAGAAAAAGCTTTTGACAAAATTTGACACCCAGTTATGATAAAAACTCTCCAGAAAGTGGGCATAAAGGGAACCTACCTCAACAGAATAAAGGCCATATACAACACCTCACAGGAAACATCATTCTCAATGGTGAAAAACTGGAAGCATTTCCTCTAAGATCAGGAACAAGACAAGGATGTCCACTCTCACCACTATTATTCAACATAGTTTTGGAAGTCCTAGCCATGGCAATCAGAGAAGAAAAATAAAAGGAATACAAATTGGAAAAGAAGAAGTAAAACTGTCACTGTTTGCAGATGGCATGATACCATACATAGAGAATCCTAAAGATGCCACCAGAAAACTACTAGAGCTAATCAATGAATTTGGTAAATTTGCAGGCTAAAAATTTAATGCACAGAAATCTCTTGGATTTGTATACACTAATGATGAAAAATCTGAAAGAGAAATTAAGGAAACACTCCCATTTACCATTGCAACAAAAAGAATAAAATACCTGGGAATAAACCTACCTAGTGAGACAAAAGACCTGTGGTCAGAGAACGATAAGACACTGATCAAAGAAATTAAATATGATACCAACAGATGGAGAGATATACCATGTTCTTGGTTTGGAAGAATCAATATTGTGAAAATGACTGTACTACCCAGTGCAGTCTACAGATTCAATGCAATCCCTATCAAATTACAAGTTGCATTTTTTACAGAACTATAACAAAAAATGTTAAAATTTGCATGGAGACACAAAAGACCCCGAATAGCCAAAGTAGTCTTGAGGGAAAAAAATGGAGCTGGAGGGCTTCCCTGGTGGCGCAGTGGTTGAGAGTCCGCCTGCCGATGCAGGGGACACGGGTTCGTGCCCCGGTCCGGGAAGATCCCACATGCCGCGGAGCGGCTGGGCCCGTGAGCCATGGCCACTAAGCCTGCGCATCCGGAGCCTGTGCTCCGCAACGGGAGAGGCCACAACAGTGAGAGGCCCGCGTACCACAAAAAAAAAGAAAAAAAAAAAGAAAAACGGAGCTGGAGGAAATCAGACTCCCTGACTTCATAGTATACTACAAAGCTACAGTAAGCAGGACAATATGGTACTGGCACAAAAACAGAAATATTGATCAATGGAACAGGATAGAATACCCAGAGATAAACCCACACACCTATGGTCAACTAATCTATGACAAAGGAGGCAGGGGCATACAATGGAGAAAAGACAGCCCCTTGAGTAAGTGGTGCTGGGAAAACTGGACAGCTACATGTAAAAGAATGAAATTAAAACACTTCCTGACACCATCTGCAAAAATAATCTTAAAATGGACTAAAGACTTAAATGTAAGGCCAGACACTATAAAACTCTTTGATAAAAACATAGGCAGAACACTTTATGTCATAAATCATAGCAAGATCCTTTTCGACCCACCTCCTAGATTAATGGAAATAAATTCAAAAGTAAACAAATGGGACCTAATGAGACTTAAAAGCTTTTGCACAGTGAAGGAACCCATAAATAAGACAAAAAGACAACCCTCAGAATGGGAGAAAATGTTTGCAAACGAAGCAACTGACAAAGGATTAATCTCCAAAATATACAAGCAGCTCATGCAGCTCAATATCAAAAAAACAAACAATCCAATCCAAAAATGGGCAGAAGACCTAAATAAACATTTCTCCAAAGAAGACATACAGATGGCCAAGAAGCACATGAAAAGCTGCTCAGCTCACTAATTATTAGAGAAATGCAAATCAAAACTACGAGATATCACCTCTCACCAGTTAGAATGGGCATCATTTGAAAATCTAGACACAGCAAATGCTGGAGAGCTTGTGGAGAAAAGGGAACCTTCTTGCACTGTTGGTGGGAATGTAAAGTGATACAGCCACTAAGGAGAAAAGTATGGAGGTTCCTTAAAAAACTAAAAATAGAATTACCATATGACGTAGCTATCCCACTACTGGGCATATACCCAGAGAAAACATAATTCAAAAAGAGACATGTACCACAGTGTTCACTGCAGCACTATTTACAATTGCCAGGTCATTGACACAATCTAAATGCCCATCAACAGACTAATGGATAAAGAAGATGTGGTACATATATACAATGGATTATTACTCAGCCATAAAAAGGAATGAAATTGGGTCATTTGTAGAAGCTTGGATGGATCTAGAGTCTGTCATACAGAGTGAAGTAAGTCAGAAAGAGAAAAACAAATATCGTATATTAACGCATATATGTGGAACCTAGAAAAATGGTATAGATGAACCGGTTTGCAGGGCAGAAATAGACACACAGATGTAGAGAACAAACGTATGGACACCAAGGGGGGAAAGTGGTGGACATGGTGGTGGTGTGATAAATTGGGAGGTTGGGATTGACATATATACTCTAATATGTATAAAATGGATAACTAATAAGAACCTGCTGTATAAAATAATGAAAAAAAGAAAATATATTAAAGAAAAAGAAAAGACAGACAAAATCCCAGAGAAATGGTAAAAACAAAATCAAAGAAACAAAAGCAGAAAGACGGAAACACACACACGCAAAAGAAACAGAACCAAATAAAACAAAAGCAAGAGAACAACCAGACAAATAGAAGAACTCAAAAATGATATCAAACCTAACAAAAACACAAGACCTAAAAACAAAACCAAAGCCATGTTCCAACTGAAGAATAAAGCAAGGAAACAGAACAAACCGATAAAAATTATTTTTAAAAAGTAATAAAATTAAATAAAAAGGGAAAAAACGCAGGACAACAGAAAGCAAAGTAGAAATGGAAATATATATATATAAAAGAAAAAAAGGAAGGAAAAATAAGGGAAAAGCTCACAACAGAAAAGCAACATAAAAATAGAAATATATAAGAAAAGATAAAACAATAAAAATTATATTATAAAACATGAAGATCCCAAAAGACTAAATAAAAAAAAAAATACTAAAACAACAACAAGCAAACAAAAAAGAAAGAAAAAAAAAAAGAAAAAAAAAGCTAGAACCAACAACAGAATGAATCAAAACTTAATAAAAGTAATAGTAATAACTATGTTTCCCTGGGGTCTCAGCTGTAAGTGTTCTTGCACACGCTGTGAGCCACAGCTCATTTCTGCCTCCCTAAGAGGCTCTCCTCTGCCTCCTGGCTGGTCTCTGGACCTGCTATGGTACCTGTGGGGTACCTGTGATCTGGCCCAATTCCTGCATGTACTTGCCCACAAAATCCACAGCTTCCAAAGCTAGCCCATTTTCATTTGTGGGAACACTCATTGTCTATTCAGATATTCCATAGATGCAGGGTCTACCTAGCTGATCACGGGGATTTAATCTGCACCTTGTACAGCTGATGGAAAGATTTTCAATCTTCTTCCTTAGTCGCCCCATCCGGGGGTTCATCTTTGGTTTTATCCCCACCTCTGCATGTGGTGCACCCACAGGAGTCTGGTCCTGAGGCTGCCTTGGAGCTCTTGGGTCTGCCCCAGCGAGGACAGGATGCAGAGGTGCTATGACTGCTTGGATTGTGGGAACCCTGGTGGCACCAAATGTGCAGGGAAGCTGGCGGCCATGGGTGCAAGAGATATGGCTCTAGCGAGGGCCTTCTCTGGCACCTGGTGTAAGTCTCATGAAGGCCAGCTCTGGCTGGGCTTTTTCTGCTGCCTGGCATCAGGCGTGTGAGGGCCAGCCCAGAGAGGGCTTTTTTTATTGCTCCGCAGCCAGCGCATGAGAGCCAGCCCCGAGAGGCCTCTTTTATTGTCCACTGGCAGGCGCCGGCATGTGGGGAGAAAAAGGCTACAATAGTGGCTCCTCCCCCTGCGTGTGACTCAGCAGTAGTGCCCTGCTAACGTGGCAGTCCAGTCTTCCTCTGTAGGCATTCCCTGCTGCACATTTCCTCCCTCCCATCCTCTCAGTCTGTCTCCCCACAGCCAACAGCAGTTCTCGCTCTGGGCCTGTTCTCCAGTCCCTACGCTCCAGCTCACAGCCCCCTTTCACATGTGTGAACACACGTCCCCGTCTGGGGCACATAGGACCGTGGTACGGACCATCTGTGTATTTCTCACTCTGTCCCATCTGCCACAGATCAGCCGCTACACCCTCCTCTGACAGACTCAAATGCTTCCCTTCTGTATCAATCGATTTCCCCTTTGGAGAGGGGGTTTCCCTGAATTTGGGAATCTCTCCTCTGCTTCAGCTCCCCTGCCCCAGGGTGCAGGTCCAGTCCTACTTCCTCTCCTCCTCCTCCCTTCTTTTTTTCATCCTACCCAGTTATGCAGGGATCTTTATAGTCCTTTCCGGTCTCCCAGGTCTTCTGCTAGTGTTCAGCCGGTGTTCAGTGAGAATTGTTGCATCTATAGAGGTATTCCTGATGCACCCATGGAGAGAGATGAACTCCACAGCCTCCTACTCCTCTGCCATCTTAATTCCCTCATGCTTTAATATTTTTGATGAATACTTATTAAGCCTTTTCTATAACTGTCAGGCAATGGTAACTGTGCTCATGGGGATTTCAATCTATTGGAAATAGTCTTTTAGCTCTGCTTAAAGAAAGCTTCTTGTGTATTATGCCCTGACTTATTGATGATTTCAAATCTGTATGAGAGATAATAACAGCTGCTATTTGTTGAACACTGTTTTAAACACTTTGCAAGATGAAAGAATTAAGTTACTTAATTTTCACAATGACTTTATGAGGTAGATACAACTGTTTTCATTTTATATTTGAGGAAACAGAGGCACAGGAAGCTTGTGCAGGGTCAAATGGCTAGTAAATGAGTGAGTAGAACTTTGGCCCTAAGTAGAGCTGCAGAACTCATATTCTCAGTCAGTAAAGGGGGACTGGATACTTATGGCATGATTTTGATTTATGATTAGCTACTGGTAGAAGTATTAATATTAATTGAAAAATATAGATTATCTTAATATTTATAATATTCTTCCCCAGAATACACTGGGAATGGTTATATTAATATCCAAGAGCTTATAAAGGAGATTTTATAATTTTAGAAGACACATAGCTATGATTCATGGTCAAGGACAGTAAGGTGAATCTAGCTTCAGAAACATTAGTGATGTTGCCAAAGAAATGATAATGATGCAAGCTGAAAGGAGGGAGGCACTTGGAAAAAAATGTAAGAGGTCTAAAGAGATTAGATTTTAAAAGACATATTAGGAAGACTTATAATAATGAATGGAAAATTTTAGTTAAGGAAAGGGAAAAAGCATAAATTATATGTAGTTACAATGCTTGAAGGGAATAATGATCTAAGAGGATATGAAGTTACTAGGTGAAGACTTTGCCATGCTAAAGGAGTTTGCGTCTCTAGGTCCACACAAATTATAATTCAAGAAATTGAAATAATTGGCAGACTTATTGGAATATTTGCTAATATATTGAGTAGGATATTGTGCTAAGTATTTCAATTTATTTCATTCAATTTTCATGACTACTTTTTGAGGATATGTGTTATTAATATTGCCATTTACAGATAGTGAAGCTTGAGAAGTTAAATATCTGGTCTCAGTTGAGACATCTATAAGTGACAGAACCACAATTCAAACACACATAAATTCCAACCTCAAGCCCATGCTCTTGGCCCTACATTGCCTCTAAAACACGAGTCCCAATGTCTAAAATTAAAGAAAAACGGTAATGGGTTTCAGAGCTTGAATTCAATACCCAACAAAATTCTAAACCCTTGTTAATCAATCGCTTATTAAGAAGTTAGGAAACAGTCACTAAGAATAAATTCAAATGCTTTAAAATGGATTGGTAAGCTGGTATAATAGATAAGGAGGATGCTACAGATATACTCTTTATGGAGTTTAGAAAGTCATTTGATGTCATTTATTGAAAAAGAGTGCTGAAGGAAAATGTGATTAAACTGTATCTGAAGTAAATTGTTTAGTAGATTGGTAGGAGTTGAAGCAAAGTGGGCAGTAATGGGTCTGGGATGAGAGCAATAGTGAAAAATCACAGATCAATTTGTGTGCCTCTGCTAGTCAACATTGTTACTTATTTTCAAGTCAAATATATCTGTAAGGATATTATCAGCAAGGTCTTCTTATTTATGTGTGTCAAGCACTGGGGGAAGCTAGTTAATCCCTATGTTTACGTCACATAGTTAGTATTCTAAAGGGACAGTGAGTTGACCTAAAACAAAGAGATTTGAAAGGAAAGAATATAAAATCCAAATTTAGGTTTAAAAAGGTAACTACTTAAATATCAGAGAAGGGATATCAGACTTATCAAGAGTTGATATGTAAATAACATACCTAGAATTATTATTGATTCCGAGCACAATACAGATTAATACTGTGATTTGTCTCCCAAAAGTGAGTGATTTATGGCTTTTCCCAAAATGTGTTGTTTGAAAAAAAGGAGTTAATATTTCTGATGTACTCTGTACTTATTAAAAACTACCCAGGATCCCCAGGATCCTGTGATTGTCCTTGACTCCACATTTGTGAGGATCATAGATATCTGCAGTCTAGTCTGGAAATCAAGTGCTGCAAAACTGTTTTAAAACTTGGGAGTAGTTTGCCTGAAGAAGCAAATAGAACATGATATCTACCTTTTAAGTATTTGAAGGGTTACCAGGGAGAAAGGAGATAGTTTGTTTTATTATAATTTCCTGCACAATTCCAGAATTCAAAATACCATGGAGTGAAAGTGATAGAGTGCTGGACTGTATCCCAGTTTCAGGAAGACAACATTAACAAGAATGGAATCTTTACTTCCTGTAGTGGTGAGCTTTCCATCACTTGAAATGTTTGTGTGACTTTGTACACATCAGCCCTTGTAGCTCTGATCATGCAGCTGAATCTTTCTGAGCTTCAGTGGGAATGATGATGGTACTTTCCTCATGAAGTACTTGTGAGGATTAAAGGAGATACTGTGTGCTAAGGTCTTAATGCAATCCCTGACATAAAGTGCTAAAAAATGATAGTTATTTTTATTACTGGATGACCAGTTTCCAAAGAGAGTACAGTAGACATTTTTATTATATAGAAATGGAACTAGGCAACTAAATAAGTTGCCTTCCAAATGTTATAATCTACAGTTCCATGACTTAAACATTGTGAGGCCATTACACTTCTGTAATTTTCATAGGTACACTTATATCATGATTATTAATACTTTGAGGCAAACATCTTAATCTTTCTGGTCCACACATAAACCCATAGTGTACAAATATACATGTAAAAGTCAACGTGTGGGTAGTAACCTATATAGTTAATATTTACATATAGTTCCCATGTAACTACATATCCCTCAATTTTTACATTGGAATTTTAATTAAGCATGATATGTATGAGTGCTTCTATGATCATTCCAACCCAAGTTTCTAAGTATCTAAATATTATTGGTGTCTGAGGTTGTCACTTTTCCGGAAACTAATACATAAAATACATAAAAATGCATATAGATATAAAATTATTTATACAATTGGTGAAACATATTAAATTCCTTATATTATATAATCATTAGCATACATTAGGTCATGTAAATGAGTTTAATTGGATTACAAAGCATTTAAATGCAGTAGCTCTCAGTTTTCTGTGTCAAAGGCTTGAAAGGGAAGAGGTAGTAACTTCTAATAATTGGAACTATCTTTTATTCTGAAATGCCCTCAGACACAAGTACACACACTCACATCCTCTAAACCTACTGCCAAACCCTTCCCAGTTTTTGTGAGTGGTAGCTCTCAACAGAGAACAAAACAAATACTCTGTATAATTGAAAATTTAAGTATAAATTAATGTCAGAATCATATTCACATATTCACCTCAGAGTAAATTAACATGAAGGAATGTCTAAATAACAACATCAGATAAAATAGGGTAGAAGTAAATAAGCTTAAGGAATTTATTTGAAGTATAGATTTATGATGCATTTGAATTAAGAAAATGTTTTAACAATAGCAATCTTTATTGCATGTTTACTGTGTATCAGATATTCTGCTAATGTTGTGTATCATTCTATATACTATGTATAATTTAAGGCTCACAATAATCTTATGATTCCCACTTCATGTATGAGAAACTGAGACTCACAGAAGTTAAGTAACTCACCTAAAATAATAAGCTGGTAAGTGAAGGGTGTGATCTAAAATCTTGACTCAACACCCATACACTTAATGTCTACCTACCACCATTTACTAAGAGCCACAAAGAGCTTGACATCAACAAGGAAAATAATCCTCACTATAAAGTGGCTCTCTCTTATAAATATCAATAAGATACAGGTGATTTGTTGCTAATGTGGTACAATGAGACAAGAGATGTTTGGTCATTCTTCATGACAAGTTTAGTTTGTTTCCTTTTTTCTTATTGGATAGTGATCTAATCTTTAATATAAACTATCCTTGGGTAATTCACTAAAGCCCACCTATCAGAGTGGTGTTTCATTAGCTTTTGGTATTTTTGTGATTATTCCCAAATTTAGCAGCTTTAGGTCTGTGCATAAGTTTGGTCTTTTAAAAAGAGAGGCATGTATCTGTAGAATGAATGGGTGAACTCAGAACCGTGAAGTGAGAGATTACTTATATCTCAGTTTTCAGTTTGTTGTATTGTTGTTAACTAAGGTATAAAATGGTTTTCACTGAATAAAAGCTATTAATATTTAACACATTGCTCCTCCATTTAACAATCTCCACAATAATGTGAAAAGAGTAAAAATAATACTTTGTATTTATGTGGCACACGTCTCCATGGAGCCCAGAGAATTTGGTTGACAGGGTCTAAAAATGGCTTTGTCAGGGAGAACAAAAAACTAATATTATAATTATTTTGCAGGTATTGAAGCTAACACTGAGTCCATATGTAGCTACTAATGTGAACATTATGCAGTCAAAATGATATATATGGCTTTCTCCAGCCATCTTCATGATGAATAATGACCGTACTAAAGAATCATACACAGGTTTCATGTTTTATTTTTTGCTTACGGAGACAAACTGAATGAGAGAACAATATATTGAGGATTCAATATTATACTCAATATTATTGGAATGTTGTGGTAATATTTTGTATTATTTCACTTTGCCTTGGCCATATTGGAATATTATACAGATATACTTTCTTCTTTAAAATAACTCTGTTGCCAAAAGTCATGTGCGGAAAGAATTGTAATTCACGTATGTTTCTAAGGCAATAAAACAAAGTATTTAATGAAATGTTATAATTTTTTTTGTTTAAAAAAGTTTTTTGTAATGGGAAAAAGCAAGCACTGTAATGTAAGTGTGTTGTGAATTGAGATTTTTTAAAATGCCTGGCTGCTTTATTTAAAGTAGGAAGCATTGATCTGAGCAGTGGTGAAATGGTGATCCTAGAACTGTAAATTTCTTCTACGTTCTCTATAAATCAGGCATTCTAGATAATGGGTTAAACTTGGTGTGTGTGTGTGTGTGTGTGCACGCACGCGTGTGTGCGTAGGTTGTGTTAAATACATTGGAGAGAGAATAGCCCCAGATTTTGTCAGTGGTTCTGAAACCTTAGCACGTACCAGAATCATCCTGAGGACTTTTCAGAAATACAGATTGCTGGGCCATGTCCCTAGCCTTTCTGATACAGTAGATCTGGAGTGGGGCCTAAGAATTTATATTTCCATAAGTTCTTAGGTGATGCTAAATAATGCTTGTCTATGAACCATAGTTTTAGAACTAGTGATACAGGAAATTGGGCTTCTGCTTTTACCCTTCATGGAGAAAGAAATAATTATGAACAGGTAGAAATTACATGCCAACCTAGCTTGTTTTGGAAGGTACAACTGTGAGATAGATACTGAGAACAAGATGGGAACTAAGATGTCTCTGTTCAAACAGAAAATTGAAAATTCTGCTAAGAATTCATACTAATTCTAAAAGTCATTTGCAGCTTATGCTCTCTGTCTGCAGTCCATTTCAATATTTATTCAATTAGTATATAGTGATCACTTATTATTGAACATGGACTTGCATGCAACAGAGAAAAATAAAGGATTCCTGCCTCTCTCGAGCTGAATTTTCACTCGATGTTACTTTGCTTTAATGTATTTACTATGTCTTTATTTTTATTGCAGATTTTTTTGGACCCTGTATCTAATTTCACATATATTCTTCTCTCCTTCTTGTAATCTTAGCATGCCATGGGAAGGTATTAATGTTTTCCCATTTGTGTTGCTTCTGTATCAGAGTCTGAAGAGGGTGACAGAGGTGGTTCTGACTACTGATAGAACTAAGGCTGGGACACTGATAGTTATAGGTCCTTGGACTGGAAGCCATTTCTTTCTTTTTTTTTTTTTTTGCGGTACGCGGGCCTCTCACTGTTGTGGCCTCTCCCGTTGCGGAGCACAGGCTCCGGACGCGCAGGCTCAGCGGCCATGGCTCACGGGCCCAGCCGCTCCGCAGCATGTGGGATCTTCCCGGACTGGGGCACAAACCTGTGTCCCCTGCATCGGCAGGCGGACTCTCAACCACGGCGCCACCAGGGAAGCCCTGGGAGCCATTTCTTAACATGACAGGAAAGACAACTGTGGCACAGCTATTTCAGTGAAATTGAATTGTGGAAAACTGAAAGTATGTGAAACCTATGAAAAAGAATTTTCTACCTTATAGTTTTAATTTGCATTTAGTTGATGATTAACAACATAAAAGCTATATCTTACTCTTCATGTTGGAAAATATTTTCTTAAAATAATAATAACTGGTGATGGTAAATACATATCAAAATAGCAACTTTTGTACACTGATGAGAAGAATGCTGTTGGAGGACAATTTGACATTTTGCAATTAAGAGCCTTGAAAACATGTTCATATTTTTTTTTTTTTTTGCGGTACGCGGGCCTCTCACTGTTGTGGCCGCTCCCGTTGCGGAGCACAGGCTCCGGACGCACAGGCTCAGCGGCCATGGCTCACGGGCCCGGCCGCTCTGCGGCATGTGGGATCCTCCCGGACCGGGGCACGAACCCGTGTCCCCTGCATCAGCAGGCGGACTCTCAACCACTGCGCCACCAGGGAAGTCCTCTTCATACTTTTTGAACCATGATTCTCTACGATCAGTTTATAGAAATTTAAATAGAGATGTGCATATTAATTATACATTTATTTTGATCATAGTATTGGCTTAAATATCAAAATATTGGAAATGTAGTTTAAATATCTCAGAACAGAATTAGTTATATAAATAATGGTATATTCCTAAAATCTCACAGCATTTAATCATTTAAATTATAATTTTTAGATATTTAATAATATAAGTAAATATTTTGGATACAAGCTTAAAAACAAAATTCAAAACATTTTTTCAGTTTCCTAATAGGCATAGGAAAATGATTGGAAGGACATATATCGCATATTAACAGTGGATCTTTCTGAATTATAAATTATTTCCTTTTCTTTGTACTGTATTTTATCAATATAAATTCTGTGTGAAAGAGTATGTTGTTTTTATTATATGACGGGTGTATGTGTGTGTGTGTGTGTGCGCACGCATGTGTGTGCATGTGCACACAAATACACGCATGGGAAATACAATCCTGTGGAATTATCTTCTTAGGCACCATAGGTGGATGCTCCAGGATTTGGAAGTCCGTAAGTACACCTGACAGTCATGGTTTGCCTTTGTATTATTATGTAACCATAATCCTGCCATTTTTCTGCATGGTCATATATATAATTGCCAGGATTCCTAGATAGGTCATAACTTGTTCTTTACGTGTCAGTGTTTTCCTTTGTCAGATGAAAAGAAAAGAGAGACTAAATGGGTGGAATCTATGTGTCCTGGGAGTCCTATAAATTCTGAACAATTTCACTGTTTTTCCTCATAAGCACAGCATCTGTCTGTCTCTATTAAGCATTTCTTACAAAGATACTTATGGGAAAATATATCTAAGAAAAATATTTCTAAGAGTGTGCTACCCACAGTCATATCCCTTACTGAATATAATACAAATAGAAACCACTGTTAAGATATTTTCCTCGTGGCTGGGAACTGTCTAAATGTTAATTCTTGCCAATATCTTTTGTGGTAGGTACTTTTATTTTTTCCAGTGTACAGACAGGAATCCTGAGGCCTGCGGCTGGTCAATAATTTGCCCCAGGTCATGCAGCTAGGAAAAAGAAAGGCCAAGATTCAAATCCAGCCAGTGTGGTTCCAGAGTCTGCAATGTTTCTTAGTATCATGACAAAAGATCTTCCTTTCATAGTTTTATTCTATCCACTTTAAACTTCTGACAGTGTTGAAAGAAAAGACCTTCAACTCATGATTGCGGTTTTAGAGTGAAAACGTTCTTTTCACTCCTGTCAGAAGTTTGGTGCCTGAGTGTAAATTCAGTGGGATCCTTAAATTGTTAAGATACTGCTACTCATCATCACGATGCCTGTAAGGACTTAGTGCTTGAGGGAACTGCCATTCTGGTTTTAAACAGCTGTCACAGAAGCTAGATTGCCAGCTGCTCCATTCATTATTAGTTCTTTTAAGATATCAGGGGAGTTTTACTTTTAAAAGTGGCCCTGTAGTTTTTAGTAATTAAAGAAAAACAGGATGCATGACATCTGAAAATGTATCACTGGCACTGAACTCAGTTTCCTTTGGATGACCAATAAGTTAGTAGACGTTTTCCAAGGCATATTAACACTGCAGCATAATTTATGCTTATGGGAGTACACCTTTCATAGGTTTCTTAAAAATACTTTTCTTCCATTATAAGGTAGCACATAGCAATTAATGAAGTTTAAAAGCTTCAAAATATAGGCTAATTTACTTCTTTTTTTTTCCTACATAGTTTCAACCATAGGGCATATAGCCTAGAATAAAACCCATTAGTATAATAGTGTAACTTGAACTAAGTTAAAATCCTTTTGTGGTAGTATGTGTTTTCCAGTTTTTCTTAAGACACAAGATTTGTGACTATAACAATAATAATAATTATTTGAAAATCCTTAGGGCTCACCATGTAAGCTTCATCTGAAAAAATCTAGAAGCAATACTTAATTAATTTAAGATCCATACTTCTTTGTTCCTTTTGGTCTATATACTTCGTTCACCTTCTCTGAAGAAAGAGCACAGTTTGATTTCATGGTGCCTAGTAAAAGTTCTGTGCAATGAGAATTCCATCACTTTAAAAACTGATTTCCAAATGTGCACACGTATATGTGTGTGTGTGTGTTTGTACTTTCTGTGTGCTTGAATATTTGGAGTAATATTTCTTATTCAGGGAATATTTGGGATGATTTCACAATTGAAGGGAATAACAATTTGGGGAGATATTCCAATGCTCAATGTGAGTTGAAGTGAGAAACTCCCCTATTCCCCAGCATTCAGTGTTGATTAATTATTATGCTGTGGAGTTTTAAAAATAATGATAATAGTGGTATTGGTGGTGGTACTAGACAGCTAGCTTTTTGTCTAAAACACAGACTTTATCACCTTTAGAAAAAGAATGCTTTCCTAAGAATGATGCCTTTCTTGAGAACGCATATTTGGAGATCCCCCATTTTATATATACACATACCTACACACACTACACACACATACATAAACAAATTTAAAAAAAGAGAAATTCCTGTTTCAAAATTGACTTTGTCTATGAGGTTTTCATTACCTTCTTCAGGCAGAATTAATAACATTTCGCTTGTTTCTCACAATGGTGAATTCTGCTGCTGTAGCATTTTTCACATTGTATTAAAATGCAGCTCTGTGCATCTGTTTCCTACACTAGAATATGGAATACTTGAAGGCAGCAGCCCACTCTTATTTATCTCTATCCCATGTGCTTAGCACAGTGACTGATGCATGTGTTGGGTTCATAATAACCTGTTGTTAATTATGATTTTGGAAATACAAAAGTAGAGCTGGTTTCTTGGGCTGTCAACCATGAAAGCTTGTTTCTCAATAGTTTCTATAGAAATTTCAGAGACTTTCAAGAAGGGCTTTCTAGGCAGGAGCCTGAGAAAAGGGAGGCTCAGTTTTTACAGAATGTAAAACAATGGGGAGGGATATTGGAAACAGAGCCCATTATGGTTCCCCACACAATCCTGGTGTCTTGCTCTGTGGGCTGGCATGGTTCCCTCTGATTTGTTCCAAACCTCAGGGCACTGATGAGCCTCTGTGGACCGGGCGGTCCCGTGAGTCTCCCCACAACAGCTCTAATCGAGTTACACTTTTAGGTCTTGTATTAACTATCGCTACAAAACACATTCTGTAAAAACTGTTACCACACATTTTATGTTTAGGGAATGGTGTGGCAGTAGGGGTCGAGGGTTAGGGGCTGACAGATAGTGACGTGCTTTTAGGTCTTTGTGGAAACATCTCTGGTCAGGAGTAATGGATAGATAGGATTCTACTGGAGGTTATTGGAGGTAGAGAGACTCCAGATGCTGAAGTTGCTGAAGATCAACATAATGTATCTTTGTTTTGTAATCAGGAAGGGAAATTAAAAACAATAATCGGGCTTCCCTGGTGGCGCAGTGGTTGAGAGTCCGCCTGCCGATGCAGGGGACGCGGGTTCGTGCCCCGGTCCGGAAAGATCCCACATGCCGCGGAGCGGCTAGGCCCGTGAGCCATGGGCGCTGGGCCTGTGCATCCGGAGCCTGTGCTCCGCAACGGGAGAGGCCACGACGGTGAGAGGCCCGCGTACCGCAAAAAAATTAAAAAAAATAAAATAAAATAAAAACAATGATCAATTTAATTCTTTGACTCTCAGCTTAGAGACCAAGCTATCGCTTAGATACAAGGGAATATTAAGGAGTTACGATAGAACAATGTGTGAAGAGCTGAAAAATGCAAATTATCCTGTTTTATAAGAGCTATATAAAATGGAAGCTTTTTTGTTTTTTTCCTTGTGTACTGAAAAGGTGTTTTGTTACACCCTGAAGGGCTAGTCGAACTGTAACTTGAAAATAATAAGATTTTAAATGACTTTAAAAATGAAGATCATTGCTTTTGAAACCTGACTTCCTGAAAACTATTAAATATATATATACATGTAGTATATATATATATACATATAAAACAGTTAATGTAAGATCTAAATTTTACTGAATGCTTAATACATGCCAGGTACGGATATTAAGATATTTACATGTATTATCTCATTTAACACTATGAAGTAGCTACTCTTATCCCAGTTTTATACATTAAAAAAATAGTGCTTTGCTTTAAAAGAATTTGCCCCAAATAACATACCTGAGGAAATAGTGGAGCCAAACTTTAATCCCATGATATCTGACTTCAGACACTTCGTCTCTGGCTTCACAGGAACATCCATAGGAGGACAGATACCCTGTTCCTGTGTTTAAAACACATCACATTGTGGTGTTAAGCAGAGTTCTCTTTACTGAAGAAGACTTAGGTTGGCCCCAGGTAACCTCTAGCTCAGTAGGGATTATCATGTATGCTACATTAGAAAACAGGGCTCCCATAAACCTTGAAGCTATTGTGATCGTTCATCACTTCTCACCTGAAACTGTATCAATGGGCTTCTGAGTTCCCTTGATTCCATCTTATTCACTTATAGCCAAAGTGAGTTTTCTAAAGTGAAAGTTTAATTAGTTCCTGCTTAAATCATTCAGTGGCTCCCCACTTTTTCCAAACATTTTGAACTTTTTACTGTGGCTTTTAAACTTCTTTCTGGACTCTACTTAGCACTCTTGTCTCTTTTCTTTTCACTCTCACTTCATGGGTATCCACTGCAGCACCACATTTTTTCCTACTGGGTCTTGGAACCTCCTGCCTCCACTAACTAGAATACTTTCCTCCCTGCCTCCCACACCAAGCTGCTCACACTTCTAGGCACATTCTGAGGACAGTTGCCCCTAAAGTCCCAAATTTGGGTTAAATATTTCTCCTGGATATTCAAGCAACATTCTCTACCTCGTTTTCACAAAACATGCTGTGTGATTACTTATTTTTACCTTCCACTTGACTATAAGCTCACTGCTGGAGAGAAGATGTGATCATTTTCTTCATCCTTGGATCCCCAATACTTAGTGCATAGTAGGAGTTCAGATTTTTTGTTGTGTATATGGATGAAGGCAGATACCATTTAAAATACTAATTGGTAACACATAAAGTACGATTTTAAGTGTTCAAAACTATAACTTCATTTAACCCACACCAAACTCCCGTGAGGTAGATACTATTGTTTTGCCCCCATGAAATGAGATACTTGCTACACAGGGAGTTTAAGTAAATAGCCAAAGGTTGCACAGCTAATAAGCATCAATACCAGTATTTGAACCCAGACTGTCAGGCTTCAGAGTATGGACTTGCCACTATTGCTACACTGCCTCTCTGAAGATTTAAGGTCAATGGATTAGTATTTCTAGGTGACAGTTGATACCTCAGGGCTTTCATAAGAAGGAAAACATGAAAACTGTTCATTGGTCCCATCTCTGCCACTAACAATTATGTTATTCTTATGAACTCACTTATGCCATAGTTTATCTGCAAAATTAGAAAACTGTGGATTGAATGATCCCAAAGGTCTTTGTTCTCTAAATAACAATGATTTGAACCAATCACTTATTTGTGCTACTCTGAGGAAGATAAAGTATTGAAAATAAATTACCAAAGGACTGTGAGCTAAAATAGATATTCTAGGTCCCATCTATAGACCTCTTGTCCCTCTTATCTCCACTGTTTGGGAGATTTATAATCTCATTCTATTACTGTCTGATCAAGGAGCTGGACTTGAATAGGGCTGTTAGGTGGATAGACTAAATAACTATCTTAAAACCTCCTAAGAAGTGGATTTCCACTGATACAGTTAATTTGACATATGACTGCAGATAATAATAATTTAAATGAGAAATGTAAGTAATTGCGTACTCCACTGGCTAGCACACAGTAGGCATTCAGTAAATATTCTCTGTGGATTTTATTTTTCCTGTGATTTCACTCTTATGGATTTTACTTTTCCTGTGAATTTTCAGTTATATCAACTTTTTCTTGTCTCTAGCAATATTCATCAAAAAAGGAGAACTAATAAGCATTCTAACTAATTTGGTACATGTTCCTATTATATAATCACCATGGTATCCAGGCTGTCAATTGAGAGCAAACAATTTATAGGGAGAAAAACTTATGCATTGCTCTCTTACTTAAGGTGTGTTATTGTGGAAGCACTGCCTTCCGTCTTTCATCAGTAGATACTATTTTCTCATGAGTTCCATTGGAACATAAGTGTTGGGGGGTCTACTTTGAGAGAATCAGCAAGTTTATTAAATGTTAGACAACCTCATCTTTCACTTTTAAAGAGTATGGATATATGGCTACATCTAAAGATTGAATATTAAATGATGTCAAGGCATAAAAAATGTTAATATATTCATGTCGTGTTTCTTTTTGTAATTTCGTTTTAATGACCAGTGCCCTAGTGGTCAAACACTGAGATTAGGTTCTTGCTATGACATGAAAGATGAGTGAAATTCAAATGTGTTTTTTAAAATGTAAATCCATTTTCACTTATAAAGAGTACTGTGTTTAATTGAATGTAGAACATCTCACTTATTGCAAATAAATGAACAGCTTTAGTGATGCAAATGTAAAAACTACCATAGTATTGCCTATCATTATCTAAATTATGTCCATCTAATGATCAAGATTCAATAATGGCACCCAGAAAATACACCCACAGCAGTTAGTTATCCACCCACAGTGTGAAATTCTGAACAGGTTATGTGTGTGTGGTATTTTAGTCCTCCTCCCAGCATGTTTCAAAGCAGCTTTTATTGTGAGAATTTTGAAAGCCACAGGAAAGCATGTTTTGTGTGTTTTCTTCAGTTTTGTAAAGGCTGTGGGTCTATGGTAACTCATTATGTGAATCCACTAGGAAATTTGATGTACATTTATTTATTTTTGGCTGCGTTGGTTCACCGTTGCTGCGCGCGGGCTTTCTGCAGTTGCGGCGAACCGGGCCTACTCTTCAATGCGGTGTGCGGGCTTCTCATTGCGGTGGCTCCTCTTGTTGCGGAGCACGGGTTCTAGGTGGGTGGGCTTCAGTAGTTGTGCCACGCAGGCTTAGTAGTTGTGGCTCGCGGGCTGTAGAGCACAGGCTCAGTAGTTGTGGCGCACGGGCTTAGTGGCTCCGTGGCATGTGGGATCTTCCCAGACCAGGACTCGAACCCCTGTCCCCTGCATTGGCAGGCGGATTCTTAACCACTGCACCACCAGAGAAGTCTGCAAAGTAGACAAGGAAATAAAATACTAACACATCTCACTTGAAACTAAATTTTAGGTCTTAAGAATAGAATACTATGATTGTCAATATTCCTGGTGAACATAGGCCAGTCATATCTATGTGCTTGAAACTTGGCCCTTCTGGGTTCCAGGAAATACTCCATGGTACGTATACCCATTAGGTTTGGGTTTGACTGCATTTAACGAGAAAGATAGTGTTGTGTTAGTTTCAGGTGTTTAAAAAAAAAGAAAGACAAAATACGGTAAAGGGTTATTTCTCTCTTACATAAAAGGAGTTCATAGGTAGGCTGTCTAGGGCTCCTGTGGCAATTACACAGTGTTATCATGGCTTCTGTTTTCTGCTTTGCCATTCTCAGCTTGATGTTTCCAAATTTAAGGATGGATATGACTATTAGAGGTCCAGCTATTGTATCAACATTCAAAGTGTGCTAGCCCCTCCTGTTTTAAGGAGAATTTCCCATGAGCACATACATACTTCTGGTTATATGTCATTCACCAGACTTAGTTACATGACCATACCCAGATGTGCAGGTATGGTTGGCGAGAGAGTAGCAAAAAAACAGAGAGGTTGCAAACAGCAGCTCCCAATCAAAGAAGCATATTTGCATGCATTTAATAGGGGAAGGGGACTGCTGATCTCATGCATAAGGAGAGTGTACCCTATGAGCAGTAGCATGTTTGAGTTGGGAAGGACAGCAAGTAGGGTTAAAGATGGAAGGAAAACTTACTGGAAAAAAAAGAGAAAAACTGTAGCAAATTTGTTTAATTATTCTTTCAACTGCATGTGAAAAATTTTATAAATGATACTTTAAATGTGTATGAAAATGGACTTTTGGTAGCTGAATACATAGGTGTGATTTCATGATGAAGGTGTGAATGGGGATTAGTTTTAGTTGTCCTCAATGTGTAGATAACAGTTGCAGTTGTGTATGGATTAGCAATCCCAAAAAGAAATGAAGGCTGTGAACTAATGTTTGTATATAAAGGGGTAGAATCAAAGTGATGAGCTAAAGATGTAGTGATCAATGCTGGTCAGAGATGCAGCAGAAAGGTTAAGTAAAGTAGAAACTGGAGTGTTAGGAAACCAGGAGATAATATGTCATCTTATCCTAACTGAACTGGAATGCTGGTAGTTTAAATAAGGCTCATTCCAGCGAGTAAAGCAATGCAAAGGAGGTGGAACCAATAAGTATACATGACTCTCTAGGAAGTCTCACGCCAAGGGAAGGAGATGAGACAGTAATTAGGCCTGTTAAAGATTAGTGTATACTTGTGCTGTCCAGTACAGGAGACACTAGCTACATGTGGCTACCGAGCACTTGCAATGTGGGGAGTTTGAATTGATATGGGCTATGAGTAAAATATACACTGGATTTCAAAGAGTTGGTATGAAAAAAATGCAAAGAATCTCATTGAAATTTTTATACTGATTACATTTTGAAAGTATAACTTTGATATGGGGTCAGATGAAATATATATTGTTAATATTATTTTCACCTATATATTTTTCCATTTTTAGTGTAACTCCTAAAATTTTTTAAATTGCATGTGTAGCTTACATTTGTGGCTCATGTTGTATTCAACAGTCAGTGTTGGTGTGTACTGTGATTCCAATTTGCCACCTCAATTTTTGACAAAAATATATGAGGGAAAATCAGAAGCCATTCTAAAAAGTATAATTTTTTCCCACATTTACTTGGAAGTGTAATTTGTTGTAGTAGAAGGAACATGAGCCTCTGGATCCAGCTCTGCTACTAACTAGCTATATAGCCCCAGGAAAGTTATTTAACTTCTATGAGCCTTGATTTCCGCATCCATAAAATGAGAATCATCGTAATTACCACACAGGGTAATTGTGAGGATAAAATGTGCATATAAACGTCTTTGCAGAGTCCATGCCACATAATTGGCACTTAATAAATGTTAGTTACCTTTTCTCCTTTCTGTGTGACCTATAACTCTGGGTAAAAGGAATAGAATTGATCTGACATACTGTAAGCCTCAAAATCAGAGGAGTATGGGGATAAGAATAACAACAAAGGTTACTGACCCTCTGAAAAAGAAAACCAAAATCTTCCAAAATTGAAAATAACCAACAATTAACCTTAGCCTTTTTGGAAGGAGAAAGCAATAAAATTTCTTCAAATATAGAAGTACACACATATATATTTATATGTATATATGTACAAATGCATGTATACGTGGGTGTGTGCAAGTGTTTGTGTTTTTCTCAGTGGGCCATGTGAAACAGTGTATATGTAATTGTTTTATAAACTACAATGCACTGCATCTATTCAAATCTGAACAGTGGCATGATGATCACTATTCTCTAAAATTACATCTACTAGAAAGTGATAAATGGAGGAAAAAATTTATATTGTAATGGGGATAAAAGATGAAAAAGAAAGACAGAGAGGGTAGAAAGAATTTGCTGCAAGTCAAAATAGGAAATATACATCTAGCTAGCATACACTGTCCACAGTTTTCTTTCTCAGCCTTGACATGCCTCCGTGGAATGGTCCAAAATAACTCCCTCCACAGTGCTCAAGGACACAGTAGTGAATAAGTGTAACAAAAACCCTGCCTTCAAGGAACTTGCATTTTGAGGGAGACAATAAGAAAATAAATAAGTAAAAACAAATGTTATTAGTTATTAGTTGAAAGTCAAAAAACACCCAGAGAAGGTTAGAAAGTATTGGTGGAGGAAGGTTACAGTATTAGATAAGGTAAAAAAGCAAGGCTTACTGAAAAGGTGACATTAAGTATAGATGAAAAAGAAATAAGTGAGCAAGTCATAGGGATTTCTGGGGGAAGCATTTCAGATAACAGCATGAGTAAGGATCGTGATTTGGGAACTTTGGAATAGTGTGGAGGCCAGTGTGACTGGAGCCCAGTGAGGGGACTAGTAGGAAGGCATGAGGTCAACAAGTATAAGGTGGGTGGGGAGATCATCGAGGACTTGAAATAACCTGACTTGACTTGACTTGACATGACTAGAAGTGTCTCAGCTTGGGTTGATTGACATGTCTTGACTTGACTTGACCTAGCTTGACTTGAACTTACTTGATTTAATTTTCTATAGAAGGTCATTTAAAGGTTCGGCTTTTACTCTGAGTGAGATGGGGATTTTAGGGTTTTGAACAGAAGTGTAATATGATCTTAACTTCTGTTAAATAATCACCCTGGCTGCCTTTTGAGAGGAAGATATAAAAGGCTGGGAGTGGTATGTTAGCAGTAGAAGTGGTAAGAAGTTCTGGATATATTTTAAAAGTAGAGCAAAAGGGATCCGCTAATGGATCAGATATGTGACGTAACAAAAAGAGACACTTCAAGATTTTGGTCTGAGCAACTTGAAATATAAAGTTGCCATTTACTGAAGTGGGAAAGGCTGTGGAATAATAGATTAGGAGAGGAGTGAAAATGATGAAGATTTTTTTTCTGGAAATATTAAATTTGAGATGTCTATTAAACATTCAAGAACTGTAGGAAATATGGGTCTGGAGTTCATGGGAGATGGTCTGGGCTGGAGATATATATTTGGGAGTCATCAGTATGTAGATGGCATGTAAAGTTATGGGATGGGATGAATTCTCCAAAGAGCAGTGAACAAGATAAGGACATATGGATGTGGGAGGCGAAAAGAAGGGATGGAAAGATGAGAAGCAAAGGAGGCTGAGAAAGAATGTCTATTCTGATGTACTGGAAGCCAAGCATTGAGGGTATTAAATCTAGAGGCATGGCTTAGGTCAAATGTTGGTATTGGGCCAAGTGAGATGAGAATTAGGAATTAACCTTTAATTTAGCAACATAAGGGTCAGTTTTGGTGGAGAGGGAAAATGTCGATTGGAGAGAGGTCAAGAAAATATGGAAGTAGGAAAATCCAAAATAGTAATCAGAGAGAATTTGGGGGAGGGGGTGATAGTTTTATTATAAAGAGAGGAATAAAACCAGGACAGTAGCTGAAGGGTGGAGTGGAATGGAGAATTGTGGGGTTTTTTTAATAAGATGAGGGAAATAGAATACTTCATGCTCTTGATAATGAATGATAATAGAACAAAGAGGTTAATGGGGATGGAGTAGTAGAAAGGCAAGAATTTCTGGAATCTTTGCTAGGGTGAGAGAGGATGGGATCTACTGGTCAAGTGGAATGATTGGTCTTAGCTAGGATACCTTTTGCCCATAGTAATATATTTTATTTGATATAGAGTCACAGATGTAACTGAATGGATAAATATTTTGTGGAGCCTTTTGGAAATTGTTTTTTGGTTACTTCTCTTTTCCCAGCAAAATAGGAAACAAGATCATCAGCTTTATTTACTAATGACACTCTTCCTGTCTGTCCTCTGCTTCACCAACTCTTTCTTTAATCCTTACCCATAATTACTTACTTACCCTTATTAGACTCAAAGTATGATCCCAAAATAAAATGATTCAGATTTTCCTGAAATATTTATTAAAATGCAGATACCTGGGTTCCACTCAAGGCCTAATAAAATATCCCTGGGAAGTGGAGCCAGGAATTTGAATTTTTAGTAAGGTCTCCTGGTGCTTGTGATACACAGTAATTTTGAACACTACCCTTTCCCTCTTTTGGTTGCTTCAATAATAAATGCCTTATCCTCTTTCATCCCCCTGTGAATTGCTCTATCTTTAGAAGAATGCTTTCTTCTGTATTTGGTAGAGAATTTTGCACACATTGAATATATTTGAATATCTAACACTGGTAGAGATATTTTTCTAACTATAGTCTTTCCAGATCACATTCAGGGACTGAAGAAAAATTGTTCCCACATGTTATGAACACAAGTATACCTAAGGGATTTTTTCCAGATTCTAGATAAGCGTCATAAACAATGAAGTACTTGATAAACTTCATGTTACAGTTAAATCATGTCATCAGCAGGTTATATACTGTCTCTGGTGAAACTAGTTTAGAACACTGAAGTTCTCTAATAAAAAAGGCTATGTCTCATGCTACTTCATATGCTGAATCCTTAACAAATGTTTAATAGCAGGAAAGTGAATTAAATAACTCTACATATTTTAATTTAGAACAAACTGTAAGTACAATACATATATTTTAAAGCATAACCATAGCGAATTTAAAGAGACTGCAGCCAAAAGAAAAGAAGGAAGGAAGAAAGGAAGGAAGGGAGGGAGGAAGGAAGAAAGGGAGGAGAGAAGGGAGAAAGGACTCTAAACCAGTTCCTTTTTCCAACACGGATCTTAAAAGGTTTGTCTACTTATACTGCCTTTTATTATTTTTCTATCCTACATGGTATAATCTTTGAATAATCAGAGTTTATATCACACATATTGAGATTTTTAGGTCAAAGAAAAAATCTATTAGAATTAAATCAAACAAGATAGGGCATAGAAAAATATCTACAAAATGGAGGCGGTTATCACAAGAAAATTGTATATATACATATATATATATGTTTTATATATATTTGAGGTCATGACCTTAAATTAATTTGAATGAAAGAATGCAGAGCAAGGAACAAGGAGGATAGGTCAAAATGAAGTAATTTTAACTGAGGATTTGTTTTTCCTTGTCATCACTGACATATTCACATATTTTATTTTTTAATCAGGGTAAAAAAAAAGAAGTGCTCAACTTTGCATTAATGCTGAAATTATTAATATTCTGGGAAATTTTTCTAGATAATTGCAGCAACTTTTATTCTTACAGTGTTGTTACTACTATTTTCTGATATTAAAGTTCCCCTTATTTTTTTAGGAAATGTTGCATTAGGTACCATTTGTTTATTTATTTATCTTTATTTCCATTTCTCTAGGAGGTGGGTCAAGAAGGATCTTGCTGTGATTTATGTCATAGCGTGTTCTGCCTATGTTTTCCTCTAAGAGTTTGATAGTGTCTGGGCTTACATTTAGGTCTTTAATCCATTTTGAGTTTGTTTTTGTGTATGGTGTTAGGGAGTGTTCTAATTTCATTCTTTTACATGTAGCTGTCCAGTTTTCCCAGCGCCACTTATTGAAGAGGCTGTCCTTTCTCCATTGTATATTCTTGCCTCCTTTATCAAAGATAAGGTGACCATATGTGCATGGGTTTAATCTCTGGGCTTTCTATTCCTGTTCCATTGATCTCTCTTTCTGTTTTTGTGCCAGTACCATACTGTCTTGATTACTATAACTTTGTAGTATAGTCTGAAGTCAGGAAGCCTGATTCCTCCAGCTCCGTTTTTCTCTCTTAAGATTGCTTTGGCTATTCGGGGTCTTTTGTGTTCCATACAAATTGTGCAAGTTTTTGTTCTAGTTCTGTGAAAAATGCCATTGGTAGTTTGATAGAGACTGCACTGAATCTGTAGATTGCTTTGGGTAGTATAGTCATTTTCACAATGTTGATTCTTCCTATCCAAGAACATGGTATATCTCTCCATCTGTTGGTATCATCTTTAATTTCTCTCATCAGTGTCTTATAGTTTTCTGCATACGGGTCTTTGGTCTCCTTAGGCAGAACCCTCAATGACATAAATCATAGCAAGATCCTTTTTGACCCACCTCCTAGACAAATGGAAATAAAAACAAAAATAAACAGATGGGACCTAATGAAACTTCAAAGCTTTTACACAGGAAAGGAAACCATAAACAAGACGAAAAGACAACCCTTAGAATGGGAGAAAATATTTGCAAATGAAGCAACTGACAAAGGATTAATCTCCAAAATATACAAGCAGCTCATGCAGCTCAATATCAAAAAAACAAACAACCCAATCCAAAAACGGGCAGAAGACCGAAAGAGACATTTCTCCAGAGAAGATATACAGATTGCCAACAAACACATGAAAGGATGCTCAACATCTCTAGTCATTAGAGTAATGCAAATCAAAATTACAATGAGCTATCACCTCACACCAGTCAGAATGGCCATCATCAAAAAATCTACAAACAATAAATGCTGGAGAGGCTGTGGAGAAAAGGGAACCCTCTTGCACTGTTGGTGGGAATATAAATTGATACAGCCACTATGGAGAACAGTATGGAGTTTCCTTATAAAACTAAAAATAGAACTACCATATGACCCAGCAATCCCACTGCTGGGCATATACCCTGAGAAAACCATAATTCAAAAAGAGTCACATACCACAATGTTCATTGCAGCTCTATTTACAGTAGCCAGGACATGGAAGCAACCTAAGTGTCCATCCACAGATGAATGGATAAAGAAGATGTGGCACATATATACAATGGAATATAACTCAGCCATAAAAAGAAACTAAATTGAGTTATTTGCAGTTAGGTGGATGGGCCAGAGACTGTCATACAGAGCGAAGTAAGTCAGAAAGAGTAAAACAAATACCGTATGCTAACACATATATATGGAATCTAAAAGAAAAAAAAATGGTTCTGAAGAAACTAGGGGCAGGACAGGAATAAAGATGCAGACATAGAGAATGGACTTGAGGACATGGGGAGGGGGAAGTGTAAGCTGGGATAAAGTGAGAGTGGTATGGACATATATACACTACCAAATGTAAAATAGATAGCTAGTGGGAAACTTCCGCATAGCACAGAGAGATCAGCTCAGTGCTTTGTGTCCACCTAGAGGGGTGGGATAGGGAGGGTGGGAGGGAGGGAGACGCAAGAGGGAGGAGATATAGGGTTATATATATATGTATAGCAGATTCACTTTTGTTACACAGCAGCAACCAACACAACATTGTTAAGCAATTTACTCCAATAAAGATGTTAAAAAAAGAAAAATTATTACTTTATAACTTAGCCTCTAAGAATAGTGCTACATAAACTTAGTAAATGCCCAACAGAAATGGAGTCAGGTAGAAAAATTCAAATGGTTCTTATTTACTTAGTAATTTATTTAAGTCATGTTCTCCTTTGTATTATGATTTCTAAAATATGTTTTAAAATTACTTTAAGCAATTAGTGGTTTAGTGTTCAGCTGTCTCAATAGGTATGTTTCTGCTCTTTTATTTGTTTGTGTACAAGAACAGCTTTCTGCCAGTTGAAGTGGGGTTTGAAATTACAGCACCAGCAGGGAATTTCTTGGACAAATTACTGTTTGGACCACTAATGTGGAGGAAGGGAAGAATGTTTATTGCACCACTGAACTGGCTGATGCTTCTATAGCCAAGATTGTGCCAGAGGCCACTGTGCTGGGAACCAGTCCAAGAGAAGCTATACACCTTCTGTTTTGAGTGACTTGTCTCTATACTGAGAACACATGTTGGTGTTCAGAAAGAAAGATCTGAGTCTATTTTGTAAGAGCAGTGGGAAAATTTAGCTACATGGGTTGACAAGTTCAACATTTCTATGACAATGTATATATGAAATATAACATTTGGTCGATTTTTTCTTAAAATTATTTCAATATCATTTTGTAATGCTCCACATTATTTTTCCATACATAAATATAGTAATACACTTTTATTTCACATGCCATCCTGAAGTGGATCAGTTTTCTTTTTTTTTTTTTTTTTTTTGTGGTACGCGGGCCTCTCACTGTTGTGGTCTCTCCCGTTGCGGAGCACAGGCTCCGGACGCGCAGGCTCAATGGCCATGGCTCACGGGCCCAGCCGCTCCGCGGCATGTGGGATCTTCCCGGACTGGGGCACGAACTCACGTCCCCTGCATCGGCAGGCGGACTCTCAACCACTGCCACCAGGGAAGCCCTGGATCAGTTTTCTTTTAAAAATTTGACCTTTAACCAGTTTCCCACCCCAATGGCCCACAGATGGCATGCATAATTTTAAAATAAACTGTTTAGCCATATCTTTCTGTAGAAAAATGAGATCATACTCAGCAATTTCTATGAGGGATGAAGAAGGAAAGATGGAACCAGTATTATAGCTATATTTGTTTTCATGTTTTAGAGTAAGGTAGTGTCGAATCCTCAATCTAAGATGGGGATATTCAAAAATCGTTTCAAGAAAATAAAGTATTTATCCAGATATTGAATATACCAATGGTTTAATGCTTTAAGAGAATCCCAACAGGAGACTTTGGCCTTCAAACTCTTTTAATGTTGTTTTCCACTCCAAGTCATTTTCTTTTAACCAAATAGCTGTGTCTAGTTAAAAATGTCCAAAACTTATCTTAAACCCTCATTCAGAGCTCCTGATCCCCAGGGTTAATATCATATGCTTATTTGTTTTGCTGTTAATGAATGTAAAGAAATCCAATTGCATGTACTTTTTCCTTAAATGAAGTGACTATAGATGAAACTGCTTTCCCACAGATGATGCATGTAGGGATGGAGGAAAACTGGAATTGCCTAAATAGTAATTTCTCCATAGCCTGACACAATTTACGTTTCCAGGGACAGCTTCTGGTGAAGGCTATTACCAAATCCAAATCCCAGTTCTTTACTTAGACTCCTCAGTATCACTAACTTTGGAAATAACTTCTAGGTCCAGTTAGTAATTAAGGACTTCAGTTATTCTGTAGAATGGATCTTAAAACTGTCCATCTGGGCCCACAAGTTATAACTATGATTTTATACTGCTGTTTGAGGACAATGTCTCATAAAACATTTGTTCAAACTTGTCTTGAGTAAAACACCCTATGGTACCACACTCCTCACTAACTTGTCAGTAACTTTCCATTTTGTTCTAAGGCAAATTGTAAGTTCCTTAACATTTCCACTGATCAGTGAAAGTCCTTATCCTGGCAGCTTCAAAATTCAATTATAAAGCAATAAACTTAAACTTTCTCTTCATAAATCAAAAGTGTTCAAAGACTTACATGTAGATTCAATTCTTGTAACATCTTTGGATACTTTATAACATCTCAAAGAAGGTGTGCAAATTAAGTGCTTTGACTGTCTCTAAAGTGTCATGGTTCACTGTTTACATTCACAATTAATTTTGAAAGTTTCTAATGTAGCCCACTACACAAGACTTATGTGAAAAAGGAAAATATAATGCTGTATCATGACGTGGTAAAGTTCAACAGAGTCAAATTCAGGTTGACACATTTAAGGTCAAGTGCCCGTCTATGCACATATTACAGAGAGAAATTTTAAAGTAAAAATATAGGTCTGTGGTTTCATATCAAATGAAAGAAGCAACATGATATTATAGGAAGATTTAGTTCAATTTCTAAAGTCTTTAATGTGCCTTGCCAAAGGGATATTAGATTCCTTTGAAAATAATTACCTTATTTTAGGGTGAAAACCAAGATATAGGAAATGGTTAAAAATCAAAATGAGATGATAAAGTTACATGGTCAAGTTAGTTCTAAGATCAATATAGTAGTTCATATCAAAGAGATGAGTATGAATAAAAGTTGTGGAGGAACAAGATATGATTGTATTAATATTCTTCCATTGGACTCTTCATTAGTCAAATTCCACTTCAGGTGTTAACAGCCATTATTTTTTACCCCATTTTAAAGAGAATGCTGTTAGAAAACTGGACAGAATGCAAAGAAGAATGTGTTCTTTATGTCTTCATTTAGACAAATAAAAGATTATGTTGAAGTGACTGAGCTCATACTCTGAAAGCTCTATACATATTATTTACTGTAGATACTTAAATACAATTTGAAAAACTTTCTACATGCTAACATGTCTCCAAATTCTTCCTTTCTGTGAGAACTGACAGCTCTAACCAATGAGCCAAGAAAATGATAATGAAGGATATTGTAGTCTCTCTCATTTAGTACTCCATGTCTTCATTTCTTCTATTGACATTCCTTCATCTCTGTTTTCCCTCAGTGATCTGCATCATCTACTCCATAGTGATGGGGGAGGCATTTTTAAATACTCTTTAGAGTTAAGGATCACTTCCTGATTAGAGCCTGACCATGTAGCGGACTTCTCCATTACCTAGACACATGGGCACCTTGACCTTTCTTGGGAGACATCATCAAACATTCTCTGGCCACTTGGCTCAGGTGTACAGAAGGAGTGTGACTATTTAATGAATTTCTCCTCAATGTCAGGTGGACTGTAGGATTTGGACGTCGTGTAAGGGATCATATTGGCTCTCTTTGGAGTTTTCTCTTACTGTGAGTTAGCCATAGGGCCTGAGAATATGAGGAGAGAATCAGTACTGATGCTTTTCCATGACATCTTCCTAGTTTTACACTCAGCACTCAGTAGCGGTATCTGGATAGTGTAAATCTTGGGGAATTTTTTTGGCCTTAGAAAATCAGAAAGGAAGAGCTGGAATCAGATTAAATCATGGAAGTTTTCAGCTATATACACCTTCACTGACCAGGCTTTAGTACATTAGAATGAAGTATAAAGAGTACAGTGCTATTTATTGCTGGAGGTTTTTCAGGAATAACAGATGAACTATATTTTCTAGCAGTTTCAGTTCAGCAGATTTCAATCTTCCCTCTCCCCTTACCAAAATGCCTGAGGAATAAGCCTATAACATAAGTAATAGTGTTCATAAACTCCGTGATTATCAATATGAAACTGACACTCTCTCCTACCCTTTCCAGCTCCCAGTTTGTGTATGATTTGGTGATTTGGATGTTTAAAGTCTTGAGTAACTTAAAATAAAATCCCACAGGTAACAGCTATACCCTCTAGAAGACTACACACACACACACACACACACACACACACACACACACACACACACACACACACATATGTATACCAAATGAAACAGTTAGTGCTTTAGAAATATACCTGCCTGTCAATTACTGTTAAAGATCTTATTAGGCTCTATAATTTTATTACGGTTTACCTTGGGTGGAAACTGATGATGACAATAGAGAGCATGAATGGAGATTCTTTGCCTCCCCCAGCCTCCTAGTCTACCAGGAAGGGCAGTATTCATGCCTAGTTTGGTTGGTTATATATATAACATATACACAAATATATATAAACCACATGTTTCAGAGATAGTATAGGTGAAAGGCAAGAAAGCTGACCTTAATGTCATTCCTGATTATATTAGTCTGTAAACAGCATAAGATCTTGCTTCTGGGCTACCAATTCATGATGTGACGTGTTAGCCAGTGGTAGTTACTTGGATTAACTATTTTTAGGAAGGTTAAGTGATATTGGAAATATTGACAGAGTTCAACTGTAGATTCTCACTCATCTAAATTATTTGATCACAAATGAATTCAAACAAACCACCTTAAAATTACTCTAAGCATCATTGCTAATTTGAGATTTAAGAGATATATTCTTATTTCCCAAAACTCACCATTATAAGTAGGTTTTATAGGTATATGTTTTGTAATGAGCTTAGAATTAATGAACACACTTTGGCTCAGATGATTATTTTCTATAAATCCTCTAGTGAACTAACTAATAAATAAGTGAGATCACCGTTTTAATGTTATGTTTATTACCAAAAGTACTAAAGTGTTTAACATTTAATATTATCAAATGTATGTTTTCTAGAGGAAAGGTATTTAAAGAAAATTATATAAAATACTTGATATTTAGGACTAGCTGCAGAATTTGAAGTATTAAAACAACAGTTAAGGAGATAAATATAAATGGCTATCATGAGTTTAGGGCCTTTCCAGACTTCACTAAGTTTGGGGTTTAATGAACTCTGAAGAAATAATAGAAATATGTTTCTGTAAGTTCATTAATGTTTAAATACTGTTACTCATGTGTAATTAAAATGATGTTGGTTAATGACTAATAGTAAATTGTCTATCAAAATCTTTATCAAATATGGACTATTACAAACGTAAATCTATTTTGCCAGGGAAATGATGTTGGGATATTCTAATGTAGTGTGAGCATGTTTTTATCATATGTTCATGCTGCTTCCCTAGTCAATCACTACTACTCTGAAAGAATCTCTAACCCTCTAATCCATTCCTCTGCTAATGACCAGAGTTCTCTTTTCAAAACCCCTATCTGGTTGTCTTGGTTCTTGGTTTACTAATCTGTAATGGTTTCCCAGTGCTTACAAGATAAATCCTACATTCTTTAGCATCTCTTATAAAAAGCTCACCTGAGAAGCAGTGTTTAGTGAAGTTTATTGAAGGCATGTGTTATTTATTAACTTTTAATGTACTTGAAACTCTGCCCTTGGCTCCAGTCAGATCCCTCAGAGGCTACTTGAGCCTACCACTTCTTCCTTCCTGGCATCTCTAGGGGATTTCACTATAAAGTTAAGCCCTCAGCTTGTGTAGAAGGGAATAATGGGGAGAGATCGATAAAACTTGTTGCTGTGTTAGCTGCAAAATGCTGCTGAAGATATTCTCTGTATTACTCAGTTTCTTTTATATAAAATGTAATGTGCAAATTGTCCTTTTTATTTAATGCAGAAGATACTCTGCTGTACATAAGAAAATGATATTCTAAGAAAATGAACTTCCTCCAATTTTTTTACCTGTTTATTTTTGTGTCTGGCTTTAGAAAGGTTAAAATTAAGCTCAGTCACAGCAAACATGCTGGTTCTTAAGATTACCATATTTTACTGTCCTTGCTATCTTGGTATCCCACCCTCCTTTTCACCAGCCTATTTTAACCTAGTTAAATAGTCAACCGTCTTTGATTGGTTGTAAGCTATTTCAGATCCTTTCAAGAAGGGGATAGTTTGGGCAATCAGTATGTCACTTTACATGGTTTATGGGCTCTTCAAAATCTGTTCCCAACTTATCTTCCCAGGGTTGTCTTCTGACATGGGCAACTCTGAACAACTCAAAGTTTTTGTCATACTCCGTGGGGTCCCCTCCTCTCCATCTCCAGTTGCAACATGCTCTTTTTCCTAAAGGCCATTCCTTCCCATTCCCATTTCTCTGCCTGGGAAATTGCTACTCACTCTTAAAGACCCAGATCAAATCTTACACGAAGTGTCCTACCATCATCAGAAAGAATGCATCCTCCCTGGCAGGAGCCGATCATATTTTGGGCATATTACTATTATAAAACCCAACACATTGCCTTATAATAACTTGTCTCTGTTGTTGTTATTGTTGTTGTTTTAATTAAGATGTTAGTTCCATGAGGTTAGAGCCTGTATTAGTTTGTCAGAGCTGCCATAACAAAGTGCCACAGACAGGATGGCTTATACAACAGAAATTTATTTTCTTATAATTCTGGAGGTTAGAAGTCTGAGATCAAGACGTCAGCAGTGTTGGTTTCTTCTGAGGCCTCTCTTCTTGGCTTGTAGATAGCTGTCTTCTCCCTGTATCTTCATGTTGTCTCCCTCTGTATGTATCCAAATTTCCTCTTCTTATAATAACCCTAGTTATATTGAATTAGGGCTCACCCTTAAGAACTCATTTTAACTTAATAACCTCTTTAAAAATTTTTTATCCAAATACAGTCACATTCTGAGGTAGTGGGGGTTAGGACTTCAACATATGAATTTGGGGAGAACACAATTTAGCCCATACAGACGACGTTTTAATTTATCTGTTTAGCTCAGACTCTTAACTGTGCTCCTGAAATAAAATAGAAACAATAAATATTTGTTAATGAGTGTTATATTAAGGAAAATATTTACTATATGGTATTTAAAAATATTTTTTCAATAACTTATAAAAACACTAGCATGTCTTTTGTATAATACAAAACAGCCAGAACATACTGTTTTTCACCAACCTTTTCCTTGTAGAGCTTAGTTTTTCAGTTAGGAACTTTCATAGCAATTTTGTTATGCTGCCACCAAGTGACACTGAAGTGAAACTGTCCCCACATGTTCTGCAGAGTTTAAGCTTTTGCCTAGGTTGAGGATGTGAATCTCTCTTTAAAATTTTCCAAGACTCATAGTTTTGGCATTTTTACATTAAAAAAAAAATCAATTGCCCTTAGTAAAATAAAAATTTAATCAATATTGGAGGAAACGTTGACAGATAATTATATAGAGCAAATATGTTAAAGATAAGATAGTATTCATAGTTCTCTGATAAAAGGCTCACATGCTAGATATCAGAAACAAACTATAACTTATGCTCAATTTCTTTAATTTTGACCACAAGCCTGTCTTGAGTCCATTCAGGGAGATATGCCCTTGTTTGTGTAGATTTTATTTCTTAATCAGTTGACAGAGAGAAAAAATGATATTGGCAGCTTTTCTAATAGTGAGAAATGGTTGACTTTTCCCCTTAAATTTGGAGCTGGAATGTAGTGGGAATTTCAGTTGTTATCAATTTGAAAAATCACATTTTTCACATTTTAACATTTCTAAATTTGGGATGCATCTTTCAGTTGATGGAAAATTTGCAAACGCCATTGGCCAGGTGGTGGTTGTGATGTACGTGCCATTGCCAGCATGTGCAAACTTGACTGTTACTCCTGTTGGCATGACTGCATGACTTTATTCTCTTGAGGTTTCAATCAATGAACTCTTTAAGGACTATTTCAGGAGGAGATATAGGTTCTGATATTGTAGTCTGAAAACTTTCCTTAAACCTTCTGATTAGATCAAAGAGCTACCAGCACCAAAATTACAGAATGGGTAGCAGTGGCTTGGAAGAAAATCAAAGAGACAAGGATAGAGCACTCTTTTTAGAAATGCACTTATGGCACAAAGGACAAAAGTTGATGGGTAACATGGATCCCAACAACTCTGAATTAAAATGTGATCAGGAAAGCTGGACTCTGAACATGAAGATTTTTAGGAATAGTTTACTTTCTCTTGTTTATATATTCTCATTTTCACAAGAGTGGCATATGATAAATCTATATCAAAATAAGTCTAAAATAATGCTTTAGATAAATATAAAATTAAAATTCAAGGTAATAAGAAATAATTTGTCATAGTTTAGTTGGCAGTGTGTTTTCTTCTTGATCACATTTAAAATTATATTTCTAATAATTGATGGCATATTAGTATCAGTGAAATGTGGTATTGAGTGCATACCAAGTACCAAGTACTGTTCTAGGCACTGGAAATACAAGAGTGAAGAAAGGAATATATAGTCCTGCCCTCATAAAGCTTGCCTGGCCTCACTAGCCATAGTACTGTTCTACCTCTCCTAGACCAGAGGGAAATGAAGTGGCGATATTAGTTGAATTTGTCAAGACAGACATATTAAATAATTTTGGTAAAAATAGGACATTCATTAATCATTTTCCATTGGCTTTACCTTGCCTGAAGGAGTTTTTAAAGAGATAATTGAAAAATGACTATATATTTAGCAAATAAAACACACTATGAATATTGTAAATAATTATAATAAGAAAATATCAAAGTTGTATTATTTATTATTTTTTCCTTTGGATTTATTGCACATGATAGCACTGATTATTTTAGCTTTAAATAACTCCTTATCTTGATTTCATAGTTAAGTACAGTAATGTATTCTGCAATCTTCATCTTTTCCTTCCATGTCTGAACTCTATTATTAAAATATACAACACCTCTTTTGGCATCAGTACGTAAGAAATTAGCTCTCAGGTTTCTAACTAATAGATTTCAAATTAAGCTTGTTATTTACCTTTTTTTTTCTGTTTTTTTTAAAGGTTTAAATTTTAAAATTTTCTGAGAAAGTTATAAATGCTGTTAGATTTTTGGCAAATAAAGCTCCATCAAAAAAGATATTCTAATTCTCCAGAGAAGTTTATTAATTTTACCCATTAAAAAAAAATCTTGCATAATCTGAATTTTTGAGTATATTGAAATATAAAACAATTAAATTATATGATAACTTGACCAAATATGGTATTATCTTACTATGTTCAAAGAGAATAACAGACTCCTCAACAAAGTATCCAAGACTATCTACTAAGTGACCTCACCATACATTTTCTTTATCATTTTCTGTGAGTAGAACTCTTTAAAGGCAGTGGTCTTTGTATACAATGCATCCAGTGTAGTGCCTAGAGCATAAAAGACCTTTGAACAAATGCTTATTCAGTCACCAAGAGGCCTTAGAGGACTCATGGTTACATGAGTACAAGGCTTTGGAGCCAGACTACACAGATTTGAATATTGGCTCTGTCACTTGAACAATGACCTTGACCAAGTTACTTAACCTTCTAAACCACAGATTCTTAATCAGTCAAATGGGAATGAATCATTGTACCTATCACATAACGTTGTTACTGAAGATTAACTAGATAGTACGTGGCTTTTCATGCATTTAGCTGCAAAGCCTAACCCACAAATGCTGGACGAATGTTATCTACTATTGTTGTTATAGTTATCATTATTCTTATTGCTTGAGAAACTATTATATAGAAGGTAATTATAGGAATCTATGCAACAACTTTGGCATTCTTATTGAATGGAAACTATATGTCAAGCTTTGTTCGAGATGCTGGAGTTTATGTTCCAGTAAGAAGTTATACAATGAAGAAGCAAACAATAAATGGGATATTTTCATATACTTGTAAGTACTACAAAGAAAATAAAATGGAGTAATATGACAGAGTACACCTAAGTGACTGAGAGGGTAGAGTTTTTTGTAACATACTAGATGGCATACTTAGCAAAGACCTCTTGAGAAAGTGACATGCAACTACGACTTAACTGGTAAAAAGAGATCAGGCTTGCAAAGATTTCAGGGAAGAGGATTTCAGTAGAGGCAACAGAAAGAGCAAGTTATCTGATACAGGAACAAACATAGCCTGTTCAGGACCAGAAGGAAAGCCACTGAAACACTGCAGTAGGAGAGCTATAAGGTAAGATCAAAGAGGAGAGTAGGTGCCCACCTACAGAAAGCACTGTAGGCCATAGTAGGGAATTTAATATTTATCCAGAGTATAGTGGGAAGCATTTTAAGCAGCAAACTAATTTGGAGGTAATGATATGCCAAATACAGCAGTGGCAGAAGAAACAAAACTAAGAAATGGGCAACTTAATATTGTTGAGATGGCAATACTCCCCAAATTGATTTTCAGATTCAATGCAAATTTCAAAATTCCAATTTCCTTTTTTGCAGAAATATGCAAGGTGATCTAAAATCATACAGAAAGGCAAGGGATCCAGAATAGACAAAACAACCTTGAAAAGAATGAACTTAGAGGACTCATGTTTCCCAGTGTCAAAACCTACTACAAAGCTACAGAAATCAAAACGGGTTGTAGTAGCAAAACAATACACATATAGATCAATGCAGTGTAACAGAGAGTCAAGAAATAAACACTTACATTTATGGTCAATTAATTTTTGATGTAAGTAGTAAAACAATTCAAAGGAGAAAGAACAGTCTTATCAACAAGTGTTTCTTGGGTAATTGAGTATCCACATGCAAAAGAATGAAGTCGAACCTCTACCTCACACACTATGTTCAAAAATATAATTAAAATGGAACATAGACTAAAATATAAGAGCTAAAACTATAAATTCTTAGAAAAATCATAGTAAACCTTTATGAGTTTGGATTTGATGGTAGCTTCTTAGACATGGCAGCAAAAGCACAAGTGCCAGAAGATAACATAGATAAATAGACTTCATCAAACTTTTTAAAACTTTGTTTTAAAGGACACCATCAAGAAAGTGAAACAACACCCACAGAGAATGGATGAAAATATTTGCGATAATGTATCTGATAAGGGATTTGTGTCCAGAATATATAAAGAGCTCTTAGAATTCAACAATAAAAAGACAAACTAAAAATTGGATTCAAATAGACATTTCTCCAAAAACAACATATAAATAGGCAATAAGCATGTCAAAAGCTCAACACCATTAGTAATTCAAGAAATGCAAATCAAAACCACAATGTGGTACCACTTCATATGAATTTTAAAGAAGGAATATAACAAGTGTTGGTGAAGATGTGAAGAAATTGGAACTCTGATACATTGATAATGGGATTGTAAAATAGCAGAACTATTTTGGAAAACAATTTGTCATTTTCTCAATATGTTAAACATGGAATTACTATATGATCCAGTGATTCTGCTCCTAGATATACGTGAACAAGAATTGAAATTATGTCCGCACAGAAACTACTATGAATATTTACAGCAGCATTATTCATAATAGCTAAAAGGTGGAAACAACCTAAATGTCCATCAGTGGAGGAATGGATAAACAAATTGTGGTCTATACATATAATGGAATATTACTCATCCTTAAAGTGGAACGAAGTGCTGATATAGGTTACAACATAGATGAACTTGAAAACATTATGCTAAGTGGAAGAAAAAACCCTGACAAAAGCCCACATATTGTATGATTGCATTTATACAAAATGTCGAGAATAGGAAAATCCATCAAAACAGAGAGTAGACTAGTATTTGCCAGGTGCTAGGGAAAGGGAAGCATGGGGAGTGACTGCTAATGGGAACAGGTTTCTGTCTGGGGTGATGGAAATGTTTTGAAAAATGAATCATGGTGATGGTTGCACAACTGTGTGAATAACTAAAAGCCACTGACTTGATTTAACAGTGTTAACGTTATGGTGTGTGTACTATAACTCAATAGAGATATTATTTTTTTTAATAAAAAGGATTAGAAAAGAAAAGGAAAAGAAAGATATTTTCCAGATTTCTAAGGATTTGGTAGTTATTCATGAGAATTTAATGGTTGTTTAAGTGTAAGAGTTTAAAGTGTATTTTATTAATCTCTGTACCTTCATTATCTAGAACTCTGTTTTGCACAAAATATTTGTCATTAAATATTTGAGGAATTAATACATAAATACAGCAGTTTTTAAAATGAGGAGTACATTTAACTAAGTAGATAATGATATCATTAAGCCTGAAAAAATAAGGGAAATAAAGTTTGGGGTGAACATGGAGGAATGTTACATTTTTGGTACCAGTGGGCATATAGGTGGATGCCTCCCATAAGCATAGGAAAAATTCCAATTTGTAGCAAAAAAGAGAAAACATGACTCAATAATTACAGATTCACCTTTATAATCTGGCCATTAAGAAACAGATAAAAATCTTTTTAAAATGAAAAAATATATATGTCCACCATTGCATTAACCATACCAAGATAGTAAAAATGATTGAAGTTTTGGTTTAAAAGGGAGGCGGTGAGTTTAGCTTTCGATATATTACTTTTGAGGTTTTCATGTGGTACGAGAATATGAGTTCCATGAACACAGGAGCAATGTGTGTCTTGCTTAACCAATAATGGCAATAATATCATCCTTAAAAGCCAATAAAATTTTTGTTAAATTAACAAAACCATTTCCAAGTATGCAGTAATTAGTTAATATATGATTTTAAAGCTGTAGAGCTGAGTGAGGACTGGAGGCATACATTTTGTAATATTATCCTAAATGTTATAATCAAAACTCTCGAGAGAGGATCGATCACTTAGGAAAAAAATAGGCGGAGTTGGAATTCTCAATATTGAAGCAATGGTTAAATAAAGAGAAGCTATAACCCAAACTGGGTTTTCAAAATTATTTTCTATTAAGTTTTTTTTCTCAACTCTAAGACAGTAATTACTTCGTGCAAGGGTGGAAATAGAGTGAACTAAAGACTTGGAAAAAGGTTTTCCTTTTTCCAAGTCTTTAGTTGAAAACCTTTCCAACCTCAAAGGTTTCTAGAAAATACACTGCGGAAATAGAAACTATACATTGTGCTCAGTGTGCTATGGAATAATTAAATCAACTTCCAAGTGAGATTATCTTGAAAACTGAATGGTTTTCCTGTGCTGGTCCAGTGGTGCCTGAGCTCAAGAAATTCATCTATATTCTTATCCTCCTTTTACCACTAAATATAATGTGTTTGTCTAATAAAAGCAGGTGATCTAGTGCAGAGATAACTGTTATTTCTTGTATCACTGGTCATCAACAGTAGTCCATTAGAGAGGATTATATGAGTGTCTGATCTGTTACTTAATTGATTTCTCTATTTCAGTAACATGAGGTACCTATTAAATCCCATGACCTTGTCCCAAAGGTATTAGCAAATATTAAGCACCCATTTCACTGAGACATGATTTCCAGTATAGCAAATTTCACACTTCTATAAGCTATCAGAAGTGTTAACAATTGCTGCCCTCTCATGTAATTTGTAGTAGTTATGAGGGTGAGGTGGTACTTAATGAGAAACATATACTATATATAGGCAGAGCCATACCTGGGCATAGAGAGGAGGTCCTCAAGTGCTGTGGTGCCTACTCAAATGGATGTGGAGGTGGATGTGCAGCTCTCAACTCTGCAGAGGAGCAGAAGGCTGTATAAGCACGTGGGCTTGGACAGCTTAGAAACAGTATAGTAGGATATGAAAGTGACACATGTGTCGTGTCTGGCCAGAGGTCTGTAAATTTGATTCCAGTTTCAGTTGGTTCCAAAAGCCATGGCTTTGCTGTTTGATAAAGAGCCCTGTGCCAGAGAGAGATGCCCAAGTCTGCACCTTATATGGTATCGGAACTGCACCAAATTAACAATAACAACAAACAAAAAGCCTATCTGATCTTTCAAAATAATTAGCTATTTTTGGTGCCTGGCTAAATAAAAAGGCATCATCCTTTCCTCTGTGAGTCACAGCTGTTGTGTAGCCATCACTATAAAGTAGCTAAAATTACTGTCATTGTCTGTTTACCTTTTCTATCTTTGGACATTCTCCTCTCAGGATCTCAATTTCCTTAACTTTCCTAAGATTTCCGGGACATCTGAATTATGTCCCTGATCCCAACATTAAACCTTATCAATATGTAACAGCTGGTAAAATGATAATTTCTTTTACTATAAAATTCTAATTCTAGAACTATATCCTAGGAAAATGGAAAGGTTTGTACAGAAATCCATATGTAAAAGGATTATTATGCAGAAAAAAATAAATGGCCTTAAAATGAAATGTATTTATTCAACCAAATCCAGGCTGTGTTAAATATAGTGGAATAGTATGTTTTTTTAAAAAGTGATTTTCCAGATTAATAGTCCTATAATTTGCTCTATTCCTTCGCTCTCCATTCTTGGAAACAGTACGAAGCTGTTGGAAAGGGATCTCAGTGAATATTAACATATTAAGGAATGAAGAAGTCCTGTAGAAGAAAACTGACATCTATTAACATACAGCAGCATTACCGTTCTAAACCAGAACTTCCCAATAAAATGCTTAAGAATTACATGGGGATTTCCTTAAAAGTATAGATTCTGATTCAGTGTGTATGTCTGGGATAGAATCTGAAATTCTATATTGGTAATAAACTCCCAGGTGAGGCTGATGCAGCTGCTTCAAGGACCATGCTTTGAGGAGCACAGGTGTTAAGAACACATACAGGAAAACGTTGCACCCTTCCTTGCTGCCAGCCAGGTCGGAGGAGTTGCCAGTTTCAAGGACACCATTATCAGTCTCTCCCTGGTAATCTCAAGATAGGAATCTGTAACACGCAGGGCTGGTTTGGTTTAAAGGTTTGGTTGGTGAAGCTGATGGAGTGGGTAGAGACAGTTGGGACAGCGATCGTTGGACTGGAATGCATCATAGCTGAACAGCTCTAAGTCCTAGTGACAGAGTATATAACCCAAAGGCTTTTTGCAGCCCTGATAAAAGGCTCAGCATAGTTCTATTCCAGCCTTGAAAATGAAGGAAATATTCAGTTAAAGAAAATTGCAGTGGTTGTGTGGTCTAGAGTACAAGTTCTATGCTATTGACTTAATAGCGTTGATTTTTTTCCCTATATTCCTTCCTTCCCTTTTTCCTTCTTGGAATGGCAGGAGTTGTGCTTGGTGAAGAGAGCAAGAGCCTTGGGGTCTGATGTACCTGAGTTAAACCACTGGCTGTGCTGTTTAACAGCTGAATGAACTTGGGCCCTTTATCAAGACACTCTGAACCTCGATCTCCTCTTCTGTTAAATGGAGCTTACTATCCACTTCATAATGGTTGGTTGTGAGAATAAATGAGATAATAAATATACAACTCCTAGCACATATTAAATACTTTATGTGTACTGGTTCCATTTGCACTTCCGTTTAATGTGCTAATACCAGCCACATCTGAAAAAACCTCAAAACACTTCCTTTTCCCCGGGCTTCTTCTGGAGTCTTGATTAAATACATGCCATTTCCTCCTGGAAGCCTTTCCTTACTCCTCATCCCAGTTAAGTTAGCTGTTGCCACCATTGCTTCAATAAGATCACCCCTGCAACTTTTGCTTAATTGACTGTCTTCCCCACTAGATCCCCTTAGGTCTGAAGACTGACTGTCCTAGTCATTTTTTAATTTCTACTGCCTGATCTATAGAAGATGCTCAGTAAATATTTTTGACTGGTTAAATAAATACATTAACTATTTTAATTTAGCCCCATTTTGTGGCTCTTGATACATCTTCTTTGGTTATCAAACCCAAGTTGAGAAGTTTAAAGAACCCGCTCAAAAGATAACCTCTCTTTGGGAGAGAGTAGTTCTCAGAGTATTAGCAATCATTCTTCTTGATGTTATTTCTGCCCTTAATTGTAAAAGAAAAGCCTACAGAAACCAGCTTGTGAGTGCACTGCTCTTTGCAGTCAGTGAAATGTAGTGCTATCCACATTAAGCTATGGACTCAAGGTTTTAGGGCTCTACCTGTCTGAAGATAAGAAAAAGGGAAGGTGCTGCATTTGATAGAAAACACTTCCTCCTGTAGCCCTAGGGAGCATTGTTAGGAACTTGTAGCCTAAAGCAATACACTGGCAGATTCTGACAAGGTGTCTGAAGACGGTTTTAAATCAGAGATAAGTATCAGACTGTGAACTGAGTAGCTTTTTCTCAGGCATATTGGAGTCTGATAAAAAGTCTTAAGAAATTGGATGTGTATAATAATAGCAGACATGCACAATCAGTATGAGCACTCTCTTGAACAAAAGTCAGACTTGAAAACTTAAGAGAAAAATATTTTTTAAAATGTCTTTGGTTGCCATTTTAAAAATCAAATGATGTTGTTTTTTATTATAAAAATGAAAGTGCTGCAGTTTTAATAATTGATATTTAAACTGGGCTCCTAATTAGTTTAATGCAGTTTGCATTATTATATTTTCATCTTTTTGGTCTTGACAGATTATTACCCGTCCTATAGATTAGGCATTTTAAAATAGGAGGTCCAGGGCTTCCCTGGTGGCGCAGTGGTTGGGAGTCTGCCTGCCGATGCAGGGGACGCGGGTTTGTGCCCTGGTCCGGGAAGATCCCACATGCCGTGGAGTGGCTGGGCCCGTGAGCCATGGCCGCTGAGCCTGCGCGTCTGGAGCCTGTGCTCCACAATGGGAGAGGCCACAACAGTGAGAGGCCCGCGTACCGCAAAAAAAAAAAAAAAAAAAGGAGGTCCAAAGAAAGGGGGCTTTTAAACATATAATAATGTCAATGTGTGCAGTGGAAGATAGAGTTGTTAAAATCAGTGTAAACAAGTGAAAAATACATTTGGAAATAGTTTATTTTTCATGGTGTGAGTTAAAGGATGCAGAAATTTGTTTTTATGCCCTAAGAGTTGTATTTCTCCGACTGATTTACAGAACAATCTTCCTTTGTTATTTTACTACTTCATCTTAAATTTATGTCACTAAATGGGAATTGTAAATAAAAAATGAATATTATGTTATATGAAGCTAAATTAACTTCATGAAAGTCAAGAAATTTGGAGTTGGGTTTACTCTAGTTCTCTTCGTCTTTTTTGTCATATATAAAGTTAATTTAAATAAATATTTTTGTCATTTAAACTGTTCCAGGTAATTATTTTTAAGTCTAAAATACAACTTAATAAAATTAGAGAAAAGAGAGTGTACTTCTTATTATTCTGTTCATGTTTACTGTACTTTTAATTCAAAAACAGGGGCCATACTCGGGATAAGCATGTATTTTTCTGTATGTAAATCATTTATATGTATGTTGTAGATGACTATTACCTGGGAAAATGCCACAAAATACAATTGAACACTAATTGAAACTCCTGATATTCTTAAGTCAGAACTAAGTTCTTAAAGATAACCTATTGAGATGAAACAATGTAAACTATTTTAATAGGAATATTTTCATTATAACTTAACTCTCTCATTGCATCAATCACCATTTTTCTAAGAGAGAGAGAGGGAGGGAGGGAGAGAGAGAGAAATATCAAAATATCTCAGGAATTAATTCATAAGTAAGAGGGTGAAAAATTGGGAAAGACCACAGTATGGAGCTATTATTAAAAGTGTGTGATCTAGTGGGGTGTCCAGGGCCATGTCAAACCATTTGGAGTACATATTAGAAACTGCTTGAGGGCAGAGGCTATACCTTACAGTTTTTTTACAAAGTATGTCCATTTGTAAATGTTCAGTAAGAGTTGCAGGTTGATAGATGAAAGTAAGTTGGGCTGTGAAGGGTCTGTCTACCATAGATGAGGTTGGTGATGACTAACTTGACCTGTCTCAACCTACTGTTTTCCCTACAGTTGACCCTATTATAAGATGTAAAAGCTCAGAGACAAATTATATCAGCACTTTCTACTGCAAGTAACAGAAAAGGCAACTAAAAGTGGTTTAAACGATGAGGATATTTATTTTAATACATAATAATAAGTCCAGAAGTAGGTGGTTCTGTTAAAAACTCAGTTCCTTTACCATTCTGTTTGAGAGCAGAGAAACTTTCCCAAAACCTCCTCACTGACTTCCTTTTATGTCTTATTGGCCATTATTATATCACATGCTCTACCTGAGCCAGTCACTGGTAAAACTAATAATTTGAACACCATGAGTGGATTTAGCTAGTTATAATTGGTGCTGAGGCCCATCTTCCGTGAAGGATAAGGCCCCTCCCAGGAAGGTAAATAAAATCTAGATCCTATTAAGAATAAAGAGGAGTGAGTGGAATTGGGTAAAGGCTGTTAGGTAGCTAAACAGCAATGACTAAATTATACAAACAAATATTAATAAATAAATCATAGTCACCTCTTGGTCACTCCAAGGATGCTTTCTGCTTTATTGTTGTTTGAGAAAGTTAAAATTTAAGGATTTATGGTTAAAAAAATTACTACAATGTTCAATGCATTTGTGTGTATCTCATTGATATTTACACCTCCAAATGATTTTTAGAATCTGTGGATTAGAAGGAGTTTAAAGTTAAACCCTATCCTATTGTATTATTAAATGTCTGAACCCTGAGGGATATATAGCCCTACAGATTTCTTGGCCTCAAGGTTCAGAAGCAAAAGCACACATGATTATATTTCAGAGGCTGTATTTCACTAGGATTACAAAAATCAGTGGCATATTTAAGCTTCGTGTTACAGAAAATAGAATATGGTCAGCCATTTGACCACATCTGGGATTCTTTTAAGCATATGCCTCTTATCATGCAGTAATCTGTGATTCCCTTTTGTCCTTCCCAGCTTTAAACTCTGAATTTGTAACGTGTGATATACCAAAAAATAAATTTAGAGTCAGAAGTTTGGGATTTAGTCCTGGTTCTATTGCTTAACTAACTGTTAAGCTTCTGTCATTCACTTAAATTTTTGGACTTCTGATTGCCTCAGATTACCTGAAATATCCCTGGTTTTGAAAGAAACTCAAAGTAAAACCCTTATCTTTATAAGACCATCTTTCTGAATGCCCCAGGTCACTATGCCCAGTGATTTCCTCCTACCTAAGAGACTCTCCTGATGAGTGGGGGGTCCAGGGTTCTCCTCTTTATCTTTTTATCTCTTGCATTGTCTTCTTTTATTCTTCTCTCTGTATTTTATTTTTTTTTGCTTATGTCTTCACCTAAAAAATGTAGTAAATTTGAAAATTACTATCCAAATCAGCTTCTTGAATATATGCTTCTTCAGCTTCAGTGAAGTAACTCTTTAACTTGCTTTTTCCTTTGTTGAGAAAAAAAATGACGATATAAATCAGCATCCTTTCTTCTCCATCTTCAATTAGCTTCTCACTGACCCAAGGATGTCAGTGAGAAGCTAATGCCAAAGCTATCTCAATACATAGGAGTAAGCCATTTGTATTTGTTCTCATCTCGAGGTTATAAATGCAAGCAAGTCCACAGCCCTCTCCAGAGTTGCTGACTCTGGAGTTCAAAAGTTTTGAAGTTTGGACTTCAAAGTTTTATTTTGAAGGTTCTGCCACCAGAGGGAACTGAAGTTGTAAGATTTTACAATGCCTCACACGCGCTGTATATTCCTGATAAAATACAGCTTGCTTAATGAGACTAATGCTATTAAACTTGGAAATTTTCACACAAAATTTTCTAAGTAATCAATTGTGTTAAAATATATTTAGAACCTTTATTAGTCATTTCATTCTAGAGAAAAGGATCTCTTCAGCAATCCCTTTATTCGCATAGATTCCTAATTTTCCACATTGATAAAACTCATGCGTCAAAAAATTTATAGTAGAAATAATTGGGAGGAATCATGAAAAAATAGAGATCTCACAGGAATGACAAAAATTGTATATATATATATATAGCATAATCTTCAATTGAAAGTGGGAAACTGATTAATTTTTAAATACTCATTCAAACTTTAGACAGCTTTCTAACTCTATTTCATGTTATAGAGTGAATAAGGTAATGTAGTACATAAAACTTGCCAAGAACACAACTAACTGAAATGATACTGCCACCAATCTACTGAAGATACCTACACTGGAAACAGATATTCTATTCTGAATATCATCAGGTATTCTGATACAGTGTGGCAATAAAAGCAAACTTGCTTTTTCTAAAAGTTCATTTTATCCAGGATACTTTGAAAGACTTCTCCAGAAAAATAGTGCACATCTTAATCTGCAGTGATGAATCAGCAATCATTTTTATGCTCTGTCTTTTGGTGTTGCAGACTTTTACCCTCTTTCAAATTTCAGTGTTTCTGATTTTTGTTTTTGTTTTTTAATGTGTGATACCAGCATGAAGCAGAATGCAAGGAAAAATGTGAAGACCACTTTTCAGATATCAAGGCAACCTAAAGTTGTATCATTAAAGGCAGTTGTTTTTATTATATTCCACACCTCTCTTAAGGTATGTCCCAGTGTGGTCGCAGCATCACCTGCAACAACCTCACCTGGGGCTTCTGTTCAATATTCACATTTCCTAGTTTCAACCCTACCTCTTTTGATTCTGCATTATGAACAAGCAGCCCTCGAGTGGTTCTCATGCCCAATAAAGTTTAAGAACCACTATTCTAGAAGATGCATGTAGTCCCTGATAATTTAACTTCTTGAACTGTTATCTATCCCTAATCCCCGGCTATCATCATTTTCATGGTCAGCACACATTGACTTCTTTAGCTTATGCATTTCACTGCCTGCTTTGTCATCTCTGTATGAGTAGTTCCCAAGTATAAATTTCTAGACAGACATGTCGCCTATTTGAAACATCATTTAGAGCATGTTCCCCTGGAAAGTCATTCCACATCCAAACCTTATTCTTATTCTTCATTGTGTCTTCTTGAATCACCTTTTAGCACCATTGATTGTGTTAAAGAAAATTGTATTGTTGCATCAGCTTCCCAAGGAGTCTTCCTACTCCCTTCTTACTTCAAACCGTTCTATATGGAGAAATTTCCTAAAACACGTCTCTCATCTGTTTTTTCCCTTTACAACGATTTTCTGATGCTCCTTACAATATAGATTACATTGTTTGTCTGTAGGTATCTTTATAACATCTATAGTCCTCCCAAGAAACAATATCAGTCCCATTATCTGGTTTTCAACTTTTTCTCCCAATCAACATACTTCCCTTTTTCCCAGTTTATCTTTGCTTTGCCCTCTCATTGTCCTTTACAAATATTTGATCATATTTCTACAAAGACTAGATCAATTCTGAGTGGTCTCAGGAAGTCTCCTCTAGGTCCTCTCTCGTAGTCATTATTTAAGTGTTCACAGGTGTATATGTATCTTACCAACTGTGCTTTGAAAGCAAAGACTAAGGGTTATTCTGTTGTTGAACATCCTACATGACGTAGACATGTACTAAATCTATAGAAATTACTCAGTATTGGTTGATAATTAAAGCCATGCTAAAAAGAATCATAACTTTCTCCTAAATTCCTTTATATTCCAGATTACAGATAGGAATGTACTCATTTAACATCATCATTTTCATTTTGATCCCTGTAGTATTTATTTGGTAAATGTCTGGTACATTTTAGTAAAGAGTAAATGACAAATGTCTGGTACTCTTTAGTAAAGTTTAAATCAGTGCCTTCTAAGACTTGCGCATTAAAAATCGGTGCTGGGACTAATTAAATGAAGCCCCAACCATTGTAAATTTTGTGTTATAGTAAATGTCAATTTCATGTATTTCAAACTGAAGAGGTTGAATCAAATGTGGTTTTTGGCTTGAGAGGGCTATTGATTTACTCAGTAAGAAAAGCAGATGCCCTGGTGGAGCACAATAATGTTCTAAAGTAATTCACTTTTGACAGTGGCTTGGTTTGCAATGACAAACATCAGTACATAATCCCTCTGGGGGCTCTTCCCAGGTTGCAGTGTGTTTCTCTTGCTCAGTAATAGCAATATGGAGTATGACTGTCATTTGGGGCAATGGATAGAAATCAAAAAGGCATAGGGCTTTGGTTCCTTCAAAAAGTGGCTTGGCTGAGTTAGAGAACTAACCCGACCAAAGAGTCCAATACAAGGGAGACATTCAAAACACAGGATGACTGGTTGTCAATAATATAGAAATAAATGAGAGAGCATCTTTTTAATAAGGAGATAACTCAGGAGAAGCTGAAGAACCAGGCCTTTGAAGGAGGAGGAATAGTAGAAGAGAACATCTTCAAGAGGGGCCAGGATTTTAGAAAGACTTGTTCTTTTAGAGCAAGCAGAGAAGCAACCTGAGGGAGTGTTAAGGAATTCAGTAAGTGATGTTCGAGAGTTTTCCTGGCTGTTCACCAGTAACATGGCTCAGCTCTTCTCCGAGTGCCTCCTTGACTATTTGCTCCTTACAGACTACCTCATTTTCCCCTACTCTGTTTATCTTTTCCCGGGATCATAGTATATTTGGAAAGTAGACTTTTGTTATCCCTATTTTACAGATGAGGAAAAAAAATTCAGAAAAGTCAAATATTTTTCCCAAGGCCACATAAGTGGTAGGAAGTAGAAGTGAGATTCAAACAAGTTCCAAGACTTTTAAGGCAGTGCTTTTTCCTTCTAAGCCCACAGCCTATAAGCAGGGGTGGTATTCAGCATATTTAACATTAGGTATCACCGTCAAGCCTTGTTTGTTGTTAATCAGATTCATTAACAATATACTAGACTAGATAAACTTAACAATATACAAGGTAAAATATGGTTAGTACTGTAAAAGAAAAACTCCACTAGACCATTTAAAATGTCAGGGAAGACTTTATTCAAGATTATTGCAATAGGAGAGAGAGAGAGAGTCAACTCAAGTATGCTGAAACAAAAGGTGGAGGATTTTTAAATACTGAGGGAAACTAATGAAAAAGTAGTGGAGGATGTTGGTCAGTGTGATTAGACCATCTGTGTTTGCTAATTGTCACTTAATAAAGTTAGACTCCTATTCTCCCATAGAGACTGGGAGATAGGGGCAATATCTACTTTTGGGATTATATTTCAAATGGATGACTCCAGGTCCTTGAGAAAGACACTTCTGGGTTGTAGAAGACTTACATCTCCAAGGGGAAGAGAAGGAATTTACAATTGTAAGTTTTCTAAAGTAAATGCTAAAAAAGGGGGGTCAGGGACCTGTAGTGAGGAAGGAACCTGTCTAAAGTTTAATCACAGTAAGAGGAACATTAAGGTCAGTACCCATTGTTAAATATTTTAAGTGCCAGACTGTGAGTTGCTTAAGGGCAGTATTTCTTATATAACTCTTCCTTGTATCATTATAGCATATAGTTTTCTGTACGCAATTTAGATGTTCAATAAATGAAGAATGAATGCATTGCAGTTTCAGCCAAACTGCTAGATATCAACAATAATTGAAAGAAATATTTTTTTCTATGTAGCAAAAGCAATCCTTGTTTGTAATTATGTCACTTTGCATTTAGATGCCCTGTGAAGCCATATTTCCTAAACTGGTTTATCGTGGAAAACTATGTGTTTAAATTACTTCCCTGTGCTGGAGGGGATGTTGTTCCATTGTCACATAAGTCTGGAAAATGCCTCGCTTGGAGTTTCACTTTCTTTATTAGTGTTTTTATGTCTTCGAGAAGTCTTAAAATGCTGGGCTATTTTATAGTAAACTTTCTTCTCCACTTTTTCTCATGTAAAAAAAACAGTGACTTGCTATAGTTCTGCTCTTCTAAATAAGACAATTAGGGAAATGCAGAACTCAATTAAAATTTTGTCCTCTATGAAGAAATTGTGACAACCTTTATTGAGTACTTTGTATTTTGCTGAGCACTCTGAATTATTACCTGTCATCGTTACTACTATTATTAATATTTGCCTTTTTTCCAGTGGGGAAACCAAGGTTTATGGTGCTCAAGTAAATAATTTAGGTTACACAGGTTTAAACAGCAGACATGGGATTCAAACTCTAGTCTGTCTTGCAGTCTTAAACTCTTAAGCATTATGCGCTGGTATTCAAAACTATGGTCCCCAGACTAGCAATGTTAGCATCACCTGGGAACCTGTAAGAAAATTCTTGGGCTACATCCTACTGAATCAGAAATTTTAAGGGTGACACCAGTAATCTGTGTTTTAACAAGCCCTCCAGGTAGGGTTGCCAGATAAAATAGAGGACGCACAGTTGAATTTGAATGTCAGATAACCGACAAAATTTTTCAGTATAAAAATGTCCCAGCTATTGCATGGGACATCCTTACACTAAAAAAAATTATTGGTTATTTGTCTGAAATTCAAATTGAAATGGGTGTCCTGTATTTCTGTTGGCTAAATTTCATAACCCTACTGCCAAGTGATTCTCATGTGTACTAAGGATGGAAAACCAGTGCACCTCAGGATTATAACTTTTATTGAGGTACCTTTACTCTTAAGTTCAATGGTTGAACCAGAGAGAACTTTTTAAAAAATAAGAGGTCTTTTACTAACACCACCATTCTCTCAAGAGTAGATAGTGATAAATAGCAGAACACATTTCATAAGAGGAATGTGTTTCAAAATGCCTACTGGAGCACTTCACAGAAGAGCAGTAATAGCATGTCTGATTGCATAACACCAGAAAAGCAGGAATTTGGGAGCAAGGAGATAAAGTGAGTCATACTATAACAAAAGTTCTGTTTTTCTCACATAAAATGGAAAAAAACCCACCATTTATTATTGCATGCATTATGAAGGGGGAAAAGAAGTGTTGGAAATGACTCTAACAACAAAATGGCCAAGTTTAAGTTGCTGAATGAAAATGCACTTCAACTTCACTCTTTACTTTGCTACCACTCAATTTTTAATCATTCTTGACATAGTTGCACAGGACCCCTGAGAGCAAGAGAAAGTTTATACATTTATATCTTGCTTATGCTGTGTCTAATCTTTTTAGAAAAAAACAACATAACTCCGGGCTGAGAAAATCATTTCCCGGCATAAAGGGAACCTCGTAGGAAGATAATAAGGCTAGCTCCACAATCTGAATTAGTGATTCGGTAATATTTTTTTTGTGGCTAATTGGTTATATGTCTCTGAAAGAGATATTTTAGGTCTCAAAACTTCCTTTTTAGTATACCATCCCAGCCCAATTTAAAAGCAAAACAATAAAACAAAGAAAAAAGGCATCCCTATGTATGACTCTATTATCTTGATATGACTTTTTAATTTGTCCTAGGTAATGAGATATTTGTTGAACTGAGTTCAGCCAAAAGCATATTTGCTGAATTGGCTTGCCTGAGCTAAGTATCACAGTAAAAGCTGTTACCTAGTATTTTATCAACCACAGAAACTCCAGAAATTGGGAAAAACAACTTTAATCTAGACACCAGCATGTGGTAGGAATAGAGTTAGGCCAGAATTAGTGCTGTTTGGTAAAGGAAAATCATATAGATGGATATTTTCTGGTATAAATTATTATTTCGTGCAAATTCAAGTGGTGGTTTTCAGAGAAGAGTATGAGGAAGAAGAACAGGAGGAGACTGTGAATTAACTCTTAATTAGCCAGATCGTTTATCGCGACTGCAACCCAGTTATATATTTTATTTAATAGTGTACTGTGGTATTAGATTAACACAGATCTTTACTGAAAGTTATAGGAAACCTAAACATTATGAACACAAAGTGTATTTTAATTGAACATTAAAGTTATTTCTCACAAATCATAACCTTAATTTTATATTGTTCTTAGAGGGAATTCAGTGGTTTGCATTGCTTCTGCTTTGAAAACCATATTATCATTAATAAAATCCTAGTCACTGATATTAAATAGATTCAAGTTCAGTGAACTAATTAAGGGTTAAAGCAGAAAATCCTTATTGTGGCATTAAATCAACCCATAGTTTCAGTATTCATTATGCTAAGTGCTCTGGTAATTAAAGAGCGCTTAAATGAAACACATGCCGATAAATTAAGACTGAATTTCAAAAGCTGAAGCTTGTAATGGCATCTTAATGGAGATATACAGAAAATGTATTCCATTAAAGGGTGTGCAACTTAGTTACCATATAGTTTAATACAGAAATTACTAGTGCCACCTATTGGTAAAGAACTCCAAAAGCTGTTCAAGAAAGGTACTAATCAGAAATTTCAGTAGAAATAATGGGTTTCATAAAGTGGATGCATGAGTGTTATTCTTTGGTGTTTAAATTATACTTACGTTTTTAACACATATTTCGAGTAATTTGTAAAATAACTATTAAAATATTTGCTAACTTTAAAACCTAGGAATAATGGTTCATAACTGTTTTTTGCATATGTTGTTTGAAACTACACCACAGTATTATTGTTTAAATTACCATACAGTAAGCCTAGAAAGTTTAAGCTAGTGTGGTTCTCATTAAAGTGTTCTGGAGAAATTAGAAAACGAATTTCAGTGCTGTGAACTCACTCTGAACTAATTAAATCATAATCTTCTGAGGGTGTGTGTGTGTGTGTGTGTGTGTGTGTGTGTGTGTGTGTGTGTGTAAGGGGGCAGCAATCAGTATTTTTTGGAAGCACATGATTCTAATGTGCATACAAAGTTGTGAATACTCTTTGAAACTAACAACTTAATTTAGAAGTATGGTTTCTCATCAATAAAAAGGGGAGGGGCGGTCACATGGCAACCTTTAAAATCTCTTTTGCCTCTATTATTCAGCAGTCTTCACAGCAAAATCATTCACATATAACATCCACATTACTGAATTTTTTTCTTTCTTTATAATCTGTAGCATAGGAAAATAACCACATTTTTTAAAAACACCTTTGTCATTAAAAAAAAAAACATTAAATTGTTTTTACAGGGTTTTACAAACTAAACTGGCTTCTTGAAACCTTAACTATGATGTTGAAAGGGTGCCATCCAGTGCTTTATAAAGGCAGAAAACAAGGCAGACTGATTCCCGTTATTTACTATGTGTCAGAGGTACCAGATTTACAGCCTCAGAGGCTTAAGTCCATTACCCACTGAATGATTTACTAATGGAGTTCTACGGTGCCTCATTCACCAAATGCTAGACATAAAATGGTGATATAAAACATGTCCCTAGACATGAAAATCTGACAGTCCATGAGGGGAGATGAACTTGACATATATGTAATAGCACAGAATGCTATATAATTGAGTTTTCAGTGTGCAGAATTGTCAATATGTCCTGTTGGAGTTCAAAGGAGATGGCAATCAGTGGAGGCTAGTTTAATGAAGGGAGGCCTAAGAAAAAAGGTAAAAGTGATTAGCACAGAGGTATTATGTGAGACTGATTAGCATTTTAAGGGAGACAGTCCAGAGATAGAATCACAGAGAGTCAGAATTGAGTGTGAGGATCTGTGAAGATGCAGAGGAAGTGATAAAATATAGAGGAGTCATTAGAAAAGTATTGAGAAAACAAACACCAGGCTAGGGTAGTGTTATGGAAACAAACCAAGGAAGAGCAGATTCGAGAAGCAGTGGAATGCCAAAGATGTCAAACGTAGCTGAAATACAGGGGAAATGGTATGAAGGATAAAGAGAATGAAAAAATAATAGCCACAGTGTAGAATATTCCAGAATAATATAGAATATGCTAAAGGAGACTATGATGTTATTTATTCTTTTCATAGGAAAAAAACAAACCTTAGAGATATTGTATGATTCTCCCTAGATCATCCAGCTAATGGCAGAGATCCTGGCTTATGCCACAGACAAGTGTCAAATAAAAATGTGTATGTGTATGTTTCATGTATAATATCTGCAGTCGTTTTTCTCAAAATACTCTCTATGGAATTCTGTGTTTTTCATCTTTGTGTCTCTATGGTGCCTAGAAAGGGCATGGGTCATCAATACATAGTGAAATCTTAAATAATTGAGAAAAGTCATAACCATAATTTGTGATTACAGATTGTTTCAGTCTCTGCCAACAGTCCTATTCTCTTGAATGACTTCTCTCAGTTACGAAACTGATCAACTAAACAAAATCTATACATTATAGTCAATATATATAGCACCAAATGCATTTTCATGTATATGTGTTGAGTATTATCAGTTTTGTACTCCACCCCAATTGATTTTCATTTTGAAAAGATAGTAAATCTAAAATACATTTTGCATTTTATTAAATAAATAAAATTAATAAGTTATAAAATTATAATTTTTTAATCATTAAGCACTTACTGTGTGTTAGTGTGTCTGCAAGCATTAGGGTCACAGAGGAGAGGAAACCGAGACTCAAGAACTTTGCCCCTGAGGAATTCTTAGCCCAAAGCAGAGACAGACATTGCAGTCTTCTACCCTCAAATTCTGAGCAGTCTGTATTTCATCAAAATATGAGGAAATAAGCAGCTATATGAGAATCCAATTTTGTTATCCATCCATAATAATTCTTAGTTATTGCTCTTTTATTTTAAAAAAGTTAGTTCCACTAGGAATTGAGCTGCTCCATTAAATGCCTTTCAAATGAGGATTGCTAAGTGATCGTTTCTATCTTGGTAGGCCTTCAGTTAAGCTATTCTGAAAAGGCAGAGGGAACTGCTAACAAAGCCTCACTTTGGTATATTTACCTTCTGCTTTCTTGTATTGTAAATTCATTTCCCAGCTGGGGATTCAGCTTCCAATAAGATGTTATTGAAATTTACTTTTCTTCTCCTCTCTTATCAAGTCCAACATTTCCCTCGATTGTAGGAATGATGTGGGTAGAACATCTTGAAAACAATGGGAAGCGTGTCTAAGTGCTATTTACACAAGGCATTATTTCATGTGTGGTTGACACTCTCTGGGAGCTGACAGAGGAAATAAAGCCCTTCCATTGTCACCATCTAACCTGTGCCTTGTGTCAAAGAGCTGAGGCCTAGGCCAGCACAGAGACCCCCAGTGAAATGAGCTGGAAGGCTATTTCTTTTCTCTGTTTGTAAAAGTGTTGACAGTGCAAAATGCTTGCCAGAACTAACCTCAGGGTCATGCCATACAGAAATTCAGAGGCCCAAACAGGTGACAAAGACTGAGAAGATACACTGAGATTAAAGAGAAACACAGAGATAATCCCAAAGAAGTTAAAGCATTTCTACCGTACCCCAGTTCTGGGGTTTCAATGTGAAAACTAAAAAAATCCCCAAATTCAGTCATTTTGGTGTCATATTACCTGTGATGGTGCGACAGCTGTCAGGAGTAATCTGGCTTTGAGGGCTGACTCACTTTGGAAGATGCCAAATGTTAATATTTCCTTTTGGTGCCCAGAAAGCCACCTATTTATAAAGGACAGCTAAGAAAAACTGTAAAAGTTCTTAATTACATTGCCACACCCTCAGCCTTTTAAAATAAAAGAATATTAAACTGTATTAATACTGTGTATATTTATGATACTGGTTGGTGTGTAAACTCAAGTTTTTACTATTGTTTTGCTTTGTTTTGTTTTCCTACATGGTATTTCCAGATGTAGTCAATTTTGATTATCTGTACAGATGAAAGTATTGCCTCAACTCAGGTAACTAAAACAGCCTTATAAAGCGGTAGCTTCGTAGACGAGCACCATTATAAGGTTTTTCTGGTTACGAGATAGGGCAACGCAGGGCTAGCACACTGCCACTTGCCCCGCTCCCTTCCTAGCATCGTATGTCCAGCTCACTTAGGTTTTGCTGCTGAGTACAAAACCTACAGTTTTTTCTACAGAGCACACCTTTCTACAGTGTACTCTGCACGAAGGTACCGTGGTACACGTGAGTGGGTAAGGGGCTGCATCAGAAAAATGCCTTTTTCTAATACACACACGCTGAGATGGCCGGTCTCTGGTTTCCCTTCAGGCCTCCATAGACTGTTAGTAAGCCTGGAGTGTTAAAAAAGAGTTTCCCCAACATGGGGTAGTAGAATTTTAAAAAGAGTCCTTGAAGACCATAAAGAAAAATATTCCAGGATCTTATAGAAGACTTCTCTAAGAATGGAGAGCAATGAGTTAAAAGTTTGAGATGACTTTTCCTTCTCAGTCATCTCAAATTATATCACCTGGGCAGCTGCCTATTTTAGCTACTCAAATCCAACCTCCTCCACTCCCCTTAAGAGGAGAAATTAGCCATGGAGAACAGGGAAATGCTCTTATTTAACTGCTCAGTAATCAGATAATCTTCTCTGGGTAATCAGAAGTTGGTTATAAGGTAATTTGGCAACAAATGACACTATGATGTTTTGGAGAATCAAGGTATCTTTTAGCTCATGATAAATTTAGCTCTCACTGTGTCTGATGTCAGTAAGAAGTCACACCTGTAAATATATGAAGACTTTCTGGACAGTCATCAGAAAAGAGAGGGCAGTAGAGGGGAAGGTAAGCAGGGATGGATATGATATTTAACTCATTGTGCTCTTATTCTAGTGGGCATCCTGGCTTCTGAAACAATCTAGAGACCAACAGCATTTATTCATGTCGCCCATCCCCCAACTCTATAGACATGTCATCTAGTTACTGCATAGATACTTACAGTGAGAGAGAGCATTAGAGATTTTTGTGTTAACAAATAAATTCATTTGAAAATAAATAATAGGGGACTTCCCTGGTGGCTCAGTGGTTAAGAATCCACCTGCCAATGCAGGGGACACGGGTTCGATCCCTGGTCCAGGAAGATCCCACATGCCGCGGAGCAACTAAGCCCATGTGCCACAACTACTAAGCTTGCACTCTAGAGCCTGTGAGCCACAACTGCTGAGCCTGCATGCCACAACTACTGAAGCCCATGCTCCTAGAGTCCGTGCTCTGCAACAAGAGAAGCCCCCTCTCTCCGCAACTAGAGAAAGCCCTTGCACAGCAACAAAGACCCAATGCAGCCAAAAATAATAATAATAACTACCCTTAACTTTCCAGTTTTTTAACTTTTTATTAGGGTTATTAATAAGTAAAATTGTCAAAAAATATTTGAGGTAGCTTACAGAACAGCACAAAATAGAAAACAAAACCAAATGAGAATGAAATCAATTAAGAAAAAGCAGAAATATAGCTGTTAACATATCCCAGGTCAGCATTTCAGGAAGTTTAGGTGAATTAAATTCTCACTGTGCAGTTATCTCCATTTTAGTACCTGCCTTTCCACATTACCTTGTGCCTAGTTATTCAATTCCCAGGCAACAACCCACCATCAGAGCTTCCTTAATTTAAAAAAACTCTAATTCAATACTCACCTGTAGCATGAAATAACATTCAGCATTTAAAAAAAAGCATATGGGACTATAATCTTGTATTCTTATGGGAATATATATGAACTAACACATATACCTATTTACACAAGCATGTGCACATGCTATATAATGTAAAAAAAAGTATTCATAGTATAAATATATAAACATATGGACACACACACAGAAACACTAAAAAATAATAAGCGCACTGAAAAAAAAATCCTATATACCAAATGTTAACAATGATTTTTTCTAAATCCTAAGTAGAATTTAGGGGAAACTCTATTGTTTAGATTTGAAAAACCAAGATACACAGTTTCAGCTTTTGCCACCCCTGAATTGTTTTTTTTAAGTAACATCACTTAGATATTTTAATGTAATTTGTTTTGTTGTAATGAAGAATCTTAAATAATGTTAATTTTTTATTCTTTATTTTTTTATTATATGAAAGCAAAATATAAGGCATACATTTAAGAACAAGATGTATTGAATCACAAGTCTTTCTGATTCAGGCTTGGGAAAATCATATATGTAAGTGTATTTAACAAATGGATTTTACTTTAACAGATCTTAGAAAAGAAGTTCTTACCATATTATATACATTTTAAAGACATTTTGCATTCATCACACTTTGTCCTATGTGTGCATTTACTCCCACTATATTTTATTTCATTTTTTTAAACTTTTTATTTTATATTGGAGTATAGCCAATTAACAATGTTGTGATAGTTTCAGGTGCACAGAAAAAGGACTCAGCCATACATATATGTATCCATTCTCCCCCAAACTCCCCTCCCATCCAGGCTGCTATATAACACTGAACAGAGTTCCCTGTGCTATACAGTAGGTCCTTGTTGGTTATCCATTTTAAATATAAAATGGTTATCCATTATAAATATATAGTGTGTACATGTTGATCCCAAACTCCCTAACTATCCCTATATTTTAAAGCTGTAGGTGTGACTAATGAATCCTTTAGAGCTATGGGAAAAAAAGTGAGCATTTCCTTGGAATTTCAGTTCCTGAAAGAGTTCAGATCAGAAAGTCTTGAGTAATTAACAGATGATTGTCACTGAGAGAGGCAATCATTACTGGATTCATTTGTTTATAGTCTGCAAACTAGATTTCTGAAAGTAACAATTCATAGTAACAATTTCACATACTAACCCAGATTGAAAGGAAAATAAAACTTCATGACTTAACTGTTCCTGTCACAAGTGGTCATCCATATTGCTGAGAGGCATCTGAATTTAATTCTCTGAGTAGTATAAATAGGAGGCACGCATTGTTTTTCTACTATGTATGGGTGGAAGTTATCAATTCAAATGTTTCTTTGTAGTTTCTAATCTGTATGATCCTTTTCAACTTTCTGCTAATGTACATTGTGCTTTCTAGATAAGAAGTGATGCAGTTTGACTTAACTCTCACCCCATACTGCCTCTACTAAGGCATTTTAGATATTTTAGCTTTGGACAAATTGGATATTTCTTCCATTAACGTCACGCGGCTAATCCCACTCAACTGAAAAAAATGCCCAGATCCTTTATTTTAGTACAGTGTTTTCGGCAAATCTAATGTAATAACTGCTGATTTAGTTAGAAATATCTAGGTGATAGTATAATTATCTAGAACTATAAACTCTGTAATTGGCTTGAGAGTATGATGGATTCCTAGTTCTGTAAATGGTCCAGCTGCTTATATGAAACCACCCCAGGCAATGACTTCCTGGACTCTAATATCCTTCAATTCCCACATCCGCTTTTGCTTCTATGCCAGAGCCCTGGAGCTGTTGACCTGTTATCTTGATGTAATCTGGTACTATTTTTAAAAATTTTCTTAAGCTTGCCTTCTTTTTCTCACTTTGGAAAGGACAAAGTTTTTGTCTCTGAATCATTGTGTGAAACACCATCACATATTTCCATATTTTTTACATCACTGTTTCAGACTTCTCAAATATAATAGAAGTTAGATATGTACGTATTATGTTCATATACTCAGTAGTGCTCTCAATGCCTTGCATTTATTGTCACCCATAGATCTCATTAACATGCTGATGACTGCCTCTGGCAGATAACTGCCTAGTTAGTCAATGGAATTTTTACTGTTCACTTGTGCATTGCTTTGGGATTTTTTTCAACGTTAGAACAATCTCACTCAGGATTCTAATGAGCAAGTAAATAGGCCATGACAAAGGATGCTGAAAGACAGGTTTGGTTTGTTTTCTATTAGTATTCATGGGATATAGGTATTTATAGGTAAGCATGATAATGAAAATCTCACAAGTATATAGAAAAGTGAAGTTTCAGGAGCATAAAAAGTAGAATAGAAAAATACAAAGAAACTTAAATCAAGAATAATTTGAGAAGTATAGAGGTCTATGGGAATATGTTTATACTTATTAGCATGGCTCAGAAGAATGAGTACTAGGACACTAGCCAGGTAATCTTTGTTCTAGTTCCTGGCTCTTCTGTGAACTGCTGCAGAATGCTGAACGACTCTCAGAACCTCCCCTGCCTTCATTCTCTTCATACAATTAACGGGTGAACTAGATGCTCTCTACTGTCCCTCCAAGCATTGACTCCACTGTCATTATGGAATACTCTGTAGTTTAGCCTTGCTAGATATTAAAACACATGACAACACATTTGTAATTAAAGTAGTATGACACTGGTACAAGTGGAGAATATTAGTGGAAAAGGATAGAGGCCCAAGAAATAGACTTACGGGGATTACATATGTGACTAAGGTGTCATTTTTGTTCATTAAGATAGGCTGGACAGTAAATTGTCTTGGAATAACTGCTTAACCATTTATAGAGACATAAAGCTATATTCTTACCTCACTCTTTTAATTCTAAATGGACTAAAGTTTTAACTATAAAAAAGACAGAGAGGAGGGAGAGATAGAGAATAGTGACAAGAAAACTTTTAAAAAACATTTGTAGTAAGATGACCTTTGTACATATCTCAACAAATTCAGAGCCTATAAAGGAGAACATGGGTACAACTTAAACATACAAATTAAGTACTTCTATAGAGTTGATAATGCCATAAAGTAATCAAAGGACAAACAATAAACTAGTGAAGCTATTTGCAAAAGCATATGATAGAGAATTTCTTTTATACAGTTATCACAAATCAATTAGCAAAAGATGAACAATCTAAGAGACAAATGGTCAAAGGACATTAACAGATAGTTCTCAGAAAGGGCAAAATAGAAATGAACATTTGACGAGTTGCTCAGTCTTATTCACATAGAATAGCATCAAGATTCCACTTTCATCTATAAGATGGGCAAAAATTGAAATATTTAGTAGGACCCCATGGTGGAGAAAAAAGATATTCTTATATATTGTTGATGGCAGTCTTTTTTTTTGAAGGCCAATTTAGCAATAACTATCAAAATCTTAAATGCAAATACTTTCAGTTCTAGTATTCCATTTCAAGGTATGTATTCTATAGTCAACTTGACAGACTATATGTGTACATAATTCTACTTGTGTTACTAAATTTATATTTTTATTAACCTTTTAAACTAATAGGATAAATTTTGAATGCAACATAAGAATTTTTTATTTTATGTCATTTTATTCTTCTATCATAAATGACATGTTTACCAAGATTGGGTAAATGTTAACAGTTTCAAATAGTTTTAAAATTTAACAGTAAATGACAGTGTCCTCAAGTACCTTTTTAAAGAGGTTGTTGAAAGAGTGATGGTAAGGCTAAAATATACTTAAGAAAAACTCAAGTTCATCTTCTGTCCTAAATTGAAAACAGTAGTTGAAAAACTATAGCGGTATATATGATCTTTTAGAAAATAATACAAGCTCATATGACAAAAATGACAGGCTCTAGAGTTTCTGAAAATGGTATGCTTCACTTAACGGTACCAACACCCTAAAGGATTCTTCTGTATAATATAAAATGAGATTGATATCCTATATTCTTTCATGCAGAACTCAGTGCTTTTTATTTTATGAATTTCTTCACACACAAAGTGCTTTTAGATATCTTGGGTTTTTTTAACAGTGGCATGAAAAACAGTATCATTTACACAAACCCTGAGCTATTCAGAAAGTAGAGTTCCTATTAATATACTTTGTCAACTCTGTTGTAAAAACAGCCACAGTACTTGTAACTGTAGTTTGGGTTGTTGCTTAATGATTGAAAACCTTCTTATTTATAGGCTTCTTAAAGAAAAGTAAAAAGTTTATCTCCCAATAGCAACTAGTCAAATGATATGATTTTATAATGAGATTTTTTTTAAATAGAGAAAAACATTTTCTAGGTTCACAAAGGCTTCATGGTCAGAAAAAAGATCAAATAGACAGGCTTGTTGTTTGCTTTTTTCTTCTGTTTCTTACACATAAGGAAGACTCAGGGCCACAGAGGGTGTGGCATACGTAATACAGTTTGAGCACTGTAACAGGCATAGAAGGAAGACTCTATATCTCCCTCAGATTGGTTTTAGGAACCATAAATTTAGGAAATAAGTTATGAAAATTAAACTCGTAGCTATTAGTTGATTCTGTTCTGTTACCTAATATGGAATTTATTTCTGTCTTTTTAAGGAGTATTCATTAGTTTTTAAAGTATGCAAATTGAGGAAATGACAAAAAATTTCAAAGATACTGTATTAAGTTATGGACCTCAAAATCATAGGTAAAAATAATATGAGGGTGAAATATTTCAAAACCAGAAGCAATTGGACAGAAACCATATAACACCCCCTCCAAAAAGGTACAGAATTAGGTAAATGAAAATTCATTCAGGTTTAAAGTTGCTTTTAAAGCATGCTAGCAATTTAAACCCAGTTTCTTTGAAGAGTATTTATTTTACAGGCTAGCTCCTGAGTTAATTCTCCATGATTTCACTAACTCACAGCCCACTTTTCTTAAATTTGGCTCTTCATACTTGCGGTACGCGGGCCTCTCACTGTTGTGGCCTCTCCCGTTGCGGAGCACAGGCTCCGGACGCGCAAGCTCAGCGGCCATGGCTCACGGGCCCAGCCGCTCCGCGGCATGTGGGATCTTCCCGGACCAGGGCACGAACCCGTGTCCCCTGGATCGGCAGGTGGACTCTCAACCACTGCGCCACCAGGGAAGCCCCACATACTTGGCATTTTTTATCAGCATACCTACACTCTTCCATTCTCATGTGCTTCCAGCATACCATAGTTTTGAAAGAATACATGAGACAGCTAGTTCAGAGTAGGCATTAAAATTTTAACCATAAGCAACCTACACTTTAAAAAGATCTTTTAAGAACCTGAGTACCCTGAAAGTAAAATGGGCTTATTGCTTTTCATGTTAATGCATACCTTGGTTTTTAATATGTGTGTATGTCTCTGTGTGTCTGTGAGTTGATCTTGTGTGGGACTTCTAAGAACACTCTAATAATTTTTTATTTAAAAAAAAAATAAAAATAAAAGTATAGATTTTTATTAGAGTTTTGCTTCCAGGGAACATGATGTAGAATGGAAAACAGTTCTGAATATCTAGTTCTTGATGTAAAATATTCTTCTCAATCTTAAAAGAAACATTCTTCTGAAATGAATGTTCTCAAAAAATGGAAATAATTAGAACTTAATATCAGCTGCAGTATTATATCCATTTCATTACTAAAGTAAAGCAAAAGCAGGCATATTAACTGCAAAAAGAGGACAATTCAACAAAACTGAGACCATGACTCATGTATGGAGAATAAAATAAAGACTATTGGTGTAGATTAGACTAAATTCTTTTTATTCTCAGAATATTCATGTACCACAAAAATGTGCTTAGATATAAGTAAAAGCTTTTTTCCACAGGTAAAGCATATTAGTAGTAGAAACCCTAAAGTAGTATTTCAAGTTATATTAGTTAAAAATGATTACAGTAATTATTCTAGGAATTGAAAAGGAGAAAACATTTAATATTCTCACTAATTTGTTAAATAGGGAAAGGTATGATCAAAGAGAAGAATATGCCTGTCACCTTAGTTCATCAAAACAACCTCTAAGAGGAATTATCAATGAAATTACAAATTTCTTAAAGATAATAATGATCAGGATAATGTTTAACATGACTTTGAAAAGCAAGTAATTTCAAACTAGAAAATAGTGATGACTCCTGATTCTACTTGATGGTTTACTTTGTTGTGTTCTGTTTTGCTTTGGAAGAGCAATGTTCTTTAATGGTATTAGAATAATAAATTCCCTATCCTGTTCATTTCATCCTTGCACTCACATAACACTGAATTTGTGGTGGTAGTGAGAGGACAAGCAACTAAGTCATCAATGACAGAACATGATTCCTCAATAATAAAAACAATCTAAAACAATTTCAGATTATGAAAATTGATATTGACTTGGTTCTTTACAATTTTTCCAAAATCAAAGATATAACTGTATACCGTGAAGCCTATTAGGCAGCCTACATAGTTTACTTTTTGAAGTGAGGCATAAAAAAGTAGCAAATGGGGTGAGATATACGAAGCTGTTATCTTCCCACTAGATGAGAGCTGTGAGTACGTACATGAGAAGAAATATAGAGAATTCAGTGAGAGTTCTGAAGATAGCAGACATGAATAAAGATAGGAAAAGGAGACCTGTGAGGAAAAAGTCAAAGAAAATGCAATTGTAGAAGAGAAAGCACAGGGACAATTAAATAATGCCCTTCAAGTATATCGGAGGCTATTCAATGGAGCTGCTGACCAGCTATTCCTAATCTTCCTTGAAATCGTAAGTTGGAAGGGGTCAAAATTGTAATTTAACAGATTTAGATCAAGGAAGAGTTGAGGACAACGGAGGAGGAACAGAGGGCTGATCCCAAAGAATATGCCAAGTTCTATAGAACCAAGTGGAGCATGCTTACTTTAATTTTTTGCTCATAAATGTAAGATCACCTGTTTAAACAAGTTATTTTTTCATTCATCACTTATTCTTTTCCTTTAAAAACTATTAAAAATAAGTAAAATGAAAACTTACAAGATGATTATAAACATCCTATTTTAAAGACAACTTCAAAGTGAGAGGCAATAAAAGGCATAGTGATTAACAACATGGGCTATGGAATCAGACATTCCTAGTTTTGAAACCCAGCTTTACCACTTTCTACCTGAGTGACCTTGGATCTAATTCCTCTAATCTTTAGTTTATGGGTATATGCAAAACAGGATTATTGCAACATAGTGGTCATTGTGAGGATAAATGAGATAATGTATGTGTATTGCCACAAATGTGGACATGTAGAAAACAATAAATGTAGTAGTGAATAGTAGGAGAACTATTATACAGTATGATAGTAAAAGCGGATCATTCTACTTTATTGTCTCATGTCTTGGCAACATAAGAAAAATGGGCCTATAAACAATAGAAACCATTAAACTATGGCAGGGACATTTTAGAGTAAAATTTATGCATGGTAGTCATTTTGTCCAGTACTTTGTCAAACTTTATATTCATTTACCTCCTAAATATCTTTGAATGTTTAAAATAAATGGCATGAAATGATTCAAAATGTGTTTAGTACTTAAAGTATACATGTGATGTGCTGTGCCAGGAAGAGGTGGCATAAAGCCTCTGGACACTAGAGAGCAGGTCCCATAGGAAAGGCCAGCATCAGGACAGCAGTGGACTGAAATGCAAGCAAGCAAACCAAGATCAAGAGGACAAGAATAAGAGAGGGTCATACAGCTCATGCAAATCAGGAGGACTTGAAAGAGTAGAGCAAGAGTAGTGCCAAAGAATCAGGCAAACAGTCCATGACCAAAAGACCCTAAGGAAGGGCCAAGACAAACCACTGAAAAAGAGGCACGTGGAGCAAATCCTGGAACAGAAGAGATGCATTGGCCCAGTCTAAGCTGCTTCATTCTGCTCTCATTCTGGTGGCAGCAGGGCTTATGTGACCCAAGTTTAGAGATCTGCCATTGATTAATTTAAAGCCTGTTGACTGGGGGGGAGTATGGGAGGGGCATACAGTTCTCTGGCAAAAAGACCCTCTTGACATAAAGTAATAATGACTTTCTCAGCCGTTTGGGATCAGTTGCTTGTTTTGATACATGAGATATTGATGTACTTTTAATTTATTATTAATACCTTATTTTAACTTGTGGCTTGTAAATGGTGCCTTTGCAGTGACCACTTAAATCATGAAACTGATCTTTATAAATAATTTACTATAGAAATAATAAGTGATTTCTAGAGGGGATTGTGTACGGAGCTTTGGTAATCAACCTGACACAGGCATCTTCTTTATCTGTCAGTCCGCTAAATTATATGTGCCGTTTAATTATTATGAAGATATTAATGTGACTAGACTTCCTTTTTCTGACAGTTAGAGAAAAACATTTGGTGTAGTTTTCTGTATTTACAATGCAATTCATTCTTTAAAGCAACTGTGCATTGCATCTTTGCCATCGATATTGTAGCCCAAAGGGGACATTTATGTCAAAGATACTCTTCTGAATAAATCAAATTAGTGGTGATCTGCATTGTGACATATATGAAGATGAGGCATTTTATTCAAATTTGTTTATAAGTTCAGCAATTATTTTTAGAGTCCCACTCTCAAATTATCATACCCATGAAATTAAGACCATACAAATTCCTATATCTCTGTAATTTGCACTGTGTATGTTTCTGTATTGTAAGTGTACACCATATTTTGTTTCACCTATTTATTGATTTTTTATTTTTTGTGTAAGTATAGTTCATTTACATTGTTAATTTCTGCTGTACAGACACCTAAATATTTAGATAAATTTGTTATTTGAAAATGTTATAGAATTTTAGTTCTCAAAGAGTGGTGCTTAAACTAGCAGTGTTATCGTTGCCTAAGAACTTGTTAGAAATACAAAATTTAGGTTCCATCACAGACCTACAGAATCAGAAACTTGTAGGATGGGTCCCAGCTATCTGTGTATTAACAAGAGCTCCAAGTGATTCTGATGCACACTAAAGTTTGAGAACCACTGGTCAGTGGATCAATTAGTTGCTTCATTTATGGGACTTTGGTGATTAATTAATTAATTTGGTTAATATAAGTTAATATAATAAACATGGCTTGGTAGCTACTATGAGGGATACACAGTGGATTAGTCATAATATTCTCCTTCCAGAAGTATACAGTCTGAGAGGCTAACTCATAGATGAAGAATTAAATAATATTACAGGAGTCTAACATATGCCATAGTGCAGTGTAGGATGAATTACCAAATTAGAAAGATGGTATAATGTTGTCATTACATTGTAGTGGTTGAGTTAGACTAAAGAGTCAGACTTCCTACATTCAAATCCCAACTGTGTCACTAATTGGTACCTACCTTAGAGGATTATTGTGAGGCTAGAGGAGTTAGAATAGTGCCTGACATGATGAAGTCTTTGTAAGTGTTAGCTATTACTATTTTAGTATCATGAACAGAAAGTTCCATGAGAATTCAAAGAAGCACTTTTTTAGCTGAAGGAATTGGGGTGACTTACAGAAAAGAGATAATTTTATCTGGGCCTTGAAGTATGAGCTCACATTGATGGGAGAGTTGCAAAGGGGAGGGATCCTGATGGCAAATGAGAACAAATGAGTAATCTTTATTTCTAATATAAACGATTATACAGGGTTGATATCTCCAACTGTTCTATTTCAATTCACTGGTAAACCATTCTTTTACTTGGTTGATTTACAAGGTGTCCATGGTCCTCATCCTTTCATCCTTTCAACATCTGTTTATCAGGTATCAATTATGTGCCTGCTACTGAGAAGCTGCATATACAGTAATGAACAAAATGGACAGAGTACCAACTAAAAGTGTTTTAGGAACTAGAGCAATGATTCAGAATATATTTCAAATAAAATTTCCTAAACCATAGAAATTATGGGAAAAGTCAGATCAGCAACTGCAGGCAGGCATATTTAAGAATTCAGTTATCTCTCTCTGCAACTGGAGCTCAGAATCTGATACTTGGTCAATTATATTAAGCTCTGATTCATATGAATCAAGAAGATAACAGAAATTTACAATTGTAGAAATAACTTTCAAGTTATGCTTTTCCTCTATGCTTATTATTTTAAGCTCTGGGAAAGTAACTGGTATGAGAAAGGGTCCCAGTTTTTTTCTGGCAGCACTGATGCCAATCTAAAAATGATTTTTTTTTTTTTTTTTGCGGTACGCGGGCCTCTCGCTGTTGTGGCCTCTCCCGTTGCGGAGCACAGGCTCCGGACGTGCAGGCTCAGTGGCCATAGCTCACGGGCCCAGCCACTCTGCAGCATGTGGGATCTTCCTGGACTGGGGCACGAACCAGTGTCCCCCGCATCGGCAGGCAGACTCTCAACCACTGCGCCACCGAGGAAGCCCTAAAAATGATTTTAACTCAGGTTTTTCCTCTTCTGTGCTGACCCCTTGGAGGTTGGGGGGAAGATAGTGAATCGAAATGGTATACTCATTTTCACTGTTAATCACTCTATTCTATTCTTCCCTTATTTTCTTGAGAGCATATATGGGCTTTTATAGATAGCTCAGGGGAGACAGAAGAGTAAGACATACTCCTTAACTTTGAAGATATGTGAGATATCATGCCAGAAACAGGCAATAAAGATATTCTTGAAGAAAACTGTGGATAAGCCACATAAACTATAAATGACTTTTCTGCTTTCTACTTTTCCTGTGTTTAATACTAATCTAGGAATCAAGTTCTATGTTTGGCTCAAAAAAATCATAGTCATATTCTCCCTGGAAAGCCTTGCCTCAGACCTGGAACAACGCTCACAAGAAGTAGAAATAGCTCATCCTAGTTTTTCTTAAGCCACATGAGCTGATAAACAGCATTTACTGCCAAGACTTTTAAAGAGAGGCCTGTTTTCTGGTGTGACGTGGACAAAGAAGGAGACAATGGCACCCATCTGTTGTCCCTCCTCCTCTTATAATCGTCAGTCTGAGTTAAGGTCTTATGAAGATCTGGGATTCTTTCCTTCTGCTCAGATCTAGAATGATATGAAGGAGGTAGGAATGAATCTTCTCAGACCTTGATTGTGGCCACTAATGGGTCCCCAACTAACTTTTGTCCTTAAAGAAGCTAAGAAGTGAAATCAATTCACAGGGCATTACCTGTAAAAACACAACTACAAATAATCATAGCAATGTGGGTTGTGATTCTGTGCTAGACTTCTCTTGCTGCATTTAATCCATTTCATTGTTGGAAGTAGGTGCTTGCATCATGTTGGCCAGTCTCACAGGGGCAGGGAAACATTTATTATTAGCTCTGTCTCTCTTGACATGGCCCATAAAATGTTCTTTTGCACATTAACAGTTATTGATGAATGCAGGGTAAATTGTTCTTAAAATGGTACTTATGGTAGATAAACATACTTGACACTAATTCTCTTTTCCTTATTTTTTCTAAGATAAGATGATCCCAGCAGTATACTTTTTAATATTTCTACAAAGAGGCCACAACTGGTACAGATTTACCTTGGCCACATTAAGCACAGATTCTTGTTCACTTCAGTGGTGCCGATGCCCTTACATATGATATAGTTGTATCACAGGCAGTGAAGCAGCATTTTGTGACAGGGCCCAGAATATTAGAATAGGAAAGATGGTAGGAAGATTAAGGGGAGAGAAGTCAAGAAGAAATTATCTAGCCTACAGGGTTTTGAGTTTTAAAAAAAAAATGTTAATAATTTGGATTTGATTTTTTTTTTCTATCAGAGATAAAAAGAGATCCAAATCTTTTTTCTAATTTACTTGTGATCTGGAAGCTAGTAGTTAAGAGCTGTAGGTCAGATGTAGTATACAATTAAATTATATGTTAATTCTCACCAAAAATAAAAACAGATATATACATCAAAGAAAGAAGTTACATCATACTGTATTTATATTTTCATCACTGGAGTAAAAACATTATGTGCTGAAGAAAGGGCTAAAGAATAAAGAAAATAAAGAGTATATAATAACAAAAATTTGAATATTGCTAACTACATAGCAAATTGCTTGCCTAGGTTTGCTTCATGTGTGATGTAATTTATTGCCATTGAGTGCTTGGCAGAAAAAATTAAGAGTTTGAATTTTATTGCACCATTAAGTGTCGCTGCCATGAAATATATTGAGAATAGGACAACACCATACATGGTGAAAGGAAATCACATTACGGGAGGTGTATTATCCTGCCTCCTCAAATGAGTCATGCAAAACTGATGACTGCATGCATTCATTTTATGTTTATGACCAATTCAGATTTTTCGAGGTTTTGTTCATAACATCTTAGTGATAATAGACAGCAATTTACAGTTGCATGAAAGAACACTCATACTATTTATTTTCCGGTACGCGGGCCTCTAACTGTCGTGGCCTCTCCCGTTACGGAGCACAGGCTCCGGACGCGCAGGCCCAGCGGCCATGGCTCACGGGCCCAGCCGCTCCGCGGCATGTGGGATCTTGCCGGACCGGGCCACGAACCCGTGTCCCCTGCATCGGCAGGTGGACTCTCAACCACTGCGCCACCAGGGAAGCCCCATACTATTTATTGCTAACTTTTTTGGTAGCAGGCAGCTTACATCTGAACCCTGAAATTGGATACTTAACCTACTGATTATATATTGACCGTTTAAGTGCAAAAATAAATGTTTTCAAAATGTTTACTTTCTTCAGTAGAATTTAATTTCGTCACAGCTATTTCAGAGACTGAAAAACATTCCTAATACTGTTTGAGACTTAAAAACAAAATAAACATTATGAAAGAATTAACTGTCACTTACAAATTAAATATTTACTAATTGTTTGATTTATTTGTAATGAGATTCCAAAGCAGGGTTATCATGCATAACATGGATATTTTATTCAAGCAGTTTTTAAAAAGTATATGCTACTGTATCTGTTTTAAAACTAAAATGGAATTTCTCTATAATACTATTAGCTGGGAGTGTTTTTGGCGTAAAGGAAATTCTGTCTATGGCATCATCCACTGATCCTTGATCACTGAAATAACAGTAGAAAGGAAAGAAGGGAGGGAGGGAAGGAGGGAGGAAGGAAGGAAGGAAGGAAGGAAGGTAGAAACGAAGGAAGGAAGGAACGCAGAGGGAGCAAAGGAGGGAGGGAGGGAGGGAAAGGGAAAGGATCTAAAGCCAGTGATCAAAATGGCTCAACCTATTTCCTTTCGATGTTTATTTTTATTTTTTCTGATAGAGGTAATTTGGCATTTATTTACTGAAAATAAATTGAAATTCTATTTTGTTATATTATTACAAAAAGTGCTGTTCTTCATTGAGGCAATCTGCCATTGATTTTCTAACTATGTTTTCTACATATGCAATTCAGTATTTGAAAATTAAAATAATATTTGCCTTACAAAGAATTCACATATCTACTAATAGCTAATGCAAGTTCATTTTCATTCCAAAGCCTTAGATCTCTTGGTAGTTTTCATGATGAATCATTTTTCATACTATTTGTTATGGGTTTTATAATTTTCAAAATACAATACAAATCAAAATCAAATACAATATATAACTGTTACATCATTTACATGTGATGGGGGTTGGAGTGCCTAAACATTCCCTTTCAATGCTGCGATAGCCCAGGTCCCTATCTACCATTCTATAATGGAGAGACTGATGATGTTATAATTTGAGACTGTGACTATCATGATGGTATAATCATCACAGAATCTGTCTCTTCTTCTGACTCAATAAACCCTGCCTGTTGACAGAAATATATTCTTTCACTCGAGAGTTAATGTAAATTTTAGACGTTAAATTCATAATCTTAGTTCACATGAATTTCTGCTTCTCTTAATTTTTCTTTTGATTGATAAACATCATTTCAGGGGCCTAATGCCTGAACACAGAACAAGCTATGAATCAGAATAACAGCTCTGCTAGAATAAAAGTGGTTATGGAAATCTCACCCCTCAGGTGACATTCTATACTAAGAGCAGCCAAGTGCCTCAAATTCTGTTGGGATATAATTATCTCATAATAACTATTCTCCCAGCAGCACTGCATCACAATCAGGCCATAAAATGTGTTTTTGTGTCTCAGGAAAGAAGATAGAGTAAGCAGTTTGGAATATTACAGAACAGGCTCAGTTGAGCAGTTTAATTTGCATGGATTATACTCATGCTCTAAATGTCCGATTGACCAATGAGAGTTAAGGGTTGCCTTAGTCCAGAGAGTGTTATCATTTTATATGCACACATTTGCATAAATTGAGATTAAAAAGTTGCTCAGAATATAATTTAAAAGCAAAAGAACTATTAAAACACTAACTGCTGTTAATAATATATTTTTACACCTTTCAAGATGTTTTATTCTACTGTATTTAGCATATATGTAACAGATATTTTGACAGCAAAGATATGCAAAATAAATCAGACTAGAACAACCCTATAATTATATTGGTGTATATGTTTTAAAGGATTGTATTATTAAAAAACTGTGTGTAGTAACTTTATTATGCTATTTCTAATATGCAAGCAAACTTTATGCAAGAGTCAGATGGACTTGAGTTAAATCAAGTACATTCTATAATTTCCACAGCTATTTTAGAATCCAGCAAAGTTCCAAACGTAATTTTAGTTTGGGTAGAAAACATTTGTTGAGTTCTTATATTGCATTGAGTCCTGGGGATGTAAAGATGAATAAGACTTTGTTTATTCCCTTAAGGAGCTTACAGTGCAGTGTCAGATATTGGTATTGTATTATTATGCATCGAAAGAGACGGATACATGCACAGGGGATAGAAAAGCCCAGAGGAGGAGCTCATAGCCTAGTGTGGGAGTTGAGGGTTAATTTATTGAGGGAAATTGATACTTAAAGCTCAGATTTAAAGGATGGACAAGAGTTGTCCAAAAACGAAGAAGATTATTCAAAAAAGCAAATGGAGAGTTGGACAAGAGTGAAAGAAGATATGTGATTTTTAAATGTTAGGTCTATTAAGGTATAAGTTACAGTAAAGTCCATTCCTTTTCGATGTTCAATTCTATGAATGATAGTTATGTAAACATCACGACAATTAAAACCTAGAACATTTGTTACCTCATAAATTTCCCTTTTGCCCCTTTATAGTCAATCCCTTACCCCTGCCTCGGTCCCTAGTGACCACTGATCTGTTTCTATCCCTATAATTTTGCCTTTTCTAGAATACCATGTAAATGAGTATATAGCCTTTTGGATCTGTCTTCTTTCACTCAGCATAACACATTTGAGAATCATCCATGTTGTTGCATGTATCTGTAGTTCATTCCTTTTTATTGATGCATAGTATTCCATGGCATGGATTTACTCTGCATGTTGATTCATTCCCTAGTTAATAGCCATTTTGGTTGTTTCCAGTTTTGGGAGATTATGGATAAAACAGCTATAAATATTTATGTACAGGTTTTTGTGTGGAAATATGTTGTTTTCATTTCTCTGGAAATCATTTCTCTTAGTTAAATATCTAGGAGTGGGATTGGTAGGTCATATGTGGAATATTTTGAGGCAGCTGGCAGAAGTGTGAAACAGCATGAGCTACTCACAATTTGCCATTACTGTAGTGAGGTGAGAGAAAGGAAGAAACAGAAAGAGTGGGCAAAGACCAGATTGATTGGTACTTTTTATTTCATGCTAAGAAACTCAGATTGTGTTCCCAAAGCAGATGGGGAGGTTTTAAGCAGTGATGTTGTATGCTCATGTTTCCATTTCGTCTGAGGTATCAGGGCAAAGCTTAAACTGGTTGAAGGAGGCACCGGGGTAGAGATGAGGCCGAACATTTTAGGATTCTATTATTAGTCCATGATCCTACAGTAGTACTGATTCCTGGCAGAGCATACCCAAGACTTTCAGTATTACAATCCCAGGGTACTGTGCACGTGAAAAAACATGTTTACTGATAACACTTTCTAAAGAATTAAATATCCCACTCCCTAGGATCATGGTCTGGGCTAAGTAGATTTCACTGGGAAGAAAAACTTCACCGTGCAGAGGTAAGCAGGTGCTTTCTTAAGACTGTCAAGCACTGGCACTAGGGACCAACAACTTGTTTATTTCTCCTACCTCTATGAGGTAGATGCCATTTTCATCTGCATTAGCTATAATGGAAAGAGCAGAGGTTTTGAAATCAGTAAACTGTGCATATCAGAGCTACCACTTATTACTATGATAATCATATTACTGTGAAAATCTATGATAAATTTTGGACTCAAATTCCTTGTCTGTAAACTTTAGATCATAGTGTCTACCTCATAGGAATATTAGGAGGATTGAATGAAACAGCATATAACATGTCCCTAAAGTATTGCTGGTGGTTACTAAATGTTTCCTCCCTAGAGTTACACGATATATATAATTGTGTGTATAGATATACACAGTGAAATGTTAATTGTTAAGTTGGACGTTAAGCTGGAGTAACTAAAAAAATCAAAGAAAAAATCAAGTGTTCAAATAAATTCCAAAGATTGCTCATGAACTTATGACAATACTTTTTAAAAATCCATTTAAAAATGAGAACCGGGATCCATCATTTGTTCTGATGAAAATTAAATGAGAAAAAATACATGAAGCTTATAAAGTACAGACATACATTCTCCCTCTTTCTTTGGTTTTGCTTTCTCATGGAAAGATTTACAGTAAAATATTTTTCATTATAATAAATAATGAGACTGGGATGTTTACTCTGACACAATCCTTAGTAAAGACAAGTTTAGAATATGGGAAGGACTATCATGTATTAGGATGAATAATCTTATTTTAAGTTTTTCCCAACATCAGAATGGACCATAAAACAGATGTTGAGGGAGACAGTTTTGGGAGAAAATAAAGTGGACCTAGTTATTAGAGTTGTCCAGTGGAAGAGACTGGTTTTCATTATGCAGAATCTTTATGACCAGCTGTCAGGAATGATTTAAAATAAATTATTGCATTGCAAGAAGAGGTTAAACTAGATGTCTTAATAAAATCTTCTATAATATAATTTATCATCCTTGACCTTTCTAAATGTATGACTCAGTGATTCTCTATTTTTACTTCTTCAGAGTTTATAAATACTTTAGCAAAATGTTACTCCATTTGAAAACCATTCTGACCTTTCAAATATATTGTTGCTTTCATATTGTTAAATTCTGGATTTCAAGTAATGTTGACACTTGCTACCAAAATATTTTTTAGATGAGTAAAGAGTTCAATGAATTCAGGCCATTGTGTACCTTGCTGTTCAATATGAGGTTACAAAAGAAGTTTGTCTTTTCCTTTGGATATTAATTTGTTTGGTTTGCATATCTTCAAGTGAACTGTTTTTGAAACAAGACTGCCTGTTTTTTTGCATGTTACACTTGATAGCTTCAATGCATTCACAGTTTCATATTACACTCTCTTGAAAAGTGGGTGGACCACTTTATATTTAATAGTTGTCCTGTTCTCATCAGTAGAACTTTAGCAGAGGTACTGTTTTTAATTTTGAACACTGGGGAAAAAATGTACTTGATATGGAACCATTAGTGTGCCTTTATTTCTCACATTCTGCCAAATGGAATTTTTCCTTTGAAGTAACTATCAATTTGTCCTTTGTATTTCCACTGCAAATAACCCAATCCAGACCTTAGCCATTTATGCCTGGAATCTTACTCTTGTCTTGTCTACTTTGATCCATTCTAAAACTGCTACAGAATTAAGCTTCATAAAATACCTATTTAAAAAAACACTGTGCATTAAACTTTCAATGGCTCATCATTACTCCTAGAGAAAAAAATCAGAACAAAAACCATATGATTAGGCTTGAATTCAAGCCTTCCACAGTATGATTGTGCTACCTAAAAAATTTGCTTTTTAGTCTTAAAAAGCATGGTTCCTTCCATGCCAAACTCACCCCTAACACCTTACTTGCTTTTCTGTCTCCACAATCCACCTACATAAATATTTTCTGTGCTTCGGAAAGAAGCTCAAATTCCATTCTCTCCACAAAGTCTTCTCTTAGGACACTTAGCACATTGTTCTGATCTCTGGTGGATTTTATTTCCCATGCTATCAGACAGACAACAAGAAGGGTCAGCTTGGAAAGAAACCTAGGGATTGATTGTACCTGTCCCTCTTTTAAAGATGAAAAAACAGAGAGTTTGTGTCTTTGAATACAACTCAGTACTTTTTCTTCTAATTGCCTTCATTGTTAATTAATCCTGAGTAGATACATTGTCTGTTTTCAGTATAACCTAGTGAATGATGTTTTATCATCCTGATTTATTTTTCCCAATTATCTTTACATTTGAGTTTGACTTATTATTATCAATAATTTTCTAGATTAATTGTTTGTGGTCGTAGATGCCATGTAAGGTGTAGGTATGGAACTCAGTGCATAAGTTTCTAAAATAGTTTCTGACCCACCACAGAAGAGTGTTGTAAAATTTGCTGTAAGTTAATCTTAGACATGTCATCAACTTAGTTTTCCCATCCTGGTGTTACCATAGGACTTGGCATAGAGCTGCAGTTTATTTCAAGTCTGCCCCTTTAAGCAAGTGCCAGTCTTAGGAAGGGGCAGAGAGACTGCTGTTTATATAACTGCCTCCCTAGGAGTTGAAAATAGGACAGCAAGCCTACACATAGAGTGTTTTTATTTTCCTCTTCTGTCAAAGCATATCAAGGCAGAGATTCCTTGAGGAGCAAATGAAAGATGACCTGACATGCATTTCATGGTTCAGGATCCATTTAATCCAGCACATTAATGACTCAACCTGAGAAGCTTGAGTAACTCAATGACATGGTACTAGGGTTTTCTTTGGGAGGCAATCTGAGGAGCAAACTGTTCAGATGTATATTATTATTTTTTATATTGTGTATTGTGTGTATGTGTGTGCATTCATAGATTAGGAGGCTTCATTTATGAAGACTATATGTTTTAAATAATATAAATATATGAGTTTCAGTAGAATTGATCTTAATGAGTTGTTGTCTCTCCTCCATTTAGAACAATTATTTAATTTCAAAATAATATGTCATTTTAATGAACTAAGTTAAACTTGAAGGGTTTTTAAATACTTTCCTTCACCACTTGCATGATACTTACTGTTTTCTTTTTTTCTTTTGTTACTAGTTTCCTCATTTCTTGCTAACTCTCACTGCACTGCAATAAGGGGATAGTAAATTTTGAAGATTGTTTATGTAAAGAACTTTGAGAGCCTATGATGAAAGCTGTAGTCTGAGTATCTCTTCATATTTTTTACTTGACCATTATTAACATGACCTTCATCATCAATACTATTCATTGGAATCAATTATCAGTTTCACTCAAGGAACAGTAAAAATGATGTTAAGTCATTTAGTTCCTGCCTCAAGTAGCCCTTGATGTAAAGTGACAACAGTGGCAGCACAAATGTACAGCTGTGCATTATCCACCACAAACCCTTCCGTGTCCCTGGTTTCCTGCCGTACGCCTGTTCCATACATGTGCTGTGACTATTAAGTGAAATAACATAGCACAGGGCTTGGCAAATGGCAGGTGCTTCATAAATGTCAGCTCTCCCTAGGCATAGGTGGTGTAACACTTTTTAACAATCCACATTTCTTATAAAGAGTAATACATAGAAATTATTTTCTAATTTAAAAATAATAATTAAATCCACTCTGTTCTTTGAGAAGTTATAGAAATTATTCATGATTAAAAAGTAGCCATTTTATTATTTAGGCACATGCTGTGCCTGTCTGTATTTTTAATTCTTAAACTGATAATTAGAATGAGGGAAGAAAAATCACCTTTCTCCACTTCATTGCCCGCCCCACCAAAAATCTTAAAAGCCAAAGAAAATTTACAAAATTAATTTCGGTGTCTCAGAATTCATATCTAATGAGGGAAGTCATTTTAAGACACTGTTTTTTATTAGAAGTTGATAAGGTAATAGCTAAGAGAACGTTTAGTTAAGATGCTTAAGATCAAAAACTTTCAATGATTTTGTTTTAATTTATAGTGGACCCTTAGCTCCGTAATCTCGCTGAGCTACCAAGTGGCTCTACCAAGTCTAAGTTTCTACAGTCTGCAATTTTAAAAAAGTATTGATATGGTATTAAATTAATATTAAATGTTGAAATCAAATCTAATATTTATCTTCATCAGGTCTCTAAATCTAAAACTAGTAATTCCACATGAATCTTCCAGGCTATGTGGAAATACTTTTACCTGCAGATGCGTGTCCTGACCCTCTTCCTCCTGGGTTCCTCACAGCTTTCTCCAGAACTCACCATTCACTGGGGAACTTTCAGCTCCAGGATAACCTCAGGTTCCATGCCTCCTATTACCTTCCACTCAGTCAAAGCTTAGGTCTCTTCAGGTGAGCCTTCTTTCTCAGGTGAATCTTAGAAGAAAAGCAATGTCTGTAATGAAATAATTCTCACTATCGTGTGTGTGAATAGCTATTAATTATGTACCATGTCCAGAATTTTTCAGGTATTTTAATGAGAGGATGCTTGTTGACACACACAAATTTCAACCTGGTAAATTTTCAAATAATTTGGCATCATGAAATGACCTCTCTCGGCAGCATGGTGAAAGTTGTTTCAGGGTCATCTAGACTTGTTTAGGCAGCTCTGAACTTCAGCTATAGGATCAGCTCTCAAGAGGTTCTCTAAAAGCCCAATCTTTCATTCTACAATGGTTACCATGGAAGCAGCATTGAGGATGCTGGGTTTCTGAGTGAGAGTGTGTGTGTGTGTGTGTGTGTGTGTGTGTGTGTGTGTTAGTAAGGGAGGACTAGAGAGGTTATTGTTTATGTGTCTGGGTCATTAGAAACTTGAATGATGGTAAATGGAGAACTGACTTCACTGTAACATCAGTTTTGCATGAAATATTGCCATATTTTTTTCTGTCCAGCGATCAGCTTTTCATGTATTACATTCATTGACTAAGCCTGTCTATGAAGTAGTCAACTCACAGTGTGTCAGATGAGCCCAGCTCTGCTGGACTAAGGTAGTGACTTATGAAGGACATGCACCCACCACCTCCCTGCTCTCCCTGCCCAGCCCACCACATCACCACCACAATGGGGATGGGATAGAAAGAGATACAAATGTGAGTTCAAAACAGGTGCTGTGAATATGCTGGTTTAGTTTTTGAATTTAATCTCTGGCAAAAGGGACACTGCCATTAGCACTGGGAAGCCAAGGAGAGGAGAATGCAGAAGCAGATAAAGGGAGGCACTTTAGGTTATACAAGCACTATTAATTGCTTCTTTTTAAAAAATCCCTGTGAGTGTTCTGAAGATAAGATAAGACAAATAGTTCTGTTCAATATTTATGAACCCCAAAATTTCCATCAATCTCATAATTCTTGTATAGGAAAATGTAGACATTGAAAAATATAAATTTAGGCGCCAAATGTTTTTAGAGTTAGAAGCCCTGCAGTTAAAAATTCCAAGATTTCTGGTGTCTGAATAGCCTATGGAGGTGACTATTGAGATTCTCATAAACTGAACACAAGGAAAAATGTAAAATTATCTTGAATTAAGCTTTGCCAATGTGAAGGCACTGAAATGTAAAACATTCTAAAAATGACCGCTAAAGCCTTCAATCTGTGTCTCATTCATTTGTCATTCTTTTTCCCTGAGACGTCTTAAAAGGTAAACACATCTTTACTTTTTATAACCAAATTTAAAATTTTCACTGAAGAAAGAATACTGACAAAATACAGAATGCAGTTACTCAGCCATAAAAAGGAATGAAATTGGGTCATTTGTAGAGACGTGGATGGACCTAGAGACTGTCATACAGAGTGAAGTAAGTCAGAAAGAGAAAAACAGATATCGTATATTAACGCATATATGTGGAATCTAGAGAAATGGTACAGATGAACCAGTTTGCAAGGCAGAAATAGAGACACAGATGTAGAGAACAAACGTATGGGCACCAAGGGGGGAAAGTGGGGGAGGGGGGGTGGCAGGTGGTGGTGGTGGTGGGATGAATTGGGAGATTCGGATTGACGTATATACATTAATATGTATAAAATAGATAATAAGAACCTACTGTATTAAAAATAAAATAAAATAAAATTCAAATAAAACCAGTAATTATAAAAGAATAAATAGGAAAAGGTTAAAAAAAATTTGCAGTGAAGAAAGAATAGTGACAAAGTATAGAATGCAATCAATCAAGAGCATAGGAGCCACTTTGTAACAATTCTTGATACTAATTGAAAGTGATTTCATTATCTATTTAAAAAGTCTAAATTCTATGAAGTAAAAAGAAAGCTAAATGCCAAATATAATGTTTTCAGAAGCTAATGGGATCATTTAAGTGAGCTCTTGGCAGAACCAGTAGCTGCTCCATTAATAATTAGATTGTTTATATTCTTTTTATCACTTGTTTCCTGTAAGAAAAAGCCTACCTTTATTTAGTTTTGTTTGTGATTCTTTCTTATAAAGTGAAAAATTCTAATTTGTGAGAAAACATTAGCTATCTATGCTTCTTAACTAGAAGCATTGCTTTTGGCAAGCTTAATAATAATAAATATTAAACACAGTGTATCAGGCACTGTTCTAAGTATTATACAAATATTAACTCATTTAATACATTCGTTATCATAGTATTAGAATTAGAATTTCCAAAATAAATGCTATTGGTGATATTCTTTGGTGCATGTACTAGGTTCCTTTACTTACATTTCTCCATGAACATAGACCTCATCCTCCTTTATCAAGAATATCTAAAAAATAACCTAGAAAGTACTATTAGTTATGTAATTTTACACATTACATGTACTAAATGGAATAGCATAGGTAAAGGCCCTCAAACATTGCATATGCATATGCTTAAAATTTGATATTATGTACTGTCAATCTCATCAATTTATATTCACTTATACTTTATATAAAGATGCTATTTAAAGCAGTCTTTATAATGGCAAACAGCATGTTCAGTGAACTGGATATTTTGCATCCAAATATTTCACAGGGTAGTATCTGGCAACACAGAGTGATAAAATGTAGATGCTTTTTTCTACTCTTTTACATTTATTATAATTGGGAGGGAGGGAAAACGTGTGGAGCACTCACCATGTGTAAGATACAATACCAAATATTTTACATGTATCACTTTCATTAATGCTCACAACAATCCTACAGAGAAGTTCTTCTAATTAATCCTGTTTTACAGAGAAAGAAACTGAGGTTCAGATTAAATAACCAATGAAGGTTACATAGCTAGAGAGGGGCCGAGTTAGTCTCCATACTGAAAGCATCAGTCCCTAAAGCCTTCAGAATTATTCTCAACATTATGTGATATATGCAGTCACCAAATGTTTGTTGAATCCCTTCTCTGGCTAGGTGCCATATGTGGTGCTAGGAATAAAGCCACAGGTTAGAGATATTGCCATGGGGTCTTTACAGTGTAATGTGTGAAACATTATAATAAGGTTATGTACAAAGTAACCTGGAATCTCAGCGGAATTACAGAATATCTCTGGTTCAAGGTGTATATTAAAGCTTAATGATCAACTTCAGAAACTTCTATAGCAGAGAGTCCATCATTCCTCATGCATATTAGTGCAGTGTTCTTTTTGTTACGTTGGTTGCAGATTGCAGTTCTAGTCTCTGACAAAAGTTATGTACCTTTTCAGTGATGAGACCAAAGCAAGACAATTTTTTTCAAATCAGAAGCCTAATATTCATTCATGTTGTTCATAGCAAAGCTGTTGAAAATCATAATTATGCTGTCCTTTTCACAGGAGAATATTTATCATAGTAGGAGAGGAAATAAACACCATAATAATAAATAATAATAACTACTGTTTATTGACTGCTTTTCATGTCCCAAGCACTATTCTCCCTACTTTACATCCAAAATTTCATTCACTTCTCAGCACACCCTATGAGATAGGCATTATTATCCCCATTTTAGAAAGGAAATTGAAGCATAGTGAGGGTAATATGCTCAAGGTAGCACAGCTAGTTAAAATGAAGTCTGGTCCAAACAAAGATCCAGATGATCTCCTAAGCACTCTCCTTCCTATTCCAATGATGAAGTTGTTACAGTCTGGAACCACTCTGGCTGGTTTGCATTCCAGCTCTCCTGCTTCTTTGCTTTGAACCATAGACAAGATACTTATCTGTGCCTCAGTTTCCTCATCCGTAGAATGAGAATGATGATTATAATATTTTCTCCATAGGATTGGTCATAGGTTTAAATGCGCAGCGGTTACATGAAAGCTTAGAACAATACCTACCACAGAGCAAATGCTGAAAAATAACACAAGTAGTTATGATTCTCCTCCTTCTCCTTCTTCTTTTTCTTCTTCTCACCCCCTTCTAATTAATTTTTTTAATAATTTTTAAAATTTATTTTATTTTTGGCTGCGTTGGGTCTTTATTGCTGCGTGTGGGCTTTCTCTAGTTGCAGCGAGCAGGGACTACTCTTCGTTGCAGTGCGCCGGCTTCTCATTGCAGTGGCTTCTCTTGCAGGGTACAGGCTCTAGGCGCATGGGCTTCAGTAGTTGCGGCTTGCGTCACCCCCTTCTAGAAGAACAAAAAATGGAAATGAATATGTGATAGGGCCTAAAGCGTAGAATTCATAGTAATTTTTCATTTGTTAAAATCAGCATATTAGCTAAAGCTACTACATTCACTGAGGTTAATAATGTTTTAAGTAAGGCCATTCATCTCATAGATTCCAAATTTTTTTTAAGAGAATATTTGATCTTTTCATTCTTTACCAAGATTCATCTTACTTGAAATCAATGTCATTCTCATTTACTCCTTTTCTCAGATCTAAAAATCGGTGACCAAAAAAGAGATCAGAGCTCAACATTCAAAGTCAAAAGGGTAAACTTTTTTTTTCCTAATGTGTTTCTTAGTATCAAATTAAAATTTCAATATATTGAAAAGAAAAACTGATGATAATCTAACACAAACTGGCCTTACATGCTTTTATTTGTTAATTACCAATGAAGTTTCTAACAAATTAATAATAGTTAATACACTATTCTATAAGAATTAAAAATTATTGACTAAATGTAAATATTAGATTATATTCCTGCCATTGTTTATTGGTTGATGAGGAAAAAAATTACGAGGATGCAAAGAAATTAATTGTCTCTTACTACACCATTCTGTTCTAACATTCTTTGTTTCTTTTTAAAACATCTTTATTGGGGTATAATTGCTTTACAAAGTTGTGTTAGTTTCTGCTGTATAACAAAGTGAATCAGCTATACGTATACATATATCCCCATATCCCCTCCCTCTCGCGTCTAACATTCTTCACTTGAATACAGCAACAGTCTTACAGGGAGAAAAGAACATGCTTCTAAAGGAGCAGGGGGAAATTTATTAACATATGTACCTGTATACAAACATAAATAAGTAAATATTATATACACACAGAGAAAGAGAGAAACGCAATTCTTTAAGAGCCTAATGGGGAAAGGTCACGTCCTTGGTTTAGGTGCTGTAGCAACCAAGTAAAACCATTTAAAATAGTGATGAAACTGTCCACCAAGAGACTCGTTCAAGTCATGTAATGAAAGGAGAAAGTATCAAACCAGAAACAGAATTATTGGAAGAACAATAAAATGGAGTTGAGGTAAGTTACGGCCATGAAATGTTTTATGAATATCTGCTCAGAGAATGTATTTAAAGTGTATTAAATTTCTTTATAAAACATTTATATTGTGCTTTGGGTCTTAAGAGTTAGAACTGCAAGAATAGCTTTAATTGTACTGTTTTGCATACAAAAATATGATTTCCTTACAAAATTTAGTTTAGATTTCCATGTTTCCTCTCTTATCATTTTAGTGGACTATATGACCTTATCACCCTTGTTAGTTTTTGTCAAAGCAGAAGAAAATGTTTTTGAGGAAGCTGAATAAACCACAGAGAAATATTACTTTCTATTCTCGGGATAAACTCCAGAAAGGAATGAACATATAGGGAACAGAAAGTAGTTCTCCATGAACATTTTTTTAATACATCTTTATTGGAATATAATTGCTTCACATTGCTGTGTTAGTTTCTGTTGTACAACAAAGTGAAACAGCCATATGCATACAAATATCTTCATATCTCCTCCCTCTTGAACCTCCCTCCCTCCCTCCTTATCCCACCCCTCTAGGTGGTCGCAAAGTACCGAGCTGATCTCCCTGTGCTGTGCTGCTGCTTCTCACTGTTTTACATTTGGTAGTGTATATATATGTCTATGCTACTCTCACTTCCCCCCAGCTTCCCCCTCCCCCCTCCCTGTGTCCTCAAGTCCACTGGGCAGCAGCAGGTATATGTGGTGTCAGGATAATAGTGTGTGTGTGTAGTAATTGGCTGAGTCATACTGTAAAATGTATACACACACACAATAGAAGTGTATACATTTTAAACACATTTTTTTATACTTGACGAAAGTATGCTAAGGGACTTCTAGGGTTATATGTTGGAGTGAAGGTATATAATTGAATCACTTTCTCCCAAACTTAAAAAAATTACCAAAAAAAGTTTTAAAACAACAAAAAGGACACTGTCAGCAATAAAGCAAAGAAAATGGCACAATCTCAGCTGCAATATTTGAATAGTAGTAGTCAGGGAAGCAGAGGATCCCCAAAATTGCCATGCCAACCCCACTCACCCACCCTATCACCCTCATTCCCCCCATCAAAGCAATGCAGGGGGCGCAATCCTCACAATAGCTTAGCTACTACCGCCTCTTCTGTTTGAAAATTTTACTATGCACAAGCATTTTGTTTGTTTCCAAGTGTTCACTACTGTTGGGCCGAACTGAACACACTCCAAAAGAGTATCCATATGACCTTTCACTCAGCTACTTTCCTTTCGTTACCTAAGTTGGATAATAGCCCCAAGGATTCTCCTATGAACCCAGTCTGAAAACTTGAGCCATTTTAAAAAATGAATTATATTCTTTCAAATGTAAAAAAATATGCACTCTAACTGCAGAAAGTTAGGGAATAAATAAGACATGAGGAAGATTAGAAAATATAAATTGCCTGTAATTTGTTTTTGTTTTTGGTGAGCATATTGGAGGCTTTATTATAATATATACAATCTATTTGGCAAGATATAAACCTTATGATGATTCAGGGTCCTACCACATTCTTTTACCCCTTTTTTTTTTATTGGGATATAGTTGTTTTACAATGTTGTATTAGTTTCTACTGTACAGTGAAGTGGAGTTCCCTGTGCTATACAGCAGGTTCTCATTAGTTATCTATTTTATACATTTTAGTGTATATATGTTAATCCCAATCTCCCAATTCATCCCCTGCCCCTTTCCCCCCTTGGTGTCCATACGTTTGTTCTCTACACCTGTGTGTCTATTTCTGCCTTGCAAACCGGTTCATCTGTACCGTTTTTCTAGATTCCACAAATAGGCGTTAATATATGATATTTGTTTTTCTCTTTCTGGCTTACTTCACTCTGTATGACAGTCTCTAGGTCCATCCATGTGGGTCATTTGTAGAGAAATTGCCTGTAATCTTACCATCCAGAAAAGTTACTGTTAAAAGCTTGTGTATGTCTTAAAAATATATAGATAGATGGTAGGTAAATGATAGCTATATTATAGATAGATAGGTAGGTAGGTAGATAGATAGATAGATAGATAGATAGATATAAAAAGATATTGATAGATATAGTCACCACACCCCATATTTTGCATCCTGCCTTTTTTCCCACTTAACAGTAGATCACAAATAAGTCAATATGTTTTCTTCCACATCATGTACCACAAGTGACTTACCCAGCCTCCCACTATAAAGTATTTGGGTTGTTTTCCGTTTTTTTTCAGTAGCATACATAATGCTGTTGTGAACATCCTTATGGTTACTTGTGGAGTTAATGAGTGGCTTTCCAGCTAAAACAAACTCACTGCATTTGAGCAAAGATGTATTCCACAGTAGAAGTAGTGGAAGATAAATGGTGCTGATTAGAACTAAACTGTTAAAGAGAGAGTGATTAATCTGTTATATAGAAATAAGAGGGAAAGAGAATATCTAGTGCTGACTTTTTCTATGTAATTTATTATACACTATTATACACGGGACGTGCATCCCAAATCAGACTATATGAAAGGATAGAAAAAAATGGGATAAGATAGAGCTTGCAGTAGAATGAAATGTGGCTGTATTCCAAGTAGAGTTATGGCATGTGTCATGACATTTTAGCATACTGGGACATTTCCATGCAAAAATACCTACCCCAGTTGATGCTTGACATTCACTAATAAGATGACTATTCTATTTAGTTACTATTCTTGTTAACACTCAGGTGAACATGTTAAGCTATTATTAGTCACTAAGGTCTTAACGTAAAAACATTTATATAACTCTTTTTATGTGTTTAAAAAAAGTCTGCTATCAATTGATTTCATCATACTCACCTATCTTCTTTTCATAGATATTTAGTTAAAAGGAGAACTGAGACGTTCCATGACAACAGGAAAATTTAACAATTGTATTTAACAGAATATGAAATCAAAAATAGAGCTTCATAAATTAGAAAATATGAAAACTGGCTAATTGGAATTTATATGGTTCAGGCTTTAATTTCTTTTATTTGTCTTTTGTCTTTTATGTTATCAATTGTGCCCATGAAACTGAAGCAAAAGAAAAAGTATACTGTATGCCTATCAATAAATAAGAAAGTATGGTTCAGTTCAGCAACCCAGCCATCTAGTCTGTTGAGGTACTAGGATAAGGTATGAAAATTCAAAGATGAATCTGACATCGTTCATGAAGTCAAGAAACTGACAGTCTTGTGAAGGAAATAAATTTTAAATAAATAAATTTTACTGTTATAAAAAATAATACTACGTACAGTGTACTTTCTTAGAAATATGTATTACATGGTGTTGTGTTCACAGTAGTATAGAGAAGAGAGTTGTTCACAGTAGTATAGAAAAGAGAGTTGTTCATTGTTCAGGAGAGTGTGGCGTCACCAGAGAGCAGAGAACACAGGATATGATAAACCCTGAAGATTGTCTATCCCAGGTGGCTACCTGTTGGACACTGGGGCAGAGAAAATAACAAGCACAAAGGTAAAGAGGTGTGGGATGTCGTGGTGTTTTTAAAGGACCATGAGCATTTTGGTGTTGCTAGATTGTAAAGGAGACATAAGTGGCATTCTTATTACCTATATAAAAATAAGTTTATATTTTGATAGTTTCTCATATAATTAAGTTTTTACAAATCCCTTAAATATTTTGCAACAAATATTTGTTTCGGTAGTGAATTAAAATTAATTTAAGATGCTGGTTGTAGATTTAAGAGACGTTTTTTGTATGTGTGTACTTTATATTTGTGGCAGCTTAAATATTTTTAAAATGCTTGTTGATTGATGGGTTGGTTTTGTTTGGTTTTATCTTCCCTTGCTTTATGTTAGAACTATGGAAGTCAAAATATATAAATACGGTACAACAGAATGTTCTACAGAATTTTTTTTCAGGAATGAATGCCTAATTGTCAGGAGTCATCTTTGTGTAGCAGGTACTGAAGCCACTGATGGTACCATGTTAAAAACAAATGGCAAGAATTATTTTCTTTGCCATTTTCCATCTCTCTAATGAAGTTATTATAGAACTGACTATTTGTTGGCATACTTGAATACTAGAGAGGAGGAAGGATTAAAAGGTAAGGTTGGGGGTGGGGGGGAGGGATCTGATGAAGCAGGACATTATGGTAAGGAATTTGACTTTGCTCCTAAGTAGCATGGGAAGCCATTGGAGAGTTTGAAATAGAACAGGAAAATATGTTCTACGTTATGTCTTTAAAAAACAATCTATTCTGTGGGAAAATTTTAAAGAAATGCGGGTTAAAGAAAGGCAGAACTAACAGTTAGTGATCTATAGCCATTGTCTTAAGAGAGATGATGGTGAGTGGACGAGTGCGGAATCACTGGAGCTGATTAGAAATAGAGATGCTAGATTTGTTGATGATTTTCATCAGTGGAGATGAAGAGAAGAGACCAATTAAGGACCCATTTTAGGTTTTGAAAAATTGTATGTGCTGTGTACTAAAATGAAAAGATTTAGGACACAAAGTTTGGGGTAAGGATTATGTGGAGAATCAAGATTTCTGTTTCGGACATGTTTTATTTCAAGTGTTTATTAGAGAGCCACGTGAAGATGTCAAGTAGATGGTTGTATTTGTAAGTCTACAGCTCAGGGGAATGCTCAGAGCTGGAAATACGTGTTGGCAATAATCCGCTTATAAAATGGTACCTAAAGACATGGATCTAGATGAAATAACAAGAGAATATGCAAACAGTATAGATTAAAAAGAAAAAAAACGCAGTTACAACAGGAAGGAGGATCAGAGTAATGTGTATCACATGAGCCCAATTTTGTAGAAGAAAATGGATGTTATGATTTTTATGGAAAACTGAAGCACAATTAAGTGTCAGCTAAACATAGACGAAAAATTTAAAGTATTCTATTCTTATTATGCAGATAGTACACTAAGGCATCATTTTCCCAAAGTATTTTATAGAATGCTAATATTTTAAAAAATATTTTATGGGCAAATAAATTTGGGGAGCAGTGAGTTAAACAAATCCAGACTTCTCAGAACTTGTAATGTGCAACTATGTGCTGTTAATCTCTTGGGGTTAAATATTTTAGCCAGCATTTCTGAAATTTTATTACTACAGATCCCAGCTTTGTTCACTTCTTTAGAACCACAATTAGTGGGACATACTTGGAAAATGCAGCTCCAATGAAAGAGTAGATTGAAGGACAATAGAGGCAGATACCTTAACCATAATTAGAGAAACTTTATTGTCTCAGACCTTGAAATTCATCACTTTCATATTTCTAATAGTCACTTAAAATCCTCATAAAGTTTCAAGGTTGGGAAGGGCAAGTGCTGAAGGGCAGGGAACAAATCAAAACTAGCCCCAGGCAAAATGGTGAAGTAAGCAAAGTCTAGTTTTGTCTTTTTACCTTTAGTGTGATCACATTTTCTTTCAACTCCTGACACCTCCCTCAGGTTGTCATCCCTTCTCATCACCCCAGGATGCTTTTCTGAAACCCTTCCCCAGAAGTTTAAAAATGGTCAGTTATACCTGCCTCCCTGCAGAAACAAAGAGCCAGTTTCTGCTTAGAATACACCACCTCTGGGAGCACTTTGATTGCATTGTGTTTTAGACTGCAAGCTCTGTCTAGAACCTTAACAGATATATGGATTTCTGGCATTTTAAGGCCTAGAACAAAAAAGTAAGGAGTACTACTTTTGGGCAAAGGGCCCTTGCTAGAAGGCTCTCAAATTATATTTTACTAGTCCCCTTCCATTTTGCCTATTATCAACACCAATACTGGAAAAAAATATAATTTCTCAGGAAAAATAGAGGTAAATGAAGCTACAGAAGTAACTCTGCCTGTTGGATTGGAAGGAGCTGGGAGTCAGAGGATTGGGTTTTAGTCTTTTCTCTGTTACCAACTTGCTCTTTAATACCTGATGTCACAGTGCCTCAGTATTCTCACTGGTGCAATGGAGATAATACTTTCACAGGACTGTGAAGTTGGTAAAATGAGATGTATTGATAGATTTGAAAGTGCTTTGAACAGCTGAAAGGGAACATAATATTCTTTCGGCAACTTTATGTTGCATATAAAGAAATTAAGCGTGGACTAAAACTTTTCAAAATGGTCCAGTTCATATATGTTCCAAAAATGAATCATAGAAAATTAGAACTGAAAAATATAATAGAGGACACTCATGAATAAAAACTTTTAAGCAGGATTAACTAAAGGTAAAGCCAAGACTGGAACTTAGTTGTCTGAATCTGGACCAGAGAGTTTCCTGCTATGCCAGGACACTACTGGAGTGTACTTAGTAGTATTGACATTGACAGCCACAAACGAGAGAAACTGAAATCATGGTTGGATCAGGAATATCAACTTCTTGTCTGTCAATTAAGGAACAAGACTCATGATTCTATAGCCTAAGAATTAGTGATATGTTAGTAGATTTGCAGAAAATCCAGAGTGTGGCATGGAAAGCTTGCTGAAAAGTATTTAGACACCATGGAAAAAAAGAAACTTCCACTATCCTCTTCCATCCTTTGCAGATGCAGGAATGAGTCCAAGATCTTTGTATATCTTGCTTAACTTCCTCTTCTCTCCCCTGGCTGCACTGCCAAGGACATCTGTTTCTGACCTGCCATCTACTTGTCCAAAAACTTTAAAAAAGCTTTCTAGACACTATTACATTCAGAGATTTTGCATCCTAAACCATATTAAAACACACCTACATCCTACATTAAATATAATTTTGATGTAAAATAATTTATAAAGGACTTATCTGTATAATTTATTTAAAAGGGGAATGATTTCTTGCATGGCTTCTTAATAAGCTTTGGCTCTTAGGTGATCTCTGGATTTGAATCCCAGGCCGATCGTTTACCAGCTCTGTGACTCAAAACAAGGGGTGCCTCAGATGCCTGAACTGTAAATTGATGATGCTAATTGGACTACGTTAGAGAATTAGTGTGAACGATAACTGAGCTTATACAGAGCTTTAAATGTCCTTAAGAGGTTAGCATGTGTAATCTTAGTAGAAGGTATAGAAATAGTCTTTGCAGAATTCTTTCAAGTTTTTTTATGTTTGAAGTTTTTCAAAATAGTTAGAAAACCATCCCTCCCAAAATGTAGCTGCTATCAATATTATTACTGTTGTTGGAATTAGTATGCATATTTGGAAATTCTTGGGAAGTGAAAACATCTAACTTCTACAAAATCTTTCAAATTTAATGAAGTTTGTATTTAAATTCAATAATTTATTAAATAATTCATTTAATTTCATAATTAACTAGTGTTACATTTTCTGGATATTTAAGCATTTATTAATTTGAACTTTTTACTTTCTGTATTTCAGAGACAATAAATCTTGTTTTTCTTACTTCCAATTCTTTAACATTTCCTAGAAAAGTAGGTCCCCGAAAAGCTGGTAGCCTCTGTGCCTGAGGGATGGAATTGTTCTTCATCTATTTTACGTCTTATTTTTTAAGCAACAGATATTAAGCAAAGAAAGCAGAGTGTGATTAAACATTTTCACTCTTCTTTCCTATTCCATTGGGGTCAATATCTTAATAAAAAGACAGATACCATGCCAGGTTGCCAAGGTGACAAGCAAATGAGAAGTGCAGTGAGAACAATAATGCCTATTGAAGAGCATGTTGTTTTGTATAGCATCAGGCTTAATGTGTAAATCACTGCAAAAAGTGCAATAGGGAGACCAATGAAAAGGACAAGAGAGGAAACCTATGCAAATGGCAGCACTGGTGTATCATTCAGAGCCCTCGTTCTGAAATTCCAATCCAGACTGCAGAATTAACCTTACATCTGGCTGGTCCAGACAGCCAGATGAGTGCTGAGATATCCTTTTAAAAAGAGAGAAATTTAGTTCAGTTGACTCAGGGAACTTGCATCAATGAGCAGAACTGGACTTGGTGTGAGTGTTGATTATGACTTTCCTGAAAATGTGAAGCTCTGTGCTTGGTGGTGATTGAGTGATTAGACATCTTTCTTTATATGAGAAATTACTTTGACCTACTTTCTTAAGCTTATAGTCTTTACAGTCTCATTTCAATGATTTCTTATTTCAGGCACAGTTAGATCTGACATAATAACAAACTCACTTAACTGGTGAGTCAGTCAAAAATCACTTCTCTGGCAAGTAGCAAAATGAAGTCCAAGGAGGCAGCTGGTCTAGAGGCTCTAGCAAGGAGAGGAAGGAAATGAAAAACGAGGAAATGAATCTATCACATGAGATGGGGCTTTGGAGTAAGTGAAAAATTTCTGATAGAAACATACCAAACCTGATGGAAATTGAGGAAAAAATAAACAAGGATTGGGTTAGAGAAAATAATGCAAATTAAAAAAAAGTAGTGACAGGTTTATGGGAAAGTAACTATAAAAACACTTCATTTGGCTTTATACTGAACAACAGTCATAGTGATGTAAACATTGATTATTGACTAAAAATGATGATTCCATTATACCAAGAAGACAGGAGAAAGTAGGTGTGTGTGATTGCTAAGCAAATAGGATGAAGTTAAGAAGATAAATTTGCATAAAAGACAGCCACTACATAGTACCTTAAAATAAACAAATAGCAGGATTAGAACTTTGAAAAATATGAGGTAAATGCCATAAGTTAAAAATCATTTTAGATGATTGAAACCTCGGAAGGCAGGTGCCCTTTGATTTCTTTTTTAAACTATGCACATGTATTACTTCACTAAATGTTTTTAAAAGTAAGGAATATGTGACAATATTATTTTTATAAATTTTTGAATTTCATGTTCTGATCTTTTGCACATTAAAAAAGTTTGGTTACATGTTGATGCTGGTTGAGGAAGTAGATATTAATTTAGTATGCCTTTTCTAGAAAGAACTCTTAAGGGAGAAATGGTCAACACTGTGAATGGCCAGAGCAGTACCCCTGAAGGATTAGAGTGTGACTCTCTCTCTTTTTTTTTATACAGCAGGTTCTTATTAGTCATCAATTTTATACACATCAGTGTATACATGTCAATCCCAATTGGCCAATTCATCACACCACCACCACCCCCCCCCCTGCGGCTTTCCCCTGTTGGTGTCCATACATTTCTTCTCTACATCTGTGTCTCAGTTTCTGCCCTGCAAACTGGTTCATCTGTACCATTTTTCTAGGTTCCACATATATGTGTTAATATACGATATTTGTTTTTATCTTTCTGACTTACTTCACTCTGTATGACAGTCTCTAGATCCATCCACATCTCAACAAATGACCCAATTTTGTTCCTTTTTATGGCTGAGTAATATTCCATTGTGTATATGTACCATATCTTCTTTATCCATTCATCTGTCAGTAGGCATTTAGGTTGCCTCCATTCATCTGTCAATAGGCATTTAGGTTGCCTATTTACCTGGCTATTGTAAATAGTGCTGCAGTGAACATTGGGATGCATGTGTCTTTTTGAATTACGGTTTTCTCTGGGTATATGGCCAGTAGTGGGATTGCTGGATCATATGGTAATTCTATTTTTAGTTTTTTAAGGAACCTCCGTACTGTTGTCCATAGTGATTGTATCAATTTACATTCCCACTGACAGTGCAAGAGGGTTCCCTTTTCTCCACACCCTCTCCAGCATTTCTTGTTTGTAGATGTTCTGATGATCCCATTCTAACTGGTGTGAGGTGATACCTCATTGTAGGTTTGATTTGCATTTCTCTAATAATCAGTGATGTTGATCAGCTTTTCATGTGCTTCTTGGCCATCTGTACATCTTCTTTGGAGAAATGTCTATTTAGGTCTTCTGCCCATTTTTGGATTGGGTTGTTTGTTTTTTTAATATTGAGCTGCATGAGTTGTTTATATATTTTGGAGATTAATCCTTTGTCCGCTGATTCTTTTGCAAATATTTTCTCCCATTCTTAGGGTTGTCTTTTCCTCTTGTTTATGGTTTCCTCTGCTGTGCAAAAGCTTTGAAGTTTCATTAGGTCCCATCTGTTTATTTTTGTTTTTATTTCCATTACTCTAGGAGGTGGATCAAAAAGGATCTTGCTGTGATTTATGTCAAAGAGTGTTCTTCCTATGTTTTCTTCTAAGAGTTTTATAGTGTCCGGTCTTACATTTAGGTCTCTAATCCATTTTGAGTTTATTTTTATGTATGGTGTTAGGGAGTGTTCTAATTTCATTCTTTTACATGTAGCTGTCCAGTTTGCCCAGCACCACTTATTGAAGAGACTGTCTTTTCTCCATTGTATATTGTTGCCTCCTTTGTCATAGATTAATTGACCATAGGTGCATGGGTTTATCTCTGGGCTTTCTATCTTGTTCCATTGATCTATGTTTCTGTTTTTGTGCCAGTACCATATTGTCTTGATTACTGTAGCTTTGTAGTATAGTCTGAAGTCAGAGAGTCTGATTCCTCCAACTCTGTTTTTTCCCCAAGACTGCCTTGGCTATTTGGGGTCTTTTGTTTCTCCATACAAATTTTAAGATTTTTTGTTCTAGTTCTGTAAAAATGCCATTGGTAATTTGATAGGGATTGCATTGAATATGTAGATTGCTTTGGGTAGTAGAGTCATTTTCACAATATTGATTCTTCCAATCCAAGAACATGGTATATCTCTCCATCTGTTGGTATCATCTTCAATTTCTTTCATCAGTGTCTTATAGTTTTCTGCATACAGGTCTTTTGTCTCCCTAGGTAGGTTTATTCCTAGGTATTTTATTCTTCTTGTTGCAATGGTAAATGGGAGTGTTTCCTTGATTTCTCTTTCAGATTTTTCATCATTAGTGTATAGGAATGCAAGAGATTTCTGTACATTAATTTTGTTTCCTGCAACTTAACCAAATTCATTGATTAGCTCTAGTAGTTTTCTGGAGGCATCTTTAAGATTCTCTATGTATAGTATCATGCCATCTGCAAACAGTGACAGTTTCACTTCTTCTTTTCCAATTTGTATTTCTTTTTCTTCTTTGATTGACGTGCCTAGGACTTCCAAAACTATGTTGAATAATAGTGGTGGGAGTAGACATCCTTGTCTTGTTCCTGATCTTACAGGAAATGCTTTCAGTTTTTCACCATTGAGAATGATGTTTGCTGTGGGTTTGTCATATATGGCCTTTATTCTGTTGAGGTAGGTTCCCTTTATGCCCACTTTCTGGAGTTTTTATCATAAATGGGTGTTGAATTTTGTCAAAAGCTGTTTCTACATCTATTGAGATGATCATATGGTTTTTATTCTTCAATTTGTTAATATGGTGTATCACATTGATTGATTTGTATATATTGAATAATCCTTGCATCCCTGGGATAAATCCCAGTTGATCATGCTGTATGATCCTTTTAATGTGGTGGTGGATTCTGTTTGCTAGTATTTTGTTGAGGATTTTTGCATCTATATTCATCAGTGATATTGGTCTATAATTTTCTTTTTTTGTAGTATCTTTGTCTGGTTTTGGTATCAGGGTGATGGTCACCTCATAGAATGAGTTAGAGAGTGTTCCTTCCTCTGCAGTTTTTTGGAAGAGTTTGAGAATGATGGGTGTTAGGTCTTCTCTAAATGTTTGATAGAATTCACCTATGAGGCCATCTGGTCCTGGACTTTTGTTTGTTGGAAGATTTTTAATCACAGTTTCAATGTCATTACTTGTGATTGGTCTGTTCATATTTTCTATTTCTTCCTGGTTCAGTCTTGGAAGGTTATACCTTTCTAAAAATTTGTCCATTTCTTCCAGGTTGTCGATTTTATTGGCATAGAGTTGCTTGTAGTAGTCTCTTAGGATGCTTTGTATTTCTTCCGTGTCTGTTGTAACTTCTCCTTTTTCATTTCTAAATTTATTGATTTGAGTCCTTTCCCTCTTTTTCTTGATGAGTCTGGCTAATGGTTTATAAATTTTATTTCTCTTCTCAAAGAACCAGCTTTTAGTTTTATTGATCTTTGCTATTGTTTTCTTTGTTTGTATTTCATTTATTTCTGTTCTGATCTTTATGATTTCTTTCCTTCTGCTAACTTTGGGTTTTGTTTGTTTTTCTTTCTCTAGTTCCTTTAGGTATAAGGTTAGATTGTTTATTTAAGATTTTTCTTGTTTCTTGAGGTAGGCTTGTATAGCTATAAACTTCCCTCTTAGAACTGCTTTTGCTGCATTCCATAGGTTTTGGATCATCGTGTTTTCATTGTCATTTGTCTCTAGGTATTTTTTGATTTCCTCTTTGATTTCTTCAGTGATCTCTTGGTTATTTAGTAACGTATTGTTAAGCCTCTATGTGTTTGTGTTTTTTACCCCTGTAATTGATTTCCAATCTCATAGCATTGTGGTCAGAAAGGATCTTGATATGATTTCAATTTTCTTAAATTTACTGAGGCTTGACTTGTGACCCAAGATGTGATCTATCCTGGATAATGTTCTGTGCACACTTTAGAAGAAAGTGTAATCTGCTGGTTTTGGATGGAATGTCCTATAAATATGAATTAAATCTATCTAGTCTATTGTGTCATTTAAAGCTTCTGTTTCCTTATTTATTTTCATTTTGGATGATCTGTCCATTGGTGTAAGTGAGGTGTTAAAGTCCCCCACTATTGTTGTGTTGCTGTCGATTTCCTCTTTTATAGCTGTTAGCAGTTGCCTTATGTATTGAGCTGCTCCCATGTTGGGTGCATATATATTTATAATTGTTATATCTTCTTCTTGGATTGATCCCTTGATCGTTATGTAGTATCCTTCCTTGTCTCTTGTAACATTCTTTATTTTAAAGTCTATTTTATGTGATATGAGTATTGCAACTCCAGCTTTCCTTTGATTTCCATTTGCATGGAATATCTTTTTCCATCCACTCACTTTCAGTCTGTATGTGTCCCTAGGTCTGAAGTGGGTCTCTTGTAGACAGCATATATCTGGGTCTTGTTTTTGTATCCATTCAGCAAGCCTGTGTCTTTGGTGCGAGGATGTAATCCATTTCGTTTAAGGTAATTATCGATATGTATGTTCCTATGACCATCTTCTTAATTGTTTTGGGTTTGTATTTGTAGATCCTTTTCTTCTCTTGTGTTTCCCACTTAGAGGAGTTCCTTTAGCATTTGTTGTAGAGATGGTTTGATGGTGCTGAATTCTCAGCCTTTGCTTGTCTGTAAAGCATTTGATTTCTCCATCGAATCTGAATGAGATCCTTGCTGGGTAGAGTAATCTTGGTTGTAGGTTCTTCCCTTTCATCATTTTAAGTATATCATGCCACTCCCTTCTGGCTTGTAGAGTTTCTGATGGGAAATCAGCTGTTAACCTTATGGGAGTTCCCTTGTATGTTATTTGTCGTTTTTCCCTTGCTGCTTTCAATAATTTTTCTTTGTCTTTAATTTTTGCCAATTTGATTACTATGTGTCTCGGCATGTTTCTCCTTGGGTTTATCCTGTATGGGACTCGCTGTACTTCCTGGACTTGGGTAGCTATTTCCTTTCCCATGTTAGGGAAGTTTTTTACTATAATCTCTTGAAATATTTTCTTGGGTCCTTTCTCTCTCTCTTCTCCTTCTGGGACCCCTATAATGCAAATGTTGGTGCATTTAATGTTGTCCCAGAGGTCTCTTAGGGTGTCTTCATTTCTTTTCATTCTTTTTTCTTTATTCTGTTCCTCAGCAGTGAATGCCACCATTCTGTCTTCCAGGTCACTTATCCGTTCTTCTGCCTCAGTTTTTCTGCTATTGATTCCTTCTAGTGCAGTTTTCATTTCAGTTATTGTATTGTTTATCTCTGTTTGTTTGTTCCTTAATTCTTCTAGGTCTTTGTTAAATATTTCTTGCATCTTCTCGATCTTTGCCTCCATTGTTTTTCTGAGGTCCTGGATCATCTTCACTATCATTATTCTGAATTCTTTTTCAGGAAGGTTGCCTATCGCCACTTCATTTAGTTGATTTTATGGGGTTTTATCTTGTTCCTTCATCTGGTACATAGCCCTCTGCCTTATCATCTTGTCTGTTTTTCTGTGAATATGGTTTTTGTTCCACAGGCTGCCGGATTGTAGTTCTTCTTGCTGCTGCTGTCTGCCCTCTGGTGGATGAGGCTATCTAAGAGGCTTGTCATGACTCTCTATTGCTTTTCAACAAAAAGGCAGCAGACCCTCAGTTCCAGGTCTAGCAACCAAACCTGGGAGCAGAAACGGAAGGGAGAGAGAATAGACTTGTCTCATTGGAGTTTAAGTTGCTAATTGAATCACTTTTGCATTTCCAAAACAAACATAATTACAAATTGTTTTCTTTTAATTCCAAAATACAAATGCATTTATTTCCCTTTTTAACATCACTTTTACCACAAAAGTTTTATTTATATTTCAAAGTTTTGTGTGCTTTCCTTCTGCATTCTCTGGCTTTCTGGGAATATTATCTATTACCTTATAACAGGGAACAGTTTTCAGCATGTGAAAAACACAGTTAATTGTCATTAAAAGCTCAGTTGATGAAATGAACATCACAGATGTGAGAGTATGTTCAAGTCTGATTTTCATTTGTAAGAGATGCTTTCATTACCATCACATTAGTCAGTGATATCTGCTTAAATGTGTTGGTAGTTGATGCAGAACATCTGGCCACATTGTTTTGAACTACTTGTTGACCATATCGTCTCACCTGCCCACTCAGAACAATGTCAGTAATCAGATTCCCAGTTGTTAATTATTCTTTCAAGGAAAGTGGTAATGGAGTGATAAAATAAAAGACAGGATTAAAAGAGGTCATTAAGTCCAATGGCCCTCCAATATTTGACTCTTTTTTACTTATCACCTAAGATATCCTCCTAGATGAACTTTGGGCATATCTTCTTAAAACATGTTATAACATCTTCATTTTTGTTAATAGCATAAATTGATAATTTAATAAGATGGTTTTCATCAATGTCCCATTAAAAGGCTTTTGAGGGCTTCTCTGGTGGCGCAGTGGTTGAGAGTCCGCCTGCCGATGCAGGGGACACGGGTTCGTGCCAGGGTCCGGGAAGATCCCACATGCCGTGGAGCGGCTAGGCCCGTGAGCCATGGCCGCTGAGCCTGCGCATCCGGAGCCTGTGCTCCGCAACGGGAGAGGCCACAGCAGTGAGAGGCCTGCGTATTGCAAAAAAAAAAGGCTTTTGATTCTTTCCATTAATTTTCATAACCTTTACCATAGCAAACAGTTATCTTAGTGTGCAGTTTAGTTTCATTTTCTTTTCTAAAATAGTTCTCAGACTGAAGACATAAGAGAAATATGGTTCCTTTCCACTCCCTAATGTCTAAGAAAGATTTCACTTAAACACCCAAACGCTAGATGTCAACTTTATCTTTAAAATGCCTACTTTTTTATTATGAAAGAAAATATTAAATGTATGGGGCACACAAGAATTGGTGCAGAAACCTTCAAGCTAGATTGAATGTAGTGAAGGAATTTAACTGCTGGAGTAGAAGAGAAAATTCTAATTCCAGAAGTAATCAATACAACCTACGTAAATATTTCAGTCTATTCCTATTGGAATTTACTCTTCATCTTTTAAAACACCCAGTGCATACATTAAAATTCAAACCTGTTCTGAAACAGTTGTTATATTTACACTTGCTTATGAGAATAACTGCTAAATAACAAAACTAGTTCTCACAACTTGGAAAGTAACAAAATTGACATTTCCTGTTAGAGCACTAGGCTTCTCAAAAAAGAGTAAATGAAGAGGTCTGTATATTCTATTTTGGTGGGCCTTTAATTTGATGGAAGCATATTAATAATAATAATAGATTTTTAGTTTTTCTTACAAATCTAAAATGAATTGGTAAAACCAGAATACTCTAGACAGTTGTTGCCCCCCTTTCAATATTCAACATTTTTTTCAGTAATAAAGAGGTGATAAATGCATTTGATGCCTATCTTGTCAGCAAGAAAAGGATAAATGGCTCACTTGTTGGAGAGGGTGTGGAGAAAAGGGAACCCTCCTGCTCTGTTGGTGGGAATATAAATTGGTATAGCCACTATGGAGAACAATGGGAGGTTCCTTAAAAAACTAAAAATAGAGCTACCATATGATCCTGCAATCCCACTCCTGAGCATATATCCAGAGAAAACCATAATCTGAAATGATACATGCACCCCAAGTTCATTGCAGCACTATTTACAATAGCCAGGACATAGAAGTAACCTAAATGTCCATCGACAGAGGAATGGTTAAAGAAGCTGTGGTAAATATATACAATGGAATGTTACTCAGCCATAAAAAAGAACAAAATAATACCATTTGCAGTAACTTGGATGGACCTAGAGATTGTCATACTGAGTGAAGTAAGTCAGACAGCAAAAGACAAATATCATGTACTGCATATATGTGGACTCTAAAAAACTGGTACAAATGAATTTATTCACAAAACAGAAATAGAGTCACAGGTGTAGAAAACAAACTTATGGTTACCAAGGGGAAAGCAGGGTAGGGGGAGGGATAAATTGGGAGACTGGGATTGACGTATACATACTACTATGTATAAAATAGATAGCTAATAAGGACCTACTGTATAGCACAGGGAACTCTTCTCAATACTCTGTAATGGCCTATATGGGAAAAGAATCTAAAACAGAGTAGGAGGGGAAAAAAAAAAAAAAGAAATGACCTCTTCCAGGATAACTGTGCTAGGTAGAACACTAGTTCCTAAAAATAAATTATTTGTTCACTTGATCAGTTAAAGAGTGAGACTCATTTTTGATGACTGTCAGAGCCCTTTCCCATTTCCTCGCCCAACCCAGTGTACAGAGAAACAGCCGATTTGTAGTACCCTAAGAATGACTCTGCCTGGTGTAATGAAAACGCTAAAGAATGTGGCCATTTTATTTCTGAGAATGATGTGATACACACACACACACACAGACACGAATCCCCTAATAAATACATCAGTCATACCCAAGGACCACTGCAAAATGAAAATTGAGGGATTCTTGTTCAAAAAGCAGAGAAAATAGTGTTGTTAAACATGCTAAAATGTAATGCTTTTTCGCTTTCTTCCACAGTCCCTCTTTCAACTTGCCGTGGTGTTTTCTAAATTTGCTATTTAATGTTGCTCTAAATTAAAAATTTTAATTATTCACATGAATTTTACCATTCATTTTTACATTGTGCAATACCAGTTTTAAATGCAAATAAAGAACCATTTAACTTATATTCATAATCACTGAAATTACATAATTCATATCCTGTAGCTTATATGTGCATATGAATTTCATTCTTACCAGAACAGTGGAAATGCTGTACAGAATTAACTCAGCTGATTGTATATTTCACTCCTTGATACATGCACATTCTACTCACAGTCTTTACTTTTGGCTTTTTGATGAATAAGGAAGAATTGAAAGAAAAAAGAACTGTAGGTTGCCCTATCTTTCCCTTTTCTTTTATATCATCATTTTCAGCGTAAGTGACTGGCTACTAAATGAAAGTAGCACAAGTAAGAAAGGCTATATAATATTCCTTGATCCATACTTCTTAGAACACCATTGCCTTCTTTCTGTGTTCAAAGCCCGTTCCAGTCATATGGAAAGCATGACCTATCTGGGCTGTCAACACACTTACTTACTCAGCCATGGACATAACACATTTGCCATATAGTTTCACTTTGAGTCTTGCTAAACTCCCCAACACTAAAGGGTCATCAGAATTCTGTGATCGTGGGGCATCAGGAGACTTGTGTGTGAGTGGAGCAGCAAGGAATGGGTGACAGACATGCACATGTAACGGCTCCTACCCATGTTCCATTGTCCCACCAGATTTCAATTATACAACACAAGTTCAAAGATAAGATTATTAAGAATTTTAAGATAGCCACAGAAGAGCATCAAACTAATGCTGGGGCACTTCACTGTTTGTAGGTGCTTTCCCTCTCTCTCCTAGTGGGAACATGACATAGGGAAGATACTACCAAAAGATGTTGATAAGTATTTCATACCACATTTTTAGAGGTGCTTTAAGTATTTGGCACCTATGCAAGCACAGTAATTCTAAAAATGAAAATGCCCAGTATAGTTTTCAGAAACAAAGTGTACTGAAGGGAAATCAAACACAATTACTCAAAGGCTAAAATTATTCAGTAGTTAAGAGTCAGACTTTGACAAAACCATACTCCTACTCTGTTGATCAAGGCCACTGTTAAGTGTTATTTTTAATTGAAACTACTGCTCTGACTTAGAAAAAAGTAGTATGTGAATCCTAATGTTCACAGGAGGAACCAGTGTTATGTAGAATTTTTAGTATCAAGCCTTAGAGACATCTTGTTTGTGGTCTGTTGCTACCACCCACGTTTATACTTATGTTCTACAATATTTTGAGCCTTAATAAAATTGTGAGCCTTAATAAAATATGGTACTTAATAAAAGATGGTACTGCGTTAGCATTCACTCTGTCTCATTCTGTTTCAGTACATATTATGAAATTTGGTAACATGTTAAACTATAGACATGAGGCACTAAACATCTGATTTGCTAGATTAAAGATAAGCACACCATTGGTAGCAGGAGAGCAAGAATAACATGGGTCTGTTGCTTTCCTAGAAGAAAAGAAAGGACAGAACATTAAAGCTAAGGAACTATGAATATTGTCTCCATCTCCAACTTTGAAGTCAATAAGATTTGTCAGAGGCACAGAATGATAGGCTTTACTAACATGATAAATGGCACAGGTTTGGGAAGACTCTTAAATACTGTATCCCACACTTACTGGCTGAACAATGTTGGGCAAGTTATTGTCTAAGGGCATGGTTGTTCTAATTATATTGTACATTTTGTCTCACCTTTTTGCTTCTTTGTTTTCTGGCCCATGGCAGAAATATAGTAACCATCACAATGAAATGTTTTGGGACACAGAATACAAATGTGTTCTAGCCATACTACTTTGGCATATGCCTCTCTGATGAAATTCAGGCTTCTGGCAACACTTGTCCTTGGAGAGTCTTGACACTGATTCAAAGATTGCCTAGATCAGAGCTGGGAACCTTAGATTAACTGGACCATTTGTACGTGTTGCTTGTTCCTTCACTCACTCAGTCAACTAATGTTTATTCAGCATTGTATTTGTGCAAGGCACAGTGTTATGGAGATTACATATATTATTCAGATAGGAACCTTCACTTTAAGGAGCATCTAGAGGTAGTGATAAGACATCTGTAGAAATAACTATCTCATAAGGTAGAAAGTGGAAATTACAGCAAAAAAAAAAAAAAAAAAAAACCATGCAAAGGAGTTTAGAAGGGAAGATGGGGTGCTTTATCTTATGTGCAAATTATATGATTATGTATTGGGAAGGCTAGTTGCAATACAATAAAATTCATGAGACAAATGAAATAGTAATTAAGTTAAAAATAAACACTAAAAAATTCACAAATTTCTTACATAACAAAGTTAACCAGTTAAAATACAACGGGAAAACCCAATTCATAATGGCCAGGCAAAAAATCTACATATTTAGTAATAAATGTAACAAGGAGAATTTGGACATTTTGAGTTAGAAGAAATGGAATTTCAAGGTAGTGGAAACAGTATATGTAAAGGCACAATAGAGGAGAAACAGTTTGTCCTTAGGAGCAGCACTTCTGACATTTTAATATGCATGCGGTTACCTGTGGATCTTGTTAAAAAGCAGATCCTGATTCACCAGGTCTGGTATGGAGCCTGAGATCCTGTTTTTACAAGCTCATGTAATGTCAATGCTGCCAATTTATTGGGCATACTTTGAATAGCAGAGGTTTAGAGTCCATGAAGCAGAACTGGAGAAAAGCTAGGTGGGAAATTTAAGTAGAATGAATGCAGGCTAAGAAATTTGGGCTATATTATGTAGAATATAAAGATTTCTGAAAATGGAAATTATGTTTATCAGTGCTAAACTGTTGTAAAGTTAATAAAGAAGTAGTGTTTAGGATGGATATGTTTTTTCCTGAATTGAATGGTGTTTCTCAAAGAATGATAAACACCTATCCACCTAACCCAGCCAGAAGCTCTTGGTACATGAGTACCCAGAATAATATCCACTGTTCTTTAGGTTTGGGGTTAAGAGTGGGCTTAGGAGCTTGGCTGTGTTGAACTACTCTCCGGAATCACTTCCTTCTTTCCATGGCCTCCAGGCCATTACATATGGTCGTTTGGTCATGACTGTTCCCTAAGTTGATTGATGCTATTACTTTTATTCCAATATTTTCTTCTTTTCTTATTCACTTTGTTATATTTTGGGGAAAAGAAATTCTGAGTTGCAACTTTATTTCTCTATCTTAAGTCAGATCAGGCCTCATCTTTTTATTTCTTTAAAGAAGTTCAACCCATAAAGACAAAATCAAATAAGTTTCCTTTTAACTAGTACAGAGATATGAGAAGTACACTAGAGAGATTTAATGGCAACAATGAAGGTCTGTAATGTAGGACTTTTAGGATCTTATTTTCATAAAGATCCAACCACTACTTTAAAGAAGTGATTAGAATTCTGGCTCATATTTAGAGAGCGAAGCTATGAATGTAACAGGTGATTATCTCTTGGGAAGAATTCTTAAACACACTGCCCAAAAGACAAGAAGTCCTAGATGAGCTTGAAGTACTGATAACCTGCGTAGGAGTAAAACCACATGCTTACTGCAAAACAACAGGTGTTACAAAAAACAGCTGACCTTTTTCATGCCTTAAGAAAGGCAATTTGTGTTAATAAAGAAATAATGGGACTTCAGGTAATGCCATTCGTAACAAAATTGTAAGCTCTATGGAATCAGAACCCTTGTAATATTTGCAAAGATTAAGTGTTTAGCATGTACAGAGTATGTGCTTCTGTGTCTTGAATATGGTAAGCCCTCGGCTGCTTGCTGTCATTATTATTATCACTTTACTATCCCCTACACAGCACCTAGTCCTTTTCTGAGTACATAGAAAATGCTCAGTAAAATAGTTTTAAATTGAATTGAAATGACTGAACTAGTGATTCTTTTCATACAAAAAAATAGCAAAAAAGATGGTAACAACAATGAACATCATACGAAGAAGAAAAACTATTGTATAAAAATAGAACCTGTTGTGGGTGCAGGGGATATAAGGGAAATCTCTGTATTTTCTACTCAGTTTTGCTGTGAATCTAAAACTTCTCTAAAAATTAAGTCTATAAAAAATAGGATATGCAGCTTATGTTTTTAATCAGAGGACATTTTCTACCATAATTTGTGTGACTTTTTAAATGTGACTAATATATATGCTATGTAATATATATATACTAATATATATAGTGATGAAAAATCAAATGAAAGATAAAAATTACTCATTCTTACTGTGTGCATATATATGTGTGTGTGTGTGTCTGTGTGTTACATTTTCATTTTGTCTTACCACAGTGTTTTCAAATATGTAGTTTTCTTTCTTTTTTTTAATTGGAGTATAATTGCTTTACAATGTTGTGTTAGTTTCAAATATGTAGTTTTAATTTGGAGTTATAATTATTTTTGAAAAGGCAAATGCAGAAATACAATGATACAGTAGAAAAGATTATAGGAAAGAAAGGGTCTTAATTCCCCTTTAATTGAATTACCCCCTGTTTAGTCTATTATTCTATTCAGTTTAGAGAACAAACAGAACAAAAGTACCATAACTCTGAGAAAGTGAATGTTTACTAATTAAGGACTTTCCATTTTCATCTCTAGTTATCTACAGAGGGCAGCAAAGAGCTTCAATTCAAGGACTAGCATGTTAGATTAGGAGCAGGTTTTACGAGGTGCTTTCTGATTCAGCATCATCAGAAGCACTGTGAAACATGTCAAAATCAAGATTCAGTTTGCTAAACTTACATGATTGTTTGCCATACATGGAAGAGAGCAAAGGAACACATGGGTCAGATTCAGCTACTTGACTGCAGTCAAGGAAAGGTAGCAAATTAATACATTCAGTGTGTCAATCATGTCATTAACACTGCTCCAAAGCTTGATACTAACAATTAAAAAGGTATTTTACTAAAATATTACAAAATAAGTTGTAGTCAGATTCTTACAAGTACAGATTATGGTATTTTATAAAATTATAAACTTATAACCATTAATGAGTAACGGTTCAAAGTAAATTCTGTAATGTTTTAAGGTAAGTTTGGTTTTGAGTGTTTTTCTGTTAATGTATCTACACTTCTAATTTTATATATTTTTATTGATCAATCTTATGACATAATAAAATTCAGAATATATCCAAGATGCCACTAGCCCTCCTGTATCCAGAATAGTACTAATTCATTGTCCCCCATTGTGTTCTGATTCTGAGATACGGTTTACCTTGTGGGAGGTTTATGAAGATATACTCTTGAGGTCAACACTTGTGGAATGGAGTGGAAGGAAGAAAGACTAGGCAGAGGAAAAGGTCAAACTGCAGTACAGGCCCAACCCATAGGTCTAGGCTCTGGACCTAGAATGGTCCTTCAGAGTCCTCCTAAATCAGGCTGAGAGAGTGAGGTCTTTATACTTTCACCACCTGGGTCAGTTAGTGTATGTGGGCCACTCGCAGGAAAGGGCATGATCCTGGGCAAAGCAGCAAATCCTTCCTTAAAGGGATATTTGTGTAGGGCATCCCAGTATCTACCACAGTCAGGGATGACCTTTACATTTACTTAAAATGCTTTGTTATCTTTCATTGTATTAACTCATTAATTCATGTTTAAAGGAGGCTATTAGATTAGCAGGTCTGGCTTAGCTCTTTAAGTTCTGGCTCTCAATTGGTAAAACAGGTAATAAATTAGAATACTGAAGTGAATACTCCACTCAAGGTTTATATTAAGAAGGAAAAGAACAAACACTGAAAGACAAAAAGAGAAAGTGACTATAAAGGAATGCATAATTGTACTTAAAAGAACAGTTTACAATACCTTCAGGCCTTCCTCATTTAGGGAAATCTGTAGGGACCCAGGACTAAAGCAACATGGAAGGAGTCATCAGAGAGATTAACTGAATTGACTTTGGTAATTATAAAATAAATATACTCATTAAAGCTATATGGACAGAGAAACATAAAGAGGAAGGTGAAAATTACCCACAATTTCCCAGCCCAGAGAAAACCCCTAATCGTGTTATAATTTTTCTCCTAATCATTATTTCCTCCAGACAAATATAAAGTTTTGATTCAGATTTTCTTACATATAAAATACATTTTTTTCTACACCATTAAAAAGTATTGAAATGAAAACATGCATCTACTACAGGTTGCTTCATTTATTTGTAATTATCACCATTACAAATAATGATAAGATAAATAGCTAAACCGTGGTTCATATTTCAAACTATTTTGTTGGGACAAACTACACAAAATGGAATTATTTGGTCAAAGAAAAATAACATTTTAAAGTACTTGATATATTGCCAAATTGAAGTCCAAAATAGTGTGCATCAATTTAAACTGCCTACATCTTTTTCAACACTCCTTGAACAATTTGATAAGGAAGAGAATATTTCACTGTTGTCTAAGTTTTTATTTCTTTGATTAGTAAGGAAAGCAAACATTTTTCGTCGGCTATGTGTCTCTTTTCTATGAATTACCTACTTGTTACAGAACCTGTGCTTTTCTTATTGATTTCTAAGTCTTCTTTGTACCTTAAGGATATTTTCCTCTTTTTTTTGCTGTTGCAATTATTTTTCCCAGTTTGTCATGTTCCCTTCACTTTTGATTGCTTTCTGGCATACACATTTTTGTGTGTCTGTGATCAAACAGATGCAGTCAATCGTTTTTCTCTGTGATTTCTTTCCTAGCTTTGCTCTTCTAAAGTTCTTTCTCAGAGATCATATATACATCCACCTCCTTTTATTGTAGTGACTTTTAAAAACTTTTTAATCCATCTATATTTTGTTTTGTTATTTTTTTCAGAAACTAAGGATATAAATATATCTTTTTCAAAGAATTAATTACCCCAAATCACTTACTGGGGAGGCACTCAAACATTTTTTTAATCACAACCCACATTAAAAATTAAATTTTACATTACAATCTAGAACACACATGACACACATATGCACTCACACACATACCTATAACTGAAACAAAAGTTTCAAAAGTAATTTTCATCCTTAATATTTGAGATGAATTCTGAGATATCCTATTCTGTCCCATCCCATCCCATCCCATCCCATCCCATCCCATCTCATCCCATCCCATCCCATTTAATTCCATTCTATTTCAATTTTAAAAAAGCAGACTGTGGTCCACAAAATTGATTTAAAATGTTTATTAGTAGTTTTGAACCACTGTCTGGAAAACATGATTTACTGAATCCTTGCTTTGCAATCTGTGCTTTATTTTATATTGAGTTCTTATATATTAGTATACATTAAAGAAGTGTAAACTCTTCTCCATTACTGTTGATTTGTGTATAATATTATCATGTTTTAATGATTTTAGCTTTATAATATACTCTAATGTTTTGTAGGGCACGTTCCTTCCTCTTCACTTTAAATTTTCAGATTTATCTCAACTAGTCTCGCATATTTTTTCTTCAGATTAACTTAATCACTCTGTCACAAGTTAAAATTTTGGCAGGTGTGCCCTGTGGGCTCCTCACACCTCAGTGCTGCTCTTAGAGCGTTAGGCCTCGTCCAGGTGCAGCTTCCTGGGAATCTACAGCCAAGTACACTTTCTGTTTCTAAACCACCTAGCAGCTTTTCAAGACCAAACCTTTGACTCTTTGCAGTAGCATGGGCCCCTAAATCAGTAAGACTGTTGTCCTTATAAAAAGGGAAAAGTTGGAGAAAGAGACATGCACATATAGAAGATGTCATGTGAAGGTTGAAGTTATATTGCTACAACCAAGGAACTATCAGAGGCTGGAGAGGTCTAGAATAGATCCTTCTCCAATGCCTTCAGAGGGAGCATGGCCCTACTAACACCTTGACTTCAGATTTCTGACCTCTAGAGCTGTGAGACAATAAATTTCTGTTGTTCTAAGTGACCCAGTTTGTGGTACTTTGTTATGGTAGCCCTAGCAAACTAATACCCTCTTCATCTGTACCCAATAATTTGACTGATTTTAGTCTTTAAAAACAAACATAAAACCTATGATGGTTTATGCTGGATATTGTGAAGGAGTGCCCCATAAAATGAATTTTAGGTAATTGTTTTGTAATTGCAACACAATATAAATGTTAAGCTACTAAGAACACTGGCTAATGGAATGAGTATACTCTATATTATTCTCATTTTAAGTAATACTCATTTTCTTTCATGGAGTTTTATTTTAATTAAGGATCAAATTGTTCAGAACATTCCTACAAACCCCTTATTCCAGTCAATCTGCTGATGGATCTGTATATTCTAAGCAGTGCAGTTTTTAAAATCTCGATGGTTTTTTTTTACACTCATGATTATTCTTCTCAGACAAGGATTATTGAATTAAATGAGCTATGAAATAGTTAGCAGTAATTGTATGCATTTATAACAATGAATATTAAACCCTCCCTTTTATCCAGAAGTTTAGGAAACAGTATATTATAGATAATCCAATATTTGGAGAACTTAATGTTTAACATATTAGAATACACTTAATTGTAATATCTCTAAAATATACCTTAATCTAGTTTTGATTGTAGAATATGTATTGGGAACTTATAGTGCCTTAAAGTCACCATTGAAAAAGTAATTATTCTTTTTTTTTTTTTTTTTTTTTTGCGGTACGTGGGCCTCTCTCACTGTTGTGGCCTCTCCCATTGTGGAGCACAGGCTCCAGATGCGCAGGCTCAGTGGCCGTGGCTCACGGGCCCAGCCGCTCTGCGGTATGTGGGATCTTCCCGGACTGGGGCACGAACCCGTATCCTCTGCATTGGCAGGCGGACTCTCAACCACTGCGCCACCAGGGAAGCCCCAAAAGTAATTATTCTTGACTAATTTTGGAGGTGGGTGGGGTGACCTGTCTACTTAAGCTTTGTAGTTATCTAAATTCTTTGTAAAATATAGTCCTATCTTAGCTGTTACTCCCCAAATTAAGGGAAATTGAATGAATTTTGAGTAAGCACTAATTGAAATGAACATGTTTAATTTAGTGAAAACAGGGGGACCATTGATGGATATTTATGGAGTGGCTTCTGGGCACTGAAAGTGGGAATTTAAAAATTAAAAAGAAAAAAAGAGGAATAACCACCCTTCCTGCAAAGTTTTTACTGAATTTAAGAGCTACAGACCTTCAATATGTTCTGTTGTTAATTTGGCTGTTAGTTTGGGTATGAGTTTTAATCTTCTTTTAAAACTTAACTATAAGTCCAGTAAACTGTATGACTCTTTGATAAACTTTTTGAGTAAAAAAATATGAAGTATCCCCTTTAGGATAGAGACTTCAGCAAGTCATTTAGACACATTATTGAAAGCCAACTGGGCCAGCACAAGTGCTGAATGTGTGTCCGTGATCAGGACAGAGAGGGTTCCTGCTCTATTAGTGAGACCATGTTGATACAGAAGTTAAGTGCTGCTCAGAAGTTCTCATGTCAGTAAAGCAATTCTTAAAAATCTATGTATTTGAATATTTAGAACTTTAATGTTCTAAAGTATTAATCCTATGGTTAGTAATTTTTGGAGACCAGTTGCCTCTTTACCTGAATACTGAAATAAAGTTTAAAAGAGTCAAAATAAGAACCCTTTATTCGAATTCCCTATATCAAAATGCATTTTCCAAATTTCCCTTTCTCAAGAAATTAATGGGTACCAATCATAATTATGTAAAATTGGTCTAACTTGGGCTTCCCTGGTGGCGCAGTGGTTGAGAGTCCGCCTGCCAATGCAGGGGACACGGGTTCGTGCCCCAGTCCGGGAAGATCCCACATGCCGTGGAGCGGCTGGGCCCGTGAGCCATGGCCGCTGGGCCTGCGCGTCCAGAGCCTGTGCTCCGCAACGGGAGAGGCCACGGCAGTGACAGGCCCACATACCACAAAAAAAAAAAAAAAAAAAAAATTGGTCTCACTTATAGAAAGAACCCTGAGGAATACCAACATTTAAGGAGGGACAAAAAAGCAAAAGAGCTTGGAAAAGGGACCAGATTGGGAGGAGAAAGCTAAAGGAAGATGAAGATCTTGTGATATCGCTGATGCCAAGGGTAGAAAACTTTTCAACAAGAAGGGAGGGAACATTCTGCAATCCCAGTGGAATATTGATTCAGGCAAGGGCTCAACAATGGATGCTAACACCACTAGGTGAAAGATTTACACATTCTTTACACATTTATTTACACATTCCAAAATACTACCCAGCTAGTTGCTACTAATTGCAGAGGGGGAAACATATATATATGTTCCCATATATAGTATCTATAAATAAATAAATAAATATATATATATATATATGTATATATATATATATATATTTAGAAAGAAAAACCTGGCATATGCCACCATTACCAAATGATCAAACTTAACATTACTAATAGTGGGGCCCTTTGACATTAGAAACCTCTTTGTGGGATGTAATACGAAGTAATCAGTAACATCTATGAAGAAATCTTCTCCAAAAAAATGTTTAAACTGTATCTCATTAAGCCTATAGCCTAAACCTCCAGGTTATAGCAAACACAGGGGATTTAAGAATAATGTATGAAAATACAGTGACACTATCAGCTAAATCTAGAATGTGACGTACACTCTTCAAAAGGATAATGTCATCATGGAAAAAAATGGAATGACTCTTCAAGATGTAAAGAGTTAAAAGAACATAACCAAACACAGTGCATGATACCTGTTCTTACAATGAGTAAAACAGCTAAAAGACATTTTAGGGTCAATAAACGGATATGAATATGTACTGGGTGGCAGATTATATTAGCAAATTATTGTCAATTTACTTAGTTGTGATATTGGCTCTTGGTGTTGCAGAAAAATGGCATTATTTTTAGAAGGTGCAAGCTGAAGTATTTGAAGGTGTCAGCATGTCATGATACCCACAGCTTACCTGCACGATTGTTAAGCAATATATACACCCAACCCACGCACAGCAAATGGCAAATGGCAAAATGTTAAGGATTGTTGAAGAATCTAGGTGGTGGGCATAATCATTGTACACTTTAAACCTCTCACTGTGTTTTGAAATGTTTCTGAAAAATAGTGTGTGGGGGGAGGGGGAGTGTCAAGTGCTGCTGAAAGATTCAGCAAGATAAGGATGGATTTAGTAGGAGGGAGGTTTCTTTTGTGAGAGCAGTTTTAGACATTTTACAATGGATTGAGAAGTAAACTAGAAGTGAGAAAAAGCAAATATTAAGTGTAGACAGTACTTGGAAGAAGTTTAACAGTTATGAAGTAGAAAAAAAGAAGTCTGAAAGTTGAGAGAAACAGATTTGAAGGAGAGATTTTGCTGTTTTATATGTATTTTTTGACTTGGAGTTTGTTTTTGTTGTTGGTTTTTTGTTCTTGTTTAGCTTACTTTTGTTTTGTTTTCAGGGAGAAAGAGGTGACTGTTTCAGAGCTAATAGGGAAGAATCAGTAGAGAGGAAGAGATTGAACAGGAAGGAGAAGGACTAGAAGGGGCTGTTTCAAGGGTTTTGGAATTAGTTGGATGTGAATAAGGAACAATACAAAAGAAGGCAGAAACTGATTTTCTCTGAAATTTGTGAAGCCTTAGCTTCATGTGAAGCCTTAGCTTCAGGGCCCTCGATTGCATGAGCCTTCCCAAGATCCTTCAACTAATTTCTAATTTTCATTCTGTTTTTTTTTTTTTTTTGAAGAGGGCTCCCTAGATTATATAAACTTCGGACCCTACAAAACCTGGACTGACATCGATGAGAAAGTATTCAATAAGAACAAAAAGCTGTAAACCTCTTGTGTACATAAACTAGAGCTTCTCAAACTTCAGGAGGCTTGAGAATCACCAGGATAGTTTGTTAAAACACAGCCTCCTGAGTAGTAGTATACTCTCACTTTACTGATGAAGAAACTAGCACTCAAAAATTACATGACTTGCCTAGATCACAAGCTGTTGGTGGCCAAGTTGGTACTAGATCTCATATACCATGATTTCAGTGGCCTTTCCTCTGTTACAACACTTTACTTAGAGTATTATCCTCTGTTATTTGTATTATAAGAAAACTTCTACCTACCTTTATTAGGGCTATGAAAAAATTAGTCTTAATGACTCCTTAGAGTAAAATTCAAATTTTGAGAAATTTAAACTCAACACTCCAACCATATTTTTCTTTACTAAGGATAAGGGTCTTTTCCCCCAACCTTGTTTGTTTCTGTAACAGAAACATTGGCAGAATTTTAGATAACATAGTCCTTATCCTGAATGTATTAGCTTCTGTTGCTGCACAACAAGCTGCCATAACCATAAAGGCTTAAAAAAACACAAATTTATTATCTCATGGTTTCCATGGGTCAGGAGTCTAGACACTGGTTAGCTGAGTTGTCAGCTCAGGGTCTCACCAGGCTGAAAGCAAGGTGTTGGCTGAGGCTTTGATCTCATCTGAAGCTTGGGATCTTCTTCCAAGTTCACTGATTGTTGATAGAATTTTAGTCCCTGTGGACTGAGAGGCATTTTCAACTGCAAGAGACTCCCTCTTGTTGCCTGGCAAGTGTCCTTCTCTACAATGTGGAGCTGTTCTTTTTCATGGCTAGAAGAGAATCTCTTCAATTGGCCAAGGCAGAGTCATATAATGTAAATAACATGATTATGGGAGTGACTTTCCCCTTTGTCCAACAATGTAACCTAATCTAGGGAATAACTGTCTCATCATATTCATAGTCCTGCCTGTGTTCAAGGCGAGGGGATTATACAGGCATGTACTCCAGGGGTGGGAATGTTGGGGACCGTCTTAGAATTCTGCCTACCCCACACGAAGATATCTAAAAAGTTTCATCTAGGCATTTCACACTTGATAAGACTTCAATATTTTCTAATAACCATTTTTCAAAAAAATCTTTGAGATTCAAGCCAACAAAGATTTTTCTCTAGATGCTTGTTTTAAACAATCAAACAAAAACATAGGACAAGCATTCCATTCTTGGTTAAACAATGAGTTTCCTATCTGTCTTTGATGTGACTGTAATTGCCTCCTTTGATAATGCTGCTACTCATTTTTAAAGAATCCTTAATAGCTTTCCTTTTGGAGGTTATTATCCTTTGAATATGCATATTTCTGTAAATATTCAGCACTGTCTTGTAAAAAGGAAACTAGGATCCTGTCTGACAGTTGAGCAGGACATGAGTTTATAATTTTGTATTGTGTTACATTTTTTTAAAAGCTGTGAATATAGTAATAAAGATTAAAACACTATAGGGAGCATGTGTCTGTGGCAGTTGTAGGTGTTAATTATGTTGTCAGAAGAGTGAAAATTCAACCTCCTGATCTTGGGTCTTGGCAGGTTGGCCAAGTGTCTGATTTTTTTTTCCTGTATTGTTATTAAAATGTATTTGTTTGTAGTCCTAAATATTTTTGCCCCTGTAGATTTTTTTGGATTATTCTGAATATAGGAAAGCAGATAAAATCAGACTCACTCTTTTGTATCCCAGAACCGCATGGTTTAGCAGACCCTAGAGGGTTTTTAAAGGCTGAGTAGTGGGAACTGGATGCTTCAAGAGTGTTTAGGGCTTTGATCGCAGTGGGTAAGCCTTCAAAAGTCAGAGGATCTCTATTAATACAGGGCACATGAAAAGCTGTGGTTTTGCCTTTGGGCACTTAAAGGTATTAATCTGTTTCAGTACTCACCAGTAAATATGTCCATCAGTTAAGCTTAAGTGAAGTGAGAATTAAAAAAAAAAAAAAAGCTAAAGTAACCATTTACCTAATGCTTTTAAGATCTGTGAGATGTTTAATGTGTAAGTATTTATTATGACTGACTATGATTAAAAAAAAGACTCCAGGGCTTCCCTGGTGGTGCAGTGGTTAAGAATCGCCTGCCAATGCAAGGGACATGGGTTCGAGCCCTGGGCCAGGAAGATCCCACATGCCGTGTGCGCCTCAACTACTGAGCCTATGCTGTAGAGCCCACGAGCCACAAATGCTGTAGAGCCCGTGAGCCACAACTACTGAGCCCGCATGCCACAACTACTGAAGCCCACGTACCTAGAGCCCATGCTCCGCAGTAAGAGGAGCCACCACAATGAGAAGCCCACGCACTGCAACGAAACCCCCGCTCACCGCAACTAGAGAAAGCCCTCGCACAGCAACAAAGACCCAATGCAGCCAAAAATAAATTAATTAAAATAAATAAATAAGACTCTGAGTTCCTAAACATTCTGATTTTTAGGAACAGAAGAGCTTTTTCGTGTGGAAATTTAGTAGTTATTGCCTTCAAAGTAGGGAAATGTAATACCAAACTTTCATAGGTGATCGGCTTACTAATATTATAGTCTTATTTTGAAAGATTTCAGGCAGAAGCAACATTCCATTTCTTATTCTAAACAGATTTTACCAAGTGTTAACATTCAAGGCACTTCAGTCTACATATTGTAGCCAAAATGATCTTTTCAAAAAGTCTATTTGATACTTCTTTACCCATCTGTCCTTTGGGATTTTTTTAATACTTTTTAGGAGGATGGAGATGCAATCTTCAACAAGGCCCACAAAGCCTTGTGACTTGGCCCTACATCTGCCGTAGCCTAGAGATTATCACATATCATTGTCCCTCTTACTGTGGACTTAAGTAACATTGGCATTGCCTTTCTTCTAGTTCCTTGAAAGAGGTATATGCCGGGGACCAGCCCCAGCTGAACAGGTTTCACCGAAAGGGGAGACGGAGTCGGCGTGGACAGAACACAAGACACCTCAGAGGATGCAAGGATCTGCCAAATTTATTTTCATAATTCCGAAGCTTTTATACTGTGAGGCAATCTCACTTTCAATCTTAACAATCTAGTTCCCTAGCCAAAAACCCCTTACAAGCCATAAAACAAAGATCAAAAACAAAGGTACAAAGCCATAAAACAAAGGTCATTTTCGTCAGCAGATTACATCAACAGGTTAAACAGGTTTTTATGGTCAAGTAGTCTTCTGATCTCTATAGTCTCTTTCATCCCCTGTGGTTAGGTACATCTTGGTCACATCTAGGTCAGGAACTTTATCTGCGGTTCCATTATTCTTCCCAGAAGTAAATGTTCTTATACCTGTATGTTCTGTTTAGTTAGCTGGTTACACAAAACACAAACTCAAACACATTACTCTTTTACAATCTATAAATGCATTCAGGCCGTAACATTTTACCTTTAACATCAAAACAAGGTGCTATAAACGTACTAACCCTAGGGGGTCTTTGTGGAGGGCATTGTACCTTAAATCTGTCACCAAGGTCCTTTGTAAAATATTTACAAAATATAATTTGTCCCTTATATCTATTCTTATAAAAAGAGCAGTAAAGCTTATATATATTTGCCTTAAAGCTTACCCTATCTAATTTCGCATATACCCATTGTAATAAAAACCTTCCCCGCCACCAAACCCAAGAATTTCCTAGTATATCTTTAACTCCCCAGGGAGGCCATAACTCATCCAATTTACTTTGTAAAGTAGGTTCTTGCCACAAAAACATTCCTGTCGTACTTCCCCGAGCCCAATGCCCTGGCCTGGGAGTGGGGATCTCAGGTGTAGTCATCAAGGGAGCCGGAGTGATTACAATCCTTCTTGGCTTTTCCCTCAGTTGGGATCTTTCCTCAAACCCTCCATCGGAACTGGGAATATTTCCCAACCCCAATAGCAATCCTACAAAATCACTTTAGGCAAAGGCAGGGGGAGACAAGGGGAACCACACAGAGCAAAGCCTTGCTACCACACAGAGGAAAGCTGTGGTCCACGGAGGAAATGGGAAACAAAGCCCTGCTGCGGCGGGAGAGCAGTTGCCATTGGCCAGGTCTCTTGTCTGCTACCTGGGTTCCCATCTGAGCTGGGCGTGGGAAGCGAAGCAGCCATGGGGACAAGAGACCTCCATCAAAAGGGGTGAGGGTTCAGGCTCCTGCAAAGTTGGGGGGTGAGGGTCTATGCCCCACCTCTGTTGGCCCCCAAGTTCTCTCCTGATGGCCCCTCTGCGACTGTGCCTGTCTTAGGTTGTTCCTTCCCTGAGGAATCTTACCCGTCTCTGGCTAACCAGCCATCCTCCGGGGCCAAGCAGGGAGATGTGAGGTGTGCGAGGTGCAGTGCCCCCAGAGAAGGTCAGTTCTCTGTCACCTTGGTAGCCTATGCCCCCGTGGCCTCCACGCCCAGCACCTGCCCTGGGATTCCTTCGCCAACTGGCGGGGCCCCGGCTCTGGTCACATGTCTTCGGGAACCCAGGTTTCTCCTCCAGGGAGGGCCCAGCTTACAACACTGGGCAAGAGAGACCAATTGCACGGCACCAGCCACCAGGAGGCCTCAACAGGGTAGGGGGAGTGTAAAAAACCCTATGTTCAGGAAGCTTTGCTTTTCCATATATGTGTCTGACAGCATCAGCTTTGCAGAGGAGAACTTTGCCTCTCCATATTTGTACCCGATAGCATCAACTTTGCTTGACACTACGGGTCTCGTCTGTGCTGTAACTCAAAGGCACTTCCTATGTGGCTCCCGACATCTCCCCCTTTTTTATTTTTTTAAAAAGGCAGTATGTAATTCCACTTTGGTTCTGTATACACTTTGAAGGGCAGTTTGAATTAATCGGATAATGACTGGAAAAGAAATAAGAAGCAAAATTATAACCACTCCGGCAGCCCCATAATTTATTAAAATATGCATAAAGGAATTACCCTTAAAATAACTCTGTAAATTTTGTAAAAATTCCGCAGCAGCCTTAGAGGGGTTCATATCATATTGAGAGGCTGCAATATCATGAATTTGTTTATGTAAATGTTCCAAATCAATTCCTAGATCACTAGAATTCCATATATTTAAAATATGCATCTGAATTTTTTCCCAGGAATATTCAGAATGATTTACTTTTAAGGGAGTAACACATATCCAAGAATATTTTTTATGGCATGTTAAAGATAAGCGAATTTTTAAAGCGGTAAGTTCTTGACCAATATGTAAAACTGCTTCTTCAAGGGCATCAACTTTAGTTTCTAACTTTCTATCTATTGCTTCCTGGGTTGCTAAAGCCAAGGATATATTTTTTGATAAATCATTAGCATATTGTGCTGTTTGTACTTCCTTCACTAAAGCATATGTTGCGACAGTAAAAGAGCTTAATATTCCTATTAAGGCGGAAATTCCCAAAATCAAAGTAGCTACAAATCTTTTTGGCCGTATGAGCTCTCCAACCTGTCTTATAATTTCTGCCCCTATATCTGTATACCAAGATTCATTAAGCGCTACTGGCAGCATAATATAAGCTGGTCTTTTTAACACCATTATGGTTGACACATTCATCTCAGGAACAATGCAAGTGGTCAGTATGCATTGCTGACAGGTAATATAAAATCTCATATTATACTGCATAATTTGTAACTTTTTACTATCATTAGAAAGCAATAAGGAATACGGAGATGACACACAGGTTTGAATATAGTACTCTTCCATATGGGTAGTAGCTCTAACTAGCGTTATTTTATGAGTGGTTAAAGGTAATCTCCATAGCTGAGATTGATAATAGGTTTTATTTTCATGAACAAAGGTATAAATAGGAGCCACCCATCCATGACTATTCCATCTATTTACCTTCAATGGACGGGGAATATAGGAATCATTCCATGGGTATATCAAGCCGCTTTTTAAATATATTCTATAATCTCCCTCAGGAAGATTAATACTCCAATCTGAAATATAATATCTGGTTCCAGGAATGATTATTTTATTCTCTTTATTATACATACAATATATCCATGAAGGATATCCAGTTTCAATATCTATCCAGGCCCATTTATTTATAGCTTTTCCTACAGCTTCATCACAATTATCGATCCTAGGAGGATGAACATCCTTAGCTGGATATTTATTAACATAAACTTGATTTTGTCTTACAACTTTCCCTAACAATGACCATAAATATCTTGTAGTCTTATCTCTTCCTATTGGCTTCTTAGGAGAGTCTGTCAAGAATCCTGCATCAACTACTGACAAACATCCATTCTTTGTTTGATTATTTCCTATTGACCCTGAGCCAACAAAAAAACATATTGGAGGAAAGTCAGTCTGACCTGTAAATGAGTAATTAAAATTGATTACAAATTGTTTATAGCCCTGTATTCCTCGAATGCCATCGGTCAATTCAGGGAATGAGGAGGTTACTGGAATAATGGGATCTGTCCAAGTACATGCATGCAAAATAGGAGGATCAGGGAAGTAAGCCCAATACGTACCGTTGGCACTTACCTGAACTGAAAGCAAGCTAAGCATAGCCACAAAAAAATTAGCAGTCGTCAAAGGCAATCCTTGAGCATTTACAGCATTTTCAGCATTCAGGCAAAGCTTTTTAATTGCTCCCCAGGTAATCGGAGCCGCTTCAGTGGTGGAGACAGCATACCTTCTTTTTCGTGAACGAGAAGACAATGAAGGCTTTCTCTCCGATAATTCTGGAGAGGCTTGTACCTCTTTATCACAAGATGATCTAAGTGACAGCTGTTTTATCTGGGGAACTAACCTCGCAGCCACAAGATTATCTGGTTTTACTTTCTGTGCATGCAGTTCCGCCATCTCGGCAGTGAAAGTTCTTTTCTGAAAGACGCTTTGATAAGTTCCCCACCTCAGGGTGTCTGATTAATCGATCAGGAATCCAAATTGGTGAATCAAAATTCTGGGGAAAAATACAAGCGTATCCTCTACCACTAGTTAATAATGTATCTGGCCCATTCCATTTTCCTGTTAAAACATCCTTCCATAATACCTTTGGTTTCATATTTTCTTCATTTATCTCCCAATGTCTCATCATAGGAGTTTTCTCTTTATCATTCATATTTAAATAATTTAATACAAACATGGAATGATTAAGTAAATGATGAGGAGAAAAATATTTTAAATCTCCATTTTGCAATTTATAAATCATATTTTTTAATACCTGATTGGTTCTTTCAATTATAGCTTGTCCTTGTGGATTATAAGGAATTCCTGTACTATGGGCTATGCCAAACTGTTGGCATAATTGCTGAAAAGACTTAGAAACATAAGCAGGGCCATTATCAGTTTTTAACTTTCGGGGAATTCCCAAATAACTAAAACAAAACATCAAGTGTTGGCACACATCCTTAAAGGCCTCTCCGGTCCTAGCTGAGGCTACAATTACATGTGAAAAGGTATCCACACAAACATGTACATAGGACAGCTTTCCAAAACTAGGTATATGAGTCACATCCATTTGCCATAGATCATTAGCTCGTAAACCTCGAGGATTTACTCCTTGCTGAGGTACATTAGTTTGTGTAGGACACACAGAGCAATTTTTTACTATTTCCCTTGCCGCTTCTCTGGTTAGGCCAAACTGATATCTTAAGGCATTAGCATTTTGATGATGCAGCTGATGAGATTTTATTGCTTCTTGTACTTTATTTTCATCTACTATAAAAATTTTAGTCAGGGCATCAGCAGAGGCATTGCCTTCTGCTAAAGGCCCTGGCAATCCAGAATGAGCTCTAATGTGGCCTATATAATAAGGCTGTGTTCTTTCCCATATACTTTTTTGTAATCTCTTAAGTAACTTAATTATTGTACTCTTATTCTCAGAAAAGGCTGCTGTTTCTATTGCTGGAAATAATTTAACTATATATAAGGAATCAGTATATAAATTAATCTTTTTATCCCTGGTTAATTTCATTACTTCTATAACTGCCATAATTTCTGATTGCTGTGCTGAGCAATTTTCTGTATTTAATACCTTCTTTTCATTATTAATAATATAGGCTGCCCTCCCTGAAGAGGATCCATCAGTAAATACTAATATAGCCTCTTCCAAAGGTTTTATCTTATAATATGTAGGAAAAACCACCATATGTTCCTTAAAAAACTGTAGCAATACACTTTTAGGCAAATGAAATAAAATTTGACCTCTAAATGAGGCCAGAGCTATTCCTAATGAATCTTCTAACAACAGCAAGGCCTCTAATTGATCTTTATTATAAGGTATAATTATGTTATCCATATCTTTTCCAAATAACTCTCTACTTCTCTTTCTACCTTTAATAATTAACAAACTAACCATAAAAGGGTATGAGGCAACAATCTTTTTTGGACTAGCAGCCAAATGTATCCATTCTAGTGGTCCATTTTGCCATAATAATCCTGTAGGAATAACTGGAGTCCTTAAAACAATTAAATCCCAAGGTTTGGTATAATCCAATCTTTTAATAAAAACATTTTTTAAAGCTTTTTCTATTTTTTCTATGGCTAGTTTTCCTTCTGCAGTTAACTCTCTAGGGGATAAGGGGTTAGAATCTCCTTGTAATATCAAAAACAAAGGTTTTAATTCCATAGTAGTAATTTTTAACAAAGGCCTTATCCAATTTATATCTCCTAAAAACTTTTGAAAATCATTTAAAGTAACCAAATGATCAGTTCTAGCTGAAAAGGTATATGTTGAATGGAAAATTCCTGTATTAATCTGCCCAAATAATTATAAGGAGGTTCAGTTTGAATTTTCTCTGGAGCAACTTTTAATCCATACTCCTGTAAAGCTTCCATCATATCCTGTAATGCCTGATGTAAGTAGGCCTTATCTTTATGGGCCAATAATATATCGTCCATATAATGTATTAAATAAATTTCTTTATATTTCTGTCTTATATTACATATGGCCTGGTCTACATATTTCTGACATAAGGTAGGGCTATTTTTCATACCCTGCGGTAAAACTTTCCACTGATACCTCTGATATGGTCTGGTAAAATTAGAAGAGGGCACACTAAATGCAAATCTTTTTCTGTCCTCCTTATGTAAGGGGATCGTGAAAAAACAATCTTGTAAATCTATAACTATAATAGCATAATTTTCAGGGATGGCTACTGGAGAGGGAAGTCCAGGCTGTAAAGCCCCCATTGTTTCCATGGTTTTATTTATTGCTCTAAGATCTTGTAATAGTCTCCATTTTCCTGATTTTTTCTTTATAACAAATATAGGAGTATTCCAAGGGCTGTTAGAGGGTTCAATATGTCCTGCCAATAATTGCTGTTCCACTAATTCTTCTGCAGCTGCTAATTTCTCAGAAGTTAGGGGCCATTGTTCCACCCACACAGGTTCCTCTGAAAGCCACACTATAGGGTCAGCTGCTTTTAAAACAATGGCCCCCGTTATAAATTTGGATAGCCCACTCCATGTTTATCATTTTTGGGCTCAGCAACCACAGGATATAATCTTCCCTCCTGATTTTTTCCTAAACCTTTATCTGGGTCATATCCCATTTTTAACATTTGTGAGGAGACCCAGTCATCGGGACCATACAGGAGCATTCCCATCTGCATAAGTATGTCTCTTCCCCAAATGGACATTGGCAGGCCAGGTATTACATAGGGACAAAAGGAGCCTGCTTGTTTATTGGTAGTATTCTCCCAAGTTAAAATCTGGGAACTCTTAGCTACTGCTGGAGCAGTTCCTAAACCTACTAACATATTGTCAGCATGCCGGGTAGGCCAGCTGTTAGGCCAGTCTTTTCCTGCTATGCAGGAAGAATCTGCACCAGTATCTAACAATCCCTGAATATTCTTTCCATTAATTTTTAAAGTTTTTAAAGGCCTATTTCTGGTAATTTCTTGAATCCAAAATACCATATCACTGGAGCCAAATGCTTTCTCATTTCTAGCTTCTTGAATTACATTTTTTCCTATCTTATAATATGGTAGCAATAACAATTGTGCTATTCTTTGTCCCACATATATTTGTTGCGTCTTGTTAGAGGGAGCCACCATTATTTGAATTTCTCCTGTATAATCAGAGTCAATTACTCCAGGCAAAACTGTTAAGCCAGATAAGGAAGTTGAACTCCTACCAATAATTAAACCCATTACTCCTGGGGGCAATGGACCTTTAATCCCAGTTGGTATTTTTATGACTGGAGAGTCAGGAGTTAATATTGTTGCGGAGGTGGCACAGAGGTCCAATCCTGCGCTGCCTGGGGTGGCCCTGAACAATTCATCAATTCCCCTGAGGGAAGAAAGGGATTGAGCGTCTGGTGAATTGCCCCTATTGTTTGTTGGGCCCGGGGTCGGGCCCGAAATAAGTTTCCCGAATTATTTCCAGCAGACGCATTTGGAAAAACAGGTGTAGGAAATATTGGCATCTGAGCGCCAGCCTGAGGTATTGCAGAAACCTCATTAGGGGGAAGAATGTGTCCGTCTTTGTGATATTTACTCCTACATAATTTAGTCCAATGATTTCCTTTCCCACATCTTTGGCAAGGAGTCTTTGGAACCCCAACATTACCAGGAGATATCATTCTAACAGGACCTGGTGGAGGTATATTTTTATTAGGACATTCCCTACTAAAATGACCTGCGCCTCCACAAGCAAAACAATTATTTCCTTTTGGTCCCTTAGGGTTTTTTGTTTTTTGAACCATATTCATCATACATTGAGGAAGTGTTTCTCCCTTTAGGGCGGCTGCCAAAGCAATCCCTTGCATATAAGAGGGACCAACGTCAGAACATTGTTTAATGAAATCTGAAATACTTCCAGTTTTTCTAATAGGGCGAATCAGGTTCTGGCACACAGGATTGGCATTTTCAAAAGCTAGTTGTTTTGCCAACATGTTAGCTGCATCCTCATCGGTTATCACTCTTTTTATCTCGGTTAGCAAGCGAGAAACAAAATCCTCATATGGCTCCTCAGGCTTTTGTCTTAAATCTGTCAAAGTGGAGGCTCTTCCTGGAGTCAAAGGCAAAGACTTCCAGGCGTTTATTGTACACATAGTTACCTGCCATAAGGCCTCTTTTCCCATATGCATCTGCTGTTGGGCAGTATCATATTCTCCCTGGCCTAATAACATATCTTTAGTAATATTAAATTTATCCCTTTTCTTATTTAAAGCATGTTGTTTAGCCACCAATTTTTCATATTCTGTTTTCCAAAGCAAATATTGTCCTCCAGATAAACAGGCCTTCGTAACCTGAATCCAGTCATATGGAGTCATCCATCTATTTGTCAAGGCATCTATAAGAGTCATAGTATAAGGCGCCAACGGTCCATAATCTACATAGGCCTTTTTAAGTTCTTTTAAAAGTTTTAGAGGCAAAGGATCCCAATATACATCATCATCATCATCAAAACCATCCTCATAAATGACTGGAAAGCAGGCGGCAAAAGCATAATCATCATCGTCACCTTTTATTCTTCTATGCTTTTTATATTTGCTTTGGCTTTTATTAAAAGGTGGCGAAGGTGGTGGGCCCCTAGCCTTTAAAGGCGGTGGAGGTGGTAGGCCCTTAACATTTAAAGTTGAATGTCCTAATCTCTTTAAAGGGAGAAATGAAGAACTTAAAGGTGCCGGTGGGGCGGTCGGTAAACGACCCAAAGGGCGCATATCCTGTAAATTAGGCCTATTTTTCTTAATTTCTTGCTTTGAAAAAGCACCATGGGGTTCATACTTCCTTCTTTCATAATCATATGCAGCAGCATCTAAATCATCCTGATCTGCAGGAGGCAATTCATCATCAAAAGGAGGATTCTTTAACAAATTAGACTTTATTATCAATAGGTGAGTCAATTTCCTCCTCTGAATCATCATCCTTGAGGTTACAATCTTTTAAAGCTGCAGCCATAACCTCAGTTTTTTTTGATATTTTTGAGGAAAGTAACGGAGTACTTTCATCTATTACTTCTGCAGGATATTTATATGGGTTCTTTTGACCTTCAGGCAAAGGAGCAATGCTCTCTCTAATAAGGTTCCATAAAGTAAAAGTATCTACTGGAACCTTCTCAGGTCCAAAATGACTGTAATATACTTGCAAAGTTTGTCCCACCTTTTGCCAGGTTTCTATATTAATTGTTCCTTGTTCTGGAAACCATGGGCATTGTTCCTGTACAAACTGAAAAAACTGAGTTAGTTGCTTACTAGTTACCTTAATTCCTCTTCCATTTATCATATGTTTAACTATATCAATAAATAAGAGCCTCTCTTTGGACTCAGTGTGTCCCATCTTGACACCGCCTTACTCACCTTCCTAACCAGTATTCTTAACTGGGGGTCTGCAGCACCCTACGGTGAGACTCCTATCCGTCCGAGAGAAAAAAAAAATTATACTTACCCCTTCAGGTCCCTGTGCGGGCGCCACTTGCCGGGGACCAGCCCCAGCTGAACAGGTTTCACCGAAAGGGGAGACGGAGTCGGCGTGGACAGAACACAAGACACCTCAGAGGATGCAAGGATCTGCCAAATTTATTTTCATAATTCCGAAGCTTTTATACTGTGAGGCAATCTCACTTTCAATCTTAACAATCTAGTTCCCTAGCCAAAAACCCCTTACAAGCCATAAAACAAAGATCAAAAACAAAGGTACAAAGCCATAAAACAAAGGTCATTTTCGTCAGCAGATTACATCAACAGGTTAAACAGGTTTTTATGGTCAAGTAGTCTTCTGATCTCTATAGTCTCTTTCATCCCCTGTGGTTAGGTACATCTTGGTCACATCTAGGTCAGGAACTTTATCTGCGGTTCCATTATTCTTCCCAGAAGTAAATGTTCTTATACCTGTATGTTCTGTTTAGTTAGCTGGTTACACAAAACACAAACTCAAACACATTACTCTTTTACAATCTATAAATGCATTCAGGCCGTAACATTTTACCTTTAACATCAAAACAAGGTGCTATAAACGTACTAACCCTAGGGGGTCTTTGTGGAGGGCATTGTACCTTAAATCTGTCACCAAGGTCCTTTGTAAAATATTTACAAAATATAATTTGTCCCTTATATCTATTCTTATAAAAAGAGCAGTAAAGCTTATATATATTTGCCTTAAAGCTTACCCTATCTAATTTCGCATATACCCATTGTAATAAAAACCTTCCCCGCCACCAAACCCAAGAATTTCCTAGTATATCTTTAACTCCCCAGGGAGGCCATAACTCATCCAATTTACTTTGTAAAGTAGGTTCTTGCCACAAAAACATTCCTGTCGTACTTCCCCGAGCCCAATGCCCTGGCCTGGGAGTGGGGATCTCAGGTGTAGTCATCAAGGGAGCCGGAGTGATTACAATCCTTCTTGGCTTTTCCCTCAGTTGGGATCTTTCCTCAAACCCTCCATCGGAACTGGGAATATTTCCCAACCCCAATAGCAATCCTACAAAATCACTTTAGGCAAAGGCAGGGGGAGACAAGGGGAACCACACAGAGCAAAGCCTTGCTACCACACAGAGGAAAGCTGTGGTCCACGGAGGAAATGGGAAACAAAGCCCTGCTGCGGCGGGAGAGCAGTTGCCATTGGCCAGGTCTCTTGTCTGCTACCTGGGTTCCCATCTGAGCTGGGCGTGGGAAGCGAAGCAGCCATGGGGACAAGAGACCTCCATCAAAAGGGGTGAGGGTTCAGGCTCCTGCAAAGTTGGGGGGTGAGGGTCTATGCCCCACCTCTGTTGGCCCCCAAGTTCTCTCCTGATGGCCCCTCTGCGACTGTGCCTGTCTTAGGTTGTTCCTTCCCTGAGGAATCTTACCCGTCTCTGGCTAACCAGCCATCCTCCGGGGCCAAGCAGGGAGATGTGAGGTGTGCGAGGTGCAGTGCCCCCAGAGAAGGTCAGTTCTCTGTCACCTTGGTAGCCTATGCCCCCGTGGCCTCCACGCCCAGCACCTGCCCTGGGATTCCTTCGCCAACTGGCGGGGCCCCGGCTCTGGTCACATGTCTTCGGGAACCCAGGTTTCTCCTCCAGGGAGGGCCCAGCTTACAACACTGGGCAAGAGAGACCAATTGCACGGCACCAGCCACCAGGAGGCCTCAACAGGGTAGGGGGAGTGTAAAAAACCCTATGTTCAGGAAGCTTTGCTTTTCCATATATGTGTCTGACAGCATCAGCTTTGCAGAGGAGAACTTTGCCTCTCCATATTTGTACCCGATAGCATCAACTTTGCTTGACACTACGGGTCTCGTCTGTGCTGTAACTCAAAGGCACTTCCTATGTGGCTCCCGACAGGTATATACCATGCCACACGACCTTTGCACTTGCTGTTCCAGTTGTCTGCAGTATAGTTACACTTCTGTGGCCCTACCCTACTTTTTCTTAGATCTGGTCTTTGTCATTTCCTGGGGGAAGTGTCCATCTCTGACTGCTCCCTCCCCACCAGCCTAGGTAAATTTCTTTGTTACCTGGGTTTATGGAACCATGGCATTCCATCCTTTCCAAGTCCTTCCCTCAATTTGTAATTATACATTTATCAGTGAGATTGTTTAATTAATATCTGTCATGGTCCCCTGCCCCACTAGTGTAAACTCTAAGAAGTCAGAGACCTTGTCTTATATACTTATCATTTGATCTCCAGGGTCTAGCACAGTGCTAAGTATATAAAACATAATAAATACGTGTTGAATGAATACATGAATGACTGAAAAATGAATGAATGTATGAATCTGATTATTCATCACCTCAGAACATCGACCATCTCAATTAAAAGCTACACCTGCAAATATGCTGCATGTAATCAAAGCATAGAGCAAAGTCAGCAACCACTCTACCCATTAACAGCGAGTCTGTTCCGTGCTTGTTAACCAGCTGGCATCATCACTATTATTTTGATGTGCCTTGTGAAAATTTTAATAAATCCAAAATAACAAAGACAGATGGTGACCTGAACACATTATGGAATGTCAACACAGTTTCCATCCTTTCCATGGGTGGACCAAACATAAAAAAAAGAGTATAGCCTGAAGGGAATTGCACAAGCCAGAAACAAAATAGATTTGGACTAATAGAATAGTTTTCTTACCAGGAGTTAGCTTTCAGAAGGCATTTAAAGGAATAAAAAAGCAGCAAACCATTCAGGGCAGGCAGTTAGTATATAAGAAAAAAGGAGAAATGGTGGAAGAAACCAAAAGACAAAAGGTAATATTGGCCAGGAGTGAGTGAAGAGGCTAAATATTCAACAAGATTTGAGGTAGCCAGAGAACAGTTTATAGCCTATCTCCAGAGGCCCTTCCTACTTGAACTAATGTTTCTGCCAACTTTAAACGCTTCCATGTATATAATGGCCTGGCATTTAACTCTCTTTCTCTGAAAGCATAAGAAAATTGAATGAAATGCAGCCATTAAAATATGTTTTTTCTTAAACAGTCATGAATGGTGATAGTGTGACTTGGTCTGGCATTTGTTAGTAATTCTAGGAGGTGATATCTTTCCAATTTATTTGTAATTATAATGGCATTAACAGAAAGACATTCTTCATAGACAGTCAAAACAAAATCAAATGTAATCAAATTTATAATAAAGTAACATTTTTCAACAGTCAAGAAAAGGAAGCTTGACATGCAAATGTCATCCAGCAAAGTTGATATTTTAGGTTTTCTTTGCTCTTTTGTCAAATGCTAAAATCAAGCATTTTTTGGATCACTGAGATTCAATGACTATTTCATTGAAGACTTTTAAAATTGCCTTTAGAAAGGTACAAATAGAAATTTTATCTGATTAGGATAAACTGAACTAACTTTAACCAGATAAAAGATATCCAAAGAAGCATTATCTACAACCCCTAACAGTCGTGAATGGACATCTATAAGTATATTGCTTTCTTAAGTAAGAAAAATAAAAATTAAAGGTTCCAAAAAAGTAATAAACAGAAATTAGGATGCAAAATGGAAAGCACATTTAAAAGTGATTGATAAATTTATTGGCAAAAGATGGCATATAATAATTCTTTTATATTTCTTTCTTTAATTGAGGTTTTCTGTTTCTTAATTATATTCCGTTTTAGTATAGAAAACGCCAGGACTTTCATTTTATTCACTAGATTGCCAGTGAAGGGTAGCCTTGGAAGTAATGAGGCTTTATTCATTAATCTGATGCTTTGCATAAACTCATTTGGATCTATCTCTGCTTTCTCTTCTTCAGCCTGTTCTCTATTGAAATCAAATGCCAATCTGCTTCTATAATTCTTTTGCTTAAAACCCTGCCATTGTGGCTTCGATTGTGTTTAGGACAAGCCCATCTCAGGCCTCACTCTTGGCCCTCACCTCTGCTCACCTCAGTCGCCTCCTTCTCTTCCAGGCACACATGCCTTCTCTTCATCACGAGAGCCAGCTTCCTCCCTCTCTCTCAGGGCAGTTTACATATGCCCTGCCTCCAGCTGGATGCATTTTCCCTCTTCTTCATCTAGTTAATTCTCAGGCTTACATCTCATTTCTGAGCTCACAGCAGTTCTCTGACTATATCCTGCTCACCCTGCTATGTGGTTTCATGATTCCAGGAGGGATTTCTTCAAAGCATTTATCACAATTTTTGTAATTCATTTATAAAACTGTCCCATCATTGTCTGCACCCCACTAGATAAACTGTGAGCTCCATGAAGGCAGGTTCTAGGTCTGCTCTTCACTAGTGCATTTTAGAGCCTGGTAAGCACTCAATGAACAGGTGCTAAGTAGATGACTAAATGAAGTTCCTTGAACGTATGAAACAATAAATGGCTTGTAAAGCTGATTACATTTAGGAGAGCTAAGATTTTTAATCATATCCAAATTATTGAAAGCATTCTTAAATTAAAGAATTTGGGTTGTTGCTATTGCTGGTGATATGAAATGGCACATATGAAGCAACATTAAATTTTTTAAAAATAACCTTTTGAGTCAAGCATTCTTCAGAAAGCAAAACATTATTAGGTATTCAGAGATAAAAATATGTCCCGTAGAGAAGAAATGCAACCCCCTTGATGTAAGTTGGAAATGAATATATGGACTCTTAATTGATAATATCATAAGAGGGAATTATATACCATGCTTAAGTGAGTTATACATGTTATATTTATTAAAATTTCACATTCACATCAAAAAGACAAAGAGTACGACAAAATTTGTTTGTACAGAATAGGCATAGATTGGCAAGTCTAGACTTAGCAAAGTACCTCAAAATCACTGGAATTTTGCATTAAAAAATACATGTATGAGATGTCATGGCGATTCCAATTAAGAAGGATTGGGGGGCTTTCCTGGTGGCGCAGTGGTTGAGAGTCCGCCTGCCGATGCAGGGGACACGGGTTCGTGCCCCGGTCCGGGAAGATCCCCCGTGCCGCGGAGCGGCTGGGCCCGTGAGCCATGGCCACTGAGCCTGCGCGTCCGGAGCCTGTGCTCCGCAACAGGAGAGGCCACAACAGTGAGAGGCCCGCGTACCGCAAAAAAAAAAAAAAAAGAAGGATTGGGGTGGGGGTGAAGGGCTTGTATGTCTTTATATTCAAGAATTACTCCAAGTTGGAAAAGCATTTCTGCATTGTCATCAATATCCTCATAATAGCTACAATCTATTTGATGTTTATTATGTAGTAAGCATGTACAAGGTAATACACGAATAAATACATTTTATTTAATCCTGGCATCAAGTACATGAATAATTGAAAAAGAAATATGTTTGCCAGCCAATGAGAAACCTTACTAGAAGGACTATGTTTTTATTTTTTAATAGCTCATGTGACACATATAGCTGCGATATTTTACTTAATAGTTAATGTATATTTGATTCCTCATATTATTCTTTAAATTATAATGGAATGAAATGGATTTGAATTTAGGTGGGTTTGTTCAGTGTGAATCAGGACAAAGCTGGGCACAATATGTTTGGGAAAGGCTGGAATTTTCTAAAACCAGAGTAGAGATATGCTTCTTAGTGTTGTAAGCTGAACCATCCTCTGAGCTAAAATTGTCAGGAAAATGTATCTGGATCAGAGAATATACCAGTGTAGAAGAATCTAATTTTCATTTAATTCTGTTTTGGAAGAGACCACACAATTAGTAACTACGGATGTTAACTCCAAAATCAGGATTTACTAGCCAACAGTTTATAGTCCAAATTATCAATCACTTATTTGTTGTTCCACCTGTATTCTTATATATAATCATTATACTATTTTACACTGAAGGTATGAATTTACATATGTACATACAGCACGAGAATATGCATATATACATGCTGTAATATATTTTATATTGAAAGAATGTAATTATGCCCATCATAATGACGGCTAACACTTATAGAGTCTTTGCTAAGTGCCAGGCACTGGTCTAAGCACTTTATATCTATTTTCTCATTTAATCCTGATAACAATGCTATGAAGCCTTATTACTCTATGATTACCCCCATTTTACCAGTGAAGCAATTAGAGTTGGATAGATGAAGTTGTATACCCAAGGTCACTTCTCTAGGAATCAGTGAAGCCAGGACTGGGATCCAGGTCTTACTGAAACCAAAGCCAGTGTTGCTCTTCATCACCAAGGTAAACACCCTTAGCCCCAGGCCAGCTGTTCAAGTTATTTCAGGTCATACCACCACCTCCTTCCCACTGTCTCCCTCTCAGTATTTTACCTCTTACCACCCTACCACTAACTCAAGATACTCCACACACCTGCCTTTCTGTTTCTCAAATACGGTGAGTTTTCCTTTGCTTTTACTGTTCCTTTGCCTGCACTGCTCCATCCCCTGATATTCACTTGGCTTCTTGCTCAGAGCTCACCTCCTCAGGAAGTCCTTCCCTGATAACTGATTTAAATAAATGCTTTCCTGTCCCAACTCTCCTCACCTTCTGTCACATTACCCTATTTTCTACAGGGTACTCATTGTTTCTTCAGATTATCCTATGTATTTGTTTCTGAGTTTATTGTTTGTCTCTCCTAGTAGAATCTAAGCTGTAACAGGGAAAGATCCTTATCTTTTTATTCTCTATTGTAAATCACTTTGTGAATGGCTAAATGATAGTAGATTTGTCTGGATTTAGACAAAGTATGTGCTAAATGCTAAAGATAAAAAGATGAATAAAATAGGAATTATTATATCAAGAAGTTTATATTATAGCATTTGGAGAAGATTTCTTAAATCTCAAATCATTGTTTTGTCTCAGACAATAATTTAAGGTTGAAATTGATACATACCTTAATTCTACACTCGATTTATCTTGCAGTCAGAGACAGATGAAAGTTCTCTCTTCAGTATGCTCTAATGTCTCCTCATGCATGTAGAACAGGGATGATTTGTGTGATCAATATGGATTCTACTTGTAAATCCCAAACCTGTCTGCTCTGCATAAACATCTGGAGAACTTTATAAACCTAACAGGTTCTGGGATCTTCTAGAGATCCTAATTCAGTAAATCAGGGGTGGGGCCTGGAAACCTGTACATTTTGAAAGCACATCCCCAGTCCCCGGGGTCTCTGATAACTCCCCAACCCCCCACCATGTTTAAGACCCACCAGACAGTGTTGCCTGGCTTAGGGAAAAACTTCTGTGTTTTGTGCTGGCAGTGAATTTTAGGAAAATAGCATATACTTGCATACCTTGAATCTAAAGAGCAAGAGTCCTTTTTTTAAAACCAAACTAAATCTTAAAACTGAAGTTTGTACTTTTAAAAGTCATTTATTCAGACACTGATTTATCTTTTCATTTATAAATCCTTCCTACCAAAAAAGCACAAGGTACTTTACAAACATTAACTGCAGGAGAAACATGAATCTTGACAAAAACATTGTCAACTAGATAAAATGTTTTTAGTAAATAGAAAAATGTAATTCTGCCTTTCAAATTGAATTTCAAATGATATTTCCTACCTTAGTGACATATGAATGTGTTTGTTCCTTTGTTGGTTATGAGTATTTTATATGAACTTAGATATTCTTGTACCACAGGCAGTTGAACGCTCTCTTTTCCATATATGTCCTTTCTTCTTTATCTTTAGATGAGAAACTACACATTATTTCCATTATTTAAGTAGAGGGAAGGGAGTTGAAGTTCTGCTTTACCTTATTTCCCCAAGAGATCTTACTTTACCCTTTTTTGATTGTATCCAACTATCCTGAGGTGGCTTTGAATTTCACAGTTCTGCCAGGTTTTTATTCATGTTCTGTCATGATCTCCTGTTTTGGACTTCAGATACCTGAAGTCTTGGCAAAGGATCTAACAAAGAAATTTGTTCCTTTCTGCCTCTAGGGTTCCTTTCACTTCTGAAAGTTTTTCTGTACAAATCCATAGAGAAGCCACACCTAAACCTGAATCTCTATAAGCACCTTATTTTATTCTCTCCTTATTTTTGTTTGTATTTTTCTCTCTATCAGATTTACTTACCCTATGTTACATCTCCTGAAGTCCAAGATTCAGTGTAGGCTTCCTTTCAGGATAATGTCAGAAAAGAACGTTATCTAAGGATTTGTGGTTAAAAGTTGTTTAACTTCCTGGGAGTATTTCTTTTGTACACCTGCAGCTACACAATACTTGATATCTAGGACTTAATTTTTATGATAGGAATTCAGGCACTCAGTTTTCCCCCTGTGCTATTAGGGTCTCAGAATATTTAATATGAATTGGATAAAATAAAGCATAGGCATATTCATAATAAAATTTAGCAGAAAATAAATCACTAATATATTGCAAGTGCCTAATTTAGTTACATACATCTCTATGGTTAAACATGCCACATGTTAGATTGTTTTACATTTGATATAATTAGGAATTAGGTCTTGAGAGGCACATTATTTTAAAATACCACAACAATAAAAAAAATCAGTGAGCTGAAAGGGAACAAGAAAAAAGTTACATGGAATCCCCAAAATGCATAGTATCAAATAATAGTAGTATTTTTTGAATGATCAGTTCCTGAAAATATGTAAGGAAATGTACAGCCATCTTTGCAGCAAAACATTTATAACTTGTAATTCCAGTATGAGAAACAGCACTGAGGAGGCTAACATGTTTTTTCACCTTTAAAAAAAAATCTGCCTGATCATTTCAGAGGAAAAAAAAAAGGCTGTGAATCTAGTTTAGTGAATAAAATTCAGTACATGTAAAACTCATTTTTAATTGGAGCTTTTTCAAGGCCCTTAACTAGTGCACTTATTTTAAAATGCTTTATTAGTCAGCTTTTAAAAGAAGAATCCACCATTTAATACAAAATCTGAACTTTGCCATACAACAATTTAGTCAAGTTTAGTTACTGTTGATTCTGTAATTTTTTTCATACAGAAGATATAGTCCCACAAATTTATTTGAAGGTTGGCATCTTGAAATACTTGAATTGATGAAAAAGAATGAAAAGTTGAATTATGTCTTCTTGATATGAAATATTATGTAAACATTCGTGGCAGTGATATTATTAAACATTTATTCCATAATCAATACTCTGTAAGAATATAAAAATGAAGAAAAATACTAGTTTCAGAACATGTTATTTATGTGCTTAAATATGTTGATAAAGTTCTCTTTTATACAGAGGAAAATGGGTCACTCAACAAGTATAAATCTCTGCCAAGTATTTCTTAATTTCAGGTTTATTTTAGGGAAAAAAAAACATCTAGGAAAAAAATTTAAATTATCGCCACCAGAAGAGAATCTGCAATAGATTTGTGGGGGAAAAAGTTGTATTTATTGATGTTATCACCATCTTCATTAAGAAATCTGAAAGATACAAAATGCCAACATTGGAGTTATGAGAGATTTTAATTTTATGTTTGCTTTCCTAATCTTAAAGTTTTTAAGCTATAAACTTACTTTTTAAATTAAAAATATAACATTCATATATATGTATGGTAACAGAAAAGAAGCCTGTTGGTGATCTGCCCTCCTACCTGCCCCCATCTTAGTCTATTCCTGCTGCCCTTCTTGGTTTATTTCTCTGCACTTGTCCATCTCCCGCTACAGTTGCCTTTTAGACCATCTTTCTTCCACACACGTATCTGACTGGCTAACTCCAGCCCACCCATCACCACCCCACTTAAACCTCACCTCCTGATCTTCTCATATCAGTTAACTAATCCTCCCTAGTAATGTGAACACATGTAGCTAGCTCTCTTACGGCTTAATGATGATAATGAAACAGGAACATTCCCCAAATTTTCTATTAAAGTGTTTCTTAAATTTCAGACATTATAATACCATATTTTCCTTTTGAGGCCATCTTAGATATTAATTATTTTTCTTTAAATAACTGTTTTTTCAAATATCTTGAAAATATTTATTTTTAAAAGAGACATAAAATCTCTATTATAAATTGAAATATATGTAATTGAAACAAAGGAATTTTCTGAAATTCCTGCTAGATACTCCTACCTAAAGCTCTGAGCTTGAGGCCTACTGGGCCTTGGATGAAAAGGTGCTTGCCAGTGATTGCAAATTAGCACTAAACTGAAACTTTCTCCTTGATGCAATAAAGAGAATTGGAAAGGACTAACTCATTCTATGGTTCATTGTCCTTTAATGCTGCACCTGTGCAGCACCTAACACTGTGACTGCTTCTTCCAGTGAAAGCAGCCCATATTTATATTAATCCCACCCCCATTGCCCATGTACTTTTACATAGAAACATGCAAGGGAGTCACCCAGGAAACATGGCTTATCAGGGTGCTGAGTCAAGTTCTTGGTATCCCCTTTTTCAGTTGATGAGTTCATTAATGACCTGAGCTCTATCAAAGAAGGTGGCTGTGAAGGTTATATATCTAGAGTTACGTGATTAGAGGAGCCATTTAGCCAGGTAAAGAACACTTAGCAGTAACATGTGGTAATCATATTCAGGTATTTGAAAACCTGCCACGTGAAATAACAAGAAGGGCTTATTTGATTTGATGATAGAAACCAGAGCTACCATCAGTGTTGGGAAGATGCCCAGAGGCAAATTATTGTTTAATACATAAATACTTACTAAACCCTAGAGCCGTTTTAAAATACCATTGAAGCACTAATGCCCCAGAAAATAGACAGTGGATGGTGAGGGATGCAAACCTTCCTTCCCCACTATGCCAAACGCAGAGGGAGCAAATAATTTTACATATATGAGGGCAATCCCTGAATAGTGTATGGGGAAAGGGCCAGAGACAGCCAGGGCTTTGTACCCAATTCGGGAGTCTTTGGGTCCCAGTTTGTTGAACAGCATTCTCTTCACTCACCTGCTCCTTTCTTGGGGTGGTAGAGAGGCTGTAAGAGACCTTAGGTACATCCCCATGGTCAACTTGAGTTATCTCCAAATGGAGATGGAAAACAAAACAAAGGAGATCAGAGAGCAATAAAGAAGCATTTAGTATCTTCCAAGTCTAGCAAACTTGGCATGAACCCAGAAAGAAGATAAAAGTTTGCCATAAATAACATGGTAAAATGGAAGAGGCAGAAGCATACAGAATGATTAAATACTAAAAGAGAAATAATCACATAATTTTACCCCTGAGGGGAAATATTTAGAGCTTTATTCAGTGGAGGGTCTGGGTGGGGAGTTTGTGTAGATTGTTCAACCAACATCACTCCAGACACAAATGTAACCATAGGAATTGACAATCCTCTTGATTTTTTTAATGAGTGGGAACCAAAGCATCCTAACAAGGTGCCACCATGGCAGGAGGTGGGAACCTTCCAATGGGCAATACTCTGCACTTTCCCTGCCATCTCTGCTCCTCACTCCAATCCAGCTGAGCAATAAATGGCTCAATTGCTTTTATTTTCTTACGGGGCCCTCCCGAGTAGCTATTCTGAAGATTCCTTTCTGAGGAAAATGTACAGCAATTGGCTTTGATGGGCCAGTGGCAGGTCTCTTTCCCCACAGGGAGAGCTGCTTTCCCAGAAATCTGAGCAGGCTAACCCTCACCTGTGCACCAGAATGTCCCTATTCTGACTCTTAGTAGGTCCACATGGCAGTGGACCCGGAACCCTTCATCAGTGGGCAGTAGAGAGGGAGCCAGCGGTGCTGCAGCTCCTTCCACACTTTCTCTCTGCCTGCCTCTTCTGCTCCATTCTCTGGGTCAAGAGGACATGCTCATCTGATTAGTGAGAATCTGGGGTCAGGGATAAAGAGAGGCAGAGAGAGGAGAGATGAAGCAAGCAGGGGAAAGGGAAGGGAGAGAACACAAGAGGAGAGGCCAGAGCTATGAAGCATCTTTGCTTCTTTAAGGATGAGAGGAGTCCAGGGAGCAGCATCTTGGTTTTGCAGTCAGAGTGATAAAATGTTTATCTGAGCCCTGTGGTGGACATCAAATTTCATTGATAGTTTTGTCAAGAGATGGACTTCATGGCTCTGACATTCTGAGTTGCCTGTATAGACGATCTTTGGGGTTGAGGCCAGGCAGCATTGGTTCCCTAATGAGCAGATCTGAACTGCTTTCCCACCTGCCCAGCTGTGCTTCCTGCTTTCGAAAGCTAGAGGAAGCACCACTGGTGCCCAAGGGGAAGATGGCTTTTAGGAAAAGAAAAAGTAAAGCCAGCTTAGGCTGAATATTTGGAGATAAGAGCCTTTTACTTCATAAATTATTTTTCCTATTCTTGACTCTTTTCGGTTACTAAATTCTGGAAAAATTCTAGGTTAAAATTAAGAGTAACATTTATCGAGCATCTTTATTTTGGGTCACACATTTGATGTGAACTTACTGAATCCTCATCACAACTCTATGCAATAAGCACTATTACTCCAGTTTGACAGATGTGGGTACTGGGGCACAGGTAGCCTAAATGAGCTGTCCAACGCAGGTAGTAAGAGATATACCTGAGGTATATGAGCTAAGGTAATCCAATTCCATACCCTGCATTACTAACACTCTGTTGTCTCTCAAGTTATCTAGAGGAGATTTCTGCCTTGGATAAGAGTTTGAACAAGCTAAATAAAGCACAGAGTCTATTAGACATGACCACATATTCTACTATATCAGGTCAAAGAGTTCCTCTGGAATAAAAAAAAATCCCAGTTCGAAGGAAAAAGATATTGCCCATTAAGTCACATCAGTCAAAGATTGGACCTTAAAGGAGGTGAGGGGCACAGGATAAGAAGCAGGGAGCCAAAAACGTCCAGATCATAAGATGCAGTTTCCAGTATAAGAAAGTCATAATTCAGCACCTCTGGGAACAGCAAGAGACTAACAAGCCTCAGGGAACAGCAAGCGACTGACAGGAACATAAGTGGTAGGAAGTACGGGAGGGAAGGTATTGGTTGCCTCAGGAATTCAAGCTTGACCTTCTTTCAAGTTTGTCTAAGGCTGATTCTGCTCTTGTTCTTCCAAATAACAACTGAGTCCAATTTTTTGTGTCTTGATTTAAAGCTTAAACAGTGAGCCTTTTTCAAATATATTAAGCAAACACAAAAGAAGAGCATTTTGGATTGCAGAATGTGAACAAAGGTGTAGTGTAGCTTTTGGTTTCTTCAGAAAGAAAAAAGCCCCTCTCCTATCACTCTCTTCAGTGACTTACTCACGAAATTACAGGTAATCAAAAATGAGAGGATAATAACAGAGTTTATTAGTCCTTAAAAGCCCATCCTTCTCTCATGCCCCAAATCCAAATTGCTGAGTGAGAGAGAAATGCCCTCTGTGCTGCAGCGCAATGCGTGAGCATTGTTTGGAATGCATGACATTCTATTAGTGCCCTATGACCAAATTCCTTAGTCATGAATTGAATTTTCCTACTTCACTAGCATCAGCCTGCCTAGAGAAAATGAATGTGTCAGACATAATGTATTTATGATTCCCTAAAAATAAATGCAGAAATTAAAATCCCTGGAGATTTCATTTCTGGAGTGTCAGAGATTCAGAAGCCAGATGCTCTGGAAGCTCTTGGAAATAGACAAAGTGAACACCAACACTAGTCCTCTGAAGATTGATAGTGCAACCAGCATGTGTTTTATTGGCATTTTTTTTCCAACCTGGATTTTCACAGCAGGACTAGATTACATCTTCCTGCGTGCTCTCCCAAATCCAATGGCTCCTTTTGTAGATGTTTGCTTAGAATACATTTTGTTTAGTTGTTGGTGGTTTCTTTTTCAACAGCTCAAGGGAGATATTATAATATTCCCCTGTTGAGATCAAATCAACAAGCTATTATTTTAGGAACTCCCATACTCTGTAGAATATCATGCATTTCCTAGTATCCCCTGGGAACCCAGAGTAATGAATGGCTGTGGAATATATGGGAGTTTTGTTTTGTTTTTTTTTTTTTTTCAATGTGTCTGTTTGAAAGAAAGGAGAAATAGAAGACAGGAGCATATTTTTTAATGTATATTTCTAACAGAAAAATAAAGTATGAAGAAAAATATGCTTCTTGGACCAAACTATGTTAAGAATCAGCATACCTATTTTCTAGTAAGTGGTAGATCCTTTCTTGTACCCAAACGATGTTAAATAACAACTTTCTGATTCTAAAGCCCAGGTCAACTCCTCCATTTTTGTGAAGATAAAACACATCAACCCCTAGAATAACATTTCCAAACCCAGCAAAGTCATAAATTTCATCTCCATAGAAACCAAAAATGAAATAACTTTAATATGAGTGCAGAGCCACAATTAGAGCAGCAGAACTTTCTCTGACTGAGATAAATTGTCATAGTGAGTATTCAGAAACAAACAGGAAGGATAAATGGAGAGGGAGAGGATAGGGTGTGTTAAAATGAAATATTCTATAGACATTTTAAAAGGCAATATGTCAATGTGTTGACATCCATATTTGTAACACTAACTGTTTGACCTTCGGGGGATTTGCTTGAATTTTTAATCCTAATTTTCTTCATTTATAAAATGGGAATAACAACACTGCTACCTGCTTCTTAGGTAATTAGCTATGTACTATGTGATAGGCATAAGGTACCTTTTATAAATTAACTCAATTCTCACTATTATACTTATTTTGTAGATAATAGCTAACAGTTATATGGTGCCTTTTATATACCTGGCATTGTTCTAAGCACTTTGCATATATTTACGAAGACATTTTCCTCCAAACAACCATGAGTAGATGCAACCATTAGCCTACTTTACAAATGACGAAACTGAAGCAAAAAGCAAATGGGATAATGCATGTTTGGTAAACTGCCAAAAGTATTGTATACAAGTAGGTACACATTTGTATCATCCCCAGGGATTACTTAGCCACTTTCTGTGTAATTACATAATTCCTTTCTTCCTACTCCAATCTGTAAGGTAGATTGTAACTAAAATGGTATTTATTACATGATCTAATAGTCTATAAGAGATATAGTTTATCTTTTAATATTACACTCTATGCATGATAGTAATACTGAAATTTGAGGGCATACTTAAGTATCAGGTAGAGCTCTTACAAGTTACCAGAATTAATTCTAATCTGTGCTGAAAAGTAGAAGCTCATGTTTGTTCTATACCTAACAAAATACTTAATAGCAGTGGTTCACTGGTTTCTGTTTTGGGCCATTGGCCCTGAAGTGTTGTAGGATTTCAAGTTCAATATTAATCTACTACACTTCCCTTGTCATACTGTGGTCACAATTCTTACACTGTGTTCATTATTATTTGAGCAAATGCAGCATGGTCATCTAAAGTTGGACATAATAGGTGCACATTCAATATTTTGGAAATGTGTGAGCAATTTAATCAGTATAATTCTTAAGGATGTGTTTTTATCTTAGCAAATGTTGCAACACAAGGTATTTGTGTACTTTCATACCTTCACATCACTTAATATTGGAAAACAGAATTGTCTAGTTATCCCCAGCTGTAGTCCTAGAGCCTGATATGAGGCACATGTAACTCTTTACTTTGCAGGATATGCTATTACCTGTCTGTTTTATGCATCTAACTTACTACTATGCACTAGTCAGAACCAAAATTACTAGCAGCACTGTAAAATTTTTTTCTTGCTTTTATGTAGAGAGTGAAAACTATATGTACTGATAACACCCAATTTACCATGAACATTTTTCTAGATTAAAATAAACAAAGGAAATTTGAAAACAATTTGTTTCAGCGATCTTTTATTTTCACTCCTTGTTCAGTTATCAGAACAAAACTACAAAAGTCTTTTATAAAAGATATTCGACATGGTGTTGCCTGAAATGTCGTGTGAAGCATGACATATAGTATTGTCAGAATGATGGCATGTGTCACTTGTCTAAGAGCGAGAAGGGTGGGCACACTGGCTGACATGTTGCCTGTTTATTGCATGGAAAACTTTCCAGCTGCTGTGCTGGTGGACCAGTGACCATGACTGATGATAATCAAGACACTAGAAAGGTGGGAACAATTAAAAGGATGCTGGATGGGAGGTAAAACTGAGGAGTTAGAGATGCCATGGTTAAGGGTATAGCTTCTGGGCAGGTAAAATAAGAAGTTCTCCAGGTCTTTGGACTTGCTCTAATTTCTGTTCTAGTAAAGTGCCTATGCACCTTTTGAGACTAAACTTACATGTCAACATCATTATTATTATATTATCATTATTACAATACATACATACACGTACACTCACACACATGCACACTCACAAGAAATATTCTCCCTGTTTCAAGTCTTCAACACACCCATCTTTGGATCCTCTTCCTAGAATGGTATCCCATGATCAACACATGCAGCTTCAAGGATGTAGGTTCTATTTAGAAGCACTCTTTCTATTAAAAAATGTGTGGAGGTAAAAATCTGTCTCTCAATCATTTTTAACAACAGAAATTTATATTTAATGTGAAAAAAACCCATATGTTACTGGAGAAAAGAAAGGTTTTGATAATGAATACTTCAATTATGCGCTATTACAACAGACGCCAGTGTATAAGCATGAGGCAATCAAACAATCCACATAACAGAACACATAAATGAAGGGAGGAATAAAAGGGAAAAATGTTGTGAAATTTACCACTTAAACTTTCATTTCCAGTGGAACTTCAGTAGTGTCTATATTGACTGGAACTAAAACCAGGATATATAGGACCCCAGTGATGTATATCCTCATTTTGGGAGTCATGATTGTGAGAAAGTATTTTGTACCTATTGTGCCCAACCTTTGTGTGTATGGAAAAGAGCCAGGAGAGGTAGAGCACTGACCCTGCCACCAAGATAATGTAGGTGAAATAAGAAAGATTAACATCAGACTATAGTTTGATGGAGTTTCATTGTTTATTTTTGCTTTTCTTTCCCTTGCCTAAGGAGACATATCCAAAAAATATTAGTAAGATGAATGTCAAAGAGCATACTGCCTGTTTGCTTTTAGAATTTTTATGGGTTTTGGTCTTACATTTATGCCTTTAATCCATTTTGAATTTGTTTTTGTGTGTTTTTTTTGTATGGTGTGTGAAAATAGTCCAGTTTGGTTCTTTTTCATATTGCTGTCCAGTTTTCCCAGCACCATTTATTGAAAAGGCTTTTTCCTGATTGTTTGAAATCAGAGAGCATGATACCTCTAGTTTTGTTCTTCTTTCTCAAGACCTTTTTTGGCTATTTTGGGACTTCTGTGTTTCCATACAAATTTTAGAATTATTCTAGTGTTTTAGATTTCTAGTTCTGTGAAAAATGTCATTGGCATTTTGATAGGAATTGCATTGAATCTGTACATTGCCTTGGGAACTATGATCATATTAATAACATTAATTCTTCCAAACCATGAGCACAGTATAGCTTTCCATCTATTTGTGTTGTCTTCAGCTACTTTCATCAATGTTTTATAATTTTTGAAGTACGTATCTTTTACCTTCTTACTTAGATTTATTCATTTTTTGATGTGACTGCAAATGGGATTGTTTTCTTAATTTCTCTTTCTGATCGTTTGTTGTTACTGTATGTAAATGCAACAGATTTCTGTACATTAATTTTGTTTCTTGCAACTTTATGTAACTCATCAATGAGTTTTAGTCGTTTTTTGGTGGTTTCATTAAGATTTTCTATGTTTAGTATCATGTCATCTGCAAATAGTGATGATTTTACTTCTTCCTTTCCAATTAAGATTTATTTTATTTCTTTTTCTTGTCTGATTGCAGTGGCTAGGAGTTTTCATCTTTATATCTTTAGTTGTAGAAGATCCCCTCTGCTAGTCTTCAGGTCTTTCTCATCACTAGTTGCTCTGGAAATAGTTATAATTTTGGTGTGCCCATGGAAGGAAGTGAGCTCAGGGTGTTCCTACTGCACCATCTCGGCCACTCTCCCTGCTTTTTTTTTTTAAAGCATTGCATACACCATGTGTACATAAACAGGGCACAATAATAATTCACATGGTCTTAGAGGAGAGAAACAATGCTTTAGAGTCCTAGTAATAGAGCAGAGAGAAATTAATATCCTTTTGAGGAGGTTATGGATTTTAAAGATTGTTTTTCCCTATTTGGAGAATTGAAAAATAGATGTACTGAGATTAAATGACTCTCAAAAGTCATCTAGTGAGTCAAAGACAAAACTAGAAATCAACCCCTAATGTTTAGAACTCTACATTCAGCATAAAATGTACTGGACCACACCATTTCTCCACAATGGGAAATAAGAATTGCTTTAAGCCAGACAATGTGATTGGCTTTCATTGTCAGAAGTCAAAACCTTGGACAAATCAAATGATCTGTCAAAGGCCTGGCCAAAATCTTTTAAAAATAGCCTCTAAGGCTATAGGTGATGCCAAAAGTATTCAAGGACAGTTAAAACTAATCGGTTGTCTGCCTTTAGAAAGTTGATTGTTTCTAAGCATCAGAGTATCAGAGGGGCATCAAAGCAAGCCATGCCCTGCTTAAGGTTCATATACAAATTCAAAGCTTACTCTCGTCTCCACTTCATTTCCACTGGCTTTCTGAAAGTATTGTAGTAAGAACCATGCTCACTATGACTGCAGGCTCCATGTAATAATTGAGATTAGACATTTGGTTACACTTTAGGTGTCTTTAATTTGTTTGTTTAAACTGTTATTACTGTGGAAATAGCCATTACATTCAGGTAATAATGTGACTGTTGCTTATTGATCTAGAATTATCATAAAGTACTAATGGTGTATCTTCATCTACTCACCAGATTTCTTCCTTGCTTTCTGACAGCCTTCCTTAGCTATAGATAACACTCCTAAGGACAAAACATACTCCTCCCACCTGTTTCACTGTACCAGGAACATAACAGGGATGGAGTAAGTGGCAGAGCAGAATCATTTAAACAGTGTTTGAGTCCCAGCTCCCTTGTTTGTCATTGCACATTCTGTATCTAAATTTAACCTTGTTGAATCCTGATTTTCTAATCTGTAAATCAGAGAAAATGATATCACCTTTGTAGAGTTACTGGGAGAATTCTAAGAGAAAATGTATACAAGATCTTTTCATAGTACACGGTACTTAACAAGTGGTAAATAAATTGTAGTAATTGAAATCCCAGCTATCAGAATAACTCTTTTAGATAAACAGAAACAGTAGAAACTTGGGTTAGGAATGGGTATTAGTTTGCTAGGGCTGCCGTAATAAAATTCCAAAGACTGGGTGGCTTATGCAGCAGAAATTTATTTTCTTACCGTTCTGGAGGCTAGAAGTCCAAGATCAAGATGTTGGCAGGGTTGCTTTCTCCTGTGTCCTCTCTCCTTGGCTTGCAGAAAGCAGTCTTTTCACTGTCTGCACATGGCCTTTTCTCTGTGTGCACACATCCATGGTATTTCTTCCTCTTCTTATAAGGACACTAGTCATAATGGATTATGGCTCTGTCATTATGAACCCATTTAACCTTAATTACCTCTTTAAATGCCCTATCTCCAAATACAGTTACACTGAGTGTTAGAGCTTTGATATATAGAATTTGGGAGGACACAATTCAATCCAATACAGGATGTCACTGTTAAAGTTTTGATGTTTGAAAGTGGAATAGAGGACTTCGAGAAAAGAGTTCACTGGTTTCCTATAGCACTCTTGCATTAATACTTTGGGGATTTTGTGAAAGAAATTGTCTCAACTTTACCTTGAAAAAGACATAGGTGTCAGAATATTGGGTGGTTCAATTCCATTGGATGGAAAGGGAATAAAATTCTAATGAAGAGGTTCTCAAATGTTGAGTATAAGAGTCACAACTGGGTAGCTTACTTAAAAGGCAGTCTTGGGTCCCAGCCAGAGAATCTGATTTTCTGAGTCTGGTTTGGGTCTGTATGTTTTCCTATTGCCACTGTAAAAAATTACCATGAATTTAGTTGCTTAAAATGGCACAAATTTATGATCTTACAGTTCTGGAGGTCAAAACTGTAAAATGGATCATATGGGCTAAAATCAAGATGTTAGCAGAGTTGTATTGCTTCTGGAGACTCCAAGAGATAATTCATTTCTTTGCCTTTCTCAAATACTAGAAGCCACCTACATTCCTTGGATCTTCGTCCCTTTCTCCATTTTCAGAACTCATCACTCCAACCTCTGCTTTCATCATCACATCTTACGGTGTCTGTCTCTTATAAGGACCACGTGATTACATTGGCCATACCATATAATCTAGGGTACTCTTCCCATCTCAATATCCTTAATTTAATTGTAACTGCAGTGTCCTTTCTCTCAGGGTAAGGTAGCATATTCACAGGTTCCTGGGATTAGGACATAGATATATTTGGGGGGTCATTATTCTGTCTACCACAGGATCTAAGAATCTGTATCTTATGTAAGAAACCTAACTGATTTTGCTACTGGTGCCCCAGCAGGGCAGTGGGAGGCATCATGGATTCATCAAGTCTACTGGGGAGGTGGCATAGGCCAAGGCAGGGCAAGTGTTTGATCTCCAGCTTCTCATTCTCCACCTCTTCCCTATTCAGTTTGTTACTCCTGTTTTGTGTACATATATGGGTAAGGCAATATAGCATGCCTTGTGCAGGACACAAAGACTAAACTTCTCCTTCTAACTCAATTATTTTCATCATAAACCTTAGTGTAAAAGAAGTAAAATGAATAGCATCATGTAACAGAATGTGACCAGAGCTCTTAGAATTATTCATGCAAACTACTTTTAAAAATCCAAAGGGTAAGAAGAGCTCAGTCTATTTAAGGGTATCGCAGAAGAGGTAATATTTGTCATCAGTAGGTTTGAACAGGTTACAGGATTTATTTGGAAGAAATTCTTCCCTGGGCTAAAAGAATGCATTGACTGAAGACTGAGAAGAGGCAAACATCGGATTATTACAGAGAAAGATGCGAGGCGCAATTAGGCTGAGCATATAGCAGATGAGGTGCTGGTCCCTCAACGTTCACTGCAGTTTACTTGCCTTCCTTAAACGCCTTAGCCCTTCTTCACCACCAGTGCAAAATGCTGGCGAATGAGGCACGTGGAAATAAGGTAGCTTTTCTAACAGCTCTTGGTTTGTCAGGGAGAGTGTCTGCATTAGAACCTAGGTTTCTTGGCCTGTGGTGGGTGGTCCACCTGCCTGCAGTTTTTACCTTGTACATGAGTTGAAGGGAGATAGGAAAGAAGATAAATATGAAACATTTGGAAATATGTTGCTATCTTCATGTCCCTCTAGTAAATTTAATTGTAAGGAATAAGACCACATACAAAACCTTAGTAGAGAGTAGTCTTCAGGAGGGGGAAGGGAAGGAAAAGGATGAGGGCAGGAAGGCAGCAACAGACGAGAGGAGCAAAGGAGGGCTCTGGGGCCTAAGTCACTGTTTTGTCTAAAAATATTCTTCCTCCATCCCATAAACACACTGCTCTTTAACTTATATGTGTTATAAATATTTAATTGGGGTATGATGCAGGAGTTTATGTTGTTTCTGTGTATCCAGTGGCTACATGTCTATGAGAGACTCTTTTTTTGATATGAAAACTGCAAAAAGCAATGAAAATAAACTATGTATTTCCGTTTGTAACACACCTTCTATGATATCATAAACAATCACATAATTGATATTCATTTCAAAATGATACTGGGATATCTCTCCAAATAGAAAACCCATTTCCCTGTTACTGTTTTCTTTCTACAGTTTTAACTGTCTCATTCAACCCTACCTAGAGTGATGATGACAACCCTTCTTAGTCCTGTTCCTTTCAGCCACTTTACACATAAATCACATCAGTAGTCTCAGTTGCCTGATGCCATGGTGATGATGAGCTTTTAGTTACTTTTTCTAAATATGAGACTTTTCAAAATTATATTTTAAGAAAATTATGTAACTCTTTGTGATCCATTCCTACTGCCTTGCTACCCCCATTATCATCCCCAAAATATTTATGCTGTGTGTTTTAGTTTTCCATTAGCAAGTCCTGGCTAATTCAACCCTCTTTTTATTACACAATAGGGCATTGCATCTATTCTCTGAGAACCAGCCAATGTCAAATCCTACTGAAAATGTCTATTATTTTATGCTGTTAGCAACATTTTTCTTTATACTTGGCATCTAATTATACTTAGCTTCAGATATCCTAATACTTTTTACTTATTTGCTTGGTTTAAATTTTAATATTGATAATTGCAAAGCGCTTTGAAAACAATAGAAACATAGAACTCATTGGTTATTTTCAATTTCGTTGCCATAATTGGATTTTACAAAAATTGGAAGGTATAGAAAATTTGTTTTTCCCTTCTTACGTATGTGCAATATATAGAAGGTGAATGAGAAATTGCTCATATACAATTGCCAACTGAGTTGATGGACTGTAAGGTTTTCAGCTGAGACAAATTTTGCCAACTTCTTTACAGACATCTAAGTTAAAATGAGAAGCACCAGCAAGCACAATCCACACTGTCTTTAAGTTCCTCGATGGAGTTAAAGCCTGTAGAAAATTTAGGAAGAAAAAGTATTCTGTAAATGTAGAAAATTGACTCATTATTACTTGAAAGGGTTTATTGAGAAGTATGTGGACAAAATCTCAGAGGCTTGTAAGAGGGTTTTTAAAATTTTTTTATCATTTTATTTTGACTATTATATCAACTATTAACTGAGATTTGCACTGTAATTACAGGTTGCCTTCTGTATTTTCATTCATGATAAAGTAGGTGCTTGTAGGACCTCTAAAAAAATCAGTGTTTCACTTTTAATATGTTTGCTTAGTGTATCTGGTTTGCCAGTTAGTTTAGGATTTCCAAATGTAAAAATAACAGAAATAATCATTTGTCTTCCTCATATCAACTAATTTATCAGTTGTGAAAACACTTTTTTTTTTGCAATGAGAATTTGCAGTTGAAAGACATCTTAATAGGTTAAAATTTAATTTTTTAATTTAATCAGTTGAGATTTTAACATTATGAATAGCCTATATAGTACAGAAGAACCATGTACTACTCTGTCTTAGGCTAATAAGAAAAACAATGAACACATAAAAATATATGAATTATACAGTTGGTACAATGGAAGACCTCTTGAAATTATGAGAGTCTATAAGAATAAAAGCTTCCAAGTTATTAAGAAAGTAGAGGTGGAAAATTTAGTTGTATAGGATTCCTGGTGGTACAGGCATGGGGTGTCAAAGGAACCTGCCTGTAGCAATGATTTAAATGTTCACTTTTGGGCAGGTACGCTGCCTAAATCCCACTTGAGTATGTGCCACCTTGAAAGAGTTTTAGCACTAATTATAGTCATAATTCCATGATTGAAAAAAAATTTTACATGCTTCTTCACCTTTATATTTGGTATTATATTTGGGGATGCAATGAATTTCGGTGGACTATTAGTTAAAATAAATGTAAACAAATTGATACTGATAGTGAGAATGTTTTATAGAACATATCAATATAGAATATAAAAATACATCTTGCTGTTATAAAAGCCAGTGCAAGTGATCAAACTTCAGCAACATATTGCCATTTATCACATTAAATTGATATTCTTGCACATTATTAGGTTTTGGAGTTTTATTTGTATTTAACTTGTATCTTTTTGCGGTTTGTAGTCATAAAAGCTGTATGAAAGTTAGAAGGAAAAGGAATTAATAACTGGTTTTACAATTTCATATATTTACGTAGCATTGTAATATAACTTAAATTAGCACTAGATATTTGCAAGCATTTTCTTATTTGAAAGGGTCTGGCTATTACTCAAATTTGAAAAACTCTGGCATAGACATTTTAATAGAAATGAACAGAAGTTTAGCTAGATTTTCAGCAAAGTTAAATATTCAATTTAAGTTCAGAAGAGTTTAAAAATTCAGTAATTCCTCCACATATGTCATCAGAGAATGCAAATTGAAACAACGGATACAACTATGTGTCCATTAGATTGTCCATAATCCAGAACACTGACATCAGATACTGCTCAGAATGTGGAGCAACAGAAAGTCTCATGCGTTGCTGGTCGGAATGCAAAATAGTACATATTCTTGTCATATGATCCAGCAATTGTACTCCTTGGTATTTACCCAAAGGAGTTGGAAACGTGTCCACACAAAAACTTGCACACAGATGTTTACAGCAGCTTTATTCATAAAGGCCAAAATTTGGAGGCAACCAAGTAGGTGAATGGATAAAGAAACAGTGATATATTCAGACAGTGGAATATTATCCACCACTAACAAAAAATCAGCTATCAAGACATGGAAAAATATGGAGGAAACTTAAATGCATATTGCTAAGTGAAAGAAGCTACATACTGTATGATTCCAACTATACGGCAATCTGGAGAAGGCCAAACTATGGACACCATAACAAGATCAGTGGTTTCCTGGGGTTGTGTGGAGATAGATGGATAGGCAGAGCATAGAGGATTTTTAGGGTAGTAAAAATACTCTGTATGATGTTATGATGATGGATGTATGTCATTATACATTTGTCCAAACTCATAGCATGTGCAACACTAAGAGTGAACCCTAAGGTAAACTGTGAACTTTGGGTGATTATGCTGTATCATTGTAGGTTCATCCTTGGTAAAAATGTACTATTCTGATGTAATAGAGGGGGCAGTGCATGTGTGTGGGCAGGATATATATGGGAAATCTCTGTGCCTTCCTCTCAAATTTGTTGTAAACCTACAACTCTTCTAAAAAGTCTTGAAAATTAAATAATTCTAAAACAAGGGACCTAACTACAATGCTATTGTTATTGTAGCAATTTTTTCATTAATCTAGGTTTCATAAATTTTATGGAGGAGAAGTAATAAGATGGGGTGGAAATAATACAGGATTTAGAGTTGGAAATTCCAGGTTCAAATCCAGGCTCTGACATTTCTCAGCTTAACTGAGTCTCAATATCCTCATTTGTAAAATGCATATGACAACAGTTAAACTTCTCATGGAAAATATTTTCAAGGAATATCATGTGAAATAATAAATGCCAAATTACTCAATAAAAGGCAAAAGATTTATACGATCTGAAGAGAAACCAGAGTATCAAAGTACTCAATAAAGAATGAAGCATTCTCCAAATACATATCCTCTGAATCCATCTGTCAAAGGTGAAGTTTTGTGCGGATTTATTCACATCCTCCTATCCACTTCTTTTTGGGACAGTAGTAAGTGTTTACAGAGTATAGATGAAACTCACTCATGTTAATTCACTCTTGAAATTAGCCTTTAGTCTCATAACACTCAGAGACCACATGAATCACTCAGTCTGGAACAGAGGAATTGCGGGGAAGAGGAATATCAACAACAGTGATGTGGGAACCAGAAGGTGTTGGGCTTAGTGCTTTTTGGAAATCCTCCAACCTTAACTTCCTCCCAAACTATCTCCTCCTTCCTAAACTGGCTAAGTTCCTCCTCCCACATCACCTTTCCTAGATCTTTAATTAGTCACTTATCACCTTGCATGGTAACTAGCCTAGTACCTACTCCATGATCCATATCACTATTCCTTCTATAAATATATCTGGAATGAGTGAATGAATGATTGAACAAATGAACCATTTCTGGGGCTTCCCTGGTGGCGCAGTGGTTGAGAGTCTGCCTGCCGATGCAGGGGACACGGGTTCGTGCCCCGGTCCGGGAGGATCCCACATGCCGCGGAGCGCCTGGGCCCGTGAGCCATGGCCGCTGAGCCTGCGCGTCCGGAGCCTGTGCTCCACAGAGGGAGAGGCCACAACAGTGAGAGGCCCACGTACGGCAGAAAAAAAAAAAAAAAATGAACCATTTCAGGACTAGTGCTATGGAATCCAAATGATACCCAGATCACCTTTTAGCTTAGATAGATTAAGTAATTTCTGCAACCCTCTCTTTCCTTTACATTTTGGTGTTATTTGAAAACATCATAGCACTTGGCACAGTCTCTGGCATATTGTGAATAAAAGTTGCAGGTAAAAATTAGTCAATAATAAGGATAGCTAGCAACTTTTAAAAACTTTATATTCATTAACTCATTTAATCCTCACCACAACCCAGTGAAGTGGGTACTGTTATTGATCTCATTTTACAAAAGAGGAAGCTGGTATGCAGAGAGGTGAAGTAGCTTGATGAAAATGATGTAGCACATTAGCAATGAGACCAGGAGGTCTGAATCTAAAGCCTGCACTCCACTGAATTGCCTTTCAGTTTATTACTGTAAACCTACATGCCTGGGCCACTGCTAACCCCTCAAGTGCACATGTGCAAATTAGAAAAAGGCTTTCTTTCCGAAGGACACTTGACTCTCAACATTGCAAAGTTATCAGAATAATATATATACAAATATGTCATGTCTATGATATAATGGGACCTCCTTAGCTTTGAAATCCCTGTGCAGTGCACAAATGACATAATCAGTTGCAGCAGCACTGTACCTCCAAAAGAGAGGGTTGAATGAATAATCCTTGTTCAGGTTTCTTATAAAATATCATTAGGAATACTTACCAGGAAAAAGCAAAAATAATTCATAACCTCAAGAGCCAGTTGCAAATGTTTCCTTAACCTAAAAAAATTCTACTGGTCATTAACTGTGATATTAATTCTAAAATGAATACAAATGTATAAATTGCATGATTATGGCAGACATTTGTCAGCTAATTTGGCAGTGAAACTAGCCCAATGCAGCTTTACAAGAAATGTGCATCATTTCATTGCTGACACTTAGCAAGATTTTCATTTCACACCTTTATCTTGTTGCTCATCTTGTTGCTCTGAAGCTTTCTTTATCATTTTGACCAAGTTCACATTGCCACTGCTTTCTGAATTTTTCATTCAATGCTGTATAATGTTTTTGGTCTTTTACTAGTCTGTCATTTTGCTTCTTTTTAAGTTCTATGACCTACTCTGCTAAAGAAGTTGGACTGATTTTTTTTTTTTAAGATGTTGGTGGTAGGAGTTTATTAATTTATTTAGTTTTGCTGTGTTGGGTCTTGGTTTCTGTGCGAGGCTTTCTCTAGTTGTGGCAAGCGGGGGCCACTCTTCATCGTGGTGCGCGGGCCTCTCACTATCGCGGCCTCTCTTGTTGCAGAGCACAGGCTTCAGACGGGCAGGCTCAGTAGTTGTGGCTCACGGGCCTAGTTGCTCCGTGACATGTGGGATCCTCCCAAACCAGGGCTCATACCCATGTCCCCTGCATTAGCAGGCAGATTCTCAACCACTGCGCCACGAGGGAAGCCCAGTTGGACTGACTTTTGTCAAGCGTAGTATTTAAAGCATCCTTGTTGAAATGGCTGTCATTATAATGTAGTCTCACCACCATCTGTCACCACTAAGCAACCCTAAACTAGCTCATTCTAAGGGTCAGCTGTAAAAAATATTATTGCACTAATAATAATGTAGGCCACTATGCTGTGTAAATAGAGATTAAGAAAAAACAGACAGATGTAATAGTCCTGAAAGTTGTATCTTGAAAGTCCTAAAAGCATACTTTGTTAACCAGACTTGGAATACTATATATGACATTACGAATGAATGTGCTGACACAAGAGTATTAAGTTTAAATGCAATTATAAGTAAAATTGAATAAATTCACCCTTATTGTGCATGACTTTTTTCTTAACAGCTCAAGTGTAATGATTGTGTTCTTGCAGTTACAAAGAAGAGGCAGAATAGTATAATACTGAAAACAAAGCATTATTTCAGTTTGTTCTTCATTAGGGAATTTCACTGAAACATGTTTGTGATTCCATTCCTATTAGATAGATAATACCTATTAGATGATAAAAGTTGATTGATATAAAAGAAGAGCAGAGTCATAGTGACTGCAGCATCACATTTTAGAATTTAGAACATTTTTTTCAAAAAAAGTGTGTCTTTTTAAAAGTCTAACATTTAAAGAGTTAAAGCAGTATATCTTGGCAAAAAAACCCAAACTTGTTTGTAATGTCATTACCTGAGTAAAAATAGTGTAGGATATTTAGAGGTCAATATGTTAAGAAAGGTTACAGCACAAGACAATTATCAGTAAAAACTAAAATAACACAATATGTGCTGAAAACCATATAGTATGTGAATCTTGAAATTTCTGGATGAAGGAAGGAGAGAGGCTGGTTAGATTAAGATTTGGGGAGATTAGAAAATGAGTCCAAATGGTGTTTAGCCAGAAAAGAGAAATGAGAAAATAAGAAGAGTTTTAAGAAAGAGGGTATAATTTAGTTAGAACTCCTTTAGGTGCCTGTGAGTAAAACCCAACTCAAACCAGGCTATCGAAAATTTAAAAGGGAATTTTTAAGTCTCTGGCTTCAGACATCTCCAGATCTAGAACTAACATTGTGTCATGAGATTCCATTGCTCTCATTCTGTTTCTCTTTTGGCTCTACCTGTCTCTGCTTTTCTTATCTTCTTGGCCTTATTCTTCCATGCTGTACATGGCAGAAAGCCTAGATACTCAGAGCTCCAGATTCTCATTAGCAAAAAGGGTAAGAGAACCTTTGCTGTAGTCCCAACACGATTACGCCAGGTATGTATGTGTGTGCTCATTTGTGACTTGGGTTGGGTTTGGGACACACCTTGATACACAGCCCCACAGGATTATGTGAAGTGGACAAGAGTTCTCAAAGAGATAAAGTGAACAAGACTGGGAAATCATTCCAAAGGGAAACCGAATGGTGTCTGCCTACAAGGGTGGAGGGCTCTGTCATATCTGTTGCTTTGTCCCCATGACTTCTGACCATAGGCACCAGTGGCTATTTTTATATGTAAAATGTCTTAGCCAGTAGCCACTCAACCAGTGTTAGTTTATACTTTCTTTTTTTTTAATTTTATTGTAGCGAATACTTAATGTTATATCTACCTTCTTAACAGATTTTTGTGTACAACATAGTATTTTTAACTATCAGTACAGTATTATAGGGCAAATCTCTAGACCTTATTCATCTTGCATACCTGAAACTATGTACTGATTGATTAGCAACACCCCATTTCCCCCTGCCCTCAGCTCTGGCAATTTTCCTCTTTTTTTTTTTTTTTTTGCCCAGTGAAAATAAGAGTCCTGTGGTAGGTACAGACCAAAGTACTATATAACACTGTGGTTAATAGCATTAACTTGGGAGTCAGTGAGACATAAGTTCAAATCCTCCTCAACCTTATCTGTCTCCAGGACCTTGGATAAAATAATTTACTAGTCTTCTCATCTGTAAAATAAGGATAATTTCTATCCTTGAGTAAAAGTATGTGAAGTACACCCCAGGCACATATCTGTTCAATAATTTGTAGGTATTTTTTAAATTGAAGTACAGTTGATTTACAATGTTATATTACTTTCAGGTGTGTGACATACTGATTTGATATTTTTATAGATTGCACTGCATCTAAAGTTATCATAAAATATTGCCTATATTCCCTGTATTGTACATTACATCCTTGTATCTTATTTATCTGATACCTAGTAGTTTGTACCTCTTAATCCCCTACCTCCATCATGCCGCTTCTCCTTCCTCTCTCCCCACTGGTAATCACTAGTGTGTTCCCTGTATCTATGAATCTGTTTCTGTTTTTGTTTCATTTGTTTGCTTTAATTTTTAGATTCCACATATAAGTGAAAACATATAGTATTTTCCTTTGTCTGACTTATTTTGCTAAGAATAATACCCTCTAGGCCCATCCATATTGTTGCAAATGGCAAAATTTCATGTTTTTATGGCTGAGTGATATTCCATTTTTGGAATTGTGTGTGTGTGTGTGTGTGTGTGTGTGTGTGTGTGTGTGTGTCTATATATCTCACATCTTCCTTATCCATTCATCTGTTGGTGGACACTTGGGTTGCTTGTATATCTTGGCTATTGTAAATAACACAACTATGAACATTGGGGTACATATATCTTTTCAAGTTAGTGTTTTCATTTTCTTTGTATATGTATCCAGGAGTCAAATAGCTGGATCATATGGTAGGTCTAGTTTTAATTTTTTGAGGAAACTCCATAATGTTTTCCATAGTGGCCGTGCCACTTTACATTCGCACCAACAGTGTACTAGGGTTCTCTTTTCTCCACATCCTCACCAACATTTATTATTTGTTGTCTTTTTGTTGATAACCATTCTGGCAGGTGTGAGGTGATATTTCATTGTTATTTTGATTCACATTTCTCTGATGATAAGTGATGTTGAGCATCTTTTCATGCCTGTTGGCCATTTGTATGTCTTATTTGGAAAAATGTTTATTCAGGTCTTCTGCCCACTTTTTACTTGGGTTCTTTGGTTTTTTTGATATAGAGTTGTGTGAGCTGTTCATGTATCTTGGATATTAACCCGTTATTAGACATATCATTTGCAAATATTTTCTCCCATTCTGTAGGTCATCTTTTCACTTTGTTGATGGTTTCCTTTGCTGTGCAAAAGCTTTAATTTAATTAGGTCCCTTTTGTTTATTTTTGCTTCTGTTTCCCTTGTCTAAGGAGACAGATGCAAAAAAAAATATTGCTAAGACTTATATCAAAGAATGTACTGTCTATCTTTTCTTCTAGGAGTTTTATGGTTTCTAGTCTTACATTTAGGTTTTTCATCCATTATGAGTTTATTTTTGTATATGGTGTGAGAAAATGTTGTGATTTCATTCTTTTACATGTAGCTGTCCATTTTTCTCAACACCACTTATTGAAGAGATCATCTTTCCCCCATTGTTTATTTTTGCCTCCTTTGTCACATATTTACTGACCATAAGTTTGTGGGCTTATTTCTGGGCTCTCTATTCTGTTCCTTTGATCTATGTATCTGTTTTGGTGTCAGTACCGTGCTGTTTTGATTACTGTAGCTTTGTAATGTGGTCTGAAGTCAGGGAGCATAATACCTCCATGAACAAGAGCTTTGTTCTCTTAATATTTCTCTGGCTATTTGGGGGGTCTTTCGTGTTTCCATAAATTTTAGGATTATCTGTTCTAGTTCTGTGAAAAATGTTATGGATATTTTGATAGGGATTGCATTAAATCTGTAGATTGTTTTGGGTAGTATGAGCATTTTAACAATATTAATTCTTCCAATCCATGAACACAGGATATTTTTCTATTTATTTGTATCATTTTCAGTTTCCTTTATCAATGTTTTATAGTTTTCAGAGTATGGGCCTTTTTCCTCCTTGGTTAAGTTTATTCCCAGGTATTTTATTCTTTTTTTTGCAGTTGTGAGCTGGATTGCTTTCTTATATTCTCTTTCTGATAGTTCATTATTACTGTATAGAAAAGCAACAGAATTCTGTATATTGATCTTATATCCTGCAACTTTACTGAATTCATTTATTAGTTCTAAATAGTCCTTTGGTGGAGATTTTAGGGTTTTTAATGTATATTATCATGCTATCTGCAAATAGTGACAGTTTTACTTCTTCCCTTCTAATATGGATGCCTTTTTTCTTTTTCTTTTCTGATTGCTATAGCTAGGAATTTCAATACTTTGTTAAATAGAAGTGGTGAGAGTTTGCATCCTTGTCTTGTTCCTGATTTTAGAGGAAAAGCTTTCAGTTTGTCACCATTGAGCATGGTGTTTGCCGTGGGTTTTAGAAATGAAACATTAAAATGCAAACATATCTTATTGCGGAGAGACACTCTCATGCTAACACAATGCTAATAAAAAGTTCTGTAAGAGTAAACAGCACATCAACTGCATCTTCTTTTCAAGAATTAGGAGAAAGAACAGCAGGGCAGCAGGAGGGTAAGGGGGATCACCAGTTAGAAAAAAAGAGTCAGGAAAAAGAGGTGAGTAGATACAAATAAGATATTCTAAAAAACAAATGAAATAACTATTCAATAAACTTTTACCAAGTTATAGGCAGTGAAATAAGCACTTACTTATATAGGTTCAGTATAGAGGCCTTAGTAGATTCAAAATGACCCTGTAGAGCACAACAATGAGACCAACTTCAACAAGATGAAATGCAATAAATATAAATGAAAGATCTACATTTTTATTCACAAATAAGTTACACACAGTGCTGTTTTCTTTCTTAAGCTACCCCAGGAATACAATGTGATACAACTACTGAATACCAGCTTTAGAAATAAAGTAGGAAAAGTAAAATGGCATTGTATTATCAGAATGCGGACTTCTCATTATGACACTGGGAAACAATTGAAGTTTCTGGAAAAAGTCAGTTACCCGTAACTGTTGTTTTTAAAATGTTGTTTTCTTTCAGTCGTATTAATCAATGTGAGGAGAAAGCAGGAGTAAGGGGTCACTAATGAGGGCTTGGAGGTAGCAGTTATTGAAATGAAGAAGAAGGAAAATAATATTTTTCATGTAAGGAACTTATATGAGTACTAAAAGAGAGAACTGTCGATGATTATTCCAAGATTTTTAGCCAAAAAATGGCACCAGCAGGTATAAAAATGTTGGGAGAAGAGGGTAGTTTTGGAGGCAAGATGGGTTGATGTAAATGTATTTGTTTGGAGTCGTCCCAGTGGAATTTGCCATGGGATGGTAAACAGGGCAGAAACATAAATGTGGAAATGATTGTCTTTGAAATGCTACTTAGGAACAGAGAAGGTGATGGAAGTAATTCATTCCAAAGAAAATGAATTTTAAAAAGAAAAAAGAAGAAGAGAAAGGAAGGAACTGAAAGCTGAATTTACCTCCTGCAAAGGGGTAGAAGAGTGCAGAAGGAAATAAAGGCTTGAGAGTCTAGAAAGAGGTTAACTAGCAGCAAGGGCTCATAAGTTCACTGAATGGATTGTTCTGGGTTTTCTTTGGATTGTTCTTAAAGTCATAATTAATTTAGTTTGCTCCTGTTAGGAATCTATATTTCATTCTAATTTTGCTGATAACTTGTATAGGTCACATTCTGGAGGTCAATTAGATTACAAGCAAGTGTTTAATAAACTGTTCTCTAATTTCTTTTACTTTCCTTCTAGTATATGTTTCTTGTTTTACTAATTGACATTAAAAGCTAATGCTATAGGAGAAATGTGGGGCAAGTATCTGAATGTTTATCGTGATTAATGTGTTTCTGATGATCTGGGCAGAAACACTAAGTGTCAACTACGACTAACATATTTCAGTGAACTGACACTCTTCTGGCAACCCCAAGCTCATGTGCTTAGAAGCAATTTATTTGGAGAATGCTGGTAGTCTCCTTTACTTTGTAGTGTAAAATCCAGGGAAGCATATTTAAATGAGCAAGAGGAAGTTATGTTTTTTTATACTTTGGTGAGAAAAGTGGGGCATCAGCAGAGCTCCCTACAATTACATAATATAAATATTACTATACCATATGTAGAACGCTAGCATTTAAATGAAATTAGTAACAACCACCAAATGCGTCATTAAAGTAACAAAAACAAGTGCCTACTTATTACAGTGGTCTTTCTTCTCATATTGACCTTGTTAGACTGTTCAAACATCTGCTAAATTCACCAAGTTTCTTTAAATAGATTAGGACGTGGCTTATGAATTTTCTATTTCCAGAATTATAGCGGCTTATTTAAAATATTCCCCAATCAGACACCATATTTGTAGTACAAAGACTAGTTTTGTGTATATCTGAAGGTTTTTTTTTTTTTCAGTTGACTTAGGAATGTTCCCATTGTGTGAATCAGTATTAGTAATAGAAAAAAGGACAAAGCTTCATCTTATAATAACCTCAGTATTTTCATCTTGCAGATCATTTCACTGAAAATGAGTTTGGAAATTGCCAGTAAACACTTTTTAATTGCCAGTAAACACTTTTTAACATGTATAACCTATGCAGTGAATACATTACTGAAAGTTGCCAATTATAAATATCCCATATGTAACATAGCTTTAAATTGTTGTGCTGCATACATGACTTTTATACCAACAGATCATAATAAAAATTGGAAGTGAAGATAAAAGGCAATCAGACTAGTTTGTGAGGGAAACAAGTTAAATATCCTATCCAGATGTTCCTAAAGTGTTATTTAATCCTTTTCATTTTCTCTTCTATGCACCTGTTAGCACAGATAACATAAGATGTACTGAAAACTAGTCAAGTAACTATATTTAGTAACAAACAAACCTGCTATCAGTTAATGTCTAATTTGAAATCATTTGAATTTAAACATATAAATCAGAAAAGATGACTCAGGGCAACACTTTAGCTTTAATACTCCTTTTTTTTTTTTTTTTTTTGCGGTACGCAGGCCTCTCACCGCCGTGGCCTCTCCCTTTGCGGAGCACAGGCTCCGGACGCGCAGGCCCAGCGGCCATGGCTCACGGGCCCAGCCGCTCCGCGGCATGTGGGATCTTCCCGGACTGGGGCACGAACCCGTGTCCCCTGCATCGCCAGGCAGACTCTCAACCACTGCGACACCAGGGAAGCCCATTAATACTCTTAATTAGAGAGTTTCTTTTGGTTTCCATGTATAGCAGCTGCAGATTTTATTTTTTGAAACCCTAGCCTTCTGAAGGAATCTTTTCTTCATACGACAGATTATTTAAAATAACAGAGAGTAGATAGCTGAGCCAAGTTCCCTTCTTTCCTGTTCTTTTGTTTTCTGTGTTACTTTAGTCCTGTATGAGGAGGGATAGCATTTAGGAGGGAGAGGGAAGGATGAGGGCTGGCAGTGGGATTCCTTCTCCTCCCGTTATTTCTAGGACATCTCCTTGCTTAAATGGAGATAAGATTTAGGCTTCCAACTAACATTTTGTTTAATAAAAGTGTTCTTTTATTTAATAAAAGGAGAGAAAAATAGATTGAAAACTTCAATTTTTGTACATTGGATAAAGATGTGCTCTATTCAGATTTTTAGCCTGCATTGATTTGTCTCAACAGATTTACACTCTCAGCCAAACTGATCCTGCAGATAAACGGTATTCTTTCCCTCTTCTCAAGAACATGTTTGATGGCATGCTAACTTTTGTTTGTTATTTATGCTCTACATGTATGATGTTAAAAAGCACTTGAATTGTGTTATTACTTTGAAATGCTGTTGCTTTGAAACATCATGAAAAATAATTATAAAATCACATTCCCTACAAATAATGAATTCACAGTTGCACACAACAACTTGCTTATTAAAAGGAAGAAGTCACTAACTACTGATTAAATAGGCAAATTATTATGTGAAACAGACATGAAAAGTATTTTGCTGATTTTTCCCCAAGTCAATTTATGCTAGTTAAATTTATATGCAGTGAACTATGTATTTATATGTTTTAATATGATAAAAGACTCTGAGTCTTTCAAAGCAGAAAAATCTGGTGATTGCTTTCAGATGATTGACATTCTAAATTATACTTTTAAAAGGAAAATTTACTTTGTTAGTTCTATTTCAGAAATCCAAGGTATTTTCTTGGCGCTTTTCTAGGAAGTACTACATTTTACTTCATACTCCCCATACCTCCCAACATCTTCTTCCTTATCTCACTAGCCCATCACTAGGTCATCTACAAGGTGACTGCTGAATTGGCCTCAGGACAGTGTTGCTTCTTGGTATATATCAATTGAGAAAGAGATTCAGTACTGGTGAATATCAAAAGAAAATGATTTATTCTTCTTCAAAGATTGTTTTACATTTTCACTTGTTTCAGGATTTAGAACTGATAGATTCAATTAAGAAGTCTTTAGACAGAGGTTGAAATGATGTGTTCTCATGGGAGTGAGTGTAATATTTGGTCACTGATTTCCAGTTCTACAATGTTTTCACTTGCTTTATCATATTCAGGTGCTCAACTGATTAAGCTAAACGATGTGATAGTCATGTTAAAAGAACTTTAAATTAAGCTAAGATACAAACAATGTCTAGATTTGTACTAGGTGCAAAGGTGCTCAACTGTATATTAATTGCAAACTAGCTCCCTGAGAGTATGGAGGAATCTGGTTGTAACATTAAGCAAAAATATATATTTGATTGAAATGGCTAAGCTGGTGTCCTCTTCCTCTTGTACCACATCCTTTCAGGAGTTGAGCACTCCATTTACAAGGAGGATGACTAGGTGACTATAAAGTGTACACAAGGAACTCTGTTAATCATTACACCAGAACAAGAGGCATAAACTGGGTCTCTCCTGGGATGCCTAAGGATGAGGGAGCACAGAGGAATCTTTTTTTCAGTCAAGGCTACACAAATAACTATGAATTTGGTGGTCATATCTCTGTACTATTTTATTTGATGGTATGGACCTGAACTGTATTTAATAGAGCCAAGTTCCTGTTCTATTTAAATTGGCACTGTTTTTTTTTCAAAATTTAGAGACCACCATTGTCTGTGAGGTTACCATAGCCAATACATACCAGCTGCTGAAGCAGTCAGAGTCAAATATGGCTATGAGCCGTTACAACTCTAAAAACAGCAATCATGGCTCATGTTTAGAAATTTGTCACATACCTTTCATTGTTTTTCTAGCCATATGTATACATCCTGCTAAGTACCTTCTCTACGCTATAGTATTGTTAAATATTCCTGTCCAGGAAAGGAAGTTTGAGAAGATTCTATAGCTATATATTAATAAGAACTGAGTCAATTGTCTGTTCATTCTTTTCAAACTGACCATATAAGTTAGCAGTAACCATTTGAAAGAAGAATTGATATTGAGAAAAGCGTATTCTGTAGTAATAATAATTTCTGTATGTAAATAAAAGTTGAACTTTATTTTCTGGGAAAGACGGTATTCCTAGCAATAATAATGAATAATAAAAACATTTTAAAATGTATGGCTTCCAGAGGACTTTGTACCATTGGTGAAAATGCTACCAGAGATAAAATAAGAAATTGAAAAACTGTTTAATATTGTAACTGTTCAGGAATACCTTTCCAGTGGTCTCTAAAAATCATAGTATGATATTGATAATATGCCAACAGTATCTTTTTTTCCCACAGATTAACACACATCTAATGTATTTGAAAGTAAATTATATTTTAAGTGCTGCTCAGAATTCAACATTATATTTAAAGGTTTTGAACTAACTATAATCCTCTTTAACATCAGATTAAAATATGCAGCAAAAATAGTTGAGGTTCTTGATTTCCTTAATAGTCTTCTACTCTGTAGAATTTAACAACTGTCTATTAGTTGAAGGAAAATTTAAATTTCTGTTAAACACTCTAAGATGGAAACAATTAAGACATTATATGTATTTAAATTATTCAATTGAAACAGCTTTTTAAATTTTTTAAAATTGTGTGTACAGTTGCTTTTTTTTTTCCAACAAATGTACATTGAGTTAGTTATGAGGTAGTCACTACTCTGAGTGACAGAAGTGAAGGTGTGCACAGTCTAGTGGGTGGCAGGTAACTTCAGGGAGGTGGTAAGTCCTAGTAGCGCTATGAACAAGGTGCCTTGGCACCGCAAAGAAAGGAGCAATTGGCTTCCCAGGAAGGCTCCTACAAGCTGAACTGAAAAGGTTGCTGACACTTAAAGTGCAAGAAATAGCCTACCAAATGGGAAAGGGAGGGATAGTACGGTCCCTGAAAGAATTGTGGGGCATGGGATCCATTGTGGGGAATATTGGCAACAAGTGCAGAAGGCTGAGAAAATGCAAAGATCTTGTCTATTCTGTTAAGGGAATGGGATTTTATCTTATGGGTGATGGGGAGCCTTAGCCATTTTTAAGTAAAGAAATCCTGTAGGAAAGGAGAAGCTGGATATGTACTTCCAAAGAGGAACAGAGAATAAAAGGATCACTCACAACCTGGAAATTCAGATGGAAAAGTTTGGCATTCCACCATCTTTAATTCTCTTAGGCTTTTCTCCTCTACCCCATATGAAGCAGCTGGGTTTTGACTTGGCAACCTTTCACCTTCAACCCCTCCTCTGCCTCACTCCTGGGTTGTTCTGTAGAAAATGACCCTTTCTGGTGGCTTGCAGAATAATTTGGGCTAGAGAAGTCTGGGAAATAGTGTTTTATGTTAAGACCTGCACATAGATGCTAGTCCATTCTCCAATAATGTTGTTTCTTAAGGAAACTTAAAACATTTAAAAATAATACAGAGAAGTATTGAGTTAATTAAAAAAATAGAATGACTATATTGTTTGGGACCCCCGTAACATTTATTCTATATTTAAAACATTCTGAGAGATTTTAGTAAATTTTTGATTGTTTTAATATTTTTATGGGAAACCTGTTTTGATATCAGCAGCTAAAGGGCTCAGAACAGACCATACATGAGACAGTTATTACATAATACTTAATTTTAAGGAAAGTGCCTGAAAATCCCCAGCGAGTTTGTTAATTCTGGCTAAGCTTGCCAACTCAGTTCTCTCAGGAAAAGCTGCCACCAGGTAGATGCAGGTTCTTCTGAGTGCTATGAAATTAATGACAATACACTATCATTTTATGAATAAAAATCTAGATATATCTTCTAGCAAAATTAACTTGACAGTGGATGAACTGGTAGGCTCGTGGCTAAAGAATAAAACACCTATTTCAGACAATAATTAGGCCTATATAAAAATAATACTAAATATCAAACCCTGCTTTAAAATTTTCCTTTGGTTATGTGAACATGGCATTAGAATTTATCTCGTCTGTAACCAATTCACATTCTATTCATGAATGCTCGTTTCCCTTTCTTTGACCCCAGAATATCTACAGTTATCTGTGAAATGCATTTCTAAATTTCCATCTTGAGGTAGATGTGTTTACTGGTTCAGGAATTTAATTGCAAAGGTCGTGGACTTTTAGGAATAAATGCAGGCCTGTCCTTCTCCCTCAATCCTCTTGCACATTTAGTGCCAATTGCTCAGGCAGATGGGAGTAGTGCTGCCCTCTTCCTGTCTCTCTGGGCAGCAGGTCAATCATTTACACATTTAAGTGTTTTGATGATCTTCTGATATACCAAGTTAATAAAAGCAGGAAGCAATTAAGATGCCTTCGGGGAAGAAAGGACCCATATATCAACAAAACAACAGTTTAGACCAGGTAGCTACTGTCAGTGAATCTGAGAGCAAAATTTATAGGAAAGAGAAGAGATTACTGGAATGTGAGTTAGTAGACTGTGGTTGCAGACCTGGCTTTGCTGTTAGTAGGCAGTGTGGTCTTGAGAAAAATTACTTAATATTTGGTTGTTTCAGTTTTCTCAGCTTCAAAGTGAAAGTATTTTCTCTGGTCACTTCCAGTGGATCATTAATTTCCTAAAGTGTGTGTCTTATGGGTATCAGGACTCCTTTCTCAGCAGTAGGGTGCTCTGTGGGCCGTGTAGTAAGACTAAAGTGACTGAGACTAGTAGGACATGAGTGCAGAATTTTAGAAAATTTAATTGATACTATCATACTCAGTTGGGCAGGTAGAAACTGTGTCAGGCACCTGTCCTTTCTATCTCAAAAGGGGGTATATTTTGAACAGACATACAGGTTAAATTGAAGACTTTTCTCCTTGTCACATTTCACACTTGTCCCTTTCCAGTTTCAGCCTCTTCTACTCCATGAGAATCAAGGATACAACTATGATTTTGCCTTTAATTGAGAGATGTTTATTATGAGACATCTTACACCATCTTGACTTTTTGTGAGCCTGTAACATTCAGCTGGCATTTTGGAGTCTGCTCCAACATCCATTAAAGAGGTTAACCTGCAAAGCAATACCCTTCATGCATTAAGAAAGAGGAAAGTGGGCTTCCCTGGTGGCGCAGTGGTTGAGAGTCCGCCTGCCGATGCAGGGGACACGGGTTCGTGCCCCGGTCTGGGAAGATCCCACATGCTGCGGAGCGGCTGGGCCCGTGAGCCATGGCCGCTGAGCCTGCGCATCCGGAGCCTGTGCTCCGCAAGGGGAGAGGCCACAGCAGTGAGAGGCCCAAGTACCGCAAAAAAAGAAAGAAAGAGGAAAGTGTTCTAATGTAAGGCATTAAGAAAGGACAAGTTATCCCCAGATGGATTTGTTAAATACAGGGTGAAATGCAGGATATTAGAGTGTTTAAGTGCCATTTAATCTGGAGAAGCCAGGGTAGATTTGATTTCAGACCCCCTCAGCTGAAGTAGGAAATCGAGAATAGCAATCCCTGTTTAGATGTCTCTATAGTGCTTGCTGATGAAATGAATACAGCTAATTGAGAGCAAACTGTTTGTAAAAGCAAGGATGGCACACAATATAAGAATTTTAGATGTTAGAAAATCAAACTGTCAAAATGATTCTGAAAAAGAAATACATCATTCCCTGGCCAGAGCCTCTAAAAAGATAGAAGATATAATTCAAGGTATAAGTCAAGTCTGAAATAAAGGGAGTTATCTAGTGAGTTAACATTGAAAGGAAGGCGTGTATGTAATAGGAGGAAAACATGCTCAAGCAGGACCATTGAGACTATTATTAGTGGAGTGAAGATTAAAGTGCAGAAAAAGCTAAAAATTTCAAAATAAACTCAGGGCAAGAAATAAAATTTTAGGCTATGTTTAGAACATTATAGATTCACTGTTACAGGAAGATTGAATAATATTAACAGATGAACAAAGAAAGCAAAGTATTTAACTTCTATTTTGCTTCTAATTTCTGAATCAAAGAGATTGATGTTTATATAGGAAAAGGCGAACAAACATGGATAAAATGAAACTGCATCTCTTGATCGGTGAGGAATAAGTAAGAGTTTCTCCCTGGATGCTTTAAATGTATCCAATTCTCTAGTTCTAGTAGAATTCCACCATAGGAAAATTACACCTTAACTTTATATAGTACTTTGGGACTTCCCTGGCCGTCCAGTGGTTAAGACTCTGTGCTTCCAGCGCAGTGGGTGTGGGTTCGATCCGTGGTCGGGGAGCTAAAATCCCACATGCCTCAGGGCCAAAAACACAGAAAACATAAAACAGAACCAATATTGTAATAAATTCAATAAAGACTTTAAAAATGGTCCACATCAAAAAATCTTAAAAAAAAACAACTTTATATAGTACTTTGTAGTTTGTGAAGTGATTTCACATACTTAATTTTATTTGTTAGTTTTAATGACCCAGTGTGGCAACTGACAATGCATATTATACTGCTTTACAGAGAAGTAAGTAAAGACTCAAAGAGTGACATTCTCAAACAGTCACATTTTTAGTAAGCAGCCCAGCAGGGCTTAGTATTCAGAGAAAATGGATATGAGAAAGAGCATATGATTAGGAAATTTCAAAAGGTAGATCTTGGAAACAATAACAGTAAGATTGATATCGGTGTTTTTCAAAAATCTAAAATAAATTATTTTGTACATTACATGGAAGCATTTAAAAAGGGAGTGATCCTGTATTATGCATGGTTTCACTAACAGTAAAAGTTACCAAAATAATTGCCTTTCCCTTTTGATTCAGAATGATCATATGTCTCTATTTGAGCAGTTGGCATGCTTTCTCTCCCTTTGTAACTAAAATGGGAATTTGCACTGATCTGTATTTAATAGAGAGTGGAGATTTGTGCCATGCTACAGAACTCTGTACTCAAGTCTGTCGTGTTCTGCATTTTTATCTATAATTTAGGTGGAAATACAGTGCCCAGACCGAAATAGCACTTCTCTGGATAGCAGAATACAGACAACCCTTGCTTTGCACAGTTCCAATGTGCACAAATTCTTGTTACCATGGTTTGGTTAAATGGCACTTGTAGCAATTGAAATTTCTGTTACCACAATCTATGGGCTGTGACTAGCTGCATGAAGTACCAACTTTGCTAGTAGCTGTTCAGTCTACAAATCACTGAGTAAATAGCAGATGCACGTCTTGATCAGTGACCAATTATATTACTGCTTTAGAAGTTTGTCAGTGATTGCTCACTCTGCTTCTGTCATTCAGGTCAAGCCCAGATAGCAAGATGTGTAGTTGTGTTGCCTTCTTGTCTCCTAGTGATAAATCCATGTGCCATTTTATCAATACAAAATGGATAATCAAATGTGGGAATGGACCAACGAAGATGAAAGTGCACCAAATATATGAAAAATGATCATGCTAGAAGTGAAATTTGAATTAAACATACATGGAGTTATAGGAGAAATAGCTGACCATGGGAATGTTGATGCTGTTGCCATTCAAGAGACTGTAGATATGCAGCCTCAGGAACTTAGTGAAGGTGAACTTGTAGACATCATTGAGGAAAGTGACAAAAAGGATGACTGTGTCCCAGAAGTGATGCTGACAAAAAGCTCCACTTTAAAGGAACTCTCAGAGATAATTTGCCACACTGAAAGCACAAAAGATAAAATGTTGCTGGCTGATCCAAACTTAGAAGTATCATCTGCAAGATATAGCAGAGATACTCATTCAATATCATAAATAATGTAAGGAGAAGGCAGCAAGCGCTGCTCAAATTAAGATTTTTATCAGCAACAACAGCCCTTAATTCTCAATGTTTCTAATGTTTTAAATTACAGTGTAGTAAATAAATATTACTTTTACCATCTTTCATTTCTTTATACATTTATATCTGTCAGTAATAGAGTTTTTAATGTTTTGGCAAAGAATTTTAAAGGTCATGAGACAATTGCAGTTTTCTCCATTGATTATTAAGATCACTTTGCACAGTTTCATGATGCACAGTCATTTTATAGTCCCATGCTATCATGCAAAGACTTCCTGTAATTTCAAAAGGCCTGAACTGTGAACTGATAAAAAAAAAAAAATTAATGGCATTTAAGAGAGATAAGCATACAGGTATGTATTTAGAGTCATGGGGTGAGCACAAACTTAATATGAGCAAATAGTGTGACATGTATGCTAAGAAAAGTAAGAAAGTTAGGATTATCGTAACAGGCCTGGAGTAGTTTTTTCAGTACCATCTGTACTTGTCAGACAACCTCAGCAGCTGAATGTTCAGCTCTGGGCCCAACATTTAAATAATTCTTTGTAGGGAAGGAAAACTACTTCATATTAATTATAGTTGAAGAGACTGGGGAGATGGGGGGTGGGGGTACCTAATTAAACATTACTGATACAAAGGAAGTGGGAGTACATTTAGCCTATGGAACTCCAAAGGGTAAACCAGGAAGCTAACAGGGGATGCTTCAAAGAGACAGAATTTCACATTGTTAAACAATTCTTTTTCGTATTGTGTTGCTCTAAAATGGAATCAGAGCAATGGAATCATATTGCTATGCTATTGAGATTAAAAAAAAATAATAACTGTCTACTAACAGGGATGGCTTTCAGAGATTCGGGCTGGAGGTAATCCCTAAGGCCCCTTTCAACTATGAAAGGGTATAATCCTAGAATGGTGGTTACTATAATCTGTAATGGTGGATTGTGGTTACTACATCTCTATGTGCTGTTTATTAAGAGGTACTTGGATCCTGATGCAGCATGGAGTATTAGCAAGAAAAACAGATTTTATGTCAGAACCGTCAGAGTTAAAAATCCCTGTTCAGGGCTTCCCTGGTGGCGCAGTGGTTGAGAGTCCGCCTGCCGATGCAGGGGACACGAGTTCGTGCTCCGGTCCGGGAAGATCCCACGTGCCGCGGAGCGGCTGGGCCCGTGAGCCATGGCCACTGAGCCTGCGCGTCCAGAGCCTGTGCTCCGCAGCGGGAGAGGCCACAATAGTGAGAGGCCCGCGTACCGCAAAAAAAAAAAAAAAAAAAAAAAAAATATATATATATATATATATATATATATCCCTGTTCAGATAACTATGTACCCTTGGGTGAGTTATTGTCCACAAGCCTCTCCTTTGTCTTCCAAAAAATAGAAACAATACTTGCTTACACTTGTTTTCTGAGGATTACAGGCAATATACCTTCCTGGTGTTTGTAAATCTTAACTATTATTGTCTTAAAAAAAAAAAAAACACAACAAAAACAGCAGTACAGGTGAATTTGGGGGATAGGAGAGTTTTTTCAAATACCAAAAATGATAATTTATTTTGTTTTTTCTTTTTCATATTGCCAAAATATTTATTTCTTTAGTAGATGTGAGATATGCATGATACACATTTATAATATCTCTATAAGAGTGAAAGGTGCAAAACAGTGGCAGAAGTATGATGACTCGTCAAGAGAACACATTTTGGATAAGTCAAAATTAAATCAGAATGAGCAAACCTTTTCAAAACAAGTTTAAAATAGTAAGATTTAGACATTGTAAATCAAAACCACAGCAACAGAAAGACTATTAAGTTTATGATGAGACCTTATTTTAAAATTAATTATGGATCAAATTATTTTTTATTTCAAACTTCCTGTTTTTATTTTTTTTAATATGGTAGAGAATACATGGTATTTACAGTAAGGTCACTTTTCTCACAAAATTGTAAATAAAATCATTCATTGAAAGTTAAATGGTAAAATCTAGACAAAAGAATAGAGTGGCCATCAGACAAAACTTGAAGAAAGTATTGACATACATACTAAAAGTACGTATTAATTAAAATTGGGAATTGAGAAAGAAAATTAAAGTAGAAAACCTAGAAATTTCACAACTAGGCATTTGCATCAGGTAAACACCTCTGTTGTAGAGACGGATACATTGGTTTATCAAAGCCACATACCATTTTTCGTTTCAGAAATATACTGAAATTCTCTTGTTTTGAGTCGGAGCTCACCAAACATTTATCCCGTGTAGCTTGTGAATTAGTTAAGACCATGGAAATGTCTGCTTACCATAGATATCATGCAAAGTAATCCATAGCCACAGCAATCAGAGAAGAAAAAGAAATAGAAGGAATCCAAATCGGAAAGGAAGAAGTAAAACTGTCACTGTTTGCAGATGACATGATACTTACACATAGAAAATCCTAAAGACACACCAGAAAACTGCTAGAGCTCATTAATGAATTTGGTCAAGTTGCAGGATACAAAATTAATATACAGAAACTGTTGTATTTCTACACAGTAACAATGAACTACCAGAAAGAGAAATTAAGGAAACAGTCCCATTTACCATCACATCAAAAAAATAAAATGCCTGGGAATAAACTTACCTAATGAGGTAAAAGACTTGTACTAGGAAAACATCTGGTTTTCTATTGATACTTCAGTCTCTGTGACCTTGATAGGATGAAGCTGTCCTTAAGAAACAGAACTCTTAGTATACTGACAAAATTAAGTTTTTGATTTTGTAAAGACGAGAGCCAGCCCCTGGACCGTGGTATAATCACCAAGGTAATGCCCATCCCATGGTATTTCTTGGGAGTCCTCCAAATCCTTCCCTGGCTACTCTCTGACCTTGGGACTTGCTCTTTCTTTGAAATATCTGAGTCACATTAGATATTTTTTCCATTAAATTCTACAGCTAAATTAAGTAATTTATAATATTCTCAGTAGAAATAGAAAAACCAAGTTTTACTTTCAAAGGGCTTAAACCACAGAATTATAATCTGTGGGTATAAACTACAAGTATAACTAATCACAAGATATTTTTATGGTAGGAAATAATGGCTAATACAAATTAGTACTCTACAGTTTAATTATGAAAGTGCTAACAGGGCGCCCAGTTGCAGAGCTATCAAAGACTGGGATGGTCAATTACATAAGACTTTCCAGATGTAGAGGATGATGGTTTAGGCCTGACTTGTTATTAAGAAATACATTGCAGGAGGAAGATATAAGGAAGGGATTATCAAATGGAGTATTCATAAGAATTTCCATATATTAGAAATTCCCAGGTATCACACAAAGTTTATGATTCAGAGGTGTATTAGTTTTCTACTGCTGCCATAACAAATTATCACAAATTTAGCAGTTTGCAACAATACAAATTTATTATTATCTCACAGTTCTGTAAATGAGAGATCTGACTCCTCACCTGGCTTTTCTGCTTAGGTTATCGCAAGACTGGGATCTTATCTGTGTGGCTCTGGTGGATATCCACTTTCAGAGTCATGGAGGTTTTTGGCAGAACTCATTTCCATGTGTCTGTAGGATCAAATGCCTGTTTCCTAGCTGGCTGTTGACTGGGGGTTATTCTGAGAGTCTAGAAGTCTCCTTCACTTCCTGGTTCATGGCCTTCTTCCTCTTCAGTGCCAGCAGTGGAAGTTCCAGTCCTTCTCCTGCTTCTTATCTCTTTGACCTTCTCTTCTGCCTCAGCTTTCTGGCCCTTACCTGAAAAAAGTTCTTTGCTTATGTGATTAGATTGCACCCACCTGGATAATCTCCCTATTTTAGGATATGTAACCTTAATTACATCTACAGAATCTCTTTGCCATGCAGTGGAACATATTCATGGGTTTCATGGATGAGGGCATGGACATTTTGGGGGAGCTGTTATCCAGTTTACCACAGTAAATGACTGTGATTTCACATTTTGAGAAATGCTGGTATAAAGGCATAAAAGTTGGGAACTAAATATCCAAACATGGTAGAAGATATACTGATTTGGTCTTAAGTGAAAGAGAAGAATATGAAATTAGGAAAAAATATTAGATTTGATGTGGAACCAACAAATAAAGGGCAGACATTACATTAATCAAAAGCAATGATATTTCTTTCTTAAACACTTAGAGAACACTTGAGTTTATTTAGGATCTATTTATTTTCACCTGGTTGAGAAAAACACTTTACATAGCTCAATGTGTGGAAATAATCTTTTCACTGTACTCACATCTATATTTGACTCAGTTTGGAATTGTTTCAGAAATTATTGGGATTATTACTGTTTGTAAAATTCTTGATAGGAATTGTTTACACTCAACAATATGATTTGATTGGGTTGACTATCACTAATTTTTTTTGGTAATAACAACAGTATGTTTCTCTTTATGATTCAATTCCTAACCTTTTAAAATTTATTTTTAAAATGTACATAAAATTCGCTCTTTTTGGTGGGATTTTATATAAACATGACAAATGCATGACAATCATGATACAGAACAATTCAGTCACCGAAAAACCCCCCAAAACCTTATGCTTCTAATTTGCAATCAGTTTTTGCCCACAGCCCTAACCCCTGGCAACCACTTATCTGTCCTTTGTCCCTGTAGTTCTTTCCTTTCCTGGAAGTCATATAAATATAACCATATAGTGTGTAGCTTTTTATGTCTATCTTCTTTCACTTAGCATAACACATTTGGGATTCATCCAGGTTGCTGCATTTATCAGTAGTTTGTTCTTATTTATAATTCCTAAATTTTTTTTTTTTTTTTTTTTGCGGTACGCGGGCCTCTCACTGTTGTGGCCTCTCCCGTTGCGGAGCACAGGCTCCGGACACGCAGGCTCAGTGACCATGGCTCACGGGCCCAGCCAGCTCCGCGGCATGTGGGATCCTTCCGGACCGGGGCACGAACCCGTGTCCCCTGCATCGGCAGGTGGACTCTCAACCACTGCGCCACCAGGGAAGCCCTATAATTCCTAAACTTTTGACTGAAATTGGTTCTAAATTAAAATCTAAGTGTTTTTCATAATTAAATTACCCACAATGGTTTCCTTTCACCAGTACATTCAGGAATTGTTCTTGTCATAATGCTAAAATTCTGGGGTTTGTTTTTGTTTTCTCTTTGTAAATTTTTTGTGTGAGTCAGACACAAATCTTATTTTGAGGAAAATGCCGATTTATCGGTGTGTTTATTTTGAAAGTCTGGTTAATGGAAGTTTTTAATATTTAACAGATAGGTGATCATTGCATTATTTTGAAGATAAGAGCTAGACTTAAAGATAGGTTACATCTCAATAGTCTATTACAATGGAGATAAATGTTGTCACAAATAGTCCAAAAAACAGTTTAGGGGATTTCCCTGGCAGTCCAGTGGTTAGGACTCTGTGCTTCCACTACAGGGGGCACGGGTTCAATCCTTGGTCAGAGAACTAAGATCCCACAAGCCTCACGGCACAGCCAAAAAAAACCCCCCAAAACAAAAAAAAAAAACAGTTTAGTTGGGTTTGAGGCCTTATATATGAATTTTGCTCATGTGATAATTAACATTTTGCTTATGCTAACGTTAAAGTCATTTTAAATTCCTGCATTTATAACCACTGTGGTAGTACAGAGGCAGCTGACAAGCACGTAGGGTGGTAGGAAGAAACTAGTTTAAATTGTAAGCTTCTATAGATACTCAGCAGAGTGGATAAGCCACATCCAGATAATTGTGATTTCAGCAGATGTGAATTTGTTCTCATTAGAATTCATGATTCCAAGCCCTACACAGTTCAAGTAAATGGCTACCAAGCAGGAAACTGAAATCTTGACCTTTTCTGTCTCTTAAATATAAGCATCTCAGTCATAGCTCCATACTTAAAAATAGACAGTTCCATAAGTCAGTTGTGCAGCTAAAAGAATTATTAATCTTTAAATAAGGGATTGTTCATTCTGTACTCTGCTGGGGGTTATATGGTCCTCTTCATGTATTGTATACCTCAGAGTGTTTTACTAAGCAGGGAAGTATTTGGGAGATGCGTGATGAATATGAAACTCACGTAACTGCAGCAAAAGCTGGTGTACTAAGAACTATTTGTTAAAACAGAAATCTGTCACCCATATTTGATGCTTGACATGCAGGATCAGTTGGAGAGCAAAACATGTTGTTTACTTTTCAGCAAGCATGAAGAGCATTTTCCAAAGAGGAATATTTGCATAAAGAAGTTTGTCCATGAATGAAAATTCTCCAAGTATTTAAAAAGACACACGTATAGGTATAGGTTAAAACTTAGGATGTTTAGTTGCGCTTACCAAAGAGGCATAGAAGCTTCTGGCTGTGTGGCTGATGGGTTGAGGATTAGCAGTATTTGTGGAGATTGCCACGAACCTCATCAAAGATACAGGAGAGGGTTCTCTATGAAGCTTCCCTGACTCCCTCAGATGGCCGCTCTGTTCTGTTCTTTCTAAATGATTTCTTTTCTAGCACTGTGCTGAATTTGAAATTTACCTGTTTAAATTTCTGTTTGCTCCCACTAGTCTGTGGCTTCTGTACAACCAACACCATACTTTACTCTCCTGTATTCCCCGGGGCCTAGCACAGGGCACAGTGCATGGAACACCCAGGATGTTGTGTGCTATAGGAGTGGAAGGTCAGTATGTAAAGTTCAGTATATCCTAGGGAACACACTAGGGCAGGAACACAGTTGAAAATGTTGTTCTTAGATGGATATTGCCTTAGAAAAATTGCTTCTTAATCTTTAAATGATGGGTTAATTAATATTTGTTTTCCTTTAGATTATTGGAGCACTTTTTTTTTTTTTGATTTAAATTTATTTATTTATTTTTGGCTGTGTTGGGTCTTCGTTTCTGTGCGAGGGCTTTCTCCAGTTGCGGCGAGCGGGGGCCACTCTTCATCGTGGTGCGTGGGCCTCTCACTGTCGCGGCCCCCCGTTGCAGAGCACCGGCTTCAGACGCGCGCGCTCAGTAGCTGTGGCTCACGGGCCTAGTTGCTCCGCGGCATGTGGGATCCTCCCAGACCAGGGCTCGAACCCGTGTCCCCATACTGGCAGGCAGATTCTCAACCACTGCGCCACCAGGGAAGCCCCTAATTAATATTTTTAGTTGGCTTAATTTTCTTGGCTGGTACCTGGTACACATTCTCTGAGTTCTAAAAAATAAATCCCTTCATGATTTAGTCAGGATTCAACAAGAGAAACAGAAACAGTAGGAGATATTAAGAGAATTTTTTTGATATATCTCTCATTAATTTGACTTTGGTGTTCTGAGGTAATATTTTATAAAAATTTAAAATACTGATATTATACAATTTTGTTAAAGCTGTGCATTTTTTTCAACTTTATTGAGGCATACATGACAAAATTGTAAGATATCTAAAGTGCACAAAGTGGTGATTTGATATACAATGTGAAAGGATTTCCCCCCATTGAGTTATTATAATTAACACAACCATCACCTCACATATTTATCGTTTTACCTTCTTGGTTAGAAGATTTAAACTTTAGTGCCTTAGTAAATTTCAATTATACAATACAGTGTTATCAGCTACAGTCACCATGTTTTACTTAGATCCTCAGACTTTGTTTTTCTTATAACTGAAAGTTTGTATCCTTTTGCCAAGCTTTTGTTTGCTTTTGGTGTCAAATCCGAAAAATCATTGCCAAGATCAATGTCAAGTAGCTACCTCCTATATTTTCTCCTAGGAATTTTATGGTTTCAGGTATTACATTCAAATCATTCATCCATTGTGAGTTGATTTTTGTGTATGGTGTAAGATAGGGGTCCAGTTTCATTCTTTTGCCTATGGCTATCCAGTTTCTCCAACACCATTTAATGAAAAGACTATCTTTTCCCCATTACATATGCTTGACTCCTTTGTCAAAAATTAATTGACCACGTACGCATGCATTTATGTCTGTTTTTTCTGTTCTGTTCCACTGATCTTTTGTCTGTTTTTATGTTGATATCATACTGGTTTGATTCCTAGAGCTTTGTAATGTAATTTGAAATCAGGACGTGTGATGCTTCCAGTTTTGTTCTTCTTTCTCAAGACTGTTTTGGCTATTTCAGGGTCTTTTGTAATTTCATACTAATTTTAGTATTGTTTGTTCTATTCTGTGAAAAATGCTATTGGAACCTTGATAAGGATTACATTATATCTGTAGATTGCTTGGGTCATATGGACATTTTAACAATATTCTTCCAATCCATAAGCATGGAATAACTTTCCATTTATTTATGTCTTCTTCAGTTTCTTTTATCAATGTCTTATTGTTTGCAGTGTATATATCTTTCACCTCCTTGTTTAAATTTATTCCTAAGTGTGTTTTGTTCTTTTTGATGTTATTGTAAGTGTGATTTTTAAAATTTCTCTTTCTGGCAGTTTGTTGTTAATATCTAGAAATACAACTGATTTTGTGTATTAATTTTGTGTACTGCCACTTTACTGAATTTATTATTAGTTCTAACAGTTTTTTGGTAGAGTCTTTAGGGTTTTTTATACATAATATCATTTCATCTGCAAATAGGGACAATTTTACTTCTTTCTTTCTGATTTGGATGCCTTTTATTTCCTTTTATTGTCTAATTGCTCTAGCTAGAACTTCCAGTACTTTGTTAAAGTGGTGAGAGTGACATCCTTGTCTATTTCCTGATTTTAGAGGAAAAGCTTTCAGTTTTTCACCATTGAGTGAAAAATGGTATGATGTCAGCTGTGGGTTTGTCAGATGTGACCTTTATTATGTTGACGTGCATTCCCTCTAAGATTAAGAGATTTATTGCAAGGAATTTACTTATTCAATTATGGGAGCTGGCTAGACAAGTCTGAAATTTATAGGGCAGGCCAAAAAAGGACAAGCTGGAACTCTCAGCCACAGGCTGAAACTGCTGTCCACAGAGGAATATCTTCCTTTCCAGGGAAGCCTCAGGCCTGATATTTTGACCTTTCAACTGATGGAATCAGGATATTCAGATTGTCTAGGAGAACCTTACTTAAAAATCAACTGATTATGGACTTTAATCACATCTACAAAATACCCCATAACAACACCTAGATTCGAATTTGATTGAATAACTGGACTGTAACCCAGTCCCGTTGACAGGGTCTCTCTCTCTCTCTCATAATTAATCCAACTAAAACATCTTTACGTTGACTGGGTATTCATGTTCCATCTTACTTAAAAGCATCAGTTTCTTTAAGTATCACCAAAATATAGTGCCTTTTAGATGAGGTGAGGGAGATACGTTGTTCCTGGATGGAAAGAATATTTATAGAAATAAGTTTTTTTTCAAAAAATCTAATAAATTTAACACAATTTTAATTAAAACTATTAGGTAGTTGTTTAAATTGTCAAAATGATGCTAAAGTTCATCAGGAGGAATAAATGCATGCAAAGTATTATAGATCGTAGAAAAGGAGGGTGGAAGGATAAAAGAAGTGAGTAAGCTTAGTGAAATAAAAGACTTAAAATTTCCTTATCTTGTGACCCAGTCAGCAATTAAAGAAATTTTTCTTATGGACACAATCAAATATGTAGGCAAAGATTTAGCTTAGGTATATTAATTGCCATATTATTTGTAAGAGCAAAATAACTTGTCAATCTTATATTTTTTAAATATCAAATCAGATTAAATGAATTTTGGTACATATAGAAAATATGTAGCCATTAAAATCATGTTGTGGAACATATTTATGGCATATAAATGTGTGCCATAAATATAAAAGATAGATTGTTACATTACCAAAAGTAAGGTATAAAGCAAAAATACATACCGTAATTCCATTATAAGAAACAATTATATGTACTTCCACTTCTGTTATAAATAGGAAAAACTTCACAGTGTCAAAAAAAATTTTTTTAAACTATTTCAATATTGAAATAAATTGGAGGTTGTTAAAAGTTTCTTATTTATAACTGTTATATTTCCTGTAGGATTTTGATAAGAAAGGTGAATTTTAAATAGCTATTGTTTAGCTGAAAAAAATTAATATTGAGCATATTCAGCCTTAGTGGCTATTCTTTTCCTAAAACCACCAGCACTGACTTTAGCAGAGCTCTACTCACTTTTATTACTATTAGTCTCATAGTTAGGATAAACAAAGCAACAAGCTGCATAGATCACCTAGTTCTCAATCCTCAATTGTACCTTAATGCAAACATGTTCCCTAAACAGCTGATTATGCTAAATCCAAATCATTTGGGTAAGAACCTGTGCCTTGAGAACTCACTGGCAGGGATAAATTCTCAGGTTTTAAAGGTAGTTATCTCTGGGTGGTTATTTTATTCTATTATATCCATTTTCTAAATTTTAAACAGCTAGTATTTTATTTCCTTTGTAAAGAAAAATATTAATTTTAAAAGCCATTTCAAATTAATGGTGAAGCTTTGCTTTGTCAGACATTAAATATACCTTAAAGCACCAATAATTAAGACTATACTTTCAGGAATAGACTTTAAAGATCAGTCTAACAAAATAAAAAGTGAAGAGTTAACGTGATAAAAAGGCATTTTGTCTCAGTAGGAAAAGGACAGGCATTAAAATTTTTTGTTCAAGAAATGGATAACCATTTTTTAAAAATGAAATTAAAGTAGATCCTTATCTACCTCCTCACACCATACCAAAATAATTTTTTGATGGATTAAGGATTTTATTGGAAAAAAATAAGACACACAAAGAACTAGGAAAAAAATGCCTGTGACTATAATGTTAGAGAGGAAGTATCTTTCTTAAAGAAACATAAAAAGTCTAAAGGAAAATCACTATAGATTTGACTACACAGACGAGTTAAACTTACAAATTATTTGATAGACACAATTTACATCAAAGCGCATATTGAAGAAAATACTTAAGTGTATTATTAATAGGTAAAGCACTATTATGAATCAATATTAATTTTTAAAAAGAACATGAACAAAGATATAAACAAGTTTCAAAAAATAAATATAAATGACTAATAAACATAAATTTATTTGTTTAACCAGACTGACAGTAATGAATGAAAAGAGTGATATGACATTTTTGCATATTACATTCGTCAAAGTATATATGATCTCTACCTTTGATCTGCCTCTTTCTCTGCCTGTCTCTCTGTGATAGATATCTCAGTATGTTGAAAGTGAAGTAAAACAGAAACTCTTATATTCTTGGCCTGAGTTTAATTAGTACGCAGTATTTCTACAGGGAACTTTGCTTATGCTTATCAAATGGTTTAAGATTTTATATTACCTTTGACCACACAATTCTACTTCTGTGGTTAATCCTAAGAAATTATCATAGAAGAGAAAAATAAACCTAAATTTAAAAAAAAAAATTAGTAGCTACTTTAATTTCTAACAAAAAATTCAATAAATTTTGGTGCAAACATACAATGGAAAATACACAGCCATTCAAAATGATGTTTCAAAGAAGGACCTATTACAAAGGGAAAGAGGAGGATTATAAAACAGCATATATAGTATAACATTCTTGTAAAAAGTATTTACACACATATATGCAAAGAGAAAGTCTGGATGGTCATATACACAATTATTTATAGTGGTTAATTCATGAGTTTTTTGGTTTTTGCTTAATCATACTTCTAAGTTTTCTAATTTTAATATATATTTCATTTTGATAAGGGATTTTATATGTTACCGAAAACATTTGAATTTCAGTAGAATTTGATATTATTTTCTCTAAAGATAAATGTATAATGTTATAGATAACTCTAAGATCTCTAAGAATGCCCTTTGGTAAGTTTCTTTTTTTTTTTTTCATTTTCTTGTTTTTCACCCTAGAACTTTATATTATGCTCAATTTTATTATTCTTTTGGAGAACATATGAAAGCATTTTATTTTGCTCTTATCCTAAAATTGAACTTAATATACTGTCTGACACTTAGATTTCTAAAATCATTCTCCACAAAATAGCACTAGTTTTATCTTTCAAACAACCGAAATCGCGAAAGGACAAACTTGCATTTAAATGTATTAAATGTTCAATTTATTATTTGTCTAACTGTTCTCCCTTCACAGACATATCTCACTTGCTGATAAACCCTTTGGAGACTCAGGGAAAGGAAATTTTTTTTTATATGTTCCCTTAAATTCTTTACTGAAATGGGAAAATAAACAAATGATTATTTAGAAGCCAGCAGCTTTAAACACCACTTGCTTTCTTGCACAAGATTTCATGAAACTATAAAAGAAGAATAATTATTCCTTCCCTTTCCCCTCTTCTGGGCACATCCCAGGTCTATATGTCCATTTACCCTATGATCTCAAACCCAGATAAGGCTTTGCCTGCCAGACAGATATTTGAGTAATCTTGATTATTGTGTATGTCAAGTGTATTATCTGGGTATTCTTTGGCTCAAGCCATCTTGACAGCATTTGGAACACTATTTAAAAATTAGTTTTAGAAATGTAAGGAGGAATGTAGATTAACATTACAGTCCCAAACCAGGGCCTTGTAGGTAGCTTAACTAGATTCTCATCACTCTGAAGTTTTCTTCTCATCCTTCTCTGACTCACACACCCCCTGCCAAAACTGACCTTTTATTAATAATTTTTACCTCAGCCCTAACAATAGCAAAAATAGTAAGAGCTAACATTAATGTGGTTAATCATGGGCAGTGTAAATGTGGTTAAGTGCTTTATGCATTGTGTCAGTTAAGATTAGTTTAGACTATGAATAACAGGAAAGGCAAACTAACTGTAACCTAAATACAAGTTTCTCTTATGTCAAAGGATCAATCCAGGGCTGATAGGGTCACCACCAAGTTGTCAGAGACATTGGCTCCTTTTCTTTTTTTTCTTTTCTTTCCTTTCCTTTTCTTTTCATTTCTTTTCTTTCATTTATTTATTTTTTGTTTATTTTTATTTTTTAACATCTTTATTAGATTATAATTGCTTTACAATGTGTTAGTTTCTGCTGTATAACAAAGTGAAGCAGCTATATGTATACATATATCCCCATATCTCCTCCCTCTTGCGTCTTCCTCCCACCCTCCCTATCCCACCCCTCTAGGTGGTCACAAAGCACTGAGCTGATCTCCCTGTGCTATGCGGCTGCTTCCCCCTAGTTATCTGTTTTACACATGGTAGTGTATATATGTCAGTGCTACTCTCTCAGTTCGTCCCACCCTCCCCTTCCACCCCTGTGTCCACAAAGTCTGTTCTCTACATCTGTGTCACTATTCCTGCCTTGCCACTAGGTTCATCAGTACCATTTTTCTAGATTCCATATATATGTGTTAATATACAGTATTTGTCTTTTTCTTTCTTACTTCACTCTGTATGGCTCCTTTTCTTGTGAACCTCCAGTATCTTCAGCATAGTCCTTCCAACTCATGGTCCAAGGAAGCTGCATAAGCTCCATCTGTTATACCCACATTTGAATATTCCAGCCAGCAGGAAGGAGGAAGGAAAGAAGAAGGTAACAGGTGCATGCCAGCTGTTTTTAGGGAGGTTTCCTGAAAGTGGTCATATAACATTTCTTCTTATTGTAGATATCCAAGAGCCTGGAAAACATAATACTTCATAGTATGTATTCCAGGGATCCCTGTAACTAGATAAAAATTGAGAGTCTTTTACTAAGTGATTACTGGTACAACTGGCCCCCATATGCAATAACTCCCTTGGCTTCACAACAGCCCTTTAAGCAGGTATACCTTAGCTCATTTTGACTTTTTTACAGGCCTTGATTCAGTGCCCTTGAGTTTGGATTAGTGTCTCTTAGGAAGGAGTCTGGTACCCTCAGTCTCTCCTTCCCATCACTCATGGGTGGGGCTCCTTCTATGGACTATTAGGCTTCTTTGATGCTGATTACATGCTGCTTCTTTGGGCCTACTTTCTGCCTCTTTCTTGATTGTCCTAGCTCTGTCATTTTATGTGGTCCTGCAGCATACATCTTCTTCATCCTGGTCCATCCTTCTATAACAGAGCCCTCATTATAGCCCCAGCTATGTTGCTTTCAGTAACAGTAAAAAGCATCAATGTTGATTTTGATACATATTTTAAATTATACAAATTTCAGTGAATATTTTCTGTTTACCATAAGGAAACAGGTAAGACGTAGAAATGGCAGCTTCTCCCTTTTGCTAGACTGTGACTTTGAGAATGCTACTTGATATCTCTGTGCTTCACTTTCCTTATCTATATAATGAAGATAACTGTGATGTCTGCATCATGGAATGGATGTGACAATTCACTAAGTTAATCCATATAAAACCATACCTGGCACTAAGCCCTTGGTGAGGATTAGCTAATAATAATAAGTATAATTACAAGCAAATTTATTGTAACAGTACTTATTATTTTCAGCTCCCTTTCTTATCTTTTGATTATGTTGTGGTTTTATGGCTTTTATTTAGTGACTGTCAGGCAGAAAGAAAGTTTGCTTCTTGTGAGGTTGTTGGAGAGATGGTCAGTAATCTTTTCATAAAATTCATGGCAATATTTTATCCTTAACTGATAAGTTTCTCTTAGAGAATTGGATTGGGTTTTCCATTGTTTGAGGCCTCTTAAATTTATGTCTGTCGGGGAATTCTAAAATAATTCTGGTTGCTAGTGAAATAAACTTGAGAGTCTTCAGAAAAAAAGAGCAGAAGTGATGCATGGGCACAATTGAGTTGCTTTATTTATTTAGGGTTTCCAGAGGTAAAAAGATTTTGATGAATTATCTAAATAGTAATTCATCCTTTTGTTCAAGGAAGGCATGGATCACATGAATATTAGATAATATCAGGGTCTCATTGGCTTCAGATTCCTGAAAACATTTTAACATTGGCAGGTCTAAACGTTTGTTCTTTGTATAAGTTAGAACTTGGGAGGAAGCAGATAACATACTCAAAGGAGTAATTTAGGAGAGTTAAATGAAGGCACCCTTTATAAGTGTGTGGCAGGGTTATGGCAATGAACTCAGGATGGTGAAAAGGCACCCAGGGACTAGAAGTGGAAGGAAGCTGTTGCACAAGAGACGTGAAGGTGTGTGGTATTGAGCAGGGAGAGTGATGGTCACGGTAGAGGGACCACTTGAAAGGACAAGTGGCTGTAGGTAGAACACACCTACTGCCAAAGCTGCTTCCTGGCAGCTTTTCTGACCTCTTTTCTCCCTCACTTTGATCTCTTGCCTGTGCCTCACATTGGCCCAGGATCCAGGTGATGCCCTTTGTAGAGGTCAGCCTCCTGGGGCATAGTACAGGGCAGAGAAAAGGAGAAAGGAGTTATGGAGAGGCCACAGTGCATAACTAGCCCACTTGCATCTTCAAGCTCAGCCCTGCCCCGTACTCTGGATCTTCATCATCCTGAACAGGCATAGTGTGCCTTAGGATATCAGTGCTAGTTATTCTGAGCTTAGAGACTCAGTTACTCAGAGCTGAGCTTCTCCAGGCAAGAGTCATTCTCCTTTCTCATGATTATCATTTATCATTTATCATTTCTGCATACTTGGTTTCTGAATTCCAGAGCAAGCCACTGTAAAAACTTGGCCTAGATTGCCTCACTTACAAAATCTTAGGGTTAGAGCAGCTCAAAAATTCAATTAAAAAAATTCTTTGTAATTCCTGACCTAAAGAAAAGGCCAACCATGAGTTTTCTGTATTAATAAGTCAAAAAGTCAAATTTAAACAAATGTTCTTTGATATAGATCTAAGGCAACTGTAAAACATTTGGATTTAATATAAGTAAATTTTGGGTCAGACCTGTTGCAAAAAGCTAGAAAGAGAGAATGAAATGGTAAGGTTATAAAAGGGAGATAAGAAGAATTGCTAAAAAAAACATCAGGGGTTGATGTAATGAAGCCTGAAAATAGATCAAGATAAGCCCCGCAGATGTGGGCCTTAGGAATCAGCCATCATCAGCTCCTGAGTTAAAATCAGAAATGCCCTGAACATTTATAGGTAGGAGTAAAGAGAAAAGAGTTCCTAGTTTGTATACTGTCTGCAGAAACACAAAATCTATTTATAAACATGTAGTTAAAACTAGAGATTGGGGGCTTCCCTGGTGGCGCAGTGGTTGAGAGTCCGCCTGCCGATGCAGGGGACACGGGTTCGTGCCCCGGTCCGGGAAGATCCCACATGCCGCGGAGCCGCTAGGCCCGTGAGCCATGGCCGCTGAGCCTGCGTGTCCGGAGCCTGTGCTCCGCAACGGGAGAGGCCACAACAGTGAGAGGCCCGAGTACCGAAAAAAAAAAAAGCAAAAAGCTACTAAAGAAATAAAACTCAGTATCATAGTTTAAAACAAGGTCAGAAAACTATTGCTCATGGATCAAATGGCCTGCTGTTTTACTACGGCCCCTGACGTAATTATATGGTTTTTGCATTTTTAAATGGTTTAAAAATTTAAAAGGCGAATAATACTTTGTGATATGAAAATTACATGATATTCAAACTTTTGTGTTCATATATAGTATTATTGGAACACAGCCCTGCCCATTCATTTATGCATTGTCCATTATTGCTACAATGGCCGAGTTCAGCAGTTGTAAAAGACACCATATGGTTCACAAAACCTAAAGTATTTATTATTTAGCCCTTGACAGAAAAAGTTTGTCTACTTCTAGTTTACATGATTCCATTAAAGTACATTTGTATAAAGAAAGAGATCTAGAATAGTATTTAAAACAATATTCTACTATCTTTCTATAATCTTTTAAGCAGTTTAAGTGCTTCCTTTTGTTCAGTTTGGCCTCAGAAATAAAGACAACAATGGTTAGAATCTTGCTGACACAAACATTCTATTTTAGATGAACTATGGTTACATCAGAAATATTTCTCTGAAAGAATTACTTCACTTGGTGTGACATTTCATAGACTATTGAGTCTTTGTTGTTGTTGTTGTTTGTTGTTAAGGGAAGACAGTTCTCTTCTTTCTTTTGGTGCGGTGGGAAAGTAACAAGCTTCAAGAGGAATTATCTTCCATGATGAGGAACTTGAGAGAGAGTATAATCAAAGCTGAAAGAGCTTGAGCACTCTGAGAAGCAAGGATAAAAGTTAGCAAATATAGTCTACTGTGAATAATTGCTGAATAAGAGAGTCTAGGAAAAGGAGTTAATGAGGTAAAATCTGTTAAACTTCAAAGTGCTACAAAATAATGAAAAAGGAATATCTAAGAGTTTTATGAAAGGAAAAAAAGGCTCTTATATCTTAATGCCAAAGTGGAACTGCGGTGAAAAAGACAAACTAGGTGCTGAGCTGTACACTATTGTGAGAACAGTGTGTGATAAATCGAGGAAGTTGTTGTAGCTTGTATGAAGGATGAAATCCACCCAGTATTTAATATAGTATCAGAATTCACCTTCAGTAAAATTTCAATGTGGTCAACAGATACTGTGGATATGACTTACTATGTACGTTTGGGTTCTTTCTCAAATAGAGAAGAAAGGTTTCATACCTGTGACAGAAGGCTTAGAAACCCAAGTAAGGCATTGTTATCTATCAGCTATAGTTTATTATCTAACCACAAATGAATTTAAATTTAGGTCTCATGCATTTAATTTATCTATTTTTGTGTGCATGTCTCTTGAGCTATGAATTCAGATATACTTTTGCTCATATCTATAAAACCTTTAAGAAAATGTTACCTAGGGAATTCCCTGGTGGCACAGTGGTTAAGTATCCACCTGCCAATGCAGGCGACACGGGTTTAAGCCCTGGTCCGGGAAGATCCCACATGCCTCGGAGCAACTAAGCCCGTGCACCACAACTACTGAGCCAGCACTCTAGAGCCCGTTAGCCACAACTACTGAGACTGCGTGCCACAACTACTGAAGCCTGCGTGCCTAGAGCCCGTGCTCTGCAACAAAGAGAAGCCACTGCAATGAGAAGCCTGTGCACCGCAACAAAGAGTAGCCCCCGCTCGCCGCAACTAGAGAAAGCCCACGTGGAGCAACAAATACCCAAAGCAGCCAAAAATGAATAAATAAATAAAAAGAGAAAAGGAAAATTATTTCTTAAAAAAAAAAGAAAATGTCACCTAATATTCTATGGAATGTGTCAACAATCAAGGAATTATTACATTGTATACTAGATAAAAGCTGGTCCTCAAGATCCATCTCTTCCTAAATGGTCTAAGAGAAGTGTGACCACTCATTATTGCCCCTGAGAAATCATGGTGGGGTACATATGGAAAGACATTTTTGTAAAATCAAGCAAAGTATAGCTGAAATAGAAAAAGATGAACCCAGGTAAATAATGTGGAAGGAGAAAGGAATTATCTGTTATTGAAAACATAAATTATTTATGACTGTAGGTATTCTATGCTATTAGGTAATCAATTCAATTCTTGTTTTTCATAATGGAAAAAACCTGAATTAGTATAAACATGAAAAATTTAGCTATGAATTTGTATTGCTATGAATAAGATTAAATGAATATGGTTTTCTTAAAGGAAAAATGTAATTGATTATTGGAGGTGAAATCTTCATTTTAATCACTTGTAACACACATGAATATCCCTTAAATTCAATATTGATTCATTATAAAAGCCTTGAATAAACATTTGTTAAACACTCCATATTCTTATATTTATAACTTTACTATAGAAGCCTTGTTTAAACATTGCATAAACTTGAATGTAAAGTATTGAATCTGTGTTAATGGTAAATGGTGACCATACGAACAACTTGAAGAAATTTTTAAAAGATCTTATTCTTTCATGGATGAAGCTATACAAATCATCCCATATCTATCTACTCTGACAATAGGAAAGCAACCTTGTTCCATTTGCCCTCTAAAGATGTCCCAGAACTTGAGTTTAAAATGAATATTTTTGAATACAACCATTTACTACTCCTGAATAGTTGTTGAAATTTTTAGAAAACATTTCTAATGATCTGTTCTCTATTTGGAGAAATGATCCTGAAATGACTGATTCCTTGGAATTTAGTGAGATTTTTTTTCTTTTCCTTCTACTTATGAAGGGGATGGGTAGAATATATTTGATTGCTTTGAATTACTCTTCTTTATAAACAAAGAAGAAATAAATTAAATCTTTCTATTTCCAGTAACTGGACTCCAAATACTTGACAAATGCCCAAATAAATATTGGGGAGTTCAACTAAGAGAATTAGTATTGAAATGTTCATACTTTTTTAGGCAGAACCTTCCCCTTTGCTAGCAGCAGCTACATAAACTCACTAATGGAATATTTTCTATATTTACAAATGCATATTTTGACGTGTTTATTGAAATGTTTTAAATTGTTCACATTTTGAAAAAGAAATTTTAATTCTAAATGTTTTAAATTGGGAAGATCTTTTAATTTTTCTCACCAAATTGAAGATAAACTTCTGAAACAAAAGAAAAGCAAGATAACATTTTCAGAATCGCAGAGTGAAGACTTCTGAAAATCCACACCTCCAAGAAGCATTAAGAACACTGGCAAAAAAAAAAAAGTCAAAATGTTCTTTTTCAGAGCTCTAGAAATTAACTAAAGGCTTGCAGCAGTCTGAGAAGTGTTTATCCAGGAAAACTGGCTGAATTTCATTAAGAACAGTGCGCTTTGTGGCATTTTAACTTTCCTTAATCCCATATCTCTCTCCCCAACTCTGTATGGTAGGCTTGAAAACCAGTAGCCTCATAACTGTGGTAGCTGAGAAAACCAATGTCATGGGGGAAGAATGGGTTTGGAGTATCACCAAAGTCTAATCCTTATAGAATGGTCATTATTTGACGTGTCTACCAGCTAGCTGAAAAGTTATATTGTCAGGGTTTGTCTTTATTTGACCTAACTCAGAGCTCCCTTTGCCTCATCCCCAAGAAAACTGTTGGAAATAATTGTTTAACACCACAGCTGCCAGAGGTGATGTTAACCATATGGTACTCATGAGAGGCTGGTCAAAAAACATAAAAGGAAAAACTGTGGAATGAGATGCCCATAGGAGGCTTTGAAAAGCTCCAACATATTTCTGAGAATTTAGGAATCCACATGTATATGAAGGACTGCTCACATGTCCAGGAAAGATGTGAAAAGGCCCTAATCTTTCATCTTTGGCTGAATTTTAGGCCCTGTGTGGATAGGAAGTTAAGGCTAAGACATTTATAAACTGCCTGCCAGAGCACTGAAGATGTGCCCCTGCATACACAAAGAGCCCCTCAGCAAAGGCTGGAAGATTTATTGCCTCAAAGAATTTAAGGAAATCTCTTTCAAATTATTAGCTGACCACTAAGCTAAATGATCAGATTTCAGTGGCTACAAACAACAAAGTATGAAGACTTTGAAATGTTTAAAGAAGGAGTCCAGGAAAGTCACCAAATAAACTAACAACAATAACAAACAGCAAATCATCCCTGGGGAGAAGGGAATCTGTTTTTCAGATTTTGCCACATTATATTATTTAAAATGTCTAGATACATTTTGAAGCATGCAAGGAAAGAAGAAAGTATGGCCCATATACAGGGGAAAAAAAGCAATCAGTAGAAACTGTTCTGAAGGAAGCATGGATATTGGACTTGGGCTTTAAACCAGCTATTAGACGTATGTTCAAATAACTAAACAACCATTTCTAAAGAATTAAAGGAAAGTATGAGAACAGTATCTCACCAAAAAGGGAAAAGCAATAAAAAATATGAATTACATCAATGAACCAAATAGAAGTTTTGGAGTTGAAAAGTACAATAACCAAAATGATGAATTTACTAAAGTAGCTCAACAGAGGAATCAGTTAGAGACAGTTTCATTCAGATTATCCAGCAGGAACAACTGAAAGAAAAAAATAATGAAGAAAAATGTAGAGACTTTTAGAACCGTGCAAAACCATCAAGCATATCAACATACGTCTAAGAGGAGTTCTTATTTTTATTTAATTATTATTTTTTAATTTATTTTTTGGCTGTGTTGGGTCTTCATGCTGTGCGTGGGTTTTTCTCTAGTTGTGGCAAGTGGGGGCTACTGTTCATTGCAGTGCATGGGCTTCTCATTGCAGTGGCTTCTCTTGTTGCAGAGCACAGGCTCTATGCACGCAGGCTTCAGTAGTTGTGGTGCACGGGCTCAGTAGTTGTGGCTCGCAGGCTCTAGAGCACAAGCTTGGTAGTTGTGGCGCACAAGCTTAGTTGTTCTGCGGCATGTGGGATCTTCCTGGACCAGGGATCAAACCCGTGTCCCCTGCATTGACAGGCATATTCTTAACCACTGCACCACCAGGGAAGCCCTAAGAGGAGTTCTTAAAGGAGAGAAGAGAGAAAGATAGAGAAAGAATACTTGAATCAATAATGGCTGGAAAATTCCCAAATGGGATGAAAAACATTATGGGCATACAAGAAGCTCAATAAACTCCAGCAGACTTCCAGTTTGGACTGGTATGGTAAGAAATGGAGAGAAGTCAACAGATTTGAGAGGTATTAAAAGGACTTTTGATGCATTAGATATTTAGTGTGAAGGAAGACTAGTTGTAAGAGATGACTCCACAGTGCTTTGTACCTGTCTTATGTAACATTTATGTTTTGTAATGTATTTGTTGACTCTTTACCCTCCCCTTACATTAGAATATTAGATCCTTGAAAGTAGTTACACTCTAATTTATCTTTCTTATGTGCTGAGGCACATTGCACACAGAAGACATTTTATGCATATTTGATAATGTGTTGGATTGAATTAAATAGAAAGCTTTCAAAAAACAATTCAAAACATTATTCTGCACAGCCAATAATTTAGGTGCTTCTAGCAGATATTATTATAGACTGGAATAAAACTAAGCAATTATTTATTTTACCTGGTTGTTAGGCAGCTACTGAGGCCAGGAATTGGCTATGCAAAATATACATAATTTATTGAACCTTGTTCAAAGACACGGTGAGCTGCCCAGCATACTTTAACTGTGTTTAACTTTATTGCTCCCTGGAGAAACATTTTATCATTGATTGTCAAAAAATGAATTTCATTAATACTGAGCTTATTTTATGATATCAATATAAATTTGGAATGTATAAAGCCATTAATTCAGCATATGCATCTAAACAGATGTTTCATATAATAAAAACGAAAATTAAGGAAGGGTCACTGTGCACATTTGGAATGGTCAAATTGGTTAAGTCATTATGAGAGGAAAAAAAAAGGATGCCTGAAACCTCATTCTACAGCTACCATTAAATTGCAAAAAGATGAACTCTGTTGACAAATCATTAGTGCTGACAATCTCTTACCCTCTTTTTCTTCCAACACATAATTATACAAGTACCTTACTTTTTTAAAAGAAAAGGTAAAAGCTTTAGGTACCAATAATATAATGTGAAATTCATTTTACCTAGGGGATTGCTCTTTTTTTAACGAAATATTTACATGTGTGTGGCTTTAGAAATAAAGCAGTGCAAATTTATAGTCGAGAAGCACTTCAAAATGCCATAGTTTCACTACATCACTAGAATAATTTTTAAGACTGTTTTGGATCATTTGCACCTATGACAATTATTTTGATAATCAGATTTTCTAGTTTCATGTCTAGGTATGTATTTCAATCATTTGTTTCTTTCCAGGGTAAGTTTCCCCTTTGATTAAAAATTTTAAAAAATTAGAAATGACCATATCCATGTAAGACAGTAATACATCCACTAGTAAAGTGTTAAAGCAGTATTTTCTTTTGTCTTCTTTGGAAAAGTAAAATAAAACTCTCTGTTTTTTGAAGCATTTGTTTATAAGGTTCTTTTCCTTGGAAAATGTATGTGAAGTAATTAGACCAGGAACCTTTAAAATTGACATAGAACGCCTTATTCAACACTTTGTGAGGCTGCTTTGTCATGAATTATATATGAATATGTCAGAGAAAACATTATTAATGTATAGTTAGAATTAAACCTATTAATTCTTGAATTATCACAGTATTCCTGGACTTCCCCTGGCTTCTAGCTGCTTACCATGTTAGCACTTGGAAGCACCTTTGTTATATATATAGTCAGATATTATTTTAAGCAGAGGGAATACTTAAGAAATCAGAGACACTAGATGATTCTACATTATGAGCAGCTGAGGGATGAGGAGAAGGGACAGAGGAAAAAAGACAAGGGCTGAATTTGGACAACTGGGAATTGAGATTGGGAGAAATGATTTAGGACGCAGTTTCTGTGTTAAGAAAATCAGGGTCAGGAAGAAAAGAATTCTCAGAATACTTGCTGTGCATTAAAAGCATTTATCTGTGAGAGATTGAGTAAAGAATTGGAGTATTTTAGTTACTTTTTCCCTGCATAAACCGTGATTCTCTGAATTAACACCTCATTGAAATTGGGCCATCCAAGACCCTTGGATTGGGGCTTCCCTGGTGGCGCAGTGGTTGAGAGTCCGCCTGCTGATGCAGGGGGTGTGAGTTCGTGCCCCGGTCCGGGAAGATCCTACATGCCGCGGAGCGGCTGCGCCCGTGAGCCTTGGCTGCTGAGCCTGCGCGTCTGGAGCCTGTGCTCCGCAACGGGAGAGGCCGCAGCAGTGAGAGGCTCGCGTACCGCAAAAAAAAAAAAAAAAAAAAAAAGACCCTTGGATTTATTCAGATTGCACATGCACACTCACATACATTCACATGCACAAACACATATACTAATATACCTATTTAGTTCATGATAACTACAAAAATTGTGTTTATGGGTGTATTTTTTAGCATACGGCAGCTAAGTTATAAAAATGGGTCTCATTATCCTCTAACCAAGATACTGTCGTTTGAGCATGCATCTACCTAGATGACCTCATTTATTTTGTCAGGAGCATCCATTGTTACATACGTAAAAGTAAAAGCCAGTTGACTCAGGAAGATGCCATGTGATTTTTACAGAGCAATCTAGAGAAAACATTGTGGGCCAAGACTAGACTTTGTGTTTCTCAGGCTCTTTCTAGGCATGCCAGCTTTATAATGGATGTTAGCCATGTCTTTTGTGTAAATATACTTCTGGTAGACATGAAGTCCTTTTATTCCCTTTCAGTGAGTGTATGAGGCAGTTAGCTGTGAGGAGTAGCTATAATAGTAGCTGGCTGGGTTTTCTTTGATTCTCTCTTCTTGCTCTTCCTAACTCACTATAAGAGCTTTTGGCAGTATCCATCCACCAAAAAATACATACAGAATTGGTTTGTATTCAATTGTACTAAGAACTCTGTGGAGAACTCTTAAATAGTATGAGGCATGCATGGAATTCTATTGAAACTCTTCTCCTTTATTACATGGGACCCCTCAAACCAAAGACTGATTGCTTTCTAAATTGTGCATTTGGGCAAGTAAAGTTGAATGGCTATATAGTCTCTTTTTCATCCACTTAGAAGTAATGGATAAGATCTTCTCAAAATGCGTACCTTCCTACACTGCTAATAGAGTGGTACATAGGTACAGCCTTCCTTGGGTTGCAAATGTCTGCTTGATTCAAAGCTTCAAAATTACCTTTATCTTTTGTGCCCACAATTCCACATTTAGAAATTTATTACAAGGTAAAAATATTGAAATAGTATTCAATGATGTATGCATAAGATGCTAATCAGAGTGCTATTTATAATGGTTTAAAAAAAGGGAAATGTTCAGATATCCAGTACTGATTAAACAGATTCTAGTAGACTGTAATATATCCATGCAAAGATATGCTAGATAATCATTAAAGTTTATCTGTGTAATGTTTTTATTGACCATGAAAAATGTTAAGATGTATTAATGGAAAAGAACGTTAAAAATAGTATAGATATTTTCTATTACCTAATTTTGCTTCTTTGTATTTTTTAAAATTGTATTACAACTAATAGAAGCAGACTCTAGTTAAGCAAAAGCGAACTTGTTAGAATAATGAGATCTGGCTTGGGATTGGTCTGAAGCCAAGAATTGGAGGGGTCTGGGAAATAGGAACCAGAGTAGCAGGAAGAGTCATAATTAGACAGCATCATCTCTGCTGCCTTTGCTGCTGTAACAAATGAACTTGTATCACTCTTATCCTTGCATCACTCAAGATTCAAATTCCCAGGAAAGGGAATTATTAGCCTCATTGATTCTATTTCCCAGGCCCTGGCAGGTTAGGGAAAAGTAAGGAATCTGAGACTATTCTACTTTCCACTTTTGGGAGTGGGATATAGTAAATAGGAATTACTTTTCCAATAACACTTTAAGCAATAGGAATAAAATAGTTTCTCCAGAGAAAATCAGAGTGGAAGGAGTAGATGCCTGACATTGCCCCACATGGCATACATCTACCACAATATTTTATCTTGAAAATAAAAAGTTACAGCCCACCAAAATACAACTTATTAGACATCTGTGGTATATCTTGCACTGTTAGTTGTTCAGAGGGTCAAAAATAAATATTATATTGTGCTTATCTTCCACAAAGAAACATCAATTTAAAAGTCTACTATAATAGGAGATAGAAATTATTTCCTCTTTTACAGGAAAATAGGATATGCATTATAACATCACTTATCAATATCTGTCTATTTATCTCAAGAGATCCACTGCCTCCTCTCCTGCAATTCATCTCTGAACTTGGAATAAAAATACTGTGTGTCATTTTTGATAATGACATCTCAGAAAAGCCTTGCTAAGCTATATCATTTTAACTCTTCATTTGAAAGGAAAGTCATGTTTATGGAAGCCATAAAAGACAATTGATAGAAATGTAGTTTTGCTAACATCATTTGAAAGTAACCCTAAAATATTTTCACCATCTGCTATGTTGCAGAGACCATGAGGTATTCTCCAAGAAGATCCTCTACATTTGGCCTTGAGAACCCTAGTCGATCTGTTCTGAATTAAAGCTAAACTAGTTATAGTACCTGGGTACTTGTTTCAGAGCCAATATTTTTTTAGGATGCAACTGCAAGGTTGGTGTGATTTGAGATGACTTTTTTTGTCATTGGGTTTGATGTAGTATAAACTTAGGAATATAATTGAAGGTAGAGTGGAAGTTAGAGTTTGAGTATGCAATGAATCTCCATATTTTTGCTTATCTTTTGCCTTCCTTAACTGTAACATGGCTATGAAAGACTTGCAGCTAAATAAAACCTTTTACCAATTAGTAAAAATGTATTTGCTGTAAGCATTGATGAAAATGGCTTTGAAAAAAGGTTACTTTTAAGTGTCATATATTTTGAGTCTCTGAAGCTTCCTAGATATTCATATTTTCAAAAATAAACAGTTTCTAACAATTTATGTGGTTATATTTTTAATTTATTCCCTTCTGTATTAGAAATAGTTGTTTTTCCCTGAAACTCTTTTATGTTAGAATGTATGGGAGCAACATTTTAAATGTATAATTATGTTCACTGTTATCATTTTGATTTTCTAATCCAGAGGAATCTGATATAATTCTGACAGAGTTCTGTGGCAGATATTTGTAGCCTACCTACCAGCTGACTCTTACTCGTTCATATAGAGTGCTGAGATCCTTTGTTCTTGGGGAAGGTGTTCTCAGGCTTTCCTCATCCCAGGAGATAAATCATGATTGCTTTAAGCCAATCATGGTAATTCCATTCCCCTTTGTTAGTGATATATCTGGGAGTGGACATGTGACCCAGTTCTGGTCAATGAGACATAATGAGAAGCCTTCTTGGTAGCTTCTGAAAGGGACATTTTTACTCAGTCAAAAAAGAGAGGCTCCAGGAGAGAAGGTTCTATTTTCCCTGCTACTTCAATCCTACTATTACTGTGGTTGCAAGAGGATTTGATATTTGGAGTTGGAGCAGGTATCTTACAACCATGAGGTAAAATTCTACAGAAAAATGTGGGAATAAATAACAGAGAGATAGAATGAGCTTGAGTTCCTGATGACTTACTTGAACCACTATGCCAAACCCTGGAACTGACAACCTTCAGAGTTCTTGTCATATGAGAGAATCAAGTATCTTTATTGATCAAGCCACGTAAGTTGAGTTTTCTTTATATGATAGCTGAAATACACTAATAGATATAGATCCTAAATATCAACCGAATCATACTACAAGTGGTCTTCAGATTTCATGTTTGACTTTCCAGTAATGCATACTTTGATACCCTTACGTTGATTTTTACACACTTGATGCAACTTTTCATGCTTCAGTTAACAAATATTTTGAGTTACTATATCACGATGTTTCTTTTTCCTTTTAGCCAAACATTTAAACAGTGTAAGCAATGTTACATATCAAAACTTGTGTGATTATTTGAATATTTTATTATATTTCTCCTCATTTTACCAAAATGAATAGAAAGGAGAAAACTGAAAGCATTAGAAATAACTTGTGAATAGAAATGTTGATTACATAAGCTCAATATAATTGAGATAAACATGAAATAATTAGATGTGCCATTATACGTGTACTTTTCACCTTAATCTGATGTCTGTTGGGCTAAGTCTAGTTTATTGTGTGTTCAGTGATGAAGTAGAATTAAGCAGAAAGTAATATATATTATGAAATATTGGTACATATATTAAAATATGGTGTTTAAAGTCAAGGAGTAAATAGGTACTTTATGATGATATTTAGCTGTCTAAAATTGGAACTCCCTTTTGGTTGTTATTTTAACAAAAATCCTGTTGAACATTCATTATATGCTCAGGTGTTGGAGATCTAGTAACAAACAAGATAAAATATGACCCCTCTTTTCTTTGAATTTGTAACCTAGTGGGGTTACAACATGAACTATATGTGGAACAGATTACATATATAGAATTATCTAGCTGGGTGTTACGAAGAATTGTGCATTATTGTCTTTATTGTAAAAGCAGACCTTGCCTAGTCTGTGGGAATGTGTGAAGATATATCTGAGGAAGTGGTATTTAAACTGAAATTAAAAAGATGAGTAGGAATAAGATCAAAAAAAGGGAGTTAAGAGGAAGAAGTTTATTCTAGAAAGAGAGAGGACAGATCTGAAAGCTCTGAGATAGCTAAGAGACCTGGAAGAAATCTAATGTGGCCGAAGAATCAGAAAAGAAAGGGGAGAATGGTGCCAGCTGGGGTTGGAGGGGCAGCAGGGCTAGGATCATGCAGGTCTTATGTCTAAACATAAATTGGGAACATGGAAGAGTTTTAAGGAGTGCAGTGTCATGATTTTGTCTTTAAAAGACTCCTTGCAGTGTAATTTAAAGTGTGGACTTCCCTGGTGGTCCAGTGGTTAAGACTCCGTGCTCCCAATGCAAGGGGCCCAGGTTCAATCCCTGGTCAGGGAACTAGATCCCACATGCCGCAACTAAGACCCAGCGTGGCCAAACAAATAAGTATTAAAAAATAATAATAATAAAGTGAATTTGAGGGGATCAAGAAGAAGAAGAAGGCTAGATATGAGATTTCTGTAGTAGTCCTCATGAAAGATGAAGGTGTGAAGAGAGTGGAGGCAGAGAGAAGTGGACGGGTTTAGGAAATAGAATTAAGAGACTTGATCTTTAAAGGAATGAATGTATAATTTATCATCCAAACTGGAAATATTTGATAATAAAAAATTGAGTCCCAGTTAAATAGGCATTAGCTAGGACTGTGTTGGGTAAAACAGGACGTATGGTCACCCTGGACATAGGAGTTAGTGGAGAGCAAGGAGGGACGAAATGTAGAACCAAACCCCCTTTAAACATGTAAATTTCTGACAATAATTACCTTTGGCCCTGGCCAATCTCAGGAACCATTTAAATTCTTACATTGCATATTAATTTATGGAATAGAAGACATTAGACTCCAATAGCTCATTTTTCTGGTACTTTGCCATCTTCTGCTTAGACTTGGCCTCAAGAGTTTAATTTTTCAGGATAAAATCGTGGTGCTTATAATGTTTTAGATGACATGAGCAAGCTCTTTTTTTTTTTAATAACATGTCTCTTAGCCCTTATTTTTTGAGTCTCTTTGACTCTGCTATGGAGAAGTCTGTGTCAAATGCATTAGTGATTCTTTTTCTTAGGTGTGACTGTCATTTAGGCGTCAAATTAAAGACCATTCAACCGGGGCAGTGACAACTATAGAATCTAGCCTTTAGCCAGCCTCGTCTCTAGAGGTTTACAGGGCAGCTGCCGAGAGTTTCACTTAATTATATAGATTTACAGAGCATTCCTGCCTTTGTATACTGTCAACGATTAAAGGTAGTCAGCCTGTCGTGCAAAGACTACTGCTATGCCAACTACTTCTCTTCTTTCATCTCTCTCTGGTCTCCTATACATAATCACACTCTGCTAATTGTACTCAAAAATACTTTTCCTCTTATTCTCTCTTCTATTTCCAGGTAATTAATTAAGTTTTAGAAAAAAAAACTAGTTTTATTTTTGTGTTTGGATTTTTTCAGCAAATAGTGTCTTCTAGCTAATTCTCTAATTGTTGATAGCATCAGTTTCTATGATTTAACTTTCTTTTACATCAACTGTATAATAGTCTTTACTGCCAGAAATAGAAAGAAAACCTCATTTTAAAAGACAGTGGATATCACAAAATATATATTAGAATCAACTAACTGAAAATAATTTGAAGGGTAGTATGCTTTAGAAAGAAAATGGCAATAACAGCCTTCAATCTGCCAAGGAAAGTACTAAATCTGATACACTATAAAAGATCTTCAGTTAAGTAGAGGATGATTCAGTGTCTTGATAACTTTGGAAGAGTCATATTTTCCCAAGTTTGTAAAAAAACTTGGTCTTTCTGTTATTATATCTAGGAACACTTTCAATTAACCCATGTTATAATAAAATTAGTGCTAAAGTTCATTAAACTGTAAGGTCTTGATATTTATTCTAAATCATCAAGGAAAAATCCATGTATACATTTATTTACTTATTCAGTATGTATTGTTTGAGTACCTTCCCTGAGTCAGACACCATGTTAAATGTTAAAGGAACGAAGATGGGTAAGATACTCTCCTGCCCGCCTAGGAACTTGCAGTGTAGTGTATTATAAACGAATAGGTACAATTAAGTGTTGTACATGTTCTAGTAGAATCTCTAAAGGGTACAAAGGAATGGCTACTTTAACCCATATGGTCAGAAAATAGCTATATAGGGAAGTGATGCCTGGCAAGTTATTTCCATAAAATGATGGGGCAAAAATTAATATATTTCTGTTGAGTGTTGTTTGACCTAATATTACAACAAGACGCCCAAATACAGTGACTCAGAAAAGATGGTGTATTTCTCTCCCACAGCACAATACAGAAATAGGCAGTCCAGTGTACATAAGCACCTCTATTGCATAGTTTCTTTGGGGACCAGATTCTATCTGTTTTGTAGTTTCACCAACAATTAGTGTTTATGGATCATGTGGGCTGCAGATCCATATTCTTGAACCAAGGAAGTGGGACAAAGAGGAAGCAGATTTGGGCTTGAAATTAGTATATGGGTATTTAAACAAAACACTTCATCTCTTTTCTCTGCTAGAAAGATAAGTGTGTTCAGCATTCTAGGATCTGGTTCAGACACTTGGTTAAAACCACCTCTGTGGTCTCACGCAAGTCATTGAACTTTGAGCCTTAGATTTCTTCTCTCCAAAATGAGAGGTGTGAATAACCTCTTTTTTTTTTTCTGTGCTAAAAGCCTTATAACTCAGTATGTAATGTCATGTTCTACTTAGTTATATTAAAATGAGAAAGGTATGAACAGAGTTCTACCACTCGACCTTCAGCAGAAATTTTTCCTATAGTGAGATGGAATGACTACAAGTGTTCTTTGAGTACAAAGAGAACATTCTATGTTGATTCCTACCTATATTGTATCACCTATGACACTCGCACTTTGCTGTTGGCTCGAAAAATAATTTCTCATCAAAAATTTCAAGACTGACATTGTTAAAGCTACATATACAAGATGTTCTTAATACTTTTGCTTGAATACATTTGATTCAAGGAGACTTGATGTGATCTTTTGGCCAGAACACCATCTAAAAATGAAACTCAATTTAAAATGTAGACAATTCTCTTAGCCAAGGGATATGTGACAAGAAACTAGTGTCTTGATAAGAACTTTAGTCCTTACTATGTACCATTTTGACTTTTTAAAATAGAACTTATTATTTACAGACATGGTTCTCTTATTGGCAGAGGGTTGGCTTGTGTTGGCTTTTTTTGATTTAAGGAGCAGAAGGAAGTGGATTAGTGTGGAGAGATGTTTAGCATAGATAAATAGGGATGGTAATATTCTAAAGGAATTTCAACTGTCTGATTTCAGTGACAAATCCTAAAAAAGATAGGCTAGCTTTATTGGCTCATTTATCAATTAAAAGTAAATAAATAAAACCACGGCTCCTTCTCCCTAGTTGACTCTTCACGCTTTCTGATACTCACTGTCTACTGATGAAGGGACTTAACTAGCTGACCACTAGAGGTGGGAGATTTTTGTCTAGAGGGGAAAAATCTATGGGTCAGTGTGAAGATTCATGATGGATAGCAGAGCAGTTTACACTTTGTAAAGCATGTCTTCTTACAATATGGAAAGTAGTAATCTATTTTGCTAAACTCACTGGAAGAAGCTATGTATGTTTGATGAGACAATATATTTTCTAAAAAAAAAAGTAAAGTTCTTTTGTAGCTGCAGTACAGTTTTGATTTGGCTGACAATAATATGGAGTAACTGGAATCCAAAGGAATCGTAAACCCAGTTGTACATTTGTTGGAAACACATTTTCTGGAAGAGCAAATTGTAATAATTAAGTAGGTGAGCCACACTGCCTTATCAAGCCAGTCCTATATAAAAAATGGGTGAAATGAAGCCAAGACAAAATGAGTTTTCTCAGTACACCCTATTGCCGTTTTTGCAGATTACTTTTAAATTTTAGATTCAGGGGTTGTAGACTGATCCAACTTGAGTCTTTCACTTGGAATTTATCAGGCAGCATAAGGAAAACATACTTAAGCATCAAGCTTTACAAAACAAGAGAAGAAAACAGATGAATCCTAATTGACCTTCACCAAGTTGTTTCTTTCTTTTCTGAGTTTGTGAAAAGAGTTGAACTATATACTCCTTTTTATTAAGATAGGTATTAGCCTCACCAAAAAGTCAGAATAGCCATCTTTTCGTTGCACTCATTGTTCTTCCAACCCTTGTGAGAAAGTAGATAGGGAGTAATAAGAATAGGGAAGCAGGGATGACAGAGAGAGGAGCCAGAAGGAGTTTCCTGACTGAACAGTGGTGCAAGGGTGCACTTAGATTTTTTTTTTTTATCATAGACTTATAAATGGATTTTTTAAATAATTGAAAAATTTTGGAGCAGTTTTAGGTTTTATAAAAATTGAACAGAAATTACAGAGTTTTCATCTCTTGCATTTTTCAAAAGACGAGTTAATGTCTGCATTTTTATTCAGTGAAAACAAACTATCTTATATATAGTTTTTCAGGTATTCACCACAAGAACCACCACATTTTTTCAAAGTCAGCTATATATGGTCTGTGATGTTTGTATTTTTTTCTTTTTATGTTCCAATAGCAAAAATGGCAATGTGTAGACCTAAAGCATAGGGTGATACAGTTGTGGTCAACAGTGAGCCTATAGTATGGGCTGCACAAATATAGTCAAATCTGGACCAATAGAATAGGCTATACAGTTGTAAATAATCATGGGCCAATAATAGGAATGCTACAGTTATAATAAGTCATGGGCCTAGAGTATGGACTGTGCATTTGTAATCAATTGTGAGCCAAAAGTACGGCATTGGACCAAATATTATGAAAGAAGCTAGGAAGAAGGGACCTAACCTTTTCTTGGACACCTGGTTTGTGCCTGGAAATGTCTTGTGAACTTTCCATGTTATTTTTTTAATTCTCACAGAAATACTATGAAGTAGGTGCTATGATTCCTATGATGAAAAGAGGGAAGCTAAGGGAGGTTAAATAGCCTTCCCCAAAACCCCACACATATGTGGGACAATACGTGAATGGCAAAGACTCTACTCTTTCCACACCATCATCCCTTCTACTCCTGACTTCATTTGTCCAGAGATGGCAACTGTGTGGCATTCCAGGCCAGTAGCAAACCTTCACAATTGATCCCAGAGCATTTTTCCATCCCCAATTTGGCTGTGAATTCCTTCTCTTCACCGTACTCTAGCTAGCCATTATTAATCAGCTATGATTGGCATATAAAGTAGAACCTATTTGTCATCCCTAATCTTAGTCCCAGTGAATAAATTCTATGTCTTTAATAATTCCTTGCCTTCATCAAATCTTCCTTTTTTCCTCTTTTCAATGTTACTTCAAACAAACATCAGTGCTAGCTTGAGCAGGTCCTTTTTTGGGTCTCTGAACGTTTGATACTTGTTGGCCTGTGCTATCCTAAACATTAGAAGACGTGTAACTACAATGTGCCTCCAGATACCCTTCAAAACATTTCTCCTTAACCTGTGTGACAAATAATCAATTCTTCTCAGTCTCTTTTGAGCTTGTATGTAGGAGCGGAGTGTTTTATAATGGAAGACCTGAGAAGAATATACTTTTTCCTAACAGTTCTCTAAGCAGCCCTTAAAGCACATCTCAGAAGTAAGCATCGACAACAACATAAATTTTGAGCTTGCTCTCAGTTTTATACCATGTCCAGCAACATCTTTTTGAGGACTCATGGTGGCATAGGGCCTCTTACTTAATGGATTTTAAAATGCAGTTTAGTCCCTGAATAATGTCTCATCCTCCTCAAATGAAAATACAAGCTGAGTAACAACATTTGTTATGCAAATACCACTTAAAGCCTCCTGAAATACACAGTTAGTTAATAGTGTATTTGCTATAGGACTGTGGCTTCAGGATAATCCCTGCCTAGTCTCAACCATGTGGCATCCTTTAAAACCCATCTCTGATATAAATTCTGGAGTCATCATTGGCTTTAGAATCCATAGAAGATATTATTTTCCTTCTTTTAACTTAATTGTTATTTTATTTAAGCTCTTGTTGTAAAGAAGAGACTCTCAAGTTAGTTCATGTAATGGGATTTTTTGCATTCACATAGAAGCCTGGAAATAACTAAATCATTCAGCCTCAGTCAGGCAGGAAACATTGGAAAGTCAAGCCCCAGGAAGGGTGGACCTGTAGGCTAAATCAGGCCACAGGGTCTTCACTCTTGTGCTTCACCATTACCTGAAGTCAATTACTGTTTTGGCCTTTTCTTTCTTTGTAAATTAGCTACATCAACCCCCATTCCGCATATTTAACTGACTCCTGGCTTCTGCTTCCTTTTAATTTCTGCTTTCTCATAACTTAGGCGTATACATGGCCTATTACAGTCTCTGCAGAATTCTGCATTATATTTTTTCTTTCAACTTCAACTCTGCCACTATTGTCAATTCCTCATGTATCCTTATTTTCCTGAGAGTGAGAATCTAATTAACCTAACATGCAAGTATTAAGAAGAAAATAAATATACATGGCCTATTACAGTCTCTGCAGAATTCTGCATTATATTTTTTCTTTCAACTTCAACTCTGCCACTGTTGTCAATTCCTCATGTATCCTTATTTTCCTGAGACTGAGAATCTAATTAACCTAACATGCAAGTATTAAGAAGAAAATAAAAGGCATCCGTAACCTAAATATTTAGAGACAACTGACATTTTTATATTTGCACAATTCCTTATAGTTTATTTTTAAAAACATATGTACATACAAAAGATAATTGGATAAAATGGGGCCAAAACTGTATATAGTTTTCCATTCTCATTTCACATTTAACTTTATCTCATTGGCATTTTCCAGTGACATTAAACGTTACTTTAAAATGTGTCTTTTAATAGCTATACCTTGAAAACCTTAACTTAAACATTGTCTTGAAGATTTTCTGTTTTTTCCTTTCTTATACTTAGATATTTTGGCTTAACAGTTTCACAGAGAGCCATCATTAATTTTGTAGCAGGATAGAGAAAGGGCATTGATTTCTTCTCCTTGGTTCATCATGTTCCCTGCTAATGCCATCTTCTGCTGAAGATGAAGGTTCTCCAGCCACTGGTTGAATCCCAGCAACACCTCATACATTACTGCATTAGATACACAACATAGAATTGACCTATGCCATGCATGAAGTATTGATGATTTCCAATAAATTCACTAGTGAGCAAAGGTAGACATATTAATTTTTAATTTAAAATCAGAGAGTACAGAGTGAGCAACATGCTGCTTTGGCAGAACTGATCAACTAAGTTCTTTACACTAAGATCAGTGGCTTTTCTTTCAGGAGCATACAACTATGAAAACTATGTCTTCCTTTACATCTTATGGAATTTTATTGAAAGGTAAAAGAATGTCATAAACTTAAATATAAGTTATTCTGATTGTTAAACATCACAGACATCAATATAAATAGTCTAATAACCAAAGTGCTTGGAGAACAAAGAAATGTATTACTTAATATTATGGTCAGCCTTAGTTTAAAGAAAAACAACTAAATTTGATTCAGTTAACATTTATTTAGCACTGACTATTTCCCAAGCACTCTGTTGGATGCTATTGTGTTTATTAAAGTATGTTTCTCTCTGACTCTTCACAGCAATTATATCGAGTGTTACTATTGTCTCTATTTTATAAATAAAGATACTGACACTGAGAAAGTATTTGCACACATGACTATAAATGATAGAATTTTAATTTTAACCTATACTTTCTCATTCTGGGTCCATTCATTCACTCAGAAATATTTACTGAGTACCTACGGCATGTTGGAGATGGTGCCAGCCACTGGGAATACAATTATGGACATACAAGGTCCATTCCTCATGGGATTATAGTCCAGTGGGGAAACTTAAAAAACATTAAAAGTGAAATCTGCAGAGAAAGACAGATACTGTATGATATCACTTATTTGTTAATTCTAAAAAAGTCAAACTCATAGAAACAGAATAGAATGGTGGTTACAAGGGGCTGAAGGGTGGGAGAAGTGGACAGACATTGGTCAAAGGGTACAGACTTGCAATCAGAAGATGAATAAGTTTTGGAGATCTAATATACAGAATGATGTTTATAGTTAATGATACTATATTATATACTTTAAAGTTGCCAAGAGACTAGATCATAAATGTTCTCACCACAAAGAAAGAAATGATCACTTTGTGACTTGATGGAGGTGTTACTTTGGTGGTAATCATAGTGCAGTTTGTAAGTGTATCAAATCAACACCTTGCACACCTTAAAATTGTACAATATTAAATGTCAATCATATCTCAGTTAAAAAATAGTTGTGTTACAAAATAAAGCTATAGTGATTATTAACTATGAAAACTGACCAAATGTTTCTTTTGCTGTAGTATAGTTACCGCCCAGCCTTTCACTTTTTTTTTTCTCTCTCTTTTTTTTTTTTCTTAATTGGGATATAGTGGCTTTACGATGTTGTGTTAGTTTCTCCTGTACAACAAAGTGAATCAGCTATATGTATACATATATCCCCTCCCTCTTAGACCTCCCAGCCCCCTGCCCCCATCCCACCCGTCTAGGTCACCACAGAGCACTGAGCTGAGCTCCCTGCACTATACAGCAGGTTCCCACTAGCTCTTTGTTTTACACATGGTAGTGTATGTATGTCAATCCCAATTTCCCAATTCATCCCACCCGCCCTCCCCACCCTCCCACCCCTCAACCCTCCCAGTGTCCAAACGTCAATTCTCTACGTCTGAGTCTCTATTCCTGCCCTGCAGATAGGTTCACCTGTACCATTTTTCTAGATTCCACATACATGTGTTAATATACAATATTTGTTTTTCTCTTTCTGACTTACTTCACTCTGTGTGACAGACTCTAGGTCCATCCACCTCACTACAAATGACCCAATTTTGTTCCTGCTTATGGCTGAGTAATATTCCATTGTATATATGTTCCACATCTTCTTTATCCATTCATCTGTCGATGGACATTTATTTCTCCTGTTTATTGGGTAATTACTATGTGGCAGGCACCATGTTAAACTTCATGAGAGTTATTTAATTCAATAATCTCAACAACCCTAAGAGCCAAATGCTATAATTATCCCCTATACATTCATAAGGACACTGAGGATTAGAGAGGTAAAGTAATTCACCCAGGAGCACAATGTGGGAGCTGGGATTTGAACTCACATCTGTTTGGTTTGAAGACCCTTTTGGTCCACCACAATGCGATTTAGTCATTAGTGCTTCATGACCATTTTTCTGGTATTATACATTCATGACTTTTATAATTTTTTTAATATCTTTATTGGAGTATAATTGCTTTACTATGTTGTGTTAGTTTCTGCTGTATAACAAAGTGAATCAGCTATATGTATACATATATCCCCATATCCCCTCCCTCTTGCATTTCCCTCCCATCCTCCCTATCCAACCCCTCTAGGTGGACGCAAAGCCCTGAGCTGATCTCCCTGTGCTATGCGGCTGCTTCCCACTAGCTATCTATATTACATTTGGTAGTGTATATATGTCCATGCCACTCTCTCACTTTGTCCCAGCTTACCCTTCCCCCTCCCCGTGTCCTCAAGTCCATTCTCTACGTCTGCGTCTTTATTCCTGTCCTGCCCCTAGGTTCTTTTTTTTTTTTTTCTAGATTCCATATATACGTGTTAGCATACGGTATTTGTTTTTCTCTTTCTGACTTACTTCACTCTGTATGACAGACTCTAGGTCCATCCACCTCACTACAAATAACTCAATTTCATTTCTTTTTATGGCTGAATAATATTCTATTGTATATATGTGCCACATCTTCTTTATCCATTCATCTGCATGACTTTTATAATTTTTATCTTCTCCCTTTTCATTATTCATTTACCTCCCACCCCATTCATTTACTACCTGTTCCTTTCAGAAAAAGTTTGCTGACCTCTGCTCTAGTGCTATCCTTTGTAATCACTAAACTGTAATGTATTTTAGTTGATATAGTGTGTAGTATGGGCAAAATTAGAAATGACAAAATATATGTGGGTTAAAGGGTGATAGTGTTACCCACGGATGACTGTGGTACTTCATTTTTGATGCTTTCCTGTTAGGTAGGTACCTACTTACCTCTTATCACCTGTGTTTTCCCTTCTATGTAATGCTTTTCTGCTTTCCTAGAACCTAAACTTCTCTACATCTATTTTCTAAAATTATGTTTCCATATCTTTACAGTTTTCCATTAAGTGTATTTGTTACCCTGGGATAAGTTATTCATGTTAAAAAGTAACTCTACTGAATGCATCATTAGTAAGATAGTTGGGTTTTTTTTTCCCTATATAGCATACAAAAACTTGAAATAATGGTCATGCCTGTATAATCTATAGCATAAATCTCTGAACTGAAATTGCATCCTACTCCATTTTCCTTCGTCCTCTGCCCTGTTGTTCTCTAAGTTTCTCTCCCATTTTCCCTCCTCCTACTTCTTCTGCTTTTATCATTTCTGTTTCTCCTAAAAGTATATGCATTATATATAAGATAAGCTAACATTCTGAGAAACACATTTTCACTCTATTTTAAATTTGATTAAAGTACAATATATGTGATAAAAAATTTAATAGAGTAGATACTATTTGTCTAGTTACTTAAGTCACCTGCACATTCATGGATTAGCAAACAGCACCAGGGCAAGTGAAAATCCTATCTCCCATCTTCTTTCCCTACCACTCCTGTGGCAGTGTCTCCCTATCATACTTTACATGCTGTTCAGATTTCGGTGCATTATTGTTGAAGTTTATCCCAAGATTTGTGCATAAATACTTGTGAAACCAGGTAGAAAGATATGAATCAATTCTCAGGAATACAGAGTTGAGAATGTGCTGCAGCATTAATACAAATGAATGCTACATCTGCATATTCACTGAAATACACTAAGACTGAGAAGGTAGTAAGTTAAAGTTAGAAGAGGTAATGTTGGAAGGGAGGGCTGAGAGGAGTTAATAAAACACATGTGTGGGTCCACTGCTAGACTGAGACTGTCTAAGAAGTAGCATCAGATTGCTAAATATTTCAAATTACTTTTCTCTTTTGAGAATGTCATAGGTTTACATACCTGAAAAAAAAATAGATATACCCATAGTCAAGGCAGTTTCTTAAATCTGTTATTCATCCAATCTGTACATTATTCTACCTTTTTTACCTTTAAAACAACATAAGGTGGTACACTAAATTTAGGTTTCCACAATACAAATTACAAAGCATTTCTGGATATATTTCAGAGTATTTTGGAGACCTCAGTTAATGTTTTAAAACCACTAAGTTTCCCACTAAATATCTAACTTGTAACATTTCATAATCTCTATTTCCTCATCCATAAAAGGTGAGGGTTGGACCATGTCACCTCTAGGGGCCTTTAAGCCTTGATATTCTATGTTTCTGTCTATATAAAATTCAGATAATCATGTATACTGAGCACAATGTCAAGCAGTAGAAATTTAAAATATGTTCTGTGAGTCTGAAAAATAGTTTTAAGAACAACGCTAGGAAACATTTTTAAAACAAGCAACAAAAATGAAAACAAAACTGGCATTACCCAAGGATAACCTCTTCAGATTTCTGAAATGGTATTACCTCTTTAATGTACAGTTTGTAGTCTCACTTCTTAGGAAGAAAAACATAGAGAAAAAACAATGGTCAGGAATATGAGCAGAAGGCAGAATTTAAACCTGGAAAACAATTTGTCCATGAAACTTAATCCTGAGGGAAACATGGGTTTGAAAGGAATTGCATACTATATTTTAGTGAGTGCATACTTCTGTCTGTGAACTATTTTAATAAATACTCATGAATAGCATGACATGTTACTCTTCTTAATAATTACATATACCATGATTTCTTTGAAATATCTAGTTATTAACTTAGCTGCCATTGCCAAGGTCGTATATAATTAAGCTGAAAATGTTAAACAATGGTATTCACTTTTCTCATCTATCCAATTAAAAGGAGAGGATTGTTAAACACTGGAAGAAGTGCCTCTGAGGAACTTTTTATATCTCTTATACTCTGTGCAAGTATTGAACTGAATATCTGAGTGAATTCTAATAGACAGGAATTATTGTAATACAAGATACTCAAAGATTATTTTGACCTTGAAGGGAGAATTTTTAAGAAATACCTTTTGAATTGTGACAATCTTGAATTTTCTAAATTAAGATTGAGGTCCTTTCAGAAATTTGGAGTTAATACTGGCCTATATACTAATTCACTACAACACATCTATCTGTACATAAAATTCTTAATAAACCAGAGTGCAGAGGACTGCCTTTTAATCAAAAGATTTTGGACCTGTTGTATTCTTTAAGACTTAATGTCTGAGATTAACATACGGGCAGTCCTTTTTATCTCCTAAATTTTATCGTTTTTCTTGGTTATAAATCAGCCTCAGCCATCATTCCTCTCACTTGTTAGTCTTTCTGTAGCTGATTCAGTGTAGCTAGTAAACTAGAAGGAACATTATCCTGTTACTCTCATTAAGTGGCAGCAACCCTAGGATACCAGGACCAAAGATGTTAAGTGTCCAGAGATAAACAGTTTTATGAACATAAGAAAACAATAGTATATAGTTGGCATGAAGTCCTAGGAAAACTAAAACTCTGGAAAATAAAAGCAAACTCTAAGTTCGTAGTTGCATGTAATGTTCTAGAAGAATTCCCCAAAGTTTTTTTGTTTTGTTTTTATAATTTTGGGCATATGCATTTGTACATATCCTTCTGGCTGGAATATTATGTATATAGTCAATATGGCTGGAATATTGTATACAATAAATAATAAGTACTCTGGGGCCGTTTGCAAGAAAAGTGTGCTCTATAGACCAGTTTGTTGGTCTTGTCCTATTCCTTTTGTATATTGTTTGTATATATAATATAGTATACGTATGTAGTATATACAGTTAGTATCTGTATCATCCAACATATTAATACAGTGGCTTTCACAGGCAAGTACTTGATATAAAGTGTTTACTGAGGTGACTAATGCCTAAAGATCATTGGTTGGAATTGCAGGCCATTAAACTCTTAAGGAATCTTATCCATTCATTCAGCAAATATTTATTGTGTGAGTTGGGCACAGTTCTTGGCACTTTTGCAGTATCAGTAAACAGAGTAAAACCAAAACAGAACTATGCCCTTGCAAATTTTATGTTTTAGTGAACCTAAAGTAATCCAATTTCCCATCTTATGACTCTATATTACCCAGATTGATAGTATTCTAGGTGTAGAGAACAGCAGAAACAATGAGTTGGAGACAGGAAAATAGAACAGTATGCAGTTCAGGTCAGTTCAAGCATAAAGATAGGATGGGGAAGCAATGCAAGTGAAGGATGGAAAGTGCATATTGGGACCCAAAATTGAAGGGGTCCAAAGAAGGGAGGCCAGGCAGAGTCAGAACTAACTCTCTCCAATAATGGGGATCTAATTTTGTTTTTTGATCCATCAAATTATATGATCTTAAATAAGATGAATGTTAGTAGAGATAGAAACATGGGGGGAATAGAATGGAGAGACACTGGAGGTGAAGATACCTGGTTAGGAGACTATTGAAGTGGCCCAAGTGAGCAGTATTAAGGCCTGATTTTTTGGTGAGAAGAGACTGGCTAGAAAGGAAGGCCTGAGTGGAAGGAACAGTTCATAGTGGAATTGATAGGAATCAGTAACAGATTGATTCAAGGAATGAAAAAGGAATCAAAGCTGTTTTGATCTCAGGTAGCAGAAAGAATTATAATGTCACTAACAATAATGAGTAGGTTATTTTTCTGGGTGGAAAAGGTACCAGGAGTTAGGTGGATAGGTCGATAGATAGATAGATAGATAGATAGTTTTTTTTTTTTTCACTTCAGATATGCTGAGTTACCAAAGTAAAGATTGAAATGTAGGATTAGAGCTCAAAGAAAGTTCATGGATAGATCCTTTGTGACTGGGTTATTTGGTGGGATAAAAAATTCAAATGCCTGACACCTCTATATATTTGTCCCTGGAAAACCCAGAGAAATATGTACGTAGTCTCCTTTGTTTATATAATGCTTTACCTTACGTAACTTGGGAGTCACAATATATTAAGTAGTGTTATATAGGAGAAGCTCAAGGGTGTCTCTGGTTGGAAGGAGGGCTAAGGGACTTGTCTTCCATAATAAACACACCATTTTACTTCAACTTTACTAAAGATTAAAGCAAAACCACCTAAAGAGTCTTTCATTCACCCTTTTTAAAGATTGAGAATATGCCAGTTGTCTTTTTGACCCTTGGATCGGGCACCTGTCATATGCTGTATTTTCATTTTGTGCCTTTAAGTTATTAGAAAAAAGTAGTCATTGGTTTTCAGCTTTCAAATGTATAAATACACTAACTGATAAAGATAGAGCAATTTTAGTTCATTTAGTTTTCAAATGTAATTCATTTTGATATTGTATACAATGAGTCAGAAGGTTTTTTCAAGGTCCCAAGTGAGTGATATGCTCAGTGGGCCTGAGTGATAAGATTCAGCATGTGGAGTGATAAGGGAGCATATGAGTCAATGCCAGCACCAAAGAGTCACTTCCTGGGCAGAGTGGAAAAGCCATCAGCAGAGCCAGCTTCATGGTTGTGTGACCTATGCAGTCACACATGGTTCCATGTTCAAAATTTTTCTTGTACTTGGAGATTGGTTCAATATGGCAGAGTAGAAGGACGTGCACTCACTCCCTCTTGCAAGAGCACTGGAATCACAACTAACTGCTGAACAATCATTGAGAGGAAGACACTGGAACTCAGCAAAAAAGATACCCCACATCCAAAGACAAAGGAGAAGCCACAATGAGATGGTTGGAGGGGCGCAATCACAATAAAATCAAATCCCATAACTGGTGGGTGGGTGACTCACAAACTGGAGAACACTTCTACCACAGAAGTCCACCCACTGGAGTGAAGGTTCTGAGCCCCATGTCAGGCTTCCCAACCTGGGGGGCCAGCAATGTGAGGAGGAATTCACATTGAGAATCAGACTTTGAAGGCAAGCAGGATTTGATTGCAGGACTTCTATAGGACTGGGGGAAACAGAGATTCCACTCTTGGAAGACACACACAAAGTAGTGTGTGCATCAGGACCCAGGGGAAGGAGCAGTGACCCCAGGGGGAGACTGAACCAGACCTACCTGTTAGTGTTGGAGGGTCTCCTGCAGAGGCAGGCGGTGGCTGTGGCTCACCACAGGGAGAAGGACGCTGGCAGCAGAAGTTCTGGGAAGTACTCCTTGGCGTGAGCCATCCCAGAGTCCGCCATTAGGCCCACTGAAGAGCCACTAGGCTCCAGTGCTGGGTCGCCTCAGGCCAAATAACCAACAGAGAGGGAACCCAGCCCCACCCATCACCAGACAAGCAGATTAAAGATTTACCGAGCTCTGCCCACCCGAGCAACACCCAGCTCTACCCACCACCAGTCCCTCCCATCAGGAAACTTGCACAAGCCTCTTAGATAGCCTCATCCACCAGAGGGCAGAGGCAGAAGCAAGAAGCCTTACAATCCTGCAGCCTGTGGAACAAAAACCACATTCACAGAAAAGTAGACAAGATGAAAAGGCAGAGAGCTATGTACCAGATGAAGGAACAAGATAAAACCCCAGAAAAACAACTAAATGAAGTGGAGATAGGAAACCTTCCAGAAAAAGAATTCAGAATAATGATAGTGAAGTGATCCAGGACCTCGGAAAAATAATGGAGGCAAAGATGGAGAAGATGCAAGAAATGTTTAACAAAGACCTAGAAGAATTAAAGAATAAACACCTAGAAGAATTAAAGAACAAACAAACAGAGATGAACAATGCAATAACTGAAATGAAAAATACACTAGACGGAATCAATAGCAGAATAACTGAGGCAGGAGAACGGATAAGTGACCTGGAAGACAGAATGGTGGAATTCACTGCTGCAGAACAGAATAAAGAAAAAAGAATGGAAAGAAATGAAGACACCCTAAGAGACCTCTGGGAAAGCATTAAACACACCAACATTCACATTGTAGGGGTGCCAGAAGGAGAAGAGAGAGAGAAAGGACCCAAGAAAATATTTGAAGAGATTACAGGAAACATCATTCTCAATGGTGAAAAACTGGAAGCATTTCCTCTAAGGTCAGGAACAAGACAAGGATGTCCACTCACCACTATTATTCAACATAGTTTTGGAAGTCCTAGGCACGGCAATCAGAGAAGAAAAAGAAATAAAGGAATCCAAATCGGAAAAGAAGAAGTAAAGCTGTCACTGTTTGCAGATGGGATGTTACTATATATAGAGAATCCTAAAGATGCCACCAGAAAACTACCAGAGCTAATTTATGAATTGGTAAAGTTGCAGGACACAAAATTAATGCACAGAAATCTCTTGCATTCCTATACACTAATAATGAAAGATCAGAAAGAGAAATTAAGAAACAATCCCAATCACCAATGTCACAATAAAAATAAAATACCTAGAAATAAACCTACCTAAGGAGGTAAAGACCTGTTCTCAGAAAACTATAAGACACTGATGAAATTAATCTAAGATGATGCAAACAGAAGGAGCATATATCATGTTCTTGGATTGGAAGAATCAATATTGTGAAAATGACTATACTACCCAAAGCAATCTACAGATTCAATGCAATCCCTATCAAATTACCAATGGCATTTTTTACAGAACTAGAACAAAAAAAATCTTAAAATTTGCATGGATACACAAAACCCTGAATAGCCAAAGCAATCTTGAGGGAAAAAAACGGAGCTGGAGCAATCAGACTCCCTGACTTCAGTCTACACTATAAAGCTACAGTAATCAAGACAATATGGTAGTGGCACAAAAACAGAAATATAGATCAGTGCAACAGGATAGAAAGCTCAGAGATATACCCATGCAACTATGGTCAACTAATCTATGACAAAGGAGCCAAGGATATACAATGGAGAAAAGGCAGCCTCTTCAACAAGTGGTGCTGGGAAAACTGGACAGCTACATTCAAAAGAATGAAATTAGAACCCTCCCTAACACCATACACAAAAATAAACTCAAAATGGATTAAAGACCTAAATGTAAGACCGGGCACTATAAAACTGTTAGAGGAAAACATAGGAAGAACATTCTTTGACAGAAATCATAACAAGATCTTTTTTGACCCACCTCCTGGAGTAATGGAAGTCAAATCAAAAATAAACAAATAGGACCTAATGAAATTTAAAAGCTTTTTCACAGCAAAAGAAACTATAAATAGGACCAAAAGGCAACCCTCAGAATGGGAGAAAATATTTGCAAATGAATCAATGGACAAAGGATTAACCTCCAAAATATATAAACACCTCATGCCACTCAATATTAAAAAAACAAACCCCCCAATCAAAAAATGGGCAGAAGACCTAAATAGACATTTCTCCAAAGAAGATATACAGTTTGCCAAGAGGCACATGAAAAGCTGGTCAACATCACTAATTATTAGAGAAATGCAACTCAAAACTACAATGAGGGGCTTCCCTGGTGGCGCAGTGGTTGAGAGTCCACCTGCCGATGCAGGGGACATGGGTTCGTGCCCTGGTCCAGGAGGATCCCACATGCCGCGGAGCGGCTGGGCCCTTGAGTGGCTGGGCCCCTGAGCCTGCGCGTCCAGAGCCTATGCTTCATAAAGGGAGAGGTCACAACAGTGAGAGGCCTGCGTACTGAAAACAAAACAAACTACAATGAGGTATCACCTCACACTGGTTAGAATGGGCATCGTCAGAAAATTTATAAAAAACAAATGCTGGAGAACATGTGGAAAAAAGGGAACCCTCTTACCTGTTGGTGGGACTGTAAATTGATACAGCCACTGTGGAGAACAGTATGGAGGTTCCTTAAAAAACTAAAAATAGAATTATATGACCCAGCAATCCCACTACTGAGCATATACCCAGAGAAAACCATAATTGAAAAAGACACATGCACCCCAATGTTCTTTGCAGCACTATTTACAGTAGCCAGGTCATGGAAGAACCTAAATGCCCATCAGCAGGTGAATGGATAAATAAATGTGGCACATATATACAATGGAATATTACTCAGCCATAAAAAGGAATGAAATTGAGTCATTTTTAGAGACGTGGATGGACCTACAGACTGTCATACAGAGTGAAGTAAGTCAGAAAGAGAATAACAAATATCATATATTACCACATATATGTAGAATCTAGAAAAATGGTACAAATGAACTGGTTTGCAAGGCAGAAATAGAGACACAGATGTAGAGAACAAACATATGGACAGCAAGGGGGGAAAGTGGCAGGGGGTAGTTGTGGTGGAATGAATTGAGAGATTGTGATTGACATATATACACTAATATGTGTAAAATAGATAACTAATAAGAACCTGCTGTATAAAAAATAAATTAATTAAATTAAACATTACAGAAAACTTTTTTTTCTTGTACTTCATTTAATTGTCTGCTGTCGCTGTCTAGAAATTCTTAACAATTTTAAACAAGAGCCTCCACATTTCCTTTTTGCACAGGTACTTGTGCAAGCTAGGTAGTCAGTCTTGACCATCTGTATACCACTTTAGTGGTCTACCATGCTCCATGTTTCTTTGTCTCTGCTTCTCTCCTAGCTTGTTTCTACTCATCCCTCTGAGTTTCCTCTCTTCTCCTCTCTACATTATGGCTTACACTTAGCATGGCTCTGCTGCCTTTTCCCTGTGTGTCTTCTGTACTTCCCCATAGTTTTTCATCTTTTTCTGGCTTGTCACATTCCCATTCCCCAAGAGAGAGTATGTGATTGGGAGTACTAGGCCCTATATCCAAAAAGGACAGTTTTATCTGTTTGGAATTATTAGAACAAATTCTATAGTTTGTTTTATTTTTAATGTCTTTATTGGAGTATAATTGCTGTACAGTGGTGTAGTGCTATGTTAGTTTCTGCTGTATAATGAAGTGAATCAGCTATATGCATACGTATATCCCCATATCCCCTCCCTCTTGCGTCTCCCTCCCACCCTCCCTATCCAACCCCTCTAGGTGGACACAAAGCCCCGAGCTGATCTCCCTGTGCTATGTGGCTGCTTCCCACTAACTATCTATTTTACATTTGGTAGTGTATAAATGTCCATGCCACTCTCTCACTTTGTCCCAGCTTACCCTTCTCCCTCCCCATGTCCTCAAGTCCATTCTTTATGTCTGCATCTTTATTCCTGTCCTGCCCCTAGGTTCTTTTTTTATTATTATTTTTTAGATTCCATATATACGTGTTAGCATACGATATTTGTTTTTCTCTTTCTGACTTACTTCACTCTGTATGACAGACTCTAGGTCCATCCACCTCACTACAAATAACTCAATTTTGTTTCTTTTTATGGCTGAGTAATGTTCCATTGTATATATTGCCACATCTTCTTTATCCATTCATCTGTCGATGGACACTTAGGTTGCTTCCATGTCCTGGCTATTGTAAATAGAGCTGCAATGAACATTGTGGTACATGACTCTTTTTGACTTATGGTTTTCTAGGGTATATGACCAGTAGTGGGATTGCTGGGTCATATGGTAGCTCTATTTCTAGTTTTAAGGAACCCCCATACCGTTCTCCATAGTGGCTGTATCAATATACATTCCCACCAACAGGGCAACAGGGTTCTGTTTTCTCCACACCCTCTCCAGCATTTATTGTTTGTAGATTTTTTTTTCTTTTGCGGTATGCGGGCCTCTCACTGTTGTGGCCTCTCCTGTTGTGGAGCACAGGCTCCGGACGTGCAGGCTCAGCAGCCATGGCTCACAGGCCCAGCCGCTCCGCGGCATGTGGGATCCTCCCAGACCAGGGCACGAACCCGTGTGTCCTGCATCGGCAGGCGGACTCTCAACCACTGTGCCACCAGGGAATCCCTGTTTGTAGATTTTTTGATGATGGCCATTCTGACTTGTGTGAGGTGATACCTCATTGTAGTTTTGATTTGCAAATTCTATAGTTTTTAACCTTACCAAGGCCTATGGAAAATCTTTGAGACCTGAAAAAAAAAAAAGAAAGAAAAAGATATATTGGCTCCAAAATAGAAAGAGAAAGGTGCAATATCAAAATGATCAAGCAATATATCTAAATCACCAATGGTTAAATTTACTGTTCATAAAAAGTTCATGTTTCTCACTTCTGCAGAATTCCAAATCAGGCACATTTATGGTGAAAAGCATGACCAATTGTAAATTAAGTGATTTACTTTTAGTCAAAATTATTTTAAAAATTATTTACATGCATACATTTTCACATAATTTATATGATATGGGGTTGTGGACTCCCAAAATGAGTAGTGCATAGAGCTTAAGTAGGTAAAATGGTCTGGTATCCCATACAGCAAACCGTTCTTGGGCAGTCTTCTTATGATGAGCCACATCATACAGTTCTAGCTTCTCTGGGATCCAAGTTGTGGATGGATATAATTGAATTTGGTTTCCATCCCTGGTAGAGTCAGTTGTGGTTAAGGTTTCTGTATGATGCAAGGCATGGTATGATCATGACATTGAAAGCTTCACAGCTTGACCAGTCCAGCTTTCCCATTTACAAGTTAATTCTAAACTTTTATTAGTTCTTTCAAAGTGACAGAGTAAGTATGCTATTAAATACTCAATGCTTAACTACTTTATAGATTTATTTGCTTAATTTTTCTATATTGTTTTAAATGTTCTTCATAGGAGATGTTTGCAGTAAGGTAATTTAGACATTCTGAACTATGCTTCTGCTACAAAACAATGAAAACTGCTGGATAAATTATTTTTAATACTTTACATGTTATACTGAGTTGTGAGTTGGAAAATAATGATAATAGCAATAAAAAAAAATCCTTAGAAGCTATCAGTACCCTTCAGGCAAAGGCCACTAGGAACACATCTGGAGTTAAATCGGTTGGATTTTGTTAATCATTGCATTGATGAAGAACTCTCACTGCAAGGAACCATGGGGTATCTCAGGAAAAGGATGTCAGAAACAACCTAGTATAGGATTTGGGCTTTGGTTAGGCGATTTGGGTAAGGGTCTAAAGAAACAAGGTTTGCCTCTAGATTGAATGTAGTTAAAAAAAAAAAAAAAAAGCAAGGACAGTTCTATGATTGGGTATCTCAATAAATCTTACCTAGAGAGCTTCCCTGGTGGCGCAGTGGTTGAGAGTCCGCCTGCCAATGCAGGGGACACGGGTTCGTGCCCCGGTCCAGGAAGATCCCACATGCCGCGGAGCGGCTGGGCGCGTGAGCCATGGCCGCTGAGCCTGCGCGTCCGGAGCCTGTGCTCCGCAGCGGGAGAGGCCACAACAGTGAAAGGCCCGCGTACCGCAAAAAAAAAAAAAAATCTTACCTAGAGAGGGAGGGGAGACTAGAATGAGGATAAAGTGGACATTGATAAAGAAGTACCATTTGCTCATTTTAGCTAAGAGGGTGATGTTTGGTATTTTGTGAATGGTACAGTGACCTTGTTTTTGTCATTGTTTGGAGAAAATTTTGAAGTAGATTTGATTTGTCTCACTTTATCATGGTCTCAGAGTAACACTGACTGAGGTTGTTATTCTGTGAGAGCATGCTCAACAGAAGAATAACAGGGCCTAGCTGTGAGTGCTAAGCCAGCTTCCAGATATTAGGGGCTGCTATTTAATTTCTTTCTCAAGGCTACGGCGAAATGAAAGAATAGAGTTAAACACACAAGAAAGTTGGCATTCACTCAGGAGACTTCCATCGAGTATTGTTTAGCGGAACCTCCATTTTGATTATCAGCTGGGGTAAAAAATAACAGGAAAGAAAGATTAGGGCCTTCCCAAGAGTTTGTGTCTGACCTGAGACCCTTAATATGACATCAAACAGACCATGTGTTTCATGTCTTCCTCCTCATAACCCTTCACAGAAGGTGATGACCAGAAAACCTATTTGTCTTGATATTGACACTGGGTGGAGGGGAGAAAGAGTCCACTGAGAACTTGTACACACAAGCCAGTCGCCATGTGTGCTTGAGGCCGCAATGTATATTACATGTGTGACCAGAAAACCACAATGACAGCAACAAAGCTCAAGCTAAAACTTTAGTTTGAAATGAAGTGGTTCTAGGACCTTAATCCTTGCAAGCCTCCTGGCAAGAGGAAATTTAAATCTCTTTTGAAGAAATTAACTTCAACCAAAGCTTCAAAATTTCCAAAGGTCATGGTCAAAAATAAGATGTACAGGGAAGTAAGACTCCATGAGTGAGAGCCAGCACAAACAGACTACAGAATCAGAGTTTTACAAACTCCAGATATGAATGTTACCAGACACATAAAACAAAATATGTGTTTTGTGTATATAAGGACATAAAAAGGGATTAAAATCTGAGTAAAGAATAAGAAACCATAAAGATAACAAAGCTGATTTTTAAAATCTTTTAGTAATTTAAAATATAATGATTAAAATAAAATGTTTAATCATAAAAATTAATAAGTATAAATCAGTTATTAAATAGTTACATACCTATGTTGTCAAAATTTAAAGTTGGATTAATCAAGGAATTTAGGCATCATGTCCACAATAAATCGGCAGTGTACATAACATAGGGGATCCTTTGTGTTCTAGTCTTTGTATCACTTTTCAGGGTCATTTCTTTTCTCTAGACATAGAAAATTCTTGGAGTTCCCTGGGTATATTCTCATCAGCGTTAATGTACATACTTAAATTACCACATTTGTCATGTGATTTGTAAATCTGATTACATGTCTTTTTCCCTGCTGAATTGTGAGCTCTGATGGCAGGGAGGAAAAAGTTTTATTAATTAATCTGGTTTTCTAGTAGTATTTGATACAATACACAATTTGTACTAAACACATAATATTTGTTGATATAAACTGAATTCTCCAACGTTCAGTTTATTCACATCTTAATCATGTCACCGATTTTCTCTGTCCTTCAATCTTTTTTCCTTTTTGGATAAGTAATATAAAAAATTATGAAAGCAGTAACTTCTCTAGAGTTTGAGCATGTTGTTTTCATGGACTTTAAAAGAGTGATCTTGAATATTGGCAACATTTGCCTGCACAAGGATCATAGGAACAGAACATTTTATTCTTTGTTAAACTGTTTTATGTAACTATTTGTGTTTGCAGAATGTTTATTTTGTTTTGGTAATCTACATTTCCTGACAATACTAATTAGAAGAGTGTAAAGATACAAAAATAATTTCCTGAGATAGCTCTGAACGCTTAAGGACTTCTGTTGGTATAAAATAACCAAAACCCATATAAATATTATGGCTTGAAATTGAAACTTAGGCCTTTTATGGTGTATCAGTTTATCAGAAATTTACTCATTATGTATTATTTACTCATTTATTTGTTTTATTTTATACATTTACTCATTATTTATATCTAAATATTTAGTGTTGTAAGTTCAAAGCTAAAACACACTAAAAACACCTTTAAACTTACAATGAAACTTTCAGTAACAAGGGAAAAGTCATTTATTTTTCTGACTTAGACATGAAAAAAATGAGTCAAATACCACAGACACAACAATATTCAGTGGTGGACTTTTCTGGCAATTTTTGTCTGAAGTAAGGGTGTGTGTGTGTGTGTGTGTGTAATAGTATTTCAGTGTTATTCCTGTATCAATCGTTACAATGCCTCATTGTGAAGAAGAATTTAATGTGTATTCTAAGATTTTACCTATTTTATGTATCTGTTACTCCATTTTCTTTCCTTTTTTTTTTTTAACCATTCTGAGTATTGTTACTAGTAGAATGATTAGAATAAGTCTTGGATAGTTGGTTTTTATTCATTAACCAACAAGTGAGTTTTGAAATCACAGAGTGTTAAGAATGCATCCTTTATTAAGATGTGTCATAGTGACACACATATCCCACCATTTAAAATAAAGGACATGCCAATCAAAGACCCAAGCTTATGCTTTGACAATATTTCACCTTCATGGTTGGATAACTCTCCTAATAGGCTATCATAGCTGTAGTCTTACATTTCCATAGTTCAAACTGCAGTGGAAAGGAGTTTAATGTTTATTGAGCTCTAAAAATCTGCTTCCACTGCTCCTACAGTACACACAATCACCATCCCTACTCACTATATGCAGAATAAGCAATGACCCCTAAAATGTGAAAATGGTATTAAGATATTATTTATGTAATTAATTTCATTAGAGGCCCTTATAATACAGGGGTTATGGGGAATTTGAATAATTAATTGTAGTGCTAGAAAATAATATAATAAAATGTATAATTCTAGTCCTATTCAAGTGGTATGTCAAAATCTTTTATATGCTAATGTATTTATTTTATAGGACTGTGTACTTTTATCAATAAGATAATCAACACTTCATAGGACTGTCCCTAATTTCATTATTTTATGAAACACATATATACATGATTGTATGTATATTATACACTCATACATACGTATTTATATATAAGCATTTTCACATTTTGTTAAAGTCTAATATGACTTATTTCCTTTACTTTTCAGTATTGTTAGGTCAATGCATAAAGAACTATGCTGTATTATTGTTTTATACTTTTCTATTTTATTATAAAAGTTAGGATTTCCTTTTGTATAGATATGGTATTTATCATTTTATATTTCTTCCTTGCTTTTCTTAATTTAAACGAAGAATAATTTAACACATTATCCATACTGTATCTTAATTCAAACTATTTTATGGTAAAATGAGTACACATCTTCTTCAATGGTTTGATTGACATAACCTAAAATATGTTAAATAGTTATATGGCGGCTAATAACACGTTTTGCTGGCTAATACAGTAACTGTCATAACAGAAGTGTGGTATCCTATTATAAACTCATTAATAAAATTGTCTCATTACATTTTTACTCCTGTTCCCAAATGGGAAAATGTAAGGATATCCTATTTTTTTTTTTTTTTTTTTTTTTTTTTTTTTGCGGTACGCGGGCCTCTCACTGCTGTGGCCTCTCCCGTTGCGGAGCACAGGCTCTGGACGCGCAGGCTGAGCGGCCATGGCTCACGGGCCCAGCCGCTCCGCGGCATGTGGGATCTTCCCGGACCGGGGCACGAACCCGCGTCCCCTGCATCGGCAGGCGGACTCTCAACCACTGTGCCACCAGGGAAGCCCTTTTGTTGTTTTTTTAATGTATTCATTCAAAATGAGCACTTCATAAAACTGTAAAATTGTCTTTTTTTATTTAAAAAAGAAAATGAAATTACTTTTTTCTTTTAGAATCTAGATAGAAGACCTCATCTTTCATTTCATGAAATGCAATTGGATATTATGAAACATGCTTAATCTACTAAATACCTTTTTAGTGAGGCATTATATTTCTTCCTCAAAGTATTTAACTTTTAGAAAATATTTAGTTCTAAGTTTAGATGGCGATCAGAATTAGATCAGAATTAGTGCCTTTATTTTTCTCCCATGATGCCTTAAAATAAATCACATCATGCAGTAGAAAGAGCAAGTTGGGTAGAACCATGTTCTGTTCTCAATTCTAAATCTAGATTTGTGACTTTGAACCAGTTTTGTAAACTCTCTAAGGTTTGATTTCCTCATGTATAAAAATAGGAATTGTAATACTTTTATTTTAGATGTTTTCAGACATTTCTTAGGTTCTAAGTATTCTTACTTTTGTAGATACCACTGTATAAGTTTGCTAGGGCTCACATAACAAAGTACCACAGACTGGGTGGCATAAACAACAGAAATTTATTTCTCACATTTCTGGAGGCTAGAATACAAAGTATCCACAATATACAGAGAATGTTTACAACTTAATGATAAGATAAGCAAATGGATTTCAAAATTTAGCACAAGATCTGAACAGGCACTTTACTGAAGAAAATAAATGAATGCCCAAGAAACTCATGAAAATATGCTATACATCATTAGCCATTATGGAAATGCAAATTCAAATCACACTGAAATACCACGACATACCGATCAGAATGCCTAAAATTTAAAAAAAACAAACAAACTGATAATATGAAGTGTTGGCAAGGATGTGGAGCAACTGGAACTCTTGTATATTACAACAGGGACTGCAAGATAGTATGACCACTTTGGAAAAGTTTGATAGTTTCTCATAAAATTTTACATGCATTTACCATATGATGTGAAAATTCCACTCCTTGTTATTTACCCAAGAAAACAAGTGTCCAGAAAAGATTTATAGTTGAATGGGCATAGCAATCTTATTCATAATATCCCCAAATTAGAAATATCCAAGTATGTGTCAGTAGAATAATGGATATATGAATTGTGTATATTTTATTTATGTAATGAAGTACTTCTCAGCAACACATGGGTGAACTTCAAAGCATTCTACTCAGAGAACAAAGCTATTCACAAGAGGTTTTTCCTGTATGATGTCATTTACATGAAAGGACAAATTTTTCAGTTTCCTTAAGAATAACAATAAATATTGGAAAGGAAGAAAGGAGAGGGCATATCTATAGATTAAAAATAGTTTTAAGAGACATATCAATTGCATGCAATGTATGGAGCTTATTTGGTCATTCAAACAAACCATCTATTTAAAAACTCTGAATTAACTTAGAAAATTTGACCACTGACTTAGATATTTAATGATATTAAGGCTTTATGACACTTTCTCAGTGTAATAGTGGTATTGCGATTGTTTTTTAAAAACCAGTCATTTTCAGTGGAACTGGGAAGCAACCCTGATCTGTTAATAGCCATAGAATTCTTTCACCATTTAGCGGATAATAGTCTCAAACAACAGTGGTGCGTGAAGTCCAAAAATATACAGAGAACCTTGGTTACCATTTCAGTGTCAACTTTGGCCAAGTTCCAGGACTTGGGGTTGTGGGTGTGGCAGGAAGAATAACTGTATCATTTCCTTAGGGTAACGTTTCCCAATGCGCTCCTGGAACACATCCCTACAAGATACTCTACAAAAATTTGGAATTTAGTGACCACTGGACCTGACCACTAGTATAATTAAGACCATGATAATTCTGCAATAAAGAGAACTTTTAAATTTATTGTTACCCAGTGATTCCCAAATTTATTTGACCACGGAACACTTTTTTCCCCCCATTTTAGCTATCAATATTTTGTGGAACAAACTTTGGTGAAACTGTTTTAGATATTATATTACTCTCAATATATAAGAGAAGATGCTTTTCTTGTTCCTGTCATTCTGTCAAGATATCATGGTTGACTGGATTTCCAGCTCTGGCCAAATGTCAAGAAAAAAGCTTAAATGTCAAAATTTAAAATTTTATCTTGATTTATGGATATTTAATCTTAACTTGACACTGACAACCTACATGAATGAAAGGCAAGCATTTTGTCTAAGAAGGAGCAAGACATAAGATTAACCTTGTAATTTTTATATCTGACTTTCTAAAACTGCTCAATTTGTTAAAACTGAATCTTTAGATTTGGATTTTTGATGGGGGCTCACCAACGTTAGAATTTACCGATGGTGGTCATCTCATTCATTATTTGATTTGTACTTCATTCTTTCCCTTCCAGTTCATCTACTCAATCTATCTATTTCTCTATTATCCCCTTCATTACCTGGGATTAGGTTTTTGTTTTGTGCAATGGGAAGTCCCAGGGGAAAATCCCTGAAAATACAGATGAATCTGTGTTACGAATCTACCTTAGAGTTTGTGGTGGTACAGGAATGGGAGCTTGAGATCCTTAAACTTGCCATAACTGCCTAAACTGTGCTTAATGGCTTTAAACAAAGAGGAGACAGCTGAAATTACCCTCTATATCCATGGCTGCCTTGTATTCTTTGAATAGCATCCTGGTATCTTCAGTTGTATAGATTAATTTAACAGTAGGTCATGACCTAGGATCGTTTATTCACGATCAGATAGGAAACATGCCCACTGCCTAACAGGTAGGGATTGGGGGAGGTACTGTGCAAAAGCACCAATGAATTAAACATCACGTCATACCAGCTGTGTGAAACTCTTCAAGTCAAGTACCCTATTTGAGCATTGGCTTCCTCAGTTTAGGGATAAAGATACCTGCTTTGCTTTGCTTACCTTTTAATGTTTTTGAGATGAAATGGGATAGTACGTATGGAAGTTCTTTGTAAACTGAAGATTTATACACGTGAGGTTTAATTTAGTTCATCCTAACTTATTGATTTGTCAAACTTTACAGTGTAGCTTTTGCTGTTGTCGCCTTCAACATAACATCATTAGCAGGATCTTGCTGAAGGGAAGGTGACTGTTCTTTTTTTTTTTTTTCGTGGTACGCGGGCCTCTCCCTGTTGTGGCCTCTCCCGTCGCGGAGCACAGGCTCCGGACGCGCAGGCTCAGCGGCCATGGCTCACGGGCCCAGCTGCTCCGCGGCATGTGGGATCTTCCCAGACCGGGGCACGAACCCGTGTCCCCAGCATCGGCAGGCGGACTCTCAACCACTGTGCCACCAGGGAAGCCCTACAGTGTAGCTTTTGATACTTGAGAAATCGAATCATTTATGAAGCTATTCATATTCTGATTTGTAGCTCCTCTTGTGAGTGCTTTGCAGGTATCTATACATTACAAAACCTCATGGTCTCTCACCATATTTATTTCTATGGAAATAATTTAAAACTATTCTATTTACTGACTTAACAGCATAAACTGTCTATCAATGTTTTAAATTCAAATATTTTCTTAAAGCCAAAAGTAAAGTCTATTTTCTCATATAATTTACAAGATTATAAATAGGGTTTCTGTCACATTCTTCTTCAAATATATATTTATGTTCAGAAAAGAAATTAACTAGATCTAGATTGAATCCTAAATTCTACATTATTTGGAGGGAAGGTCTTCTTAATCTAGAAAATATTAACTAGAATAATTAGAAACTTGATTTCATGAGCAAATATATGTCCTGTTTTATATATTTTACAATATCTTAACCACCTTTGAGACAAATTCCTGTGTGCTTTATGATTTGGTTGAAACAGTTCGCTTTTGGAATTTACATAATTATGCTTTTAGCTGTTTTTAGAAAGACTACATAAAAGGTGATTCAAGAGATTTTTTTATATTTTAATTTACTAACATGATAGTGTTGTCATGTTAAAGATGTTTATGTGACATAAGGCAGCTATTTTACTAATGTCAGGTAGATAAACCCCTACTTTAAAATAGCTTAAGGGCCAGCTCCACAACCATATAGCATGAATCATATTAGAACGTTAATAGACTTTCATTGCTTTCATTCCAAATGTCTCAGAAAACAAAACTCGGCTTATGGCAGAGCAACAATAATTCACCTTAAATTCTAGGGCAGCATCACCTTTTTTCTTTTATTTTTTAGGAATCTAGTGTTCAAAAAGGCCATGTTTTTGGAGAGGAGATATTCCAAAACAAATACTTTATAAAAAGAATTGCATGCCTTTAATTTTATTGTGTGTCGAGAAACATCTGTAGAGGTGATTATCTCCCTTGTAATAAGCCTAGTGGGAACAATTGTAGAACTTTAAATATCTGAGTGGTAATCATTAAGGTTTACATTTAGGATATCAGACAAATTGCCGGTCTGCTCTTGACCACTAATGAGAGCCCTAATTCCTTATTAGGAAATTCATCTTTCTTAAAGTAAATACAAGATTAGATAGCAGTTAAATCTAGGAAAGCTGACAGTTGTTACTGCTATATTACTATCCTTGGTATTTGAAAGTACTAGTGAAGCAGACGTTCACCATGACCAAGTTCCAGGGTGAGTGGCTTTTTATTATGTGCTTCTGGTCAGTATTGAATTGTTCACATTTGCCTGCTGCCATTTTGGCCATGCTCTAGCTAATTGATAAGTAAGGCAGCTGGGAGTGAAGATTTAGTTATAACTCCCTGGAGAAAGTTTCTTGTGTATGTTTTCTAATTTCAGTTATGGTTCTGCTCTGCCACAAAAATTGTGCATGGCTATGTTCACCTTCCTAATAATGAGTCTGTACCTCTGAGAATTTGAAAAAAATAGGAAATACAAATTACATGGGTTTCAAAATAGGAAATCTGGGAAAAAAGGCTGATTGCAGTAGGAAAAGAAATGACAAAATGACCTGACTAATTTGGCATTTTAGCCACTTGGATAATTTTTTGGTAAATATTGAACTTTGTATGGAGGAAGGTGCAGGCTGTATGTCTCCTCAACCACAACCTGGATACCAGGTGGGTTATTACATTGAAAAATAATTTGAAAAGTTATTACATTAGATTTGAAAGGTCAACTTTGAGCAAACATACCAATATTTATTTTAAAGCAGGAAAAAAGAAAGAAACAGAGCAGTTGCTCAACATCCTCAATCTTCAGGTGCCGTGACAGCCGCATGCATAAAAGATTCGCACCTCAGAGGATTCATTAGTATTAGATGCCAAGACCAACAGTCTCTATTTAGGCTGGGCACATGGACATAAGACTAGCAAGGAACTAGGTTAGTGTGTTTAAATGTATCATTTATTTTCTAATCTCTTGCAGATCGATACTTCTGTAGAATACAGTAAAAATAAATTAATAGAAAAAAAATTTTAATTTAACTCCCTAGTGGTTTTTGTTGGTGTGTTTCTTTTTTATTAGATTTAAAATTCAAAGACATAGAATTATGCACAAAAATTGCTATAAATGTTTCATACTCTCAGATTCTGAACTATATCAAACAGTTCATCCACCATCACTGGATTAAATATTATGTAGAACTGATCTAGAAGATCCAGAGCCCTGTTCCAGTGTGTTTAAGCTATTGTGCCAAATTATCATGCTGTTCACGCAAAAACAATGAAACCCCTACAATTTTTCTAACCGTTATCCTGAACACTATTTTGCCAATGGCAATTCATTATAACATTCTTTATGCTAATTAATAACACTCAAATGTAGATTTGAAAATAATATTTGAAGTCCCTAAGTAATCTCCTCTGAACTGTTGAGTCTTGATTGAGGCACTTTAATTCTAACTGTCCCTGAGGTATAGATTAATGTTTACTTGCACATCTTACACACACACACACACACACACACACCAATGTTTATTCCAAAATATTTTTAACAAAAATGACAGTAAATATTATGAAAGCAAACAAACAAAAAGTTAGAACGAAGATGACTATTTGAGTTGAGTTTAAAGAAAGACTTCACACAGGTGATCAAATAGTATAAAGTCTTTAGGAAATAAGACTATGTACCTTCCTTGGATTAAATAAAGTTACATTTTGAAGCACATTTGCTTATAGCCCATCACCTTCTGAACATTTCCAGTGTGGAAAATAAATGGAAAATTTCTTTATCCAAGATTTTTTCAATAGTACAGAAACAAAGACCAGGGAAGAAACAAGAGTTCTGTAGATGGAGCATATTAAAGAACATCCTTCAACCAGATATTCTAAACCTGGACTTCTGGTTCAGAAATCTCCTGGCTTCTAGAATTTTTGATAAAACCTTTTTTTTTCAGAACCCATGTACTTATCAATGCATTTCTGTCTTTTATTCCAGTCATTCCTCATCACTGGAAAATAATTTGTCACAGTAAACAAAATAACTCCACCCAGCTGTCGGCTGTTCTACCTAAAAGTTCTTTAGAACTATGGTAATGTTTTAAAGACTTTAGAAAGTTAAACGTTACTTTTTTGGCTAGCTACTTTTAATAATAAATGACCAGCTGATGAAATTCCAACACTCTTGACCATATGCTTACTACTTTGAGTGTTAAATATTTTTTTTAGAAATTCTTTCATTTGACTAATGTTCTTTGCTGCAGGCTTAATTTTAATAATAGATCCTCTAAAAGCTACAGATGGACTCTTTCTACTTCAAGATTTTTATATGTTTTTAAAATTTAGCACTTGATACTAAATTGATGGCTAAGAAATAAATTTAATCCTAAATTTGATGTTACACTTTCAGAATGGGTAATGTGCCCTGCAGTCTTATGTTGATTAAAATCAAAGGAGCAAAGTGAGAGAGCGGCATGGACATATATACACTACCAAATGTAAAATAGGTAGCTAGTGGGAAGCAGCCGCATAGCACAGGGAGATCACCTTGGTGCTTTGTGACCACCTAGAGAGGTGGGATAGGGAGGGTGGGAGGGAGGGAGGTGCAAGAGAGAAGAGATATGGGGACATATGTATATGTATAACTGATTCACTTTGTTATAAAGCAGAAACTAACACACCATTGTAAAGCAATTATACTCCAATAAAGATGTTAAAAAAAAAAATGAAAGGAATGGTAGAGAATATTTATTTAGCAAATACTGTTAAAGCATGACAAATTGCAAACTAAAAATAATTGCATTTGGCATCCATTTTTCCTCATTATGATTCACTGGGTCAAAATGTCTTATTTTTACTTAGAATGAAACTTTACTTAAAAACTTCATCTGAGGGCTAAAATGATGCATTAGAATTGGTGCCGTCATTTTCTGATACATTCTTGTAACATGATAGCGTGCTGCACAGTTAACACTTTGTACAGTTTCATACCTTGTGTGAATATCTTGAAGACAGGAAGGATCGTTTTCATTTTATGTTTGGTGATTTTTTCCATATGATGATTGTTAAAGATGAAATTTTGTATGACAGATCTAAATCAATTTTTACAGCAGGAAATAAAAATCTATACTCACAAATCATATACTTTAACTTCAAAGAAACTTTTTCTTACAAACAATATGCTTTGGTTATGGGATATTTTTATTATTAATAGAATAAACTAAATATGCATTTTATATCAGGAGGCCAAATTTAGTAAACTTTTTTTTTTTTTTTTTTTTTTTTTTGCGGTATGCGGGCCTCTCACTGCCGTGGCCTCTCCCGTCGCGGAGCACAGGCTCCGGACGCGCAGGCTCAGCGGCCATGGCCCACGGGCCCAGCCACTCCGCGGCACGTGGGATCCTCCCGGACCGGGGCACGAACCCGCGTCCCCCGCATCTGCAGGCGGACCCTCAAACACTGTGCCACCAGGGAAGCCCCTAGTAAACATTTTTTATATAGGAATCTTTAATTAAGATATAAAATGACCTCAAGATGCCACCAATGAGCCATTGTGGCTGAAATATAAAGAGTTGGCATAATTTATAAAAATTGCTAATTGCCCTTCATGGTTGTGGATATTAATTGAGCTCTTAATATAAATAAATCACAGAGCCTGTTAAGCATTTAATTTAGAAAAATTAGGCATTTTTGAGACATAATGGGATCTTACTATGGTGTTGTGCTATTACTGATTTATAGTCTCTCCAAAAATACTTTTTATTTGCATCCATTTTATTTTTCATTGAGCAAATACCAGTTGAATACTTACTAAGTGTTACACTCTGCTCTCTCGTGGAACTTATATTCTAAGGAACAACTTAGACAATAAAGAATTAAACAAGAAAATATGTCATATAATTTTACATAGTGGTAACTGTTGTGTAAATAGCTGGAGTAGGACAATAGTAAATGATGGAGATAAGGTTGTGGGAGATGAGCAAGTTTAAATAGGGTAAGGAGTAATATGTGAGCAAAAGTATTAACAAAGTGAAACAGGCAAAGAGAAGGTAATTCTAAACATGATACTTAGGGTGAAGGATAGGTTTGTTGCAGCTTCTTGGTGATTTGTATCATTCTCATGAAGAACATGATAGCTATTTGTATCTCTTAACAGGCTGATAAGATGATAGTTGTTCAGAAAGAATGGTAGTGATGAATTGCCATTCGGTTTCTTTTTTTTTTTTTTTTTTGCGGTACGCGGGCCTCTCACTGTTGTGGCCTCTCCCGCTGTGGAGCACAGGCTCCGGACGCGCAGGCTCAGCGGCCATGGCTCACGGGCCCAGCCGCTCCGCAGCATGTGGGATCTTCCCGGACCGGGGCATGAACCCGTGTCCCCTGCATCGGCAGGCGGACTCTCAACCACTGCGCCACCAGGGAAGCCCACCATTCGGTTTCTGAGAGCCGCTTGTGAAGGTAATAAGTGACAAGTTCTATATCAGTATTCCAGGCTTTTGCAATTTTATCATGGACTGTGACTATAATATCTGCATCCAAATTATCCTTCAGTGTTGTATATAAATAATCTAAGTGATATAAATTAAAAATCATTATCCTAAAATAGATTTTGGAGAACTCTATTCCCAAGGAGAATTCTGGGATTTCTGTTCTAGTTTCCTCATTATCCCTTGATTTTAAGAGGAATATAAGATCAATTGTTTGAGAGGGATATGCCATGATAATACCACTCACATTGATACAGTAGATTCTTTCTCCTGTTACCTTCTTTTTTTGTTCATCCATCCAACATGTAACTGATTACAGGTAGTCAGGTTGCCACATCCTTAAAAACAAAACAAAAGGCCTCTCTGCCAGTGTTGTCAACGATTTCTCAATCACTCAGCTGGGAATCTCGGTGAAATCATTTATTCTTCCTTGGCCAAATCCAAGTGCATTTCAGTCACCAACTCCTGTCTACTCATGTTTAGTTTTCTCAGGAATTAAGCTCAGCATTTTGCATGCGAGAGCCTGAACCTGAAGCAAGGTTTCAAGGCTTTCTTTGGGTCCAGTACCATGGAGGATGTGACACACTCCTCTCAGCAGGAGTGGCTCATTCTCCGAGGTGTTTGATAGGCTGCCTCATGTTTCATGTGCAAAATAACCAGGTAACTCTGATAAATCTCCTTTGGAGATATGCTTTCTTATGTGCCCAACCCTCTTCTCCCTTTTAGTTGCTTATTTCTAACATGGCAGAGAAATTGCTCAGCACAGAATCAGTAGATCTGAGTAAACCTTGCAGCTCTGTTGTGTGAGTTTGGCCAAGTCAATTAACCTCTGAACTGGTTTAATCATTTGTAAATTAAAACACTACCATATTTACCATTTACCGTTCTCATGTTGGACAAATACAGTAATAAATATTAAAAATCTTTGAAATAAATAATATTCTACACACAAAGGTTAATAGTATTATTGTAGTTAATTAACATTGAGTGAATGAAACTTTAACCTAATTTTACTACTCTAGACCTCACATTTTGTATCTTACACTGAAGAATTTGAATTAAAAATCAGTTTTCAAATGATATCCTCTCTCACTATAAAACAGAATTCCCTGGCTTGAATCAAAAGAAAATAAATATTTCAAGTAATCAAGTATAATAATATCTACAAAATTAATGAAGATTGCACATTGGAGAGAGTCTTTATTTAAAATGATATTTTCTGTCAAATATAAACCCCATGTTTAGTAAATCATCCCTGAAATCAGCTGCATTCCTTATTATTTCAAATATTTTTATTATTACTTAACAAAATTAATAATTGCTGGGACTTCCCTGGTGGCACAGTGGTTAAGAATCCACCTGCCAATGCAGGGGACACAGATTCGATCCCTGATCAGGGAAGATCCCACATGCCATGGAGCAACTAAGCCCATGTGCCACAGTGACTGAGCCTGCGCTCTAGAGCCCGTGAGCCACAACTACGCCTGTGTGCCACAACTACTGAAGCCCACGTGCCTAGAGCCGGTGTTCCGCAACAAGAGAAACCACCATAATGAGAAGCCCGCACACCGCAACAAAGAGTAGCCCCTGCTCACCGCAACCAGAGAAAATCCGTGTGCAGCAACGAAGACCCAAAGCAGTCAAAAATAAGTAAATTAAAAAAAAATTAATAATTGCTATGTAGATTTTATTAAAACAAGATGATTCCCAGGTCAGTTGGTAGTTTATTTTAGAGTAATGAAATTTCAGTCATTTCTCCAGATTTTCCAAGAGTTAGCAATTAGATATTACCTTTAAAAGTATTGCCAGAAATTAGAAATCATTATACTATTTTGTAAAAATTATTATGCAGAAGGAAGACTTAAAAAACATTATTTCTCTTTGCTGTAAAATGATTTTAAGTAGTATATAATAAAAACACATGACTGGGGCAATCAATGGTAATGCTACCCCAGAAAATATTAAGAATTTTTGGACATATACTTCCAAAAACATAAAATAAACAGACTAAAAATATAATATTTATGTTTTCTTTTTTTATATAAATTTATTTATTTATTTTTGGCTGTATTGGGTCCTCGTTGCTGTGTACGGGCTTTCTCTAGTTGCAGCAAGCGGGGTCTACTCTCCATTGTGGTGCACAGGCTTCTAATTGCGGTGGCTTCTCTTGTTGCGGAGCACGGGCTCTAGGCACGCAGGCTTCAATAGTTGTAGCATGTGGGCTCAGTAGTTGTGGCTCGCGGCCTCTAGAGCACAGCCTCAGTAGTTGCAGTGCATGGGCTTAGTTGCTCCGTGGCATGTGGAGTCTTCCCCAACCAGGGATAAAACCCGTGTCCCCTGCATTGGCAGGCAGATTCTTAACCACTGTGCCACCAGTGAAGTCCTACTTATGTTTCCTTATACATACTTTTGAGAACAAAATTATCTCTGTTGGAGTATGAAGGTGGTTATTTGAGAAAAGAAAGTAAAATTTCATTCAAATGAGATTTTTACACTACAGGGTTAATGATACAAAAACCACTTTCATGAACTAGCAAAGAGCTCATAGTATCAGTGTAAAAAAGAAATATATAGGAATGGCAGAACCCTCTTTTATGACAGGGAACTTTTCTGAACTTTTATTAAATCACACTGACTATTGGTGCATTCATGTATTTGAAATATCTATCATTATTGGGAAAATTGTTTGTCATCAATTGATTAGGAATGTAATTCAACTAATATTTATTGAATTCCAAGCAATTATAAGTCACTGTGCTAGGCTTTAAAGAATAAAAATTGTATTAGGCAGGAAAATGAAGTTTGTCATAAATGAAGATTAGCAAAATTTGTTCCTCCTATCCACCAATTTTCATAATATAATAGTAATGCTCTGTGATAAAGTTAGACATTGGGCAGCATAAAAACTTTTTTATTTCTTGGGCCTGCCCACAGGAAGTAGTTAATCTTCAGCTCCCTTCAATACAATTACCACTTGAATACCGTCCCAAAATGTGAAAAATCATGCACCATATGTGTGTGTGTGTGTGTGTGTGTGTGTATGTGTTTCTTATTCCTTTTCAGATTTGTTCTTATTCTCCTCTCTGCTGTCATCCTTCCCCTAACTGAAGTAAAAATTCATTTCTAATGAAGTTTGTAGCATCTAATTTTTTCTTGATTTCAAAATGTATTCCTAGGTAAATAGTCGCAAAACATTTTCATAAAATTTGTTAAGAACAAATAGTAATAGTTCAGTAAAAATGAAAGTTTACTTCAAAAAGATATTTTTAGTAGGCTTTCATTGGAGACAAATTTAAGGGATGAGTTGTGGTTGTTGAAGATGGCCACCTCTAAATACACTTTTATCAGTTCAAAAACCATATATAATTTTAGATGTAATTTTATATGTACTATGGACAGAAGGCAATTAAGAATGCCTTTGGTTAATTGTATATTTTTTCTTCTTTCCTGTTCTTGGCTCAGTCTTCCCTATATTTCTAGAGGTGATAACAGCCACGGATGTCTAAAAATGAATTTTAAGGAAATTTTAATTTATTGCCTTCAGGTCTAGATAATTGAGTTTACAAGTCTATAGCACTTTACCTGGCAAGTGTATAAATAGCCAGAGTTGTATAATTCAGTGAAAGTCCATTAGAATACAATTCACTTTCAGGGTCCTTGACTGCTTCCTGCTTGACTCATATACTCCCCTTCCAGTCACTTGGGAGCATAGCACACTTAGCCACTTGGCAACAGGCATAGCTTTCTTTTCCAACTTCCAACGCATGAAGGTTTCCCTCCCCACTTCCCTTTCCACTGCAGTCTCACATATAGTGTGAGTTCAGTCTCTTAAACCTAATTTCTGCTTTTCATTTCTCTCCTGGGTCAGATCAGGGCCCTGCCTTTCAGAGATGGGAGTAGTTACAACCCAGAAACAAGAATGATGAAGAGATCTTCCCTTGTCCTTCCTCCACCATCACTGTAATAGCCCCCAATGGCTATTTTCTTCCTCCTCATTGCCCACCCACTTCAACTTCTCTAACACACAGGCACCCATTGTGCATGCACGCACATATCCTGTTCCTTGAATGACATATCTAAACTGACTTATGTGAACCTAGATTTCTTCTGAAATTTGAAGATACGTTCCAGGTTTTGTAATACTCAGTTTTTCACTATTACGCCCTGCCCTTGTCTTTCCTACAAGGTCTATATGTTTTTATGTATTGGAGCCAGGGGTGGGGAATAGATAAAAGGGTTTAGGGCTTACAAATTCTGTGGGGAAAGGCGTTTCAGATTTTTTAATGCCAGGGAAATTTCAAAGTGATTTTGTATTTGCTTCTAAATGGCAAAGAAATTTCAGCTCATTTTATAGTGAAATCAGACCAAATGGCTGATGGCAGTATAAACTGAGACAGGCAGAACTTCAGAATAAACTAGGACTGAGGCCCTCCTAAGAAAAAGAGAGTTTGGGTTGGGGAGAGCTATAAGAATATATATTAGCAAGACGTTCATTGTCCCATAACCCTTTATACAAGAGCATAAAGAATTTATCTCCCAATAGTCCGCTGCTCTTCTGCTCACTCCTAACCCATCCTTGCACTAAGGAATCTTTGACAGTGGCAGCAAGAATTCCCACCAGGGTATTGGAGTTGGGAGTGTTCCATCTAACTCTCCTTGTGAAAGGAGGGTTTTGAGTTTTTAAGAACCTGTCAGCCTAAGTTGGAACTTCAGCCATTATTCCTCTGCTCCCACCTCCCAGGAAGCATTGTTATACATTGCAATGTATGACAACATGTTTCCAGCATATTATGAATAATATACCTCTGGTGCCTAATTAACTTAAAAGACTTATAGGTGGCCAAAGATATAATATGCAACATTATTTCTTTGGGATAAACCAGTCTGCACTCCAAAATAAACTTTCAGAACACATTCTTCATTATTGGAAGTTAGCCATGTAACAGTTCAAATCATGTGCCTAGAATTGTTTTAACTTCATTAGAAATGATCCGTCCAAAAAAAAAAGAAAAATAAATGATCCATCCTTACACAACCTATGGAAGATATATTAGTCTGTGCTTTGGAATGACTTGAAAGGAATATGTTTAACTGTATTATCATAAAATGGGCTCACAAATAAAATTGTGGTTTCTTTTTAAGTCAATTTGGGCAATGTGTTTATGTCATGATACTTTTCAGCGTAAAGACATTTGGAGTGGACCATCTATTGTACCAGGTCACCTGGGAGTTTTAGGTTGCAGCAGGTTAGAAAAAAATAAAATGAGAGGACTCACCTTGCTTTTAGTTCTTAAAACATGAAATAATGTCAAATATTTACAGATCTGATCCTGCTAATTCTCCATCAATTTTATTCATATTATCACTATTTAAAAATATTTAAATATATGACTATATATAATTTTAGCTGACTTGGGGATAATAGCTTACTAATATAAAACAAAATAAGCTCAAATATTCATTTTTCAAATACTGTTCACGTGTTCACTTTTAGTTTTATAAATGAATGTGTACCTCATATGAGCAGTTTAATTTGTGCTTTTTAAAATTAATGTGGGTAGGGCTTCCCTGGTGGTGCAGTGGTTAAGAATCCGCCTGCCAATGCAGGGGACACAGGTTTGAGCCCTGGTCCAGGAAGATCCCACATGCCGCAGAGCAACTAAGCCCGTGAACCACAACTACTGAGCCTGTGAGCCACAACTACTGAGCCCACATGCCACAACTACTGAAGCCTGGGCGCCTAGAGCCCATGCTCTGAAACAAAGAGAAGCCACCGCAATGAGAAGCCCGTGCATGGCAACGAAGAGTAGCCCCCACTCGCCACTACTAGAGAAAGCCTGTGCGCAGCGACGAAGACCCAACACAGCCAAAAATAAAGTAAATAAAAAATAAATTTAAAAAATAAAATTAATGAGGATGAGTTCTTTTGTAAAAAAATATTTAATTATTTATTTATTTTTGGCTGTGTTGGGTCTTTGTTTCTGTGCGAGGGCTTTCTCTAGTTGCGGCAAGTGGGGGCCACTCTTCGTCGCGGTGCGCGGGCCTCTCACTATTGCGGCCTCCCGTTGCGGAGCACAGGCTCCAGACGCGCAGGCTCAGTAGTTGTGGCTGACGGGCCTAGGTGCTCCTTGGCATGTGGGATCTTCCCAGACCAGGGCTCGGACCCGTGTCCCCTGCATTGGCAGGCAGATTCTCAACCACCGTGCCATCAGGGAAACCCCTGTGGGTGAATTCTTAAATTGGATTTTCTAAGAACAAAACTTTGGAATAAAGTTTAAAAGACAGTAAACTAAGACCCTAAAAAATTTTTTTTTTTGCCTGCTAAATTATGTAGCTATTTTGGACAATAGTTTATTTTTTTGACCTTAGTAATTTTATGTAGAAACTTTAGAGCTTTGCGGTTTATTAACCTTCAGTGAGTTCAAACCCACTCATAACTATTGTAATAGATTTTTTTTTTTAACTTACAGTAGTATAATCTCTGGTTTAAAAAAATGAATTGAATTCAGGTCAGATTCACTTTTGGTCATATATCTTTTTTTTAATTAGCTGAATCCTGCTTTTTATAATGAACATCTAATATTTAAGAGTTAGGTGAGTCAAATAAATCAGTGGGAAATGCCCTATTCCTAGACTAAATTAGCCATCTTGAGACATCATAGAAAATTTAGATGCACTTGAGTTTACTTTCAACTATGTTCCCTTCCTTTACATTTCTTGATCGTAAAATTTTGGGTAATGCACATACAGCACCTAGCACAATGCCAGGAATACAGTGAGTACTCATTTTTCCTTCTCCATGGGAACCTATAATCATAACTATAAGAAGAACTCTAACATTTACTTTGAGACCAAGACTAACAATGAAAAATGAAATGATAATAATATTCCATCTGTACAATAGTGGGGGGAAGGAAATGATAAAAAACCCATTTTCAATAGAGCTGGAGAATATTATTATAAGCCACTTACATTTATCTGTCATTTTTCTGAAATACCAATTATTCTCTCTAGTTTTGAATCTACTAATGATCTGCAACTGTTTAATATGTTTCCGTCTCTTTTATTATTTCATTTCTTATACAAAATATGTGACACCACTGAAATTTTGAAGAAAAACAACACACAAAGGTATTAAATCATGATTAAAAGGATTGACTAAACCCTCTGATACTATGATTAAAACATGGAAGGGTTACATATTTTCATACACCTAAATGTTTTCAGCTGTGGAAAAGCAATTAACCATGGCATCTGCAATGAGTCACCAAGGGCCTTATATTTGTGCTTCTATTTAAAATAGGCAAAGGAGAATTACTGGGGGAAGAACAATTTTACTGGCTCATAATTTATAGAAAGACTAGTATAGATCAAATGAATTCAGTGGTTGTGTACAGTACTCTAGCCATTTGTAAATGAGATGGGTCTCTAGATCATAAGAAACCAAAGACACCATTTTTCACCTAAAAGGGGATGGAGCGTGCTCCAGCAGACTGGATTAGATATGTCTGTCACCTATTTTGTGGCTGTGGAGCTTAAAAGAATCAATCAACTTTTCTGTGATTTATTTCACCATTTTTGAGGTGAGTCAAGAAGAAACTATTCCTGGAAAAGGGGCATAGCAACAAAGCCCTGTAATATGTTCCTACTTCCTCAACTTCCCCACCATCCAATAAATTAACATAAAATGAATTTGCAATTACTCATGGGCATATCTTAAGGCAAATGGATAGATCTTCCCCTTCTTCCAATTCCTTACAGACTGCTTTGCTTGATTACTTTACTACTTTTTTGACAATGACAAGGTATGAAATCAATTTCGTGTTGATGATCTTAGCTTCCTAGACAATTCAGATAATAAAAAAATAATATCAAAGGGAGATTATCTATGTATTTTTTTTCTTTTTTTAATTGAAGTATACTTGATGTACCATATTATATAAGTTACAGGTATACAATATAGTGATTCACAATTTTTAAATGTTATACTCCATTTATAGTTATTATAAAATATTGGCTATATTCCCCATGTTGTAAAATATATCCTTGTAGTTTATTTTATATCTAATAGTTTGTACCACTTAATCCCATACCCCTGTATTGCCCCTCCCCACTGGTAACCATTAGTTTGTTCTCTATATATTTGAGTCTGCTTTTTTTTGGTATAATCACTAGTTTCTTGTATTTTTTAGATTCCACGTGTAAGTGACGTCATACAGTGTTTGTCTTTCTCTGTCTGACTTATTTCACTTAGCATAGTGCCCTCCAAGTGCATCCATGTTGCTGCACATGGCAAAATTTCATTTTTTTAATGGCTGAGTAGTATTACATTTTATACATACATTTTACACATATATAATGTATGTACACACACACACACCCCCACATCTTCTTTATCCATTCATCTGCTGGTGAATACTTAGGTTGCTTTCATATCTTGGCAATTGTAAATAATCTGCTGTGAACATTGGGGTTCAGATAGCTTTTTAAATTAGTGTTTTCCATGCCTTTATTTCTTATGGGCTATAACTAACTTGTGATCTGTAATTATAACTAACAATAAAATAATTTAGTTGTCTGATTACCAAAAAAACTCCAAACTGTAAGAAATATTTAGTAGATAGTTTATATGGAAGTATAGAATTTAGATCTAGCAGAGACCTTATTGGGTTCTACAAATATTGTTATGGTTGAATGTTTTTGTCCCCTCCAAAGGTCATATGTTGAAATCCTGACTCCCCCATTGTGAAAGTCTTAGGAAGTTGGGCCTTTGGGAAGTAGTTAGGTCATAAGGGTGGAACTCTCATGAATGGGATATGTACCCTTATAAGAAGAAGCGCGAGAGAGACGATTTCACTCTCAGCCGTAGGGGATACAAGAAGATGGCCATCTGCAGACCAGGAAGAGTACCCTCATCAGGCACCCAGTCTACCAGCTGTTTGATCTTGGACTTCTCAGGTGTCTGAGCTGTGAGATAGATATTTGTTGTTTAATTCACCCATTCTAATGGTATTCTGTTATAGCAACACAAACAGAACCACCTTTTACAGGTAAGAAAAATGAGACCCAGAAAAGATTAAATGACTTGTGCAAGACCACTCAATGAATGTGTTGGAGTGGTAATTAAAACTCAGTTTCCAAATCTGTAATCTAGCATTCTATCCACTATAGCATTTGTGATTTATTTATTCAGCAAACATTTCAGGGCCACTTATATTAAGAAGGCACTGCTGTAGAGATTGAAGTGAGGAGAGGGGAGAATATATAAAATGATTAGGAAATTCCCTGTCCTGGGGAGCTTACAGTTTAATACATAACTTAAAGTAGATCCACTAGTTATTATATGGCCTGTTAGAATGTACAGGTATTTAAGAAAGGTGACCAGGACATGGAAGTTCAGAGGAGTGAGAAGACTTCTGGCCAAAAGATCACAAGGAAGGCCAAGGGGAGGATAATTTTAAGTTGAAGGATGGATATGAATTCCACTGGTAGTATCAAAGGGAGGGCTTTCTTATCTGTGATTTTTTTTTTTTTTTTTTTTTTTTGCGGTACACGGGCCTCTCACTGTTGTGGCCTCTCCCGTTGCGGAGCACAGGCTCCGGACGCACAGGCTCAGCGGCCATGGCTCACGGGCCCAGCTGCTCCGCGGCATGTGGGATCTTCCCGGACCGGGGCACGAACCCGTGTCCCCTGCATCGGCAGGGGGACTCTCAACCACTGTGCCACCAGCGAAGCCCTGTGATGTTTTTTATTTGAAAACAACAAAGGGGAAGTTGAAGAAATTGGCTAGAAAAACACAGGAAAGGGGCAATTCTGTATATCCAGGAAGCAAAAGTGATGGGTAGATTTTTCAGGGTGCTACTTTCAGGATGCATGCACTCGCATGCACATCCTTGGGTAACTCCACTTATAAAGACAACTCCTGGAAAAGAAACTTTATTTGGATAAGAGAGAACAGGGAAAACTGACTAAAAGTGTGACTACATTTGTACAGAATGAGAGAGATACAGTGACTTGAAAAGGGAAATCAGGGTACTGTTACTAAAAGAAGGTATCATAAGATAAAGCATAAATATGGGTGAAAAAAATAAAGCACAAACAAACAAACAAATCAAATGCCCACTTCAGAGTTTTATGGAGTGTAAGGAAAAAAAAAAATGAGGTATAGAGAAGGAAGAATAAGTACGGTCAATAGAATGTTAGAGTAGCCTCATTTGGCTAAATCACAGGATGAATAAATTACATCAGAATGAACCAGACTTTGGCGTGCTGCTCATCTCCATCTTCTTTTTCATACACACCCAGCACCATACAAATCAGTGAATTACTCTCCCCAGTTTACAAGTTTTTAAGGTGCATACTGATTTGAGAAACAGTTGACTCAAGGGACAGGAAAATTTGAGCCAATGGTTATGCCCACAAATGAGGGATGGGACTACTCTCGCCAGCTATTAGCAGTCAGACTCTTGGCACAAACAATATAGAGCCTGGTGTATTTCTCCCTCAACCTTAGGAAGATTGTCTGGCTTTGGCTACATGACTAAAACAAACAATTTTTCTTAAGGAATATGCCAAGGAGATTCTGTCCATCTGAGCCAAGCTGTAACTTCTTCCTTTGCTTCCTCTATCTGGGCATTCAAGCAGGGGAGGGAACAAAGCAGTTCTCCTGGGAGCATTTCTGAAAAGTATAGAAACTACAGAGATGCACACCATTTTCAAGTGGTAACATTTATAGTTTTCTCCTCAAATAATCTATAGGATTTGCTCCCTGATTCTTCTTCCACTCCCCACCCCATATTTGCTCTGAGCCCAGTGCCAAATAATTTGTGTGAGCTTCACTTTCTTCATTTGCAAATGAAGAGTTTGGATTAAGTTCTCTCCTAAGGGTTCTTCTTAGGTTATACTTTGATATCAGATTGAAAAGCTTGTTTGGGGTTATGTTGAGAAAATGGTTGACTACTTTGGACTAAGAAGTTTGGTCTTCAGACTGTAGATTATGAAAATTAGGTACATGTTATTTAGAAGCAGAATCATAGGCTTTATATTTTTCCCAGATCTCTTTTTGGCAAATGTGTAATTTGAGAAGGTATTATATCTTTTAATCTACTATTTTATTTTGTAAAATAAAGAAAATAATTTTTTTTCACAGTTAAGTAAAATTACTCAATAATTTTTAAAATATAATAGTAAGCAAGAACCACTGAATTGTTTTGAAGAGTACAATGGCTAAGGCATGCAATGCAATGATGAACTTGGCAGTGCTATGCTTGACAGAATGATTGATGTAGGTATTCTCTAAGCTACCAAATCTAGGTATTACTAACAAATGGCAAAACAGAAACTCTACAAACAATAATGATAAAACCAAAAATTATAACTATGACAAATAAGATAGAAGATAATATTTTTTATTTTAATTATATATAACATTTACTGGACACTCAGTATGTGGCATTGTTTATTTTTTAGCTTGCTTTAAGATGTTAACTTATATACCTGAAATCAGGTAGTCTTAAGAGCCAGGCTCTATTTTTCAGCTCAGCCATTGCCCACTATCCATTGCTTAATCCTTCTTCAAGTGAAATTTCGAATTAAGGAAAAATATGCATTTAAAAGTATGTATTTATATATACATAAAATATGTATACATATTATGTATACATATGTATGCGAAACGTTTCTATACATCTAATATGTTGATTGGGGTCATGTATAGTTGCAAAGAGAAATCATAATAGTCTTAGAAAATGACGATTTCCTTTTTCTCTTATAACAAGTTATCCTAAGGTATGTAGTTGCCAATATTATTTTAACTGCTCAGTGAAGCCATCCAGAACCCAGTCTGTTTCTAACTTTACTACAATATCCTTAGCATGTTGGATTTTTCCCTTGTCCATCTCCCTTTGTGGTTTGTGGTCAGAATATCAAGTCTACTAGAGAGCAGAGGGGCCGTGGAAGTCCCAAAGAGGAATACCCAGTCTAGCCAAGATTGACTGGATGAGAAGGGTCGTGATATCAGATGTAAACTCTAGTTCAATGAATAAGAAAACCCTCCTTCTGTGTTAGGTCTCAATGGCCAGGACATAGCTGCTGGAAGCTTCAAGGGCAGCTAGGGAGGCAGGGAACTAGATTGTATGACAGTTTCAGACAACCGTGATCCATGTCCTGGGTCTGAGAATGTTTGGGCCTGAAACTAAATCAAAGTTCTAAATAAAAAAAAATAGAGGAAAGAATGTTGGATAGGCAACCAGCAGAATATTCCATAATAAGGTAGTGGGTAAATAAAATTGCCTTACATGAAAAATGCTATGATGAATTGTGAAGGATGATAAAGTATTTTTGAAATATGAGGCCAAGAAAGACCTTCCAAAACAAATGTGGCAATTCATTTTAGTTAACAAAAGAAAGTTTATATTCTCAGAAGCTTCAGCAGGTTTTTCCATGGCAAAAAAGATACATCCAGTCATTGAATGAATAGACAGTCATTTTTTGTTGTTGTTGTTTTCTTAGGTAAATAAACTTTTGAGAGGGCTAATGTGGTATTTTTCTAGTAGAAGAAATGGTTTAAATTGATAATGCATTTTCAGGGGCAAGAATCATCTTGGACTACAAAATGTGGGCTTATCCATGTTATATTAGGTGAGTGATTCTAGCTTACTTTAGTGGACAGACTACATCTGTTGTTCTATAGTTAGCATTTTCTTGGGCTGCCAGAAAACATCTCATCACTTGGCATGTCCCTCATATTAGACAGAAAGAAAAAGAGAAGAGAGGTGGAGTACAGGTGATGAAGGATCTGTAGACTCAGAACTCGGCAGAAACGACAGCTGAGAACAGTCAGGAATGGTGATTGCTCTGCAGCTGTATTGAATTAGCAAGGGTAGGCATGTTTTCTGACTGGGAAAGAACAAGGGAGGAAAACAGAACTTCAGAATTTCAGGATTTCTAATTTTTAACTAATTCAGTGTGATGTCAGTAAGTCTAAGACCCATGGAAACGCAGAGCATTTGGAGATGTAAACAATAGGTAATTGTTGATATATGCGATGGTGGTTTCAAGTGATTTTCATTTCTGAGTGTTCCACTTCTTTGACTGAAAAAAAAATTGAATTTGGAAAATAACATGTGCAAGCTCCTATCATTTGTTTTCTGCTATCATATTATATTGGGTGGAAAAGTAAATTGATACTATTGACTAAAATATATGAGAAACTTTGGAGAGTAAGAATTTTGATAGTTCAGTTAAAAATACTATTTTGTATGGTATCTTGCTCAGGCTGAGCCAGCAGATTAGAGGCAACTGAAACAATGAACATGGGAACTTCAGAAATGTAGCAATATATAGTTTTCAAATATATTTACTATTTGTGTAAAACATTATATGCACGCCCACGTAAGGCTATTTTTTAAATTTTTTTTATAGATTTGAATCTCATTTTTTTATTATTATTTTATTTTTACATCTTCATTGGAGTATAATTGCTTTACAATGGTGTGTCACTTTCTGCTTTATAACAAACTGAATCAGTTATACATATACATATGTTCCCATATCTCTTCCTTCTTGCGTCTCCCTCCCTCCAACCCTTCCTATTCCACCCCTCCAGGCGGTCGCAAAGCACTGAGCTGATCTCCCTGTGCTATGCGGCTGCTTCCCACTAGCTATCTACCTTACGTTTGGTAGTGTATATATGTCCATGCCTCTCTCGTGCTTTGTCACAGCTTACCCTTCCCCCTCCCCGTATCCTCAAGTCTGTTCTCTAGTAGGTCTGTGTCTTTATTCCTGTCTTACCCCTAGGTGCTTCATGACATTTTTTTTTCTTAAATTCCATATATATATATGTGTTAGCATATGGTATTTGTCTTTCTCTTTCTGACTTACTTCACTCTGTATGACAGACTCTAGGTCTATCCACCTCATTACAGATAGCTCAATGTCGTTTCTTTTTATGGCTGAGTAATATTCCATTGTATATATGTACCACATCTTCTTTATCCATTCATCCGATGATGGACACTTAGGTTGTTTCCATCTCTGGGCTATTGTAAATAGAGCTGCAATGAACATTTTGGTACATGATGCTTTTTGAATTATGGTTTTCTCAGGGTATATGCCCAGTAGTGGGATTGCTGGGTCATATGGTAGTTCTATTTGTAGATTTTTAAGGAACTTCCATACTGTTCTCCACAGTGGCTGTATCAATTTACATTCCCACCAACAGTGCAAGAGGGTTCCCTTTTCTCCACACCCTCTCCAGCATTTATCGTTTCTAGATTTTTTGATGATGGCCATTCTGACTGGTGTGAGATGACATCTCCTTGTAGTTTTGATTTGCATTTCTCTAATGATTAATGATGTTGAGCATTCTTTCATGTATTTGTTGGCAATCTGTATATCTTCTTTGGAGAAATGTCTATTTAGGTCTTCTGCCCATTTTTGGATTGGGTTGTTTGTTTTTTGTTATTGAGCTGCATGAGCTGCTTATAAATTTTGGAGATTAATCCTTTGTCAGTTGCTTCATTTGCAAATATTTTCTCCCATTCTGAGGGTTGTCTTTTGGTCTTGTTTATGGTTTCCTTTGCTGTGCAAAAGCTTTTAAGTTTCATTAGGTCCCATTTGTTTATTTTTGTTTTTATTTCCATTTCTCTAGGAGGTGGGTCAAAAAGGATCTTGCTGTGATTTATGTCATAGAGTGTTCTGCCTTTGTTTTCCTCTAAGAGTTTGATAGTTTCTGGCCTTATATTTAGATCTTTAATCCATTTTGAGCTTATTTTTGTGAATGGTGTTAGGGAGTGATCTAATCTCATACTTTTACATATACCAGTCCAGTTTTCCCAGCACCACTTATTGAAGAGGCTGTCCTTTCTCCACTGTACATTCCTGCCTCCTTTATCAAAGATAAGGTGACAATATGTGCGTGGGTTTATCTCTGGGCTTTCTATCCTGTTCCATTGATCTATCTTTCTGTTTTTGCGCCAGTACCATACTGTCTTGAACACTGTAGCTTTGTAGTATAGTCTGAAGTCAGGGAGCCTGATTCCTCCAGCTCCGTTTTTCGTTCTCAAGATTGCTTTAGCTATTCGGGGTCTTTTGTGTTTCCATACAAATTGCGAAATTTTTTGTTCTAGTTCTGTGCAAAATGCCAGTGGTAGTTTGATAGGGATTACATTGAATCTGTAGATTGCTTTGGGTAGTATAGTCATTTTCACAATGTTGATTCTTCCAATCCAAGAACATGGTATATCTCTCCATCTATTTGTATCATCTTTAATTTCTTTCATCAGTGTCTTATAATTTTCTGCATACAGGTCTTTTGTCTCCTTAGGTAGGTTTATTCCTAGGTATTTTATTTGTTTTGTTGCAATGGTAAATGGGAGTGTTTTCTTGTTTTCACTTTCAGATTTTTCATCATTAGTGTATAGGCATACAAGACATTTCTGTGCATTAATTTTGTATCCTGCTACTTTACCGAATTCATTGATTAGCTCTAGTAGTTTTCTGGTAGCATCTTTAGGATTCTCTATGTATAGTATCATGTCATCTGCAAACAGTGACAGCTTTACTTCTTCTTTTCCAATTTGGATTCCTTTTATTTCCTTTTCTTCTCTGATTGCTGTGGCTAAAACTTCCAAAACTATGTTGAATAAGAGTGGTGAGAGTGGGCAACCTTGTCTTGTTCCTGATCTTGGTGGAAATGCTTTCAGTTTTTCACCATTGAGGATGATGTTGGCTGTGGGCTTGTCATATATGGCCTTTATTATGTTGAGGAAAGTTCCCTCTATGCCTACTTTCTCCAGGGTTTTTAGCATAAATGGGTGTTGAATTTTGTCGAAAGCTTTCTCTGCATCTATTGAGATGATCATGTGGTTTTTCTCCTTCAATTTGTTAATATGGTGTATCATGTTGATTGATTTGCGTATATTGAAGAATCCTTGCTTTCCTGGAATAAACCCCACTTGATCATGGTGTATGATCCTTTTAATGTGCTGTTGGATTCTGTTTGCTAGTATTTTGTTGAGGATTTTTGCATCTATGTTCACCAGTGATATTGGCCTGTAGTTTTCTTTCTTTGTGACATCCTTGTCTGGTTTTCGTATCAGGGTGATGGTGGCCTTGTAGAATGAGTTTGGGAGTGTTCCTCCCTCTGCTATATTTTGGAAGAGTTTGAGAAGGGTAGGTGTTAGCTCTTCTCTAAATGTTTGATAGAATTCGCCTGTGAAGCCATCTGGTCCTGGGCTTTTGTCTGTTGGAAGATTTTTAATCACAGTTTCAATTTCATCACTTTTGATTGGTCTGTTCATCTTTTCTATTTCTTCCTGATTCAGTCTTGGCAGGTTGTGCATTTCTAAGAATTTGTCCATTTCTTCCAGGTTGTCCATTTTATTGGCATAGAGTTGCTTGTAGTAATCTCTCATTATCTTTTGTTATTTCTTCAGTGTCAGTTGTTACTTCTCCTTTTTCATTTCTAATTCTATTGATTTGAGTCTTCTCCTTTTTTTTCTTGATGAGTCTGGCTAATGGTGTATCAATTTTGTTTATCTTCTCAAAGAACCAGATTTAGTTTTATTGATCTTTGCTATTGTTTCCTTCATTTCTTTTTCATTTATTTCTGATCTGATTTTTATGATATCTTTCCTTCTGCTAACTTTGGGGTTGTTTTGTTCTTCTTTCTCTAATTGCTTTAGGTGCAAGGTTAGGTTGTTTATTCGAGATGTTTCCTGTTTCTTAAGGTAGGATTGTATTGCTATAAACTTCCCTCTTAGAACTGCTTTTGCTGCATCCCATAGGTTTTGGGTCGTCGTGTCTCCATTGTCATTTGTTTCTAGGTATTTTTTAATTTCCTCTTTGATTTCTTCAGTGATCACTTCGTTATTAAGTAGTGTATTGTTTAGCCTCCATGTGTTTGTATTTTTTACAGATCTTTTCCTGTAATTGATATCTAGTCTCACAGCGTTGTGGTCAGAAAAGATACTTGATACAGTTTCAATTTTCTTAAATTTACCAAGGCTTGATTTGTGACCCAAGATATGATCTATCCTGGAGAATGTTCCATGAGCACTTGAGAAAAATGTGTGTTCTGTTGTTTTTGGATGGAATGTCCTATAAATATCAATTACGTCCGTCTTGTTTAATGCATCATTTAAAGCTTGTGTTTCCTTATTTATTTTCATTTTGGATGATCTGTCCATTGGTGAAAGTGGGGTGTTAAAATCCCCTACTATGAATGTGTTACTGTTGATTTCCCCTTTTATGGCTGTTAGTATTTGCCTTATGTATTGAGGTGCTCCTATGTTGGGTGCATAAATATTTACAATTGTTATATCTTCTTCTTGGATCGATCCCTTGATCATTATGCAGTGTCCTTCTTTGTCTCTTGTAATAGTCTTTATTTTAAAGTCTATTTTGTCTGATATGAGAATTGCTACTCCAGCTTTCTTTTGGTTTCCATTTGCACAAAATATCTTTTTCCATCCCCTTACTTTCAGTCTGTATGTGTCTCTAGGTCTGAAGTGGGTCTCTTGTAGACAGCATATATATGGGTCTTGTTTTTGTATCCATTCCGCCAATCTGTGTCTTTTGGTTGGACCATTTAATCCATTTACATTTAAGGTAATTATTGATATGTATGTTCCTGTTCCCATTTTCTTAATTGTTTTGGTTTCATTATTGTAGGTCTTTTCCTTTTCTTGTCTTTCTTGCCTAGAGAAGTTCCTTTAGCAGTTGTTGTAAATCTGGTTTGGTGGTGCTGAACTCTCTCAGCTTTTGCTTGTCTGTAAAGGTTTTAATTTCTCCATCAAATCGGAATGAGAACCTTGCTGGCTAGAGTAATCTTGGTTGCAGGTTTTTTCTCCTTCATCACTTTAAATATGACCTGCCAGTCCCTTCTGGCTTGCAGAGTTTCTGCTGAAAGATTAGCTGTTAACCTTATGGGGATTCCCTTGTGTGTTATTTATTGTTTTTCCCTTGCTGCTTTTAATATGTTTTCTTTGTATTTAATTTTTGACAGTTTGATTAATATGTGTCTTGGCGTATTTCTCCTTGGATTTATTTTGTGTGGGACTCTCTGTGCTTTCTGGATTTGATTAACTATTTCCTTTCCCACATTAATGAAATTTTCAACTATAATCTCTTCAAATATTTTCTCAGTCCCTTTCTTTTTCTCTTCTTCTTCTGGAACCCCTATAATTCGAATGTTGGTGCGTTTAATGTTGTCCCAGAGGTCTCTGAGATTGTCCTCAGGTCTTTTCATTCTTTTCTCTTTATTCTGCTCTGCAGCAGTTATTACCACTATTTTATCTTCCAGGTCACTTATCCGTTCTTCTGCCTCAGTTATTCTGCTATTGATCCCATCTAGAGTATTTTTAATTTCATTTATTGTGTTGTTCATCATTGCTTGTTTCATCTTTAGTTCTTCTAGGTCCTTCTTAAATGTTTCTTTCATTTTGTCTATTCTATTTCCAAGATTTTGGATCATCTTTACTATCATTTTTCTGAATTCTTTTTCAGGTAGACTGCCTGTTTCCTCTTCATTTGTTAGGTCTGGTGGGTTTTTATCTTGCTCCTTCATCTGCTGTGTGTTTTTCTGTCTTCTCATTTTGCTTATCTTACTGTGTTTGGCGTCTCCTTTTTGCAGGCTGCAGGTTCATAGTTCCCCTTGTTTTTGGTGTCTGTCCCCAGTGGCTAAGGTTGGTTCAGTGGGTTGTGTAGGCTTCCTGGTGGAGGGGACTGGTGTGTGTGTTCTGGTGGATGAGGCTGGATCTTGTGTTTCTGGTGGGCAGGTCCACGTCTGGTGGTGTGCTTTGGGGTGTCTGTGGACTTATTGTGATTTTAGGCAGCCTCTCTGCTAATGGGTGGGGTTGTGTTCCTGTCTTGCTAGTTGTTTGGCATAGGATGTCCAGCACTGTAGCTTGCTGGTCGTTGAGCGAAGCTGGGTGCTGGTGTTGAGATGGAGATCTCTGGGAGATTTTCGCCGTTTGATATTATGTGGAGCCGGGAGGTCTCTTGTGGACCAGTGTCCTGAAGTTGGCTCTCCCACCTCAGAGGCACAGCACAGACTCCTGGCTGCAGCAAGAGCCTTTCATCCACACAGCTCAGAATACAAGGGAGAAAAAGTAGAAAGAAAGAATTAGTAGAAGAAGAAAGAAAGAGAGAGAGAGAGAGAGAGAGAGAGAGAGGGAGGGAGGGAGGGAGAGAGAGGGAGGGAGGGAGGGAGGGAGGGAGAGAGAGAGAGAAAGAAAGAAAGAAAGGAGGGAGGGAGAAAGGAAGGAGGGAAGGAAGGAAAAAAGAAAGAAATAATATAAGGTAAAATAAAATAAAGTAAGATAAAATATAATAAAGTTATTAAAACAAAAAAATTAAGAAAAAAAAATTAAAACCAAGCCAAAACAAAAAAAACGGACGGATAGAACCCTAGGACAAATGGTGGAAGCAAAGCTATACAGACAAAATCTCACACAGAAGCATACACACACATACACACTCACAAAAAGAGGAAAAGAGGAAAAAATCATAAATCTTGCTCTCAAAGTCCACCTCCTCAATTTGGGAGTGATTCATTGTCTATTCAGGTATTCCACAGGTGCAGGGTACATCAAGTTGATTGTGGAGATTTAATCCGCTGCTCCTGAGACTGCTGGGAAAGATTTCCCCTTCTCTTCTTTGTTCGCACAGCTCCCGGGGCTCAGCTTTGGATTTGACCCTGCCTCTGCGTGTAGGTCACCAGAGGGCATCTGTTCTTCGCTCAGACAAGACGGGGTTAAAGGAACCGCTGATTCGGGGGCTCTGGCTCACTCAGGCCGGGGGGGAGGGAGGGGCACGGAGTGTGGGGCAGGCCTGCGGTGGCAGAGGCCGGCGTGACGTTGCACCACCCTGAGGTGCGCCGTGCGTTCTCCCGGGGGAGTTGTCCCTGGATCCTGGGACCCTGGCAGTGGCGGGCTGCACAGGCTCCCCGGAAGGGCAGTGTGGAAAGTGACCTGTGCTCGCACACAGGCTTCTTGGTGGCGGCAGCAGCAGCCTTAGCATCTCATGCCCGTCTCTGGGGTCTGCGCTTTTAGCCGTGGCTCGCGCTCGTCTCTGGAGCTCCTTTAAGCGTCTCTCTTAATCCCCTCTCCTCGTGCACCAGGAAATAAAGAGGGAAGAAAAAGTCTCTTGCCTCTTCGGCAGGTCCAGACTTTTCCCCGGACTCCCTCCCGGCTAGCCGTGGTTCACTAACCCCCTGCAGGCTGTGTTCACGCCGCCAACACCCGTCCTCTCCCGGCGCTCAGACCGAAGCCCAAGCCTCAACTCCCAGCCCCGCCCGCCCCGGCGGGTGAGCAGACAAGCCTCTCGGGCTGGTGAGTGCCGGTCGGCACCGATCCTCTATGTGGGAATCTTTCCACTTTGCCCTCCACACCCCTGTTGCTGTGCTCTCCCCCGCGGCCCCGAAGCTTTCCCCCTCCGCCACCCACAGTCTCCGCCCACAAAGGGGCTTCCTAGTGTGTAGAAACCTTTCCTCCTTCGCAGCTCCCTCCCACTGGTGCAGGTCCCGTCCCTATCCTTTTGTCTCTGTTTATTCTTTTTTCTTTTGCCTTACTCAGGTACGTGGGGGGAGTTTCTTGCCTTTTGGGAGGTCTGAGGTCTTCTGCCAGTGTTCAGTAGGTGTTCTGTAGGAGTTGTTCCACGTGTAGATGTATTTCTGGTGTATCTGTGGGGAGGAAGGTGATCTCCGCGTCTTACACTTCCACCATGTTTCCGGAAGCCATGCCTCACTTTTGTTGGAATCAGTCAGCAAAACCTTTTTCGAAACCCGAAATTCTCCACACCTCCTACCTTTCGCGCCGCCCTAGTCTTGACGCTCCCGCCACTGCTCCTCAGGCCGGATCCCCGTGGGAGGACCCGTGGGCTGCGTCCATAAGGCTATTTTATGTGGTCATGGTGGTGCAAATAGATTGATAATGAATTATAATTTTGAGATTCAAAAGGATTTGAAGAAAATATGATTTTTGTAACTATTACAGACATCCTATTTCCTCTATCTGTAATTCTTTGTCTTGGCTCAATTACCCTAATATGTTTGAAAAGATCAGGGTTTTAGAAATTCTTATTTATATTTTTATAAGTATTTTGATTTATAATTCATTCTTCCAAGTATAAGAATATGAAGGGCCTTAGATAAATCTTCATAATTTAACATAATTATCATTAAATATGAAAATAATCTTTGATAAATTCACAGTATTGATTTTCTTACCTGTAGCCCAGTTTGTTTTTCATTAGATTATAATGAAAAATGTACTCAAAATTATGTTATTATTATTTCTATAATAATAATAATAAAATTTAAAAATACCTAAAGTCTTTCAAACATTGTAGTTAAAAACATCTGCACATATTTTATATGGCAGATACATTATTTTGATTCATTTTATAAAGGTAGTAAAGCATTAATATTGGTGTAATTCTTTTTCTTTTAACTTCTTTATCACCCTACTTATCTAAATCCAGAGTAACTTTAAATAACTGAAAAACCTTTTCAAACCTTGAAGACATACTAAGTGAAATAAGCCTGTCACAAATGGAAAATATTATACGATTCCACTTGTCTAAGATACCTAGAGTGGTCAAATTCAAAGGCAGAAAGACTGGAAGAAAGGGAGAGTGGGAAGTAAAAAAAAAAGTCTTTTTAGCCATGCAATGAGATACACTATGGCATTTTAGTATGATTTCAGTTCAAGAGTACCATGTGTCCTTTGCTGTAATAAAGACTTCATTCTAAATGAAAAACAAAGAGTGCATGTAAAACACTGAGCACTGACTGAGTGGATAATTGTTATCTTAGTGAATGTTATCTTTTATTATTATGGACGGCAAATGTTTCAGAAGGTCAAAAGAGCAATGTGAAATAATGCATGTTTTAAATGGCTTCATGAGTATGTTTATGACAGATCAAATTACATAGTTAAAATATTTTCCAACATCCTTTATTAAGAAACTGTATTATTCTAGGAGGAATTGTTGATAAGGATCTTCGTCACTACCTCAACTTAAGATTTCAGAAGGGTTCTGTGGACCACGAACTTCAGCAAATCATTCGTGACAACCTCTACCTCCGCACAGTGCCATGTGAGTAACAGGCAATTTTTTTTCCTATGGTAACAGATAAATGTTCACTGTATATTCATTGTTTAATTTAAAAGAAAAGTCCAATTGCACTGATTTTTTAAATGGTGGACTTTTGGAATAGACAATTTATTTGAGATATGGAAGTTTTAAATGCAAAAGCTTGTAACTGCAGTTGTGTGGTTTATGATGATGTCATAGCCAGAAGAGACATGATTTTCAAGCTATAAAGCCTAACTTCTCAAGTTAGTATGGAGAAATATTAGTTCTAGTCCAGGATGTTGGTGATTTCAGAATGAATCATAATTGGGGTAGAACTCCACACAGGGAGACAAGAGAATGCAAATTCAATTCATTAGCTGAAACAGCTATTTCATAGATGGAATCTACACAGTAACTCCCAATCTCATCACTGGTTTGCAGCAGGGGAGTCTTACAAGTGGAAAGGAAATTATGCATTGGAAAGTAAAGTTAAATGTTCTGTAACTCTGAGAAAGTGATAACGTTGAGTGTTGGGCACATATTTCTTAATATACAGCCTATAGAAATTCACAACAATCCCTGATTATGAGCAGGTGCTACTTCAAAAGAGAGGAATTGGTAAAATGATAAAATTCACAAATCAACTTTTTAGTACCTGCTTCAGCTCATTTGAGAATCTTCTGTTTACTTCAGGACAATTCAAGTACGTTTCAAGCCAGGTCCTAGATCCTAGATAGATATCGAAATCAATTTCCTTCAAGGTAGATTCCATGACCTCCAGAAGCTTTCCAATATCTATCTGGAAACTGATCTGTGAGTGTTGTGTGTGTTCCTTTTGTTTTAGTTTTGTTCTAAACTTTAATAAACTTAAAGATGTGGGCAGTGGAAGGTTGATATTAAAGAAAGAAAATCTTGGCTGAGATAAGTGAAACAAATAAACGAAGTATATATATGTATGTGTATATATATGTATGTATGTATATGTGTGTGTGTGTGTATATATATATATATATATATATATATTTATATATATATGTATATAGTTTCTGGGATTGAACTGCCAGAACTATGTGAAAGGTATGGATTAAGGATGACTATAACGAAATACTGAAAACACACAAAGAAGTGAAATGGATAATTCAGCATCCAACCCTTTTCACCTACACACATCTTAGGAGGGGTGGCCCTTCCCACTGTTAGCACTAAATGTTCATCAAAACAAAAATGCCAGGGCACCACTATCAGACATTCCTAGATGAGAATACTTATTGATTGACATCTTGTCAGTCCAAATGCTACCTCTGTGAGTGTGTGTTAGTTAAGTGAGTAGACTTTTGGACTCTGAACAGTATGGAGGTTCCTTAAAAAACTACAAATAGAACTACCATATGACCCAGCAATCCCACTACTGGGCATATACCCTGAGAAAACCATAATTCAAAAAGAGTCATGTACCACAATGTTCATTGCAGCTGTATTTACAATAGCCAGGATATGGAAGCAACCTAAGTGTCCATTGACAGATGAATGGATAAAGAAGATGTGGCACATATATACGATGGAATATTACTCATCCATAAAAAGAAACGAAATTGATTTATTTGTAGTGAAGTGGATGGACCTAGAGTCTGTCATACAGAGTGAAGTAAGTCAGAAAGAGAAAAGCAAATACCGTATGCTAACACATATATATGGAATCTAAAAATAAAAATGGTTCTGATGAACCTAGGGGCAGGACAGGAATAAAGACACAGATGTAGAGAATGGACTTGAGGACATGGGGAGGGGGAAGGGTAAGCTGGGACGAAGTAAGAGAGTAGCATTGACATATATACGTTACCAAATGTAAAATAGATAGCTAGTTCGAAGCAGCTACATAGCACAGGGAGATCAGCTCTGTGCTTTGTGACCACCTAGAGGGGTGGGATAAGGAGGGTGGGAGGGAGACGCAAGAGGGAGGTGATGTGGGGATATACGTATGCATATAGCTGATTCACTTCATTATACAGCAGAAACTAACACACCACTGTAAAGCAATTATACTCCAATAAATACGTTGGAAAAAAAACAACAACTAGAAGTTGCAAAAGTGCATTCTTAAGCTTGTAAGTTTGACATTAGAGTGATGGGCAGAGGAAGATGGATTAAAGTAAGTGACTGAACTATTTATAAGGAAATAGGTGGACGCATGTTCAAAACTGTGATGTTGTCAGTGCAGCTGTGTGAATTTATCTTTTGTGACATGAAAGAAAGGAGATCTGAAATACTGAATAAAGAATCCAGGTACTTTATTACATTTAAAAGCTGAGGGAAATAGATAAGAGGCTGACATTCAAGAATATCTGTAATAATAAAAAAAAAAGAATATCTGTAGTCTTTGCTAAGGTGATGACGTAAATAAGAAGTCTTAATTAAATATGAAGATAATAGGAGTAAATTTTGCATTAGTTAATTAACTTCTTAAATAAGTCCTCTCTCTTCAGAGTTCCAAAGAAATACTATGATGGAAAAATACATATAAAAAGAAAATAACTAGGCTTATATGAGTAAACATAAAGAGGTTTGTGATGTGATTTTCCTACAATGTCATAAATTCAATTAGAAATCCTTGAATAGCTCCTATAAAAGGAGATGATTAGAAACTTATGGAATATGAATATTATGATCAAACAATTATTCTTTGAATTTGTAGCCAGCACTCCTAATAGCCTATTCCAATAATACCATTCACTAACAATGCTCTTAACTTGGCATAAAAGTGAAAAAAACATCTAAGATAGATGTGATTCTAATTTATATTATCTATAATCACTTTTTTACTGACGAACTGGACCTGGACAATCTGGCAACTTCACTCAGTATATCTTTTAATGAAATGTTCAGACATTTTCAAAGAGTGTGCAGCAAAGATATGTCAGTAATGTGAAAAATCCTGCTAGTGTTTAGAAATTTACATGTGTATCCAGTATATCTATTGGCCTTGAGTATGGAGTGACATTTGTTACATATTCTTTGGGTCAAATAATTCTCATTGGTTTTCAGTACCCAATACCATAATAGGAAAATGTATTATTGAAGAGCTTGTCTCTGCCTTTATATATGCATTCAGTAATATGTATACCTCTTGTTTAATTTACTAACAGGAATAGGTCATGGAAACAAAATTGTTGTTAACTTGTAACTATGTTTGGGTGGTTTAACTTGTTTAGTAAGACGAGACCCAACGGAGTAATTCTGCTTACTGCCACCACATTATTCCACCACCACCAACTACTACTAAAAACAAAGCAGCTGGATTTCCTTAGTGCCTAGTGTGTAAGGGGGAGTTCTGGGACGAGGGCTGCAGAGACTCCCTCCCCTCACACACACACAGTACTCATCCAAATCTTATTGTGAACAACTTAGCTGCTATAACTCCCTCTGAAGGAAATCTGGGCCTGACTCCTGGCTGATTTCTGAGCTAAGCACAGGAGGGAGGTGGTCAGTCCAAATCTCTACTGGGCCTTAACTGCATATAATGTAAAATCCCATCAATGTGTTCCCTGCCCCATAAACAAGAGGTGCCTACACTTAGCCTTTGCATTTTGTCTTCCCAGAACCTTATCTCAGAACATAATTCTTCAAAAACATATTTTTTTAAGTTGTGTCTCTAAGCATGGAAGGCAGGACTTGGTCACAGAGACAGGACTGTTGGGCATATAGTGAGCATGAGTGTGTATACACACACACACACACACACACACACACACACACACACAAGAGGCCCTCATGAGATCAGTTCATCATTCTTTCAAACTGAATTATATAGAAAAGATCCTTAGGAACTGATTCTATATTTTCAGTTGTTTTATTGGGAAATATTTTAAATTTATTTGAAGCCAAAAGAAATACCAGTGTGTATATGCCAAGTAAAAGACAAAAATTAATAAAACTAAAGGCCTAAATTCTGCTATAAAAAGCAAATAAAATGAAAAACATAGATTTAAGATATGAAAGAAATTACTTTTATGGAAGAGCTGATTGAGGTGTAACTCACAATGATGTTTCTACATATTTAAGCACTTTAAGTTAGTATAACTAAACCATGTTAAAAAGAAGCATGCTCAAGAATAAAATTGTAAGGCTTCTAATGTAGTTTTTTAAATTCTCTGTTATACTAGATTATCTTTCATGGAAAAGCAAATAGAAGCAGACTTAAAATGTTATAGGGACTGTTTTCTTTTAAAAAGAGCAGTTACCAACCCACTGAAAGTTACCATGCAGAGTCAACATCCCTTTGCCCTAATTATATAATCCCATGTAAGACTATGGTCAGAGATAACTATTGGAGAGAAGCTGGTGACCACATATCTATTATAAAGTCTGGAATTAGGGCAGAGCTTTCTAGTATACTTCATGGGGAAAAATAATTTTAATACTTAAGCAAAAATCAGTACTTTTAAAGCTTGCCAAAATATGCTTATTATTCAACAAGGCAATAGTTTTGGTGGGCATGAATGAATCTAATTACTCATAATTTTCATCATGAAGGTTTTAAGCATATGGTAAGAAGTGAGAGTGGAATCAATCTGTGGAATACCAAAAAACTAAAATCATCTTCTAACAATGAAATGAAATTCTCTGAGTTGAAGGTGATCAAGAACATGATTAAGTACCCAGAATATCTTTAAGCAATATAAGCCTCTGTGCTGGAATGGTAGGTTGAACTGTAGGTAGACATGCAGGCATAGGACTAGAGATATAAGATCCAACTGTATTTTAAAACAATATATTGGGCTTCCCTGGTGGCACAGTGGCTGAGAGTCCGCCTGCCGATGCAGGGGACACGGGTTCGTGCCCCGGTCCGGGAAGATCGCACATGCCGCGGAGCGGCTGGGCCCATGAGCCATGGCTGCTGAGCCTGTGCGTCTGGAGCCTGTGCTCCGCAACGGGAGAGGCCACAACAGCGAGAGGCCCGCGTACCGCAAAAAAAAAATAAATAACAATAAATAACAATATATTGCAACAGCTGTATATTACACATCTGTTTCACGTTTAACCTTACTGCTTCAAACAAGAATCATCAATTTAGAGGCTCTTTTTTGAAGTTGCTTTTAGAATATGAATTTTGTTCTTTTACAGTTATTTCAGAATCAAGTTCCAGATTTTTGTTCTTTGAAAATAATTTGGATTTTAAAAAAAAAGCCTAATTATGTTTTGTGCTAAGTGTTGAGAATAAGGGTTATTAGAGAATAAATATGGTTATTAGCAGTGTGAGCCAAAGGAGAAGGAAATCTATAAACAAATGAAACTAAATTTCTTGAGAGATTTATAAACTGCCCCCTGGGAAGCTAGGCCAAAAGGAAAAATTCAAAAGCTTCTGAGCACTATCAAATATTAGAAAAGGTTCTAGTCATTCATATGTATGCCCATATGTATGGTATATTTATTAGAAATGTGTTGTTGGTTTATAGAAAGCTGTATTAGGTTTGCCCTCTCCCTCTTATCGCTGAGAATAGTAAGATCTAGTTTCATGTCATATATGTGAAAATACCGTAGATTTTTTCTTTTTTTTATTGAACAAAACAAATGCATCTTTCCTAGTCATATAGTAACATTCATTGGTTTGGTTGACAGAATACATTACAGGAGAGAAATGGCTTCAAAATGTTTCTTAAAATGGAAAGTCAAGGAACATTAGAAGGAACGGTATTGATTTATCCATTTGACACCACAGGGCGCTAGCTTTAGAATAAAAGAACATATCTGGCACAAAAGAAAAGCAATAAACACCAACAGTGAACAATATTACTGATCTTCTAAACCACATAAAATTCCCGTTGCCCTGACTTGATCAGCTTTTTTTTTTGGTTGTGACCCTATCTTTCTTCTTGGTTTTTTTCCCTTTTGGTTTGTATGTCTCTTTCCTCTTCATAAGAGGAAGGCTCTCCATAGGAAGTCTGGGTTTGTGGACCACAGCTGAGAGTATGTATACTCCTGGGCTTCATTGGTTCCAGCAGCTGCCCAAGGAAGAATTGGAGATGGGTGTGTGAAGCCATTTTTCCACCTTTAGAAGAGCCAGTCATCACTTTAAATGGAAAATAGCTCACCTTCCAGGGAGCCTAGAATCTGCTCCCTGCAGACTTAAAGGTTGTAGCCTAGTTGGATATAATTCAGTCAACACACCTCATTGTATGCCTCTTCACTTTTTGAATAGAAAGAATTAGGACTCTAGCAGGTTCAGACCTACCCAAGTTTCCAAAGTCAGCTGATGAGTACATAGGCTGTTGGATAATTGTAGTAGCTGAAGGAAAACTATAGGCAGTGGACACTAGCATTATTACAGGACTTTAAGGCTGTAGATTTGTAGTAGAGCACTCAATCCAAATACACCCGACCAAAAGAACAATGAAAAAAGGAACACTAATTGTGGTTACTGATATCCTTATGTTTAGTGTACTAGTTAGTTATTTACACATTGCAGTTTAGCCTTGTTAGAGCATAATAAGTAGAAATAACCCTTTGCTTTACCTATTTGGCAACATGGCACTATGGAAAGAGCATTCATCTAAGAATTGAAAACCATTGGTTCTGGACTAGCTATGCCACTAACTCACTCTAGAACCTTGGCATAGGCTTTACCTTTGGGACTAGGGAGAGAGAGGTAAGGGAATAAAGTGAATTCCAATGGTTCTTTCTGATCTAAAATGCCATCATTTTCAAATTCCGCTGGCTTCCTGTTCTTTATTTTATCATAATTCAAATCATGTCATCAAATTGGCTTAAAATATTCTGGTTATGTAATGCCCTCAAAATTGAGCAGGTGTAAACAGCTTATGGAAACTGAAGATATATCAAATACAGCAGACACTTCAGGGATAAATAAAGAGCTGGGTTTAAATTAAGTGCAGTTCTGGATAAAACAAGCCATGCATGGAATTTCAGATTTTTCTATGAATGTCAAGTTAAGGATACATCATAACTCTGATGTTCCTTGAAATCTGCCTTCACTATTCATGAAACTCTGAAATATGATCCAGTCCTAGTAAGTGGATGGGAAAATAAACATAATGAGAAATACAAAGCTTTTAAAATCGCTTTCCTCCTTTGGAATGTGTAATGAGTTGAGACGTGACATAAAGGCTTCTGAAGCATTAGGTGTGTTGTCGTGAAAATGTGATTATAATCTTTATAAGATGTTTAACATGAAATATAGTGTCTTCTAATGTTGAACTGTAATGTGTCACTTATACAAGTGAACGGCCTTGGGAAACACCCAAATAGATCTAGCTAAAGGGAGGTTAAATCAGTGCACACTGTGATCTTTACAGCACTATTTAAAAATATAGGCAAGTCAGTAGGGTTTCTCACACAGAGTAATTAAAAGGTAAGACTCTATAAGACACTGATGAAAGAAATCAAAGATGCCACAAACAGATGGAGAGATATACCATGTTCTTGGATTGGAAGAATCAATATTGGGAAAATGACTATACTACCCAAAGCAATCTACAGATTCAATACAATCCCTATCACATTACCAATGGCACTTTTTTCAACAGTAGAACAAAAAATCTTAAAATTTGTATGGAGACACAAAAGACCCCGAATAGCCAAAGCAATCTTGAGGGGAAAAAACAGAGATAGAGGAAGCAGATTCCCTGACTTCAGACTATACTACAAAGCTACAGTAATCAAGACAATATGGTACTGGCACAAAAACAGAAATATAGATCAATAGAACAGGATAGAAAGCCCAGAGACAAACCCATGCACCTGTGGTCAACTAATCTATGACAGAGGGGGCAAGGATGTATAATGGAGAAAAGGCAGCCTCTTCAATAAGTGGTGCTGGGAAAACTGGCCACTACGTGTAAAAGAATGAAATTAGAACACTCTCTAACACGGTACACAAAAATAAACTCAAAATGGATTAAAGACCTAAATGTAAGACCGGACACTATAAAATTCTTTGAGGAAAACATAGGAAGAACACTCTTTGACATAAATCACAGCAAGATCTTTTTTGACCCACCTCCTAGAGTAATGGAAATGAAAACATAAACAAAAAAATGAGACCTAATGAAACTTAAAAGCTTTTTCACAGCAAAGGAAACTATAAACTAGATGAAAAGACAACCTTCAGAATTCGAGAAAATATTTGCAAACGAATCAACGGATTAATCAAAGGATTAATCTCCAAAATGGATGAACAGCTCATGCAGCTCAATATTAAAAAAAGAAACAGTCCAATTAAAAAATGGGCAGCAGATCTAAATAAACATTTCTCCAAAGAAGACATACCGATGGCCAAGAAGCACGTGAAAAGCTTCTCAACATCATTAATTATCAGAGAAATGCAAATCAAAACTACAATGAGGTATCACCTCACACCGGTTAGAATGGGCATCATCAGAAAATCTACAAACAACAAATGCTGGAGAATGTGTGGAGAAAAGGGAACCCTCTTGCCTGTTGGTGGGAATGTAAATTGATATAACCACTATGGAGAACAGTATGGAAGTTCTTTAAAAATAGAACTACCATACAACCCAGCAATCCCACTACTGAGCATATACCCAGAGAAAACCATAATTCCAAAAGAAACATGCACCCCAATGTTCATGGCAGCACTGTTTACAATAGCCAGGTCATGGAAGCAACCTAAATTCCCATGGACAGACGAATGGATAAAGAAGATGTGGTACATATATACATTGGAATATTACTCAGCCATAAAAAGGAATGCAGTTGGGTCATTTGTAGAGACATGGATGGACCTAGAGACTACCAGTGAAGTAAGTCAGAGAGAGGAAAACGAATACCATATATTAACGCATATATGTGGAATCTGCAAAAATGGCACAGATAAACAGTTTGCAAGGCAGAAATAGGACTCAGATGTAGAGAACAAACATATGGACACCAAAGGGGTAAAGCGGGGGCTGGGGGTTGATGGTGGTGGAATGAATTGGGAGATTGGGATTGACATATATACAGAAGTATGTATAAAATAGATAACTGATAAGAACCTGCTGTATAAAAAAATGAATTAAAAATAATAATACTTTCAGCAACAACCACGTGAAATATCAACAAGCTGTAAAATTTTGTCCAAGTCTATTGACCCTCTTCCAACCCTTCTAGCCAAGCTTACAGAAGATCAGTTAAGCATTGGAGAATGCAAAATAACACAGGACTTTAATTAATGGGTTTAATTGCAAGATTAAGAGAGAGTAAGCAGATTTCCAGATATTTTCTACTTCTGTTCAAAATGAACTTTCCGTCTTGTGAGAGTTGCTTTTTCCTAGTCTTTTATAGATTTAGCAGACATATTACTGGTTTTGTGCTAATGAATAAAGCCTAGTCCCCCTGAAATTAAAACTACCTGGACTCAAGCCAACATTTTGCTTGGTTTGGGTTCAATTTCTTGGAAATAATCAAATCTCAATTGTGGAAGAGGTCTAAATAAAGGTCAGTGAGTATCATGTGTTTCTGTGTTTTGCAGCCTTCTTTGTAGTTGTGTAGGGGCCATATGAATAGTTCGAGACAATATGACTGAGGAAGCCATGAGCTGGTCTCTTCCTGCATCTCTCTTCTCCTGCTGCAGTGAACTTAATGGCCACCTATTTTAGTTGGTGTACCCATCACAAGAATGGAGACTGTCCTGGACCACATTAAACAAGCCAGATTTAAAACTTGCAATGTTGAACATTACATTAAGATTTGGAAGTTCATTTGTTATATCACAGCACAGATTAGAATTCTGGCACAAACCAAAGTATCCTTCATATGAAAGTGAATACTAGGACAAAACATGTTAACCCCTTGCTCAGTTCTTGAAAATAAGTGAGATAGGCAATTATAAACCTTGCTTTTTCCTTTACTATGTGTACATATGTCAAAGTAAAAGAAAGGAGTCTGTATAAAGCATATGCTATTATTGCATTGTTCATCAGTGCTTCAACCTGGCAGGCTGGTGGTTTCTTTTATTAAAAATAATGAAGAAATAGAACTATTTTTAATAAAATTCATATTGCTATTCTATTTTCTGCAGTAGAAAAGACTTTCAGACATGATTAATGCGAAAAGAGAGATTAATGGGAAATAAAGGTTCTGTAGTGTTCTGTGGAATTTTTATTTAGTTTGCACCTTGAACTGGATCACTTCAATCGCTTAGATAAATTTGTGACTTGGAATATTGGTTCATTAGGGATAAAAGAAAAATACCACACTGTCCTTTTTTCTCTAGTTAATGATAAACCTTGAAAATAAGATAATCATTTTTCAATTAGGCTCCATGCAGAGACTAGAAAGCATAGTTATCAACATGTTCAGAACATAATCAGCATTAAGTTGTCATATTTTGGCTGTATTACTGTTGTTAAATTGACATAATAGTCATTATAAGTGGATGCTCTTCCCTGAAATCAGTTTTTGCCTGAAAGATTTTAGCAATTAAAGTTGTATTCATTAGCACACCTATGTCTATACTTTTTTCCAATTCATTCTTATGATTCTTACTTTCCATTGCCTAAAGTTATGAAGCCATGCAAAGTTATAAAATAAGATTTCAATTCCTTGACTTAGAAGAAGTGCCACATTATTCATCCTCCACACAAGGTGTGTGGACCTTCCTTATGAAAATTAATACCCTCCAAGTTTCCACTTTGAGAGTGTTCTTTCAGTTTAATAGTAAATGCTCCAGACTTCAGGGCTGCTTCTTTATTCCTTGCTCTGGCACGTGCTTGTCCATAATGCTCAGCCTGGAAGGACTGACCCTGCTATAGAACATCTCTCCCTTCCCTAACTCCTAGCTACTCATAGGTCAGTATGTTCTTGATTTTCTTTGTGTCACAGAAGTAGAAAATGGCATAGTGAGGTATTAACTGGGGGAGCAAGAGGAAAAATTAGAGGAAATAAAAAATAGTAAAAATCCCGCCTTGATATGTGGCAGCCAGTTTTATGGTAGAAGACAGACAGTATAGAGATTTGCATGCATCTGGACTCTGTTGCTGATTCTACAGCTTTAACTAAATCACTTTAACTCTAGTGGCCTTGGTGTGTTCATAAACAAAGGCACTGTAAACCATGGCTTTGTTAAGCTCTGGGGTACTAATTTAAAAGGAATAATTGGTTGGAATGGGCAAGAGGTAGAACAAACAGAATGATGGGTTTCATGGAGAAAAAGTGAACCAGTCTCCCATAGGTGATCTTTCAAATAGATGAAATCTTGAGTTCAGAGGGTTCTGTTGTTGTTTGGTTGTTCATGTGTTTATTTAAAGAGGAACTGATTTTTAAATAGATATATGATAAATAGGTAGAGTGAGAGATAGAAAAATGAAAAGGACTTAGTCTTTTTACCTCATTTTTATTATACCCAGAATATGAATCATAATTTTATTTACCCTTTTCATGGTAATGTTAGGATTAATAATTAGTATTCATGCGAAAGTAATTTGAAAATTAAAAAAGTCTTTTAAGTGCTAAATAGTGTTGCTTCAGGTTGGTTTCTTAAAATATCTACCTCTTCATTAGTCTTTGTAAATGTCCTCTGATGTGCATCACAGAATTTATAAACATATATGTATAAAAGAAATATATATAATAATATATAAACAAATATATGTATAAAAGAAATAATGCTAACCAAGTGAAAAGGGACAGTTTTACTAACTGAGTTACGAAGATAACCTTCCTCAAGTGGTGCAATAACTGGGTAAAGTGTTAACTGCCATCACTAAAGACTAATTGAGTTACATGGGGAAGCATTACCTGGAAATCTTGTATGGGGATATCTTCACATATGTATGCAGTCTAATTAACAAAGATGACCTTGCTATGTACAGTGACTAACTGTTCTGCAAATCAGAAGTAAATTAAAAGTAAATACTTATCCAGCAAGCTGCCATAGCCTCTCCTAATTATTCTGCCATGGATCAAAAGATGAATATTTTATTTGGGGCACCTGGATTATAGGGTCTCTTAATGCTGCAGGCAAAACCACTCCAGTATACATCAGATGGGGATTAAAAAGTTTAGTCTTAGTTTAAACAAAATTAAGATTTATATGTAAATCTTTATATATATATATATATATATATATATATATATATATATATATATATATAAGAAATAATGGCTATCAAGTAAAAAGGGACAATTTTACTGCCTGAGTTATGAAGATAACCCACCTCCAGTGGTGAAATTCTACATCTCCAATAGTTGGCTAGTACTTTATTGCTTGATTTAACTCTCTTTTTTTTGGTTCTTTATAAGACATCAGTAAAACAACTCAAACACAGGAATTTTTTATTATAAATATTTTTAAAGGATTATCTGTAGATCAAAAGTGTTCTCAAAGTGAGAATTCTACCGAACAGTATAATTGAGTCTGCTAAATTAACAGCATTTGACAGCTCCAGAAGCTAAACAAATTTAAAATGTAGAGAAATATACTGAGGTAATAATAAAAACAAGAATACAGCATTAAATTTCCAAAGTAATTGAGAGTAATGATTGAGGTAATTGCTACCTTAAAATTCATTTCTGAGAGTAGTGACTTTTATGTTTCTAAAGAATAAATACTTGCAAGAGTAGAAATATGTTGTTTAGAAAATGATTATATAAAGGAAGCAATAACTAGGTCTCTAAAAAATTTAGTTTTAAAACTTTAGTAGGGTTTATTTGCTATTTGAAATGTTAAAAAAGTACATTATTTATTTTACTGCAGAGAAATAATAATTTTGTGAGTCAACATCCTAAATGGTAGAGCTATTTCTTCTAAAATGTATAAAAATATATTTTTATACATAAAATGGCATAAAGCATAAGTGATGCAATAAATATATTTATTTGCTCCTTAACAAACTTATCTTACATAAAAATGTAGCATTAAAGAAAAAGTTGCTTTAACCTACAATGAACAAATGTAAAAAAATTACACTCTTTAAGTATTAATTTCTGGTATACATGTTCCTAACTATAAAATATTTGAAAACATTGAAATGATCTATAAATACATATATAGAAATAGCAAATAATTAATTTAGTAATTTCCAATTAGTGCTCACTTAGTAACTTCAAACACTGAATTAAGTAGTCAAATTCTCATTCAGAAATGTGTATTACCTTTCTAATTGATATAATTTGGAGAATAATCAGCTTTTTGAAGTATAAAAATTAAAGGTAAGGTATTCACTAAAGAATCAAATTGTCCAGGGAACTTACCTCTCCAAAGAATGTAAATTTGGGTTTCCAGCCAGAGGAAAGTGGAAGAAAAGTACATGAAGTAAAATTGAAAATGGATTAAAGTAAGACATTTTCTTAGAAAGCAGGGTAAATTATGGGAGCAAATTATAGCTATCATGGGAGTAAGTGGAATGGTTCCCTGGAATAACTAGGAAATAAAAATGAACTGGGAGAGCAAGGATGGGGTAAACAAAGTGGTCTAAAGTGTGTGTATATATCATTTTCCTACTGCTGCTGAAAGAAATTACCACAGACTCGATGGCTTAAACAACATAAATTTATTATCTTACTCTGGGGGTCATAAGTCCAAAATGACTTTCTCTGGGTAGAAATCAGGTGTTGGCAGGGAGGCATGCTCCTTCCAGAGGATCCAGGGGAGACTCCATTTCCCTTCCCTTTACCAATTTTTTTTTTTTTTTTTTTTTGCGGTACGCGGACCTCTCACTGTTGTGGCCTCTCCCGTTGTGGAGCACAGGCTCCGGATGCGCAGGCTCAGCGGCTATGGCTCACGGGCCCAGCCGTTCCGCGACATGTGGGATCTTCCCAGACCGGGGCACGAACCCGTGTCCCCTGCATCGGCAGGCGGACTCTTAACCACTGCGCCACCAGGGAAGCCCCCTTTTCCAATTTTTAGAGGCTGCCTTCATTCTTTAGCTCATGCCCCCCCTTCTTCATCTTCAAAGCCAAAAGAATAGCAGCTTCAAATCTTTTTCTAGTTCTGACCCGCCAGCCTCTTTCTTACAAAACTCATGTTGTTATATTTGAGCCCATCCAAATAACCCAAGATAAACTCCCCATCTCAAGAGCCTTAATATACTCAATCACATCTGCAAGTCACTTTTGAAAATTAGCTGTCACAGTTACAGGTTCTGGAGATTATGTAGGCTGTGGACACCGTTTTTTTTGGGGGGGGGTGCATTATTTAGCCTAAGAAAGTGTATAAATTGGAGTTGTCACCAAAGCCAGAGCTCACAATCAGAAGCAGAATCCGGGGGAATATATTCAGGCAATCACGGTATCTGATTTTTATTGGCTTTGGATTTGCAAGTGGCTGTCTTAGCTGAAAGACTGGCTAAATCCCACCATGGTTGTCTGCAGGTTATCTCTTCCATCCTCAGTCATTGAATCATTCAGTCCCATAGGTAAGAACTTCCCTGGGAAGACAGCCTCTTTTACTTCCTCAATGGCCCTTTCCTGTATTTAACTTAATCTTCCTCTTCCTCACCATCATCATTGTCATTATCACTATTATCTCTTTCTGTAATGTTAAATGTTGACCATTTTTGTGATATCATTATCAAATAGCAGAAGCAACTCCACAATGCCTGTAAAGGAGGAGCTTAGAGAAAATCTAATTTGGAGGGTTCATTGATTTACTCACTTAGAAAATATTTATTGAGTGCTCAATGTGTTCTAAACACTGTTCTAGGAACTAGTGGTAAAGCAGTTAAAGCAAATGAAATTCCTGCCCTCATGAATCTTATGTTTTAGTGGGACAATGTGAAAAATAAACAAACAAGAAAATAAAGAATTTGGCAACTGAGGATCAGTGCTATGAAGCGTCTGGAGCCTGTGCTCCGCAACGGAAGAGGCCACAGCAGTGAGAGGCCCGCGTACCTCAAAAAAAAAAAAAAAAATGTTAGATGGGGAGGCATAAAGGGAACTAACAAAGAACATTGAGAAGAAAACAATGAAAGCATTTCAAAAGGGAGGAAATGATCATCTGTGACAAATATTGATGATTGGTCAAAAAAAGAGATGAGGAGTGAGAATCAACTACTAGAGGACAAGTCTTAAGGCCATGTTATATGGTAAGGTCACTGTTTTTGCATAGAATGAAAGGTTATTTAGGATGGCTTCATTAGTGGCTGATAGAGATTATAGGGCTGGGGGCCTTAGTCACCCCCCTACTCAACAACCTATCCCTTGTTATTGTCCTAGGGTTATAGACAGTAAAGGTACCATTGTAAAATCCCCAAAGAGGACATTCTACTCCAACATCAGAAAATGTCCTTACTCTAAAAGTGTTAACATGGAGGCAGTCAACAGCTCTAGTCCTAAAAATACTATAAGAGCATTATTAGAACAGTGTTTTCCTTAAACGTAGGAAATTATAGTCTCTATGTAAGAATATTTATTTTCCTCTTGGCTAGAATCTCCATCTCTTATTTCTGATTTTTTTCTTTCAAATTGAATTTGTTCTCTAAATATAAAACACTGTCCAATAAAATATAATATGAGTCATGTATGTACTTTTAATTGTTTTACTAACTACACTTTAAAACCTAACAGAAACAGATGCTATTAATTTTAATAATGTATTTTAGTTAACTCAGTATATTTCAGAGTATCATTTCAATATGTAATCAATATAAAAATATTGAGGTATTCTATATTCTTTTTTGTCTTTGAAATCCAGTATGCATTATAAATACAATATATCTCAATTCAGACTAGCCTCACCACATGTCACTAATGACTACATTATTGACAGGGAAACTCTGATTAATAATCCTGTTAAAGCAATTTTGTTACCAGAGAACAGCTCAGAGGGGTTAACTGCTAGCACTAGCCTTTCTTTTTCATTTTTACCCTCATGGGTTTTTGTTTCCCTCTTAAAGAAAAAAAATAGAAAACAAGTCAGGGGACCAGAAGATAGTATAGTGCCTCCTTTCTTTCTAAATAGGTACATTACATTATGTTCCTTCCCATCTTTATAAATGCATATAATAGAAGCATTTATTATAGTTAGAAATTATGGTTGTGAGATTCTAATGCCTCCTATTCCCCAGGAGACCAGGTTTTAGACTTTCCTGAAGGAAGGTGAAGTGTGACCCTAAATAAAGCTGGGATTCTGGAAATATTGCCTACACTTGTGAAAGAGAATTAGAAAACTCTGCCTATTGGGCCAGAGACTTGTCAGGAAATCTTGTCTTTGTGTGAAACTCTTGGTAGTTAAAAAGGAAAACGTCTTCCATGAGAAATACACACTCTAATTTATACCACATGAAATTGCAGGCTCTGAATTTATACTACCTACATAGCACAGAACCCCAAGCCAAGACTGGTTCTGGATAGAGTTACCTGTAGGTGCAAACCAGTGCAAAAATATTTGTAATCCACTTTTAAGGTCTGGGATGCCTGTGCTCCCAAAGGGGAAAAAGAAAAATCTCTTTCATGGTAAAAAATGATAAACTATACCAAGGCAAATATATCTCTGAAAAAGACAGAACGTAAAGAACAGGAACTTCAGATTAATAGACAACCAGAAAGACACTATTAATAGACAATCTGAAAGACACTATAAAATGATTATACTTAAATTTATTGGGAAAGTAAAATGTGAAATAGAAATCATAATAAAAGAATAGAACAGGGCTTCCCTGGTGGCGCAGTGGTTGAGAGTCCGCCTGCCAATGCAGGGGACACGGGTTCGAGCCCTAGGTCCAGGAGCATCCCACATGCCGCGGAGCAACTGGGCCCGTGCACCACAACTGCTGAGCCTGTGCTCTGGAGCCTGCGAGCCACAACTACTGAAGCCCGTGCGCCTAGAGCCCGTGCTCTGCAACAAGAGAAGCCACTGCCATGAGCAGCCCACGCATCACAGCAAGGAGTAGCCCCTGCTCACCGCAACTAGAGAAAGCCCGCGCACAGCCGTGAAAACTCAACACAGCCAAAAATAAATAAATGTATTTTAAAAAAAGAATAGAACATTGTAGAACATTAGGAACAAACACATTTCATTTCATTTCATTTTCTGGAAATGAAAAACATAAACATGGAAATGAAAATGTCAATGAATAGGTTTTAAAAGCCATCAGAAGAAAGAATTAGTGAACTATCAATTTCATCTGAGGAAATCATCCTGAATGCAGCATAGAGAGATAAAGAGATGAAAAATATGAAAGAGAACTTGAGGGCTTCCCTGGTGGCGCAGTGGTTGAGAGTCTGCCTGCCGATGCAGGGGACAAGGGTTCGTGCCCTGGTCCAGGAAGATCCCACATGCCGCGGAGCAGCTGGGCCCATGAGCCATGGCCGCTGAGTCTGCGCGTCCGGAGCCTGTGCTCCGCAACGGGAGAGGCCACAACAGTGAGAGGCTCGTGTACCGCAAAAAAAAAAAAAAAAAAAAAAGGAGAACTTAAGACACAAGTGGAGTGGAGAGATTAAAATTCTATCATAGTCTTAATTCTATAAGGATTAATTCTAGAGGAGAAACTAGAAAAAAATGGAAGACAGGCAGCAAAGAGATAATGCCTAATAAAGGATATAGTTCTTATACTTTTTGAGTTCAACAAGGCCTGAGTGGGATAAATAAAAATAAGTCTGTACTAATATACATCAAAGAAAAACTTCCAAAGATCCCAGAAAAAATTGTTAAAGGCAACAATAATTTTAAAATTACTTACAAATGATCAACAATTAGGCTAACAGCAAACTTTTCAACAACAATAAAGGCAAGAAGTAAATAGTGTACTTCAACATGATGAAAACTGAACCAAGAGGGAAAGTGAACCCAAAAGAAATGTGTGCTTTGAAAGAAGTGTGGGGACCCAAGAAATAATGATGGACTAAGAAATTGTTAAATCTAAATAGGAACTCAATGTAAACCAATTAGAACAATAATAATGGCTAATTTGGAGAAGTTTAAATGTAAGATAGAATTAAATAGTGGGCATTCATAACATCAAAAATGGTGACCTGCGATCAGAGTTAAAATGTACTTGTTTTGATCAGATGAAGAACAGAAATAGTGATCAGCTTCAGACTTTCAGATAAGCATGAATGGTACAATTTTAACAGTAACTAAATATAGATTATTAAAATAGTTCATCTACAAAAGCCACAAAACTATCTCAACAAATGTCAATCAGTCCATATCACACAGATCCTGTTATCCCACTCCAATGAAATAAAATATTTCCCCAAAATCTATTTTTAGAAATTAAAGAACACACTTCTCATGATTAATGTTTCTGTCAAAAATTACAAAATGAGTGTCCTAAAATATTTAGGACAAAATAAAATGAACATTATATATTGAAAATTGTCTGATGTAATTAATATAGTTCTTAGAAGAAAATGTATAACTTAGATATATTTAATAGAAAAAAGAAATTAAATTTTAGATTAAAAAATGAGATAAAATCAAATAAAAAAGAAAAGATATGATGTAGCTAAGAGTAGTAATTAATTAAATAGAAAGCAAAGAATCAATAGAGAGCGTCTGTAAAACCGAAAGTGATTCTTTGATGATTTCAGTAACTTGCACAAAGTAGCCAAGTCAGAAATTGTGGCACCAGGCCTCCCAACAGAGCAACTGTGACTCCAGGCTCTGAATTCTTTACTGGCTAATACTTATTCTAAGACTCTTTTTTCCATTTTACTAAAGTATAAAATGAAGTTCAGAAAAATTAAATGAGTTATCTTGGTTAAAGTGTCTATTTAATGGCAGATGAACACAGGGAGTTTTTGTGTTCTAACCCAATATAATATCCAAATATAAGTTGCTTCACTTGATTCTGTTTAATAGGTGGCTCCTCTGACTCTGACGGCCTCAATATTGATGATAATGATGGACAAGAGCACTGTTTGTACACGAGTCACTTAGATTTAGTTTAAGACCATCCTTTGGATCTCAAGACCATCCACTTGGATGTATAACTCCCTTTTGAGTTTTGGCTTGTTCATTCTATTTTGTTTGCTTAATAATGATTATAACTTACATTTATTGTTAACTCTGTCATGTAGTGTACAGCATTTTACTTGATTCAACTCATTTAATCCCATGAGATGAGTATAACCCATTTTACAGATGAGAAAACCAAAGAACAGGGAGTTTTCTTAACCTACCCAGAATCAGATAGCACATTAACTGGAGGTGTCAGGATTTGCATCCATGCAGTCCAGCTCCAAAGTTTGTCCCCTTGATCACTAAGCTACACTGCCTCTCACATGGGCATTGGACTGTGTGAGTGTAAATCCCAACACCTACATTTATTAGCTGTGTGACCCCAGGCAATTTAAGAGATGTGGATGCAAACTACTGAGAAAGAATGTTGAAGTGCTTTGATTTTTTTTAAAATAAACTTTCTATTCTAGAATAGTCTTAGATTTACAGAAAAGTTGAAAGTATATTACAGAGCTCCCATATATCCCACATCCAGTTTATCTAACTTTTAACATCTTACATTAGTATGATACTAATTTAATCACTGCCGATGCACCCCATTGATGCGAGAGGGATTCCTACCCTAAATTATGGGAGTGACCCAACACATGACACTTGGCACTGGACAAATGAGATCAACAGGAGTTTATTAGTCACATATATTCATAGCCTGGAGGAGGACATTGCATGCCATTCAGGGCAACACGGATTTTGCACTTGCCTTTTGCCTTGTAAAAAATCAATTGACTATATTTGTGCGGGTCTATTTCAGGCTCTCTATACTGTTTCATTGATGTATGTGTATATTCTTTCACCAATAATACATTGTTCTGATTACTGTAGCTTTATAGTAAGTCTTGACATTGGCTACTGTGAGTGCTCCAACTTTGTTCTTCAGGTTTGTGATGGCTGTTATAGGTCTTTTGTCTTTACGAAGAAATTTTAGAAACATTTTCTTAATATGTACAAAAGAGTTTGCTGAGATTTTGATTGTGATTGTGTTGAATCTATAGATCAAGTTGGGAAGAATGGACATCTTAACAATAGTGTTTTCTAATCCATGAACACAGACTATCTCTCCATTTATTTAGCTCTTTGATTTCTTTCGTCAGTGTTTTGTAGTTTTCTGCATACAGATCATGTATAGATTTTGTTAGATTTACACCTGTTAGTTTTGGTGCTCTTGTAATTTTTTAAAATTTCAAGTTCCAATTGTTCATTGCTGTTAAAAAGGAAAGCAGTTGACTGTTTATGTTGACCTTGTATTCTGCTATCTTGTTATACTTGCTTACTAGTTCTAATTTTTTGTTGACTTTTTTTGTATTTCTGCATAGACAAATGGACAGTCATGTCATATGTTAATAAGGATAGTTTTCTTTCTTCCTTTCCAGTCTGTATGGTTTTTAATTATTTTTCTTGTCCCATTACATTAGAGGGGACTTCCAGTACAGTGTGAAATAGAGTGTTGAGAGATGACATTCTTGCCTTGTTACCAGTCTTAGGAGGAAGGTGTCCAGTCTCTCACCAAAAAATATAATGTTAGCTGTAGGTGTTTTGTAGATGTTCTTTATCAAGTTAAGGAAACTATTTTCTATTCCTAGTTTGGTGAGAGTTTTTGTCATGAATAGGTGTTGGATTTTGTTAAATGGTATTTCTGTGACAACTAATATGATCATAGATTTTTTTCTTTAACCTGTTGATACAGTGGGTTATATTAATTGATTGTCTGATGTTGAATCAGCCTTGAATACCTGAGATAAATCCTACTTGGCTCATTTTGTACATTGTTGGATGCAGTTTGTTAAAATTTTGGTGATATTTGCATCTATGTTTATGAGAGATAGTTTGACTGGTAGTTTTCTTATAATGTCTTTATCTGGTTTTGGTATTAGAGTATTTGGTATTAGAGCCTCATAGAAACAGTTGGAATGTGTTTTGGGCGTGATGTTTTTGTGTGTGGAAGGTTATTAATTATTGATTAATTTCCTTAACAAATATAGATGTATTCTGGTTGTCTATTTCTCCTTATGCGAGTTTCAATAGTTTACGTCTTTCAAGGGGTTGGTCAATTTCATCTAAGTTATAAAATTTGCTAGCATAAAGTTTTCATATTATTTCTTTATTATCCTTTTAGTGTCCATGTGATCAGTAGTCAGGGCATCTCCTTCATTTCTGATATTGGTAATTTGTATCTATTCTCTTTTTTTCTTTAATTTGGTTAGAGATTTATCCATTTTATTCATCTTTTCAAAGAAATAGCTTTTGATTTCATTTATTTTCTCTATTACTTTTGTTTCCAATTTCATTGATTTCTGCTCTGTTTTTTTTCTTTTCCTTGTTTTAGGCTTTATTTCTCTAGTTTCCTAAGATGGAATTTTTGGTTATTCATTTTAGATATTTTTTCTTTTAAAATATATACATTTATTGCAATAAATTTCCCTCTAAGCATTACTAAGCATCCCACAAATTTGATAAATTGAATTTTCATTTAGTTAAAAAAATTTTTAAATTTGTCTTGAGACTTCTTCTTTGACATAAGTATTATTTAGCAATGTGTTTTTTAATGTCAAAATATTTAGAGATTTTCCAGCCATATTTTGTTACTGATTTCAAGTTTAATTTCACTGTGGTCTGAGAATATACTTTGTATGGTTTCTGTTGCTTTGAATTTGTTAAAGGGTAGTTTATAGCCCACAGTTTGCTCTGTCTTGGAGAATGTTCTATGCGAGCTTGAGAGGAATGTGTATTCTAGTGTTGGATGGAGTATTCTATAAATGTCAATTAGGTCAGATTTATTAATGGTGCTATTTAGGTCAAGTATGTCTTTACTGATTTCCTGCCTGCTTAACTTCTCAATTATTGGCAGAGGGGTTTTGGAGTGTCTGCCTCTAAGAGTGGATTGCTTATTTCTCCTTTCAGTTCTGGTATTTTTTGCCTTATATATTTTGATGCTCTTTGGTTAGGTGCATATATATTTAGAATTGCTATGTTTTCTTGGAAAATTGAACCTTTATCATTATTGAATGCTCTATTTCTCCCTGATAACCTTCCTTGTTCTGAAGTCAGCTTTGTCTGAAATTAATATAGCTACTCAAGTTTTCAATAAATGTTAACTACTTATTATTATTTAATTATAAGTGCTTTGAGATGGTGGTCAATGTTCTTGCTTATTTTCTTAAGCCCACATAGTGCCTAAGACACTGTTGAGCACAGATATACTTAGTAATGAAAGCTTTTTGACTGATTAGCAGGGCATAGATGTCTGAGAGTTGAGCTTATTATTCATCTTATAAATGAAGAGAAGATGAGATTATGGTAAATATTTCTAAATTCCCAGAAGAAATATGCTGTATTTTCAAATATGCTAAAAATAAGTTGATATTATATTAGCAAATTCAGAAATGACTGCTTAAAAGGGGAATTTGTGACCTTTTAAGTAACATAGGGTTTTTAACTGCCCTGCAATTACTGAAGTAAGTGTAACTAAAAACAATGACATTTATTACTTTACTAATTGGGATTGGATTGAATATGTTTTAATAGTGCAGGCTCTATGAATAATACATCTTTTTTTCCCTTTTTTTTAACATCTTTATCGTAGTATAATTGCTTTACAATGTTGTGTTGTTTCTGCTGTACAACAAAGTGAATCAGCTATATGTATACATATATCCCCATATCCCCTCCCTCTTGCGCCTCCCTCCCACCCTCCCTATCCCATCCCTCTAGGTGGTCACAAAGCACCGAGCTGATCTCCCTGTGGTATGCAGCTGCTTCCCACTAGCTATCTGTTTTACATTTGGTAGTGTGTATATGTCAGTGCTACTCTTTCACTTTGTCCCAGCTTACCCTTACCCCTCCCCATGTCCTCAAGTCCTTTCTCTACGTCTGCATCTTTATTCCTGTCCTGCCCCTAGGTTCTTCAAAACCATTTTTTTTTTTTTAGATGCCATATATATGTGTTACCATACGGTATTTGTTTTTCTCTTTCTGACTTACTTGACTCTGTATGACAGACTCTAGGTACATCCACCTCACTACAAATAACTCAATTTCGTTTCTTTTTATGGTGGAGTAATATTCCATTGTATATATGTGCCACATCTTCTTTATCCATTCATCTGTTGATGGACACGTAGGTTGCTTCCAAGTCCTGGCTATTGTAAATAGTGCTGCAACAAACACTGTGGTACATTTATCTTTTTGAATTATGGTTTTCTCAGGGTATATGACCAGTAGTGGGATTGTTGGGTCATATGGTAATTCTATTTTTAGTTTTTTAAGGAACCTCCATACTGTTCTCCATAGTGGCTGTATCAATTTACATTCCCACCAACAGTGCAAGAGGGTTCCCTTTTCTCCACACCCTCTCCAGCATTTATTGTTTGTAGGGTTTTTGATGATGGCCATTCTGACCAGTGTGAGGTGATACCTCACTGTGGCTTGATTTGCACTTCTCTAGTGATTAGTGATGTTGAGAATCCTTTCATGTGTTTGTTGGCAATCTGTATATTTTCTTTGGAGGAATGTCTATTTAGGTCTTCTGACCATTTTTGGATTGGATTGTTTGTTTTTGTTATATTGAGCTGTGTGAGCTGCTTGTATATTTTGGAGACTAATTCTTTGTCAGTTGCTTCATTTGCAAATATTTTCTCCCATTCTGAGGGCTGTCTTTTCGTCTTGTTTATGGTTTCCCTTGCAGTGCAAAAGCTTTTAAGTTTCATTAGGTCCCATTTGTTTATTTTTGTTTTTATTTCCATTTCTTTAGGAGGTGTGTCAAAAAGGATTTTGCTGTGATTTAGGTCATAGAGTGTTCTGCCTGTGTTTTCTCCTAAAAGTTTTATAGTATCTGGCCTTAAATTTAGGTCTTTAATCCATTTTGAGTTTATTTTTGTGTATGGTGTTAGGAAGTGTTCTAATTTCATTCTTTTACATGTAGCTGTTCCGTTTTCCCAGCACCACTTACTGAAGTGGCTGTCTTTTCTCCACTGTATATTCTTGTCTCCTTTGTAAAAGATAAGGTGACCATAGGTGCGTGGGTTTATCTCTGGGCTTTCTATCCTGTTCCATTGATCTATATTTCTGTTTTTGTGCGATTACCATACTGTCTTGATTCCTGTAACTTTGTAGTATAGTCTGAAGTCAGGGAGCCTGATTCCTCCAGCTCCGTTTTTCTTTCTCAAGATTGCTTTGGCTATTCGGGGTCTTTTGTGTTTCCATACAAATTGTAAAATTTTTTGTTCTATTTCTGTGGAAAATGGCATAAAATGGTAATAGGAACATACATATCGATAATTACCTTAAATGTAAATGGATTAAATGCTACAACCAAAAGACACAGACTAGCTGAATGGGTACAAAAGTAGACCATATATATGCTGTCTACAGAGACACACTTTAGACCTAGGGACACATACAGACTGAAAGTGAGGGGATGGAAAAAGATATTACATGCTAATGGAAATCAAAACAAAGCTGGAGTAGCAATACTCATATCAGACAAAATAGACTTTAAAGTAAAGACTATTATAAGAGACAAAGAAGGACACTATATAATGATCAAGGGATCAATCCAAGAAGAAGATATAAAAATTGTAAATATTTATGTAGCCAGCATAGGAACACCTCAATACATAAGGCAAATGCTAACAGCCATAAAAGGGGAAATCGATAGTAACACAATCATAGTAGCAGACTTTAACATCCCACTTTCACCAATGGACAGATCATCCAAATTGAAAATAAATAAGGAAACACAAGCTTTAAATGGCACATTAGACCAGATGGACTTTAATTGATATTTATAGGACATTCTATCCCAAAACAACAGAATACACTTTCTTCTCAAGTGCTCATGGAACATTCTCCAGTATAGATCACATCTTGGGTCACAAATCAAGCCTTGGTAAATTTAAGAAAATTGAAATCATATCAAGTATCTTTTCTGACCACAATGCTATGAGACTAGATATCAGTTACTGGAAAAGAACTGTAAAAAATACAAACACATGAGGTTAAACAATACACTACTAAATAACCAAGAGATCACTGAAGAAATCAAAGAGGAAACCAAAAAATAACTAGAAACAAATGGTAATGAAAACATGATGACCCAAAACCTATGGGATGCAGCAAAAGCAGTTCTAAGAGGGAAGTTTGTAGCAATACAATCCTACCTCAAGAAACAAGAAATATCTCAAATAAACAACCTAACCTTATACCTAAAGCAATTAGAGAAAGAGGAACAGAAAAAAACCCAAAGTTAGCAGAAGGAAAGAAATCATAAAGATTAGATCAGAAATAAATGAAAAAGAAATGAAGGAAACAGTAACAAAGATCAATAAAACTAAAAGCTGTTTCTTTGAGAAGATGTACATCTTTTCATTGTCTAATAGCTGTAGATATTATGGGGTCTAACAAGGGTTCAAAAAGTCAGATATTAGCGTAAAAATCACCCACAGTAGAGGAAAAATTATTCCAACTTGCCTTTCTCAGTCTAGTTTTAAATTGTCCTCCAGCTAAGAGCCTTGTTATTTAAACCCTCTTAGTTCATAGTAGAATGAGAGATTCAATATAGAGCATACAACAAAGTACATTCTCAGTTGTCCTTAGAATGAAAAACTGTAATGAATTAAAGGGGAAGATTTTCAAAAACACATGGAAAATTCATATTAAGTTTCGAAAGATGTAGATGCGAACCTAGTAGTATGGGACAGGTCAGTGAATTATATTCTTTGAGAATGGCAGGGTGCTTCCCAAATTGAAAGGGAGGATCTTGTTTAGGACTTGATGCCATTGCATTCCCTAGCTACATTGGCAGTGTCATTACTGCAAGCCAAATGTAGCAACATGCTTTGAATGCACACTACTTGCTTAGATATTTAAAAGTAGAGAAAGAAAAAGAGCTGATCCACAGAAATGAGGAGTGTGCAGAGGTGACTATTGTAATGGGATGAAACTGAGAAATGCCTTGTAACCTGTGATCTCAAGCTACAAGCATACAGCAGGGAAACCACAAAGATATGTGTTTCATTATTCAGGAGCTTGAGTATCCCTCTTGTTATGCCATTATTTCTGGAATTTTCTCCAAAGGCCTCATTTGCAGGCAGAGAGAAAAGAAAGACAATTGAAAAAGAAAAAAAAAGGGAGGAAGAAAAGTTTATCCAGTTGAGAAAATTTACTCCCATTGTAGATTTTATGTTAAATGGAACAACCAATAAAAAAATTTTCTAACAGCAAATTCTCTAGAATCCATCATAGAAAATCTATAATTGCAACTTAAGATGTAAGTATGGGCTTCTTGCACAGAGGACTGGAAATGCTACCCATCAGTCAGCTTTCCATCAGTCTACCTAATGACCTTGTAAAGAGGCCCTTCAGTGGTATTTGTTGATCATTTGGTTTCAACAAAAATAGATATACAAGTTGTCAATACAGAAGGAACAATACCCAATAAAGGCAAAAGAAATGTTTCAGTAAAACAATGATTACAACTGGAAGGACATACAAAATTGTATAGTGCCTCTCTGAAAATAGAAAGTAGAACCATGAAAAATCTAATTGTAAAATTGAAAATGGCGTAGGATATGTGCTTCTGCCCAAATTATGTTTTAACATTGCCGAAGAATCAAAACACTTCAGAGAATATTGTATCCTAGGGAGGACTTAACCACAGTCAGAACATCTGGCAACCCCGTGTTTAATTAGAATTATAAAGAGAATAGTGACCATTTCAGTATATCAGATTTTATGCCTGAAACTTTGGAGAAAATGTTCAGTATAGGCCAGATTTATTTAAAAGGAAAACCTCACACATACGCGTGTGCATGCACACACACACACTTACACACATACGAGCACAGAATCACCTGTTCTTTACTTCAGTTGACTTTAGCATTAAATATCTCCCAAATTAAGCATATGCGTCTACTCCGGCAAACATCAAAGCATCGAAGAGAGAGAGATTTTATGAATTTAACTTATTAGAAAAGATAACCCCATTGATTGCTGTAGACATACAATACCACTGTTGGCAAAAAGCACTAGAATACAGATATTTACATTTTTTGCATAAGACAATCTGTAGATGTAGTCAATTACAATGATCTGTACATTTCAAATGACTAAATATTGCTTGGATTATATATATTATAGAATGTTTATTTAGTCTATTTATCCATTGTTCAATTAAGCGAGTAATTACTATGAGATCTAATTCTTCAATCACTGAAATCCTCAGAAATTCAGAGCATTATTGCAGTTGGTAAGGAGAGTAAAGTAGGAGGTAATTTATGCTGTGGAAAACAAAATCTAATATTTCATTCTTACAATTAGAATATACCGTGAAGTGCCATAATTTTTTTCTAAAATTATATTGATATTTAATAAACAACTAAACTAAACTCATAATATTATCATTAAGCATATTTAAGAGAACGTTAGACAAGAATTTCACTAATTTTTCTATGGTAGAGAAGAAAACCTTTCCTGAAAAGAGAGGTTTTTTTGTTTGTTTGTTTGTTTAAGAAGTATATTTTAGTAGGTGATAGGAATTCGTGCAGTTTTTATCAGTGATCAGATATGTTTTGCTGATTAACGTTGATTGCTCTTTTTTACATTCCTGCTTACAGACTAAAGATCGTATGCTATTTAGAAGTATAGATTTTTAACTATCATGTTAATGTTAAAATATTCAATTAAATGTAAGCAGATCATGGGTAGGCTTGGTTATGAGAGTTGTGGCCCTTTATCTCTTATTTTTTAGGTGACATAGGCAAGGCAAACGTTTGCAGAACTCAAAAAAGTGGTGCTTAATATTTATATGGTTCTGAAAAGGTACAATAACTATATTTCTACTTTATGATATACATGTATAAAAATCCGAGTAGCCTTACTGAAGTAGAAATTTTCTATTTATAAGTAGAAATAGAAAAGTTAAGGTGCTCACAAACCAGATAATTTTCCATGTAGTCCTTTTTCCTCAGTATCTTTACTCAGCTCATGCTGTATGTTCTAAGTACCTCCATATATTTTCTCATTTATTCTCATAAAACCTCTCATTTCACAGGTAAGGAGCTGAGGCCCAGGGAGAGTAAATCATTGCCCAAAGTCACATAGTAATTAGCAAAGTCAGTCCAAGCAGTTTGGCTTCAGCTGACACTTAACATTGAGCTGTACTACCTACAATGTAAGACCCTAAAGTAGGGCTGCCAAACTTAGCAAATAAAAATACAAGATTTCCAGTTAGGGTTGCTGATAAAATACAAGACCAAATAATGAAATTTGTTGTTTATCTGAAATTCAAATTTAACTGGATGTTCTGTGTTTTATTTGGCAATCCTATTCTAAAAAGACATTGAAATGAATGCATATTTTCCTACTTTGTAATACTTGTGAGGAGGTATTACTACACCTACCAGGGAATATGTGTATTTTAGTACTTGAATTACTTTCCCTTTTTTGCATGGCATTTATTAGATGCTAATATTCATTGCGTAGATGAATGTGTTTTTATTCCCAGTTGTTTGAAGACTTATCTCTACTTTGGAAAGAAACAATAGGAAGGAAAGGGTTAAGAGCAAGTGTGTAGGTTGGTCACTCCTTTCTGTTTAGCCTGAGACCTTTTGATCTCAACCACACCTCCCTGTAAACACAGAACAATTCATTAGCTGCAAGATAAAAAAAGGGTCTTGAAGGGGCTGCAATGTATGGATTTCTTATGTGAGAAATCCTTTTAGCAAGGTAGACCTGGTTTGTCTAGATTGCTTATTGTAATCAGACTGCCACTTTTTGTTTTATTAGACACAGACCCACCAGAGAATAAAAGTTAGTTAAGTAGTCCTTTTCGTTAGTGTATATACAGTTGTCCCTCCATATCCATGGACTCTGCGTCCACAAATTCAATCAACCCTGAATGGTTCCACAAAGGAAAATTCTGGAAAGTTCCAAAAACCAAAACTTGAATTTGCTGTACCCCAACAACTATTTAAATTACATAGAGAAAAGAAGAACTAGAGAAATCACTGAACTAGAGATAAGGACTAAATATTGTAGAAGCTGAATTTGAAAAAAAAAAAAATTAATAGTATGTCCTCATGAAACTTTTTGTACCCTTGTTTCTTAAAAGTCACAAATGATATATACTACAAATATCTCCATCAATTACATCATAATAACTAAAAGATAGAGAGGGGGGGAAACTTAATGAGAAGGGTATTGTGAAGTAAGCAGAAAGAAAATAAATTGGCCTTGGAGTTCTTGATTTTATGCAAAGGATCTCATAGTTGATGGATAAAATGCCTTCTTTAGGAATTTAACATAGTTGTTTAAAATAATACAGCAGTACAGCTTCTAGAAAGCTATATGTATCAAATAATAGCTCAACAGTGATATGCTATGAAGATCAGATAAATATGAAAAAGTCTTACATTTCTATTGTCATAATTACTGCAATCTCTACTAAGTCCTATGTAGACAGGTTCAGGTAAACCTAGGTCAATGTGTTGGACATATGCTGAAAGGAGGTCAAGGGATTTCACCAGCATCTGGGGAAACTACTTTGTGGATTTTTCTCTGTGGAGGGAACTTGGGCCCTGTAATCCCGCATACTTTTTATAGGAGATTGGGCAAGTCATTTTAGTTCTCTAGACCTTAGTTTCTTCATCCATAAAACAAGGGTGAGGGATGAGAGTGTCTCTAAAAACTATTCTTTGGTTCCACAATAACCCAGCTGAATTCAAGTGTCATGACCTGGAGGCAATAATCTCCAGGTAAATACACCAAAAGAACATTCAGAAAAGAGTTATTTTAGAAACTCAGAGCTGCTTTTATGGCAATAGTCAGGTTGGACCACAACAGAAAACTAATATCCTACGTGTGTAGCAATACTGGATACCTGGGAGTTGATCCTGATCAGTCACAGTTAAAAAGATGTCTTCAACTACTCTGAAAGGGATGGTTTCTGATATTCTGGTGAATTGAAAAAAAAAAAAAAAAAGGTGAAATGCTGAGTTTGTAGATAAAATAATCTGATTTCCTAGAGGAGCAGGTAAGTAAAAATGAAAATCTCTAGGCTAATATATAGCCTAGAAATATATAGATAGACTGAGATATATTGATTATACCCTCACTTAAAATAGCCCATCTTCTTCTCTCCTACATTCTATCATTATTCCTCCCTTTTCCATCTAAGACTAGCAAAGAAAACATAATTCACACCAAGAAATGTGCTCCAATAATCTTCATATAGTCATTGAATCTTTCTGAAATTTGAAAAAACTTTTCTACCTTTTTAGCTTAATTTTTTCAATGAATTAATGCATTGTCTTAGTGCCATGTAGGTATAACTCCATGTGGTTTAATGATATTCAATTGATTATAGTGTATATTATGTTATGTTATTTATATATACTACATATAATTTAATAATGCTAAGTTTATTTACATTAATAGAAAGTACTTATTTTATACAAATTTATTTAAGTAAATTAACAGAAAATATATATACAAAATAATATATTAGATAACATATTAATTTCAAAGGGACGTAAACAATTGCTATAGAAAAGTAGCAGCTTAACTGATTTTTTTTTTTACCACTAGTCTATTTTCTTAATTATTCTAAATCATACAGGGTATCCCAATCTATCTGATTCTTCTTCTTGATTAACAGAAACAAGTTGTTGCCCTAGAATCAAAGAATAGGCTGAAGATTTGAGAGGATGAATGAAATTCTAGTGCACAAAGAGAATGTTTAAAAAAAGTCAGTGATAAAGATCCTTTGTTACAGAATGAAAAGTAAAGTAATCATAACTTCTAAGGAAACTAGTTTTACTTCTGCTTCTAAACTATAACTGCTACTTTTGCATCTTCCTATTGTACTTTTTACCCTGAGCCTCTTGACACGAAAAGTGATCAAGAAGCTATTAAGAGTCAGAAGGGAAATTTTCACATGTCGTATATCATTACATCATCTATAGGAAGCAGTTTGGCCGCAAATTCATCCTCTTGGACTCAATGCTTCCATTACTGAAAAACTAACTCAAAGTAAATAATGTTAACTATTAACAAAGCTATTTGTATAAAAATTTTCATTGCACCACAAAAGAGGAAACAACTTAATTAGTTTAGCAAAACACTCAACCATGAGAGAGCAGATTTATAAAATAAAACACAACCATTAAAATTATGGTTATGAGATGGAATAGTAATAAAAGAAGTGAAAATGATAAATAAGTTTTGGGAATTCCCTGGTGGTCCAGTGGTTAGGACTAGGGTCAGGGTACTAAGATCCCACAAGCAGTGCGGTGCAGCCAAAAAATTAATTAATTAATTAATTAAGTTTTAAAAAACATGACGTAAAATTATATGTGCTGTATGATTTATGTTTAAAATGCTTATGAAAATACATAAGAGAAGATCTCCAAAATTCAAACCTTATTGTTAAAATGATGGGGTTTATGTTTCAATCTTTTTTCTGTTTCCTAAAATAGGAACAGATAATATATATTTTAAATTATAGTATAAAACATTAATTAAAAGAAAAAAAGAGTCTAGATGTACTGGAAGCAAATTAGGAAATCTAGACCAGATGACGTATAAAATTAGCTATGAGCTCCTTTAATTTTATAATTTATTTTTTGAGTGGCTTATGGATATTTTTGTTAAATAGAGATAATTTTACTACCTCCTTTGAGGCATTTGAACTAAGTCAAAATTTTAAGATTATAAGAGACTTTGAAATTACATATCCAATGATTTTCAAACTTTCATTTTCTAGAAATAGACTCCCCCAACCCTCCAATAAAACATTATATGGAATACCAGTAGTTACAAAACAAACAAAATTGAGACTTTGGAGGCCTGATCACCTCTCCTCACCACCTCTCCACATACTCATAACTTGAGTTGTGGAACACGTAACGACCTCTGTGGAACACAGTGCAACAAACAAAACCCAAAAAAGCTGACTTAGAAAAATCACGTTTTATTTAAAAAAAAGAAGAAGAAGAAAAAAACCTGAACAGCCCTGATAATTTAAACACTAGGGACAGATTCAGGACCAGAAACTAGGTCTCCTAAATTCTAATCCTTTGCTCTTTCATGTATACATCTATTTCTTTATAAGCTAGTGCATGCTTTTCAAAAAAAAAAAAAAAAAAACAAAACATGGGGGCTAAACATGGGATAAATGAAATGTAGAGTGTCTTGCATTAAGCCAGATTTTTCAGGGGTTATTTTAAATTGTTTGCCTGAAAGCAGTAAAGCAATTTTGGCTCAAATATGGAGATCTGGTTCTAGTTTGTTGCTTCTTGTGCCAGGTTCTCCTTTTGATCCATTCACCTCCATGTCAGTGCCGAGTCCAGCTTTCCCAGTTAGCATTGTTAGCACTTGGAACCTTCTGATGGTCAGCTAATTTTTTTTAAATCGCTGTAAAAAATGGTGCTAAATATTGTTTTACCTTAAGATACTAATTGTTTTTATTAAGATCTTTTGGGAATATTTATCTTAGCACATTAAGACAGAAGGCTGTGTGCCCTAAGGCAAGACAATTCTTTTCAAATTGAAATGTCGGAAAGGTTTATAATGAAAGTATTTTTCAAAGCAAATTATTTCTGTATCTTAAGTGAAAAGTTTGAGGAAAATTAGGTCATGAGTCTACCAGCTTTTCTTAATGAGCATGATAGTAAGTATTTTCGGTTTGTGGGCCCCATGGTTTCTGTCACAACTACTCAATTCTGATGGTGTAGTGAGAAAGCTGCTACAGTCGATGTAAGTGAATGAACATGGCTGTGTTTCAACAAAACTTTATTTAGAAAAATAGGTGGACAACCCCTAGTTCATACTGTACTGCCCCTGAGTTAGATGATAGTAAAATTCCAACGTTAAAGTGAGCAGGTGAAGGACACATTCCATGCAGAAATATACTTAAAGTTTATAAGTAATTGATAATTAAAGGAATTAAAGATTTCTAGGGAACTGGAAGGCTTAAAACATTTTTCCCCCATATGGATCTTGTACAAGTAAATTTTTTTCTGTTTTTCATTACATTCATAATTAGCATTTGAGGATCATGACAATACATAGAGAGTTTAATATGATAATTAGAATAAAAATCATGTATCTGTAGTTCCTCATTTATATTTATTTTCTCTGCAGGGTGTCAGTTTTCAAGCTATATATCTTTGCCAATTAGTTAAATGAGTTGAATAATGACCATTGCTTCCCTGATCAGTTTTTATTAATTAATGCCAGTAAATTACCTGGAAACTATTACATGAAAGAAACTATTACATTCATAGAATTTTTTTTTTTTTTTTTACAATTTTGCCAATTTCAGTTGAGTTTATTTTGGAAAATAAATTACATTTTGCAGAGCATTACAACACAGCATGTACCTATGTGGGAAAAAAGAGAGCTAGAAAGTGAAAAAAATAGGTCTTACAGAGTTGGCCTGGTTTAAATTATTCATGAGTGAGCAGATGGTAGACATGGTAATGGAACCTCTCTGTGATTATCTGCTCCTTGCAACTATATCTAAGTAAAACAAAACAAAAGTCATATGACATAACTTAAGTAAAAAATATGAAACTCTTTCCATTTGAGGCAGGGTTTTAACCAAGCATGACAAAAATGACTCATATCTGGACCTCTGACAGTCGTTTGCTGCTATTTTTTATACTTGATTTCTTCATAATAACCCCCTATCATTTTTTAAAAAAAGGAGTTTTGATTACTTTGAAGGTTTGTTTCAAGATAGAAAACTAGGAGTGGGATGAGAGTTTTTGTTTGTTTGTTTGTTTTTGTGGTATGTGGGCCTCTCACTGTTGTGGCCTCTCCCGTTGCGGAGCACAGGCTCCGGATGTGCAGGCTCAGCGGCCATGGCTCACGGGCCCAGCTGCTCCGCGGCATGTGGGATCTTCCCGGACCGGGGCACGAACCTGTGTCCCCTGCATCGGCAGGCGGACTCCCAACCACTGCGCCACCAGGGAAGCCCTGTTTTGTTGTTTTTTTTTTAATGGAAGTATTTAGAAAACAGAATTGAGTCTACCAGTTGGGAGAAAGCTTAGCTCTAAACGTTAAGCTAGGAAGATATGGTTTTAAAAGGCTTAGGAGTCACTTATTTTTATTGCATTTGCAAGCTGAAAAAATTCAACTGACATTATGACATGGGAGTCAGTTTTAATGAGGATCAATTAGAATGGCAAACTGTTGGTGTGTTAGAATGGCAAACTGTCCGTGTAAACTTCTTAGGTATTCAAATTAAAATTTTCCTGTCACTGGATTGTCCAGATGTCACTGGTTACTAGTCAACTGTGGAGTTACTGTGACTGGATTAGGGCATATAATCCAATCAGAGTCAGTGACACAAAGGAAGTATTTGGGGGGGGGCGGGGGATAGAAAAACATTGACCCTTCCTTCTACCAGAAGAGATAATTTCCTTCCCTTAGAAGGTGTGGTGTGAGAATGTGAGCCTTAGATCAGTGAGAGGAGAACCTAGAAGGACTACATCTGGCAGTCATAGGGAGCCTGAGGATGACATTTCCAACATGTAGCAGAGAATGAGAGAAACCAGGTTATTGGTGGCATCATCTGAGCTACTTAGTCGAAGTTGCCTGAAGCTAAGCCCTACCTCTCCTTTCGAGTGTAAAGTTCCCTAAGAAATACACAAAAATAGGTGTAGAAAAGTACTTTTTTTGAAGTTTTCATTAAATTAAACAAGTCCCAAGAGCTAAGTCCTGAAATAAATACCAAGGGTTCGTCAGAGGAGCTGCAACACTTAGGAAAAAGGGACAAGGGAAGGGCACGGGGAATCAGAACTTGTATTTTGTTGCAGTCCCCTATCCTGGAGTTTTTACTTTGGAGAGCTTTGAAAAGCATACATGTCTCATTGGGTCATTCCAGGGCTTCACTATTCAAAGTAAAATCAAGGTTTTAGTTTAAAATATAGGTTAGTGGGGATTAAATATCCCTAAAGTATTTAGATTCCTTATCCAATTAGAACAAAGTGGAAAGTATACAAACTTCAGAGTTGGGTGGACCTGAGTTCAAATTCTAGCTCCAACACACTTACTAACTCTGCAACCTTGTGCAAGTTACTTTGCCTCACGTAAGCTGACCCTCTCATATGTGAAATAGTGATAATAATACTTATTATGCAGGGATTTTGATAGGATTTGGGGAAGGCAACATTTAAATAAAGTACTTAGCATAGGATCTAGCAAAACTCAAGCTTCATCTCCAGTATTAACAGTGTTTTATTTCTGTTTTACATTTTCCTGGACGTGATTCTTGTAAATATTATGTCCCATGACCACTAGAGAAATAATCTAGTAGCATTCATTCTTTTTTTTTTAATTGAATGAAAGATTCTTTAAATTCTATAGTCCTTTATCATAGCAGTCCCCAACCTTTTTGGCACCAGGGACCAGTTTCATGGCAGACAGTTTTTCCACAGACTGGGGGTGGGGGGATGGTTTCAGGATGATTCGAGCGCATTATGTTTATTGTGCACTTTATTTCTATTATTATTACATTGTGCTATATAATGAAATAATTATACAACTCACCATAATGCAGAATCAGTGGGAGCCCTGAGCTCGTTTTCGCTTGCCGCTCACTGATAGGGTTTTGATATGAGTCTGCAAGCAGTTGATTTATTATGGTCTCTGTGAAGTCAAACCTCTCTGCCAATGATGATCTGTATTTGCAGCCGGTCCCCAGCGCTAGCATCACTGCCGCAGCTCCACCTCAGATCACCAGGCATTAGATTCTCATAAGGAGCACCTTATGAGAGTGCTCCCAATTGGGAGATTGGGATTGACATATATACACAAATATGTATAAAATAGATAACTAATGAGAACCTGCTGTATAAAGTAATTTCAAAAAAAGGAGCACCAACCTAGATCCCTCGCATGCACAATTCACAGTAGGGTCCACACTCCTGTGAGAATCTAATGCCGCCACTGATCTGACAGGAGGCGGAGCTCAGGCAGTAATGTGAGAGATGGGCAGTGGATGTAAACACAGATGATGCTTTGCTTGCTCACCGCCTGCTCACCTTCTGCTGTGCGGCCCTGTTCCTAACAGGGTCTGGGGACCTCTGCTTTACAATCTGCACGTTTTCACACACATGATTTCAAATAATCCAATAATAACCTGTTTTCCCCCCCACCCCTATTTTGCTCCCCCTTCCCTCTCTCCTGGTAACCACTAATTTGTTCTCTATATCTGTGAGCCTGCTTGTTTTTTGTTTTATTCACTAGTTTGTTGTATTTTTTAGTTCCCACATATAAATGCTAAAATACAGTGTTTGTCTTTCTCTGTCTGACTTATTTCACTTAGGATAGTGCCCTCCATATCTATCCATGTTGCTGCAAATGGCAAAATTTCATTTTTGTTTATGGCTGAGTAGTATTCCATTGTGTGTGTGTGTGTGTGTGTGTGTACGTATGTGTGTTTGTGTGTGTGTGTGTGTGTATATATATATATACATATATATATATATATGTCCCATCTTCTTTATCCATTCATCAGGTTGATGGTCACTTAGGTTGCTTCCATGTCTTGGCAATTTAAATAATGCTGCTGTGAACATTGGGGGCATGTATGTTTTAGAATTAGTGTTTTTGTTATTTTTTTGGATATATGCCCAGAAGTGGAACTGCTGGGTCACATAGTAGTTCTATTTTTAGTTTTTTGAGAAATCTCCGTACTGTTTTCCACAGTGGCTGCACCAATTTACATTCCCACCAACAGTGTACAAGGGTTTCCTTTTCTCTACATCCTCACCAACATTTGTTATTTGTGTTCTTTTTCATGATAATCTTTCTGACCGGTATGAGGTGATATCTCATTGGGATTTTGATTTTCATTTCCCTGATGATTAGCAACGTTGAGCATCTTTTCGTGTGCCTGTTGGCCATCAAGTAGCATTCATTCTTTAATGAGTAGAAAATGTTTATGATTACTGTAATCTAGGAACAGATTTGGGGAGAGGTAAATACAGTTCTGGCTTTCTTCGATTCCCATCCTGAGTCTACAACAATGTAAAATGACGTCATTGTTTTTCATGAATGAACACTTAGCTCTTCCAAATTATGTCCTATATATTTAATGAACAGATAGTAAACAAATAATATGTGACTTTTTTACAAATAGCTTCCAGTATAAATTAGTAAATGTGTGTGTGCTGCTATCCCTCCCCCACCTTTGCTGCACCTGTGTGAAACCTTTCGAATACATCATTTCTCTGCCTCCTTTGCGTGAGTACCTACCTTCTGAATTACAACATGGTGCTTTAGGATGTTAGTACCAAAAGATCAGAGGTGGAAGTGGTGTCAATACCTACTTACCATTCTTGTTCTTAGGTATTTCCCTGTGTTTATCACATCAGTAAATATTGGTTTTACATGATACCATATATATTTTCTATATGGGCTATGTTATATTTTGAAATTAGCCACACTGGGTTAACATAATTAATCACGTGTATATTTATGTCAGGTAGTTATTGAAATTACACAGCAGTTACTCCATAACTCCAGTACCTTGGAATGGCTCATATCTTTATTTTCTGATGCCCATTATACATGATTAAATCAAAAATCAATCTTATACAGCACACTAGAACAATTCAGAAATAGCCATAACAATTTATAGGGTCAGTAATCCAGGCCTGAAAAGTCAAAGTGAGTTCAGAGATTAAGTAGTCTTTGACCACACCAAGACATAATATCAAGTGCTCCTGACGTGGTAATGACACTTATGTCAGTGATTCTGTAAGTAAATATTTATACCTCAGACAGTTGTCATCATGAAAGTGATGTTATGATATGGTGCTTCAGTGATGTATTTATTATATGTCATGTATTAATGTACCTAAGCCCTAAACACTCATTCACAGGTAGAGTCTCATTCGCTTTGCCTTGGATGATAATGGTCCATTAAAGCTATTATCATTTCAGAGGAAGGAAGAATTACAGTGAAGCATTTTACATTTCTGTGAGAATTTTTTTAATTTATCATCAAACTTTTAAAAATTTCTTTTGTCTTCTAAAGAAAAATGATGGTATAAGTTTAGCAGCTCACTGCAATCCCTCATGCCTGAAGGATACCATTTTAAAGTATCATGATCCAGAAGCCCCTATTCTATAACCAAAGGTGTTGTGTGCTGTAATGGACTCATTCTTCATGACCGATGGAGTGAAAGTGGGTTTCCTGAAAGGTTTCTTATCTTTCAACATATTTTATACAGCCAGAATTATGGATGTATGAAGAATACGAAAGTAATTCTATCAATTTAAAAGATTATTATAAGATTCAAAGAAAGATTCCAGGAAGTTCTGCATGGACATATTGAAGAGGTCTTACCAGAAAACTCTGGGCTGAGTTACAGAGCCAGGGTAGGTTTATTGATTAGCATGAAGCTCATATGTACTCCGCAGTCCGTTAGAGGCATTCAGCATATGACAAAGGACTTTCCTGGACAAAATAGAAATTTTGTCATCGTTAAATATTGGAAAGCAAACATTTTTGTAAATACTATTTTCAGAGCTATTTTTTTATGATGATCATTAACTCTACATCATTCATAGATGTAGACTCCAATGGAATGTATCATAAGCGTTGAGCTAGACTCCCAAGCAACCCAATTGCAGGGAGACCAGCTCTGGTACATCACTGCTGCAGCTGGCCTCACCCCATTTATTGACCAATGAATGAAGAAGCACTTCACCTCTTCTACTCTCTGACGCACATGAGCAGTACATTCCCATGGTTAGATGCACGTGATCACATACTTCCTGATCAGCTGGCTGTAATTACTCCATACATTTAATTTCCTACTTTAAAAAATGATCATCATACTATTGAAATCTGTTATAATATCTAAAAGCAAATTAGTCACAATTTTTATTGCCTTATAATTTGCAAGAAATTACTCATGACACACTTTACAATCCCTGAGTTTGAGAACCTTAGCGAGAACTGAAACATACATCTGGGGAGTCTTGAAAGGAGGCTGCAGCATCAGTAGAGCACAAATTTCCCCTACAAACTGAAGGCCTGAATCATCTAACTCAATTTAGAAGACCGGTTCCACAATTCAAGTACTCCATCATGACTGAGGCATGGCTGCTTGCTTCTACACTTTTTTCTGGCATAGATAGAGGGAAAGAGTAGCTGATAATAGGACCCTCAAATGCTGCTGAATGAGGTGCTTTGAGTAGGAAGGGCAAAGGAAACGCAAAGCAGAGCAGGGCTTCAAAGGCGAGAACATCACTGTGAACTGCTGGTGAAACAGCAGCAGCCCGTGTTCCCCTGCCAGGTAAGCATGGCAACAGATTTAATTGGGTGGCTTAGTTGGAGAAAAGGTACTAAAAAGAACAGGGGTCTTAGAGGCATTGTCTTAATCAATGACACACAAGTAAAAGCTAAAGCTAAAGTACTAATTTTTGCATGTAGTATGGATAAGACTTTTGGTGATAGGGTAACTTCTCAGTCGCACACAGAGATGAAGAGGGAACATCAGCAGTAGAGTCATATTTGAAAATAAAGAGCAAGATACATACATGTAGAGATACTGACATAGTTGATAGGAGTGCCAGTCGGCTCTGGAGCCAGGCTGAGTGTGTTTGAATCCTGTCTTTGCCATTTACTGGCTGTGTGATCTTGAGTAAATTATTTAAGCTCTCTATGCTTTAGTTCTTTCTTCTGTAAAAAGGGGATAATAATTGAAATTACTGTTTACATTCTTTATGAGGTTTAAGTGAGTTTATGAAAAGCATTTCAAATAGTTCTTGACCTGTTATTGTTTGGGAAGTCTAAACTCTTATTATTTTAAGGGGATGAGGTTATCATAGACATCATTTTATGTGTGTACTTAAATTTAGCTACGTTTATCACCTTGAGTTATTATGACTTCCATATTAGAAATATATCTGTATTTGAGACAAATTAAATCACAGATTAAGAAGCTCAATCCAAGCCTAAAATATTTTAGAAAATATTTGTGGGGTAAAATATGCTCTTTTAAAAAATTTAAGGTCCCTAATTTCTCCACCTTAATAATAGTCAGCAAAGTGGTTCATTTGGGCCATTAGTAAAAGAAGCAGAAAACACCCAGCTGGCAAAACTATTCCTGCTCATTTTTTCATTTTATCCCTGTGTCTTTGTCATTGATAGCATTTTATTGTTTGTTTCATTCTTAAAGGAGTACCTTAAATCACTTTTTAGCTACTGCCTTAAGTGTAATAAATAGTACTTATCAAATCAAAGAAACAGGCACTTTCTTCTGACTTAGAAAATAGAAGTAAAGATACTATGAAAAGGATTCTGGTGAATTTGTTTGCATAGCATTGTTCTCCAGATATGATTTGCCTTTCCAACTCTGATACTCCCCCAAAATAGGTCTTTTATTTAGAATCAGTAGTATGAGATATTCTAATATCCTTTAGTGAATCAAGGAGCAATGATAGGAAACACATTCCAGAGGGAAAATTGGGGAAAAAAGGAGATTTGTTTGAATAAAACCCACAAATACTAACAATATAATACAAGTATGGTAAAAATACAATTATATGAATGTATTGTTTCAACATATATACCTATGGGAGAAGGCTTGGAGAAAAGCTAATAATCCTCATATTAAACAGTAGTGTTACTTTCTCTAGGAACTTTTCTTTGAGCTCAAGGATGAGGTCATTGCCCCTCCTGTACCTACCCCTAATTATAGCCTTTGCTTCACAGATTTTTAACGTCCTCATCAACTGTCCCATTTCACCCACTAGGACTATACGGTTCTTACTGTAGGAATCATTCTTCTTTTACCTTTTTTTCTAATTAATTTTTATTGGAGTATAGTTGCTTTACAATGTTGTGTTAGTTTCTGCTGTACAGCAAAGTGAATCAGCTATACGTATACATACATCCCCCTTTTTTGGATTTCCTTCCCATTTAGGTCACCACAGAGCACTGAGTAGAGTTCCCTGAGCTATACAGTAGGTTCTCATTAGTTATCTATTTTATACATATAATCAATAGTGTATATATGTCAATTCCAATCTCCCAATTCATCCCCCGACCCTTTTACCCCCTTAGTGTGCATATGTTTGTTCTCTACATCTGTGTATCTATTTCTGTTTTGCAAATAAGATCATCTATACCATTTTTCTAGATTCACATATATGTATTAATATACGATATTTGTTTTCCTCTTTCTGACTTACTTCACTCCGTATGACAGTCTCTAGGCCCAAATTACTGTTTTTCTTTCTTCTTTTTTTTTCTTGGTTCAATAATTATTTTTTGAGGTCTTCAAAATAATTTTTGCTAAATTGCATTCACTCCATTTGCTTAAATTATAAAAGCAATGTATGCTCACTTTAGAATATTTGGAAACTACTTTCCTATTACCTAGAGATACTCCCTTATTTTTTCAATATTTATTGATTTTTTTTCTTTAATCCACAGAATTTAGCAGAATTCCCTGCATGTAGTAGGCAGTCAATAAATATTGAAAAAATAAGGGAGTATCTCTAGGTAATAGGAAAGTAGTTTCCAAATATTCTAAAGTGAGCATACATTGCTTTTATAATTTAAGCAAATGGAGTGAATGCAATTTAGCAAAAATTATTTTGAAGACCTCAAAAAATAATTATTGAGGGCTTCCCTGGTGGCGCAGTGGTTGAGAGTCCGCCTGCCGATGCAGGGGACGCGGGTTCCTGCCCCGGTCCAGGAAGATCCCACATGCCGTGGAGCGGCTGGGCCCGTGAGCCATGGCCGCTGAGCCTGCGCATCCGGAGCCTGTGGTCCACAATGGGAGAGGCCACAACAGTGAGAGGCCCACGTACCGCAAAAAATAATAATAATTATTATTGAATCAACAAAATAAAACAGAAAAGAAAAACAGTAATTTGGGCCAGTATCAAGGTCTATACCACCCACGTAGTTGGGATACTTTGAATGATGAAATATAGGTGTTTTTCATTATAGAAGGAAATTTTATTTTTTCCTATTTAAGACAATTTGCCTTCATTAATTATTTTTATAATATGTGGCATTATTTAATATGTAAATGACTTACAAAGCTCAGGGTTTGTGTGAGTGACTGTAGGTTGTAACATTACATTTATGTATACCCCATTATAAGATTTTTTTTACTAATATAATTTGGAATGAAGCAAGAACACTCTTGGACTATTTATAAATTATTAAACTACTAAATACACTTCATTATGAAATGTTCTTACTTATGGAGTGGTCTCTATCTAGAAGGTTGCATGATAGTGAGATAAAAAAGAGCTCAGTTCATTTTCCTTTCAAATATAGCCTATTGTGTATCTACACTAACAGGATTTCTTTTTAGAGACTCACTTGCCTATTACAATATTTGTTTAAAATGAAATATATCACCACTACTACCTTGGCCATATATAGTAGACTGTACTGTGTAAAGTTCTTAAAAGGCATGTCTATAATAACCAGCTCTCCTTTTTATATTGATTCAAGTTTAGTACTGAAGTGTAAGTGTAATCTGTGAGAATAAAATCATTTTATATCTTAAAAGTTACTTCATTTTTAAAAAAGAATCATCACAACTACATTGCTCTCTAATCTGTTAATTTACAGTGGAATACCTCAATAACATTTTTCAGGGAATTATGTGTTTAAAATGCTCTGCAGGGCAATATTACTTTATAGGCATTTTGCCAGAGCTTTAGAAATGAACATTAAGTGTAAGACCAGGATAAATTGGGGGAGGGGGCATTATAAAGCAGTCACACTATCAGACCAGGAGCAGCAACATCTGGCTGGACATTTGGCATCAGGAGACTAATGAGTGTTCTTTAGTACAAACCATTAGGCTCAGTTAGTATATGACTTACCTTGTTTTATTTCACCGTGGCCTGACCTCCTTACCTATGACCATTTTTCCAGTGGAACTCCTTTGAAGTTCATAATAGTTTCACAGACAGGAATATTATCTGATATTCTTATCTTCTACCAAAAAAAAAAATATATATATATATATATACAGAAAGGTACCAAATGGAGAGGCACTCAGTGCTGGAAAGAGGTTGGCAGTACTGTCCTGAGGTTACAGTGTCTGGAAACTCGGGGAAAGAGTGAATGCTACGTGAAGAGGCATCTTATCTTGGGTTCCCTGTCTGTGATAGGATACAAAGGAGGACCTTGAACAGAAATGTAAATTCAGTGTAAAAACTCTGTATGTCAAGTGAAAGCGGCATAATATTCTAACGATGCATTGACTAAAGGAAGGAAGTATCTACTAACATTTTCAAATGGAAATTTTTAGTGTAGTATAGCCCCTCAAGAGTAAAAATCATTCTCAAATATTTGTCATCATTCCTCTTTTTCACTTTTTCACTTACATACTTCATGGTTGTGTTTAAGGAGGAAGATAAAAAAATGTGGCAAGTTAGAAATAGTCCAATTTCCAATGATGAATTGGGAGATTGGGATTGATATATATACACTAATATGTATAAAATGGATAACTAATACAAACCTGCTGTATAAAAAAATAAATAAAATTCTAAAATTAAAAAAATATGTATTTGCCTTAGGATAAATTCCTGGGGTCAAAGGATATTAAACATTTTAAAGAAAAAAAAAAAAGAAGAAATAGTCCAATATCATTTGGTTCTTGGAACATCATTTTTGTATAGGGAACACTGATTGCAAAATCGGCTTTAAAGAAAATTAAAATGAACAGTAATCTCGACCCTAGGAAACTGTCTATAGAGCTGTTATTTTTAAAGCAGAATCAATATCTTATACCATTAATGATACTAAGCAAAGAAAATAGGTGCTGTTGGAAAGACTGAGTTTTTTTCTCTTCATGTACTTTAATATTGATCTAAGAATTCACAACTTAAACTGCTGGGGTTATAATTTAAATATTACTAAATAAAGAATTTGGAAGGAAAATGTAATGTTTTTATAAGTTATTTCCCCATTTATTTTATTTTTATTTACTCTAAAATAGTCAGCTCTATTTTATATATACATACAATACCAGAGACAGAAATTTTATTTCCATTATTATTGCAAAAACTACTCATTTTGGATTGATACTTGATTTATGCCTTGAAATAGAGAGGAAGTCAAACAAGGCTATCATCTTGGTGGCTAAGTTCTTCCTACTCTCTTGGGTTGTTGGTGCACATTCACCACATGCGCCTTTAGAGGGACAGCAGATGCCAAATGAGGATAATCAGGAAGAAAATTGGCTTTTATGAAAGCTCAGGTTTGCAGCAGGTGAGGATGTTTTAGGTTAGAAAAGAAGTTCAGGAACCATGTTAGGAGTGTTTGGTATTAGACAGGAGAATGTTTCAGATGATAACTGTCATCCTACTCCAGATGTTCTTCAAACTGGAGAAATTACCAAGGCAGAAATGAGCATCCAGGCTCACAGATGGCTTTTCTGCTTACAGTGCTTTGCTGATTAATCATTTTGAACAAATGCTTTTCTTTAGTATGTCTAATCCATAGGCATTCTGAAAAAATTTTGCCAAACTTTGTAATGGACTATTGCAGAAGAGTTAAGAGACTTGCTACTCACACCTGTGTACACTGTTGAACTCCTTGCATGACCTCTTACTATACACAGTTGATAATAAAGTACAATTTTAAAATATCAGACTTACAAACTGTGTAAGGCAACTTTGCATTAGAATAATATTAGCTTTCAGACCCATCCGAAGGCCTGCATGTGGGAAGCAGATGAATTTCCTAGGTAGCTGAAGGATTTGCCAAAAGGAATTTCTGGAGTCTTTTCTTTATGGTTATATACAAACCATAACTAAATAATGAGTGAGTATTACCAGGTATGAAATATTTGCTTCAACTACCTGAGCAAATGATTGCAAAAAGATAATGAGGACTTTTTTTTAAAACTGAAAGGGGCAGTTATTTGCAGCACATTTACAAGTAGGTTTTGTTTGAATGAGTGAATAAATGAAAACAATCGGTGGTGTGAGGGCAACAGAGACACATCCAAAGAGTCAGCAAGAACAGCTGTGCTTGGGGCTTCCCTGGTGGCGCAGTGGTTAAGAATCTGCCTGCCAATGCAGGGAACACGGGTTCGAACCCTGGTCCGGGAAGATCCCGCATGCTGCAGAGCAACTAAGCCCGTGTGCCACAACTACTGAGCCTGCGCTCTAGGGCCTGCGAGCTACAACTGCTAAGCCCACGTGCCACAACTACTGAAGCCCGTGAGCCTAGAGCCCATGCTCTGCAACAAGAGTAGCCACTGCAATGAGAAGCCCGCGTACTGCAATGAAGAGTAGCCCCCGGGGCTTCCCTGGTGGTGCAGTGGTTGAGAGTCCGCCTGCCGATGCAGGGGACACGGGTTCGTGCCCCAGACCGGGAAGATCCCACATGCCACGGAGTGGCTGGGCCCATGAGCCATGGCTGCTGAGCCTGTGCGTCCGGAGCCTGTGCTCCACAACGGGAGAGGCCACAGCAGTGAGAGGCCCACTTACCGCAAAAAAAAAAAAAGAGTAGCCCCCACTCACCACAGCTAGAGAAAGCCCACGCGCAGCAAGGAAGACCCAATGCAGCCAAAAATAAATAAATAAAATAAATTTATAAAAAAAAGAAAAGCTGTGCTTACCAGGGAAAACTATTTAGTTTTAACAAAATATAACAGTGTTGCTCATGGTGTGTGTGATATGCTAAACACCTGCATCAAAGTCACTTGGAGAATGTACACAAAATGCAAAGTCAGTGACCCTACCCTAAAACTTTTGTTTCAGAAACTCTGGGGATGTAGGACCAGGAATCTGAACTTTTAACCAGCTCCCCAGGTATTTTTTACACCCTTTAGTATTTCAGAACTAAAGGGCATACTATATTCAAGAAGGAGATAAATTTGGAAGCGTAGTTTGGAGCCAGATTTTAGAAATATAAATGCCAGGCTAAGAGATCTAGGTTTTATTCAGGGAGGAATGGAGAGCCATTGAACAATTTTAGCAGGAAAAGGACACAATTAAAAAAGATACTTCGGGAAGGTTAACACTGCAGGCACATGAAGCAGGACTATCTTCTGCGCTATTCTGGGTGAAGTGAGGACAGTTGTAAAGATGTGTTAAATTTTAACCTGGAATTTTGAGGATCAAGAATTTATTAGTTGGGGAGAAAAAAAAAAAGTTCATTAGATGGGCCAAGGAGCAGGCATTCTGTGTGAAAGAAGCAATGTTTTCAAAGGTGCAGAAGTTTGTAAGAAACACAGCATGTTCTGAGGATCACAAATGTTTTGGCAAAGCAGCAGTGAAAGTTGAGGATGAGAAGTTACAAAAAGGGAGGCCAAAATTTTTTCCAGGATTTTGATTGTGAAGGGCCGTGTATATTTCTTAAAGAACTGACTCTTCCTTGGGCTTTCTCATACTGATGTAGTTGTACCCCTGGGTGCTGTCAGGTGGGAGGAACAAAGATATGAACCAGAGTATAAAAAATTGACAGGATACACATGGTGCATTTTTGCAACGTGTCACATTTATTTGATGATTTGAAGCAAAAGAAAATTTTGAAATTAAAATGAGTTAAGTATATCATGGAGAATACTGCAGAAAACACATATATTTTTTTAAAAAGTGGATTTCAATGAAATATTAGTTCATTGGATATAGATGAGACTGGCCACTTAGAGGAAACCCTCTGAAACCTGACCTTTGAGGGATTATGTATATCTTAATCTATCATTTGAAATACTTGGGGGGAAGATTGAGAAATGCTGCTAGGCGAGAGAAATGATCAGATTTATGTTTTAGATTCTGGTACCATTATGGAGGATGAAGTGGGGAGGAGGGGGATCGTTTTAAAAGTTACTGCAGTAGTAAATTCGTGGGTGAGAAAGCGAAGTAAGGCAGACAGTGAGCATGCAAAGCGGAGATGAGGGTAGATTTATAATAATGTTTACGTTGAGGCTCTGGTTTCCAGGCTAGTGCTATTTATTCTCCATCTGTTCATTTACTAAGCACCTGAGTACTTACTATGTGCCATACCTACTGTGAGCCAAGCTCTGAAGATACAAAGAAGATATGAAACTTCCTCTGGGGAACATCATAGTTGTTTTCACAAACTGACAGTGAAAATAGAGTAAAATTACTTGTATTAGTAAAAATAATAGAAAAAACAAAACTAAACACCTTTCTAGTGCCTTGCATAGTGCCTAACACATAGTAATCAGTAAGTATTTGGAATGCATGGAGCTGGCCTTGATAATGCTCTTTCTCCAAACATGAGCTTTTTGTTTTATTTTTAAATGGGAGAATAGAATAGAAGCATCTCCCATATAGTTTGAAATGTAAAAAGAGGTTATCTCCACCAAGGCAACAAAGTGCTGCTAGCAATAAATCATTGTTTTATAGTATGCAAAGGAAAATTGGATAGTTTTTTTTTTTCCCACTGAACATTGCCAGTAGCTGTTCCAAGAAATGTTCTCCATTCCTAATCTTCTTAAAATGAATTTTTAAACAAAACATTAAAAGCACACTTTGCAAATCAGTTACCAGAAAGTATAATAATGGGCAATGGCTAGCACACAAAGCTGTATAATGATCCTCCTACTTTGGCAAACCATTTATAAAGGCAGAAAATTAACCAAAATTAGCATCACATCCTTAGGCTATGTTCTCTTAAATAAATATTCTGTATCTTTAAATTTCTGCATGATCCGTTCTGACAGTTGTGAAAGTATAACCCCATATGAAAATCTCAAGAATAAAGCTTTTGCAAAAGCCTCCCATTATATGTTCTATTTTTTTCTATTTGCCAATTAAAAAAAAAATAAATCAGGTCAACAACTCAAGTATGAATTTAATATTTTTTGCAAACACCCCATGCTGTTAAAATAATGCCTTACTTTTTTTTAGTACTTTACAGTTTGCAACATACTTTTGCATAATACTCTTATTCAGTCCTTAACACCACCCTTTGAAGTAAGCAGCACAGAGCTTCCCCTCATTTTACAAATTAGTAAACTAAGGATCAGAGAGGTTAAATAGTATGCCCATGATCACTTACCTATATATTGCCAAACCAAGACTAGTTTCCTATATTTTAGCTAGGTCTGCTAATATTGAGGTAATAGCATAATAACTGATAACAAGACATATATTCATATGTTCGTTCATTCAGGGATCCAATAAATGCTTATTTTGCACTTACTATGCCCTTGATTCTGCTCTGTCCGCTGCAATAAAATGGAAGACAAGTCAGACATAGCCCCTTCTTTCATGAGTTTTCAGTTTGGGTACACATTTATATTGCCAAAGATGAATTAGACCAAATACATTTTAATCAAAATACATATTCTATTTACCTAGACTAATCTCTAAATATTTTAGTTATATTTTCTGTCACTTAATACGAAGAAAAAAGGAAAAGTTAGTTTCCAGTTTTGACTAGAAACATATGTAGCATGTTACATCTTATCCTATGTATTACTGCTTTTATTTAAAAAATTTACCCTTGTTGAAATTCCTGGAATGATGAAGATTTACCCAGAAATTTTATGAGACACTTTCCTTATTGTTATTATTATTATATTTCCTTATTTCATTAATAATCAGTAATCCTGAAATGACAGGATTACAAATACAACTGTACTTTTAGGCAGATTATGAATGTATTCCAGCTATAGTTAAGTGGTTACAAATATTATAGTAAAGGAATGCAAGAACTATTAGACGTACTCTGACTTTTTCACCTAATCATGGATTGTAGGTATTTCGCCCGATTTTTTCTTAGGACTTTTTTTTTTCTTGGAAGTTTACCAACAACAGGGAATAGTGGGAAAAAACATTCTATTCCAGCTTATAAATAATAAATAGGGAGAGTCAAACCTCATAACCAATAAGAAGAATAATACTAAATATAAGTCAAGCAAGATTTAGTATATCATCTTATTCCTTGGCCCACAGAATATGAAGGCTTCTATTATTGGGATTAAGCTATATTGGAGGAAGTTTTAGCTAATATACTGGACTCTGAAAACTGAAAATATATGACATTTTTCCTTTCTGCTAACATATGGTATATTGATGTGCACCAACATGACTTCAAATTCTATTTTAGTTTTCACAATTTTCACATTACTTGTCCAAAAATATGCAATTGGAAGCTTAATAGGCAAGTATGGTTTGAAGGACAGAGTGGAGAAGTGAGAGGGATTATGTGATTGGGAAGAGCTTTATGTTAAGATGAAGCTTGATTTATATATTTAAAGATGGATATTTGTCTATACAAAAACGGAGGGTGTGATAAGCACGTTTATTAACAGTGAAGGAGCATAAGTAATGAGAAGTGTGTGTGTATGTGGTGGATGAAACAGGCTCAGGAAACTGTAAAAAACAGTAAAGCTGTAGGGGAGATTTTTCACTGGGAAAATAGTATTATAAAAGGTTAGAAATTATCTTTCATGGGATGAGCTCCAATTACAGAGGACCTTGTTAGGTTGTGAGAAGGCAGGAGCTACTGGAGGTTTTATAGCAGTGTTTGACATGGTAGATGAACCAGTCAGTGGTAAACTGCATGGACTGGAGGAAACCTGGGAGGTCAAAAAAGCTATGGAAATGATACTGGAGAGAAGTGAGGAGGGTCAGCCAAACTATGTAGCTTTTATCTCAGGAGATTAGAATTCGTGTCTTAGCTAAACTGCTTCTATAGCCAGCTGTAAAGCCCGAGCAAGACTCAATCTCTGTGTATCAGTTTCATTGCAAAGTGAAAGGGTTGCCTCGTGTTGACCTAAAATATTGCGGCAAAAATTTCGTTCAGGTTTTTCCATAACATCTTATGGAAAAACCCAAATGAGCTTTTTGGCCAAGCCAGTAGTAAATCAGCCAATTATTTTACCAGCAAACTGGGCTTATTCAGGAACAGCAAAGAATTGCAGTTTGGGACATGCAATCTATGGTGAGCCACGGGCAAGTTTAGAGGGCAAAAGAGAGGAATATTCTTTTATAGAGGAGAAAGGGGGATTGGCAGGGGCTGTTATAAACAAAGAGTCCATTGGAGGAAACTAGGAGTTCTGAAGTGTAACTCTCTTTTTATTGGCTGGGCTGTGTCCTGGCAAGGAGAGATTCTTCCTTTCTACTGCTGAGTTGTGAAGTAGTAACTTCTTCCTTTTGGAAATGCAAAGGTATGTCTCTTCCTGTTAGGTCTGCAATTGATCTCAAGTGGAGGTGTGGGAGCTCCCCATTCCAGCCTCCCAACTCCATTTTAAATGAGGTTTCTGTTTATTCATTTTCATACCTGCTACATAATATCTAATCTTCTTCCTCGCTCTAAAGTTCTATGTGAGTATGAAGAATCATTTTTTAAAACTGGAGAAAACAGCTTTTTCATCTACTTCCAAAAGAAGCCTATTAATTGTCTCAAAGAAACATGGCTAACTTACAGTTAAGGCACATGGCTGATTTCCTGGTAACTTGCCTCTCTTGTTAGCTGTTCTCTGGCATACTTCTCACCTGTGCATCTTCCTCTTCATGTGGCTACATTGTTGTGCCACAGCTTGCCTGGAGCCCAGCTGTGTCAGGAATCATGATCTTGCTTTAATTTAGCCAGTTAGGTTCATGACTTATCTAAATGAGCTGTTCTGACTCATTTTGAAGTCTTGGTTTTACAAATATGTTGTTGCCGCTGCTCTTTATCTCCTTCAAGTCATTATTAATTCAGAAGCCCAAAGCTAGGCGCTTGATTCATTTTTGATGAACCCTATCAAAAAAGTAGCTACCAAGTTTCCTCAGCTATGATATCAGCCCTCCCCTACCATATTAAAGCAAATGTGGCCTAAAATAAAATAGAGAAAATTAATCGCTGAGTCTCTGAACTCTGATTTCTGCTGAAGCTTCTTTAATCTCTCAAAAATTTTTTGTCTCACAGGTAAACATAGGTAAAATTTAAAAGTACATACAACTGTGCACTTTTTAATCCTCAAAGACATTATTATTTTAGTGCCCATGTAAGCCTACCAAAGCCTTTAAATTAATCCCTGGCATTCTAAATTGTATGGAAATTACCATAAACTCTGAACTCTTGAAATCAGGAGAAAGGTGTATGTAAAGTGTTTGTTATCTGTAAAGCAATATATGTTATTGTTATTCTAATTATCACTATGATGCAATGTTTCACGTTTGAAAATGTGAATATAGGCACAGAAACTTGTACAGATGTGCTTTGGCATGGCACACATGGGTAACAGAGGTAATTTTGGCTTTAATTTTTTTTTTCCTTTCCTCAAAGATGACATGGAGCCTCTCTTGTAAGCTCAGCATGATTGCATGTGGTTACCATCTATGGCTCTCCCTCTTGGCCTTCCAGGCAACATGGTGTTTTTTGTGTTTTTTTGGTGGTTGTTTTTTTTTTTTGCGGTACGCGGGCCTCTCACTGTTGTGGCCTCTCCCGTTGCGGAGCACAGGCTCTGGACGCGCAGGTTCAGCGGCCATGGCTCATGGGCCGAGCCACTCTGCGGCATGTGGGATCTTCCCAGACCGGGGCACGAACCCGTGTCCCCTGCATCGGCAGGCGGACAACGTGGTGTTTTGATGAACTATACATCCTCATCCCTATGAGATGCCTGCGAGCATGCTGTGCCTGTTGTTGTCATGTCCCATCCACTAGTGATTGTGTCACTTTGCTTTATGCTGTGGCTGCAGTGAATCCTGAGGAACTGTTTTGAGCTATTAGAGGCAAGAAACATGATACTGTTTATTATTGTAACTATAAACTCAGTGCGGTATCTCGAATAACTCAATGAGAGAGCCCCATTGCACAAAGTTTCAGAGGTAATAGATTCTTTCCCAGGGAGTGGCAAACATCCATTTTATTTAAAAACATGTCTTTCTTAATCTTGAAAGACTCCTTGATTGCTCACCAAATTAAGAACAAATGCCTGAGGCTCACATTTACATCCTTTCTCAAGCAGGGACCAATAAGCCTTTACAGCTTTATCATTTGCTCTTTCTTATATGTGCCCTTGCTACTTAAAACGGAACTGCTCACCATGGTCCGTTCTATTAAAATGTCCTATCTGCCCCATCTCTTTCTGGAAAGATTCTACCCTTATTTCATTGCTAATATCAAATGACACCTCCTGCAAAGAACTATTTCCTGATGTCTGTACCTAAAATAACCAGTATTTATCAAGAACTTAATAAATATTTGCTGCATACTTGAATGAATGAACCATAACCAATAGATTCTCCCCTTCTAATCTCCAGAAATTTTTATCTTTTGACAACAAGTTTATATTTTAGTTATTTTTATGTGTATTAATCTTCCCACCTCCTAGACACATGGGTAATAGAGGTAATTTTGGCTTTGATTTTTTTTTTCCTTTCCTCAAAAGTGACATGGAGCCTCTCTTGTAAGCTCAGGATGATTGCATACTGAGTTTACAGGGTAAACTCAGTAAAGGCAGAGACAATATCCTATTCATCTATTCATCATTATATCCCTTCCAGCACATACAGAGCACATAGTAGGTACTTGGCAAGTTTCTCTTGAATTGGCCTGAACTATGTGTCCTAATTGCTAATAAAGCCTGTACATGGCATGAAGAGATGGCAAACTGTCAGTGAAATTTTAAATGGTATCTGAGTATCCCAGTCTTGGATCTAATAAGTTTTAGAGTCAGTTAGTTAGTACTAATAACTTGGTCTAGACTTCACCGCATTTTACCTCCAACCTAGTCTCCCTGTCATTAGTTCCAGTCATTTGTTTCTTTATCTTTTTGTCCACTTATAGTATACCTTTCCCCACCCCCTGATGATAATAGAAAATTTGACAGGAAAAATCTGTGAGAAATGTATAGATCATTTGTGCACATACTATAGAGTGTGTATCATATTATAGAACTAATTGTGAATCTTGATTTTTTTTACCATAACACTGTATTGTGACTCGTTTCACATCATAGTTTTTCAAAAACTTAATTTTTAATGGTTATGTAATATCTTCTCCCATGAATGAAAAACTTCTAAAACCTCATTCTCCTCCTTTAATAACTTTTATATGTTAATGACATTAACCAATTGTCATATTTGCCGTGAGTTTTTCCTAGTTTTCCCTTTGTACATGTCTATTTTGATATTTTTGACTTTGCAATTTTTTTTTCTCTAATGAAGTGATCAGTTTTTCCCATCTTGACTTCTGTTTTGTACATAGAAATATCTTCATCATCTCCAGAGATTTAACAGTCACTTATATTTTTCATCTTTTTATGGTTATATTTTGTGTGTCATGTTTAAATTATGTAGAATTTATATTGGTGCATGAAAATATTGGTTTTAGTGTTTGTTTTTATTGCCCACATCATTTTATTCACTTTCTCTAAAACTATGCTAGATAATAAACATTTATTGAGCACTTTCTATGTGCCATATACTTTTCTAGTCTTTGCATGTGTTAACTCAGTTAATTCTAGCCAAAATCTTATGAAGTTGATCCTATTACTACCTTCCATTTTGCTGATAAAGAACTTGAAGCATAGAGGAGTTAATTAACTTATCCATGATTACCCAAGTACCAGTTTGGGATTAATTCCCAGGCACTTTGGGTCCAGAGATCATGTTCATAACTACTATACTAAACTGGACTTACTAAACCATCACTTTCTTCTCCACGGGTTTGTGATAGTCCCTCATCATATAAGTTGTATACACTATAACCTGTTTCAATGCTCTCTACTTTGTTGCATTGATCTGTTAATCAGATACTTATATTTATCTCACACTATTTTAACTATTTGAAAACATATTTTTATCTAAAGAGCCCCTTCAGGTATTTGAAATGATTATTGCTAGATTTGGCTGTTGTTCTTGTGAATGAAATCCTTTCTCCTCCATTATATCTAGTAAATTCATATTACCAATGTTTATACATTTATTTATTTATATTTGCTTAAATATTTCTCCTTTTGACAGTGACTATTTTGAACTTTCTCATTGATAAGGTGTTTTGTTTTGTTTTTGCTTTGTTTTTGTTAAAGAGACTTGCTTAGACTGTGTAGGTATACAGTCAGATTGCCTTAATAATTTGGTCTCCTCCTTTCTGATTTGTTTCAAAAATTATTGTTTTGTTACAGCCTCCAGAATAATTTTAAATAACACTATTAAAATTGAGTATTATTTCTTGTTTCTGGTTTTAATATTGTTTCATTTTTGTGATGTTAGATGCTGCATTATCTATCATTGCTGCTTTTCTAGGAATTTTTTATCATGAAAATATGTGAAATGCTCTACCATTGTTTCAAGGATATATTGAAATTCTAGTAGCTTATTCTGTTAGACTCATTATTGTGGTGAAACTTTTTTTAAATTTTCCAATATTAAACTATCCCAACAATTCTAAGTAAAAAGTTAAAATAACCTACAATGGCCTTATTTGGCCGTTGTAGGTTATTTTAACTTTTTATTTTGAAATAATTTTTGACATAGAAAGGTCCCAAATATAGTACGGAGAGTTCCTGTGTACTTTACCCAGATCCTCTAATGTAATATCATACAAAGCCATAATACGGTTATTAAAGCTAGAAAATTAACATTAATACAATACTATTAAACAAACTAAATACTTTATTTGGATTTCAGCAGTCTTTCCACTAATCTAAATGAATATCAAATATCTAGAGATAGTGAAGATAATTTTTATATTAAAAAAAAAGTCCAAAAGGGGAAAATAGAATATTTTATTAGGAAAAAAATTAAACTTGCATATGTTACAAATATTGTAGACATGAACAGAAGGAAAATTAGGATATCTGTTATGGAAAATATGAAAATAGTTTAATGTCATTAACATTTAAAGAGCTAGTAAAGAGAAGAATGAGTCCAGAATTCCACTTTGCATTTAGTTCTTATGTCTTCTCAATCTTTTCTAGTGTATGACATTTCCTCAGTCTTTCCTTTTCTTTTTTTACCTTGATATATTTGAAGAACACTGATCAGTTACTTTGTAGAATGTCCCTCAGTTTAGGTTCATTTGATGTTTTTCCATTATTGGATTGAGGTTTGGCAAGAACATCATGAAGTGATATCTTGCCCTTCTTAGTGCATCACATCTGGAAGAACACTATGCCCATGTGGCTTATTACTGTTGATGTTAACTTTGATCACTTGTTTAAAGTTATGTTTTCCAGGGCTTCTAGTGTAAAGTTCTTATTTTTCTCTTTGTAATTATTAAGTATCTTGTGGACAGCCAGTTGGTGACTATGAAAATATTTTATGTAAATATTTTTTCCACTCATTTTATCATCTACCAATAATTTTCCCCTGAAACTATTATTACTCTAGTAATTTGCCTAATAATGGTGATTTTCTGTTTTATTTCTTCCACACTTATTAATTAAAATTCTACTGGATGGAATAGCTGTTTTGAATTCCCCTTTAATTATTTTTTTCAGTTTAATTATTTATTTGTATTAGTATGGGCTAGCAGATATTTATTTTAGCCAGTGGTTTAAAACCCATTACTACTAGTCTGGGTTTTTTTTTTGTTTGTTTGTTTGTTTGTTTAAATTTTCCCAGATTTGGCCATTGGGAACTCATTCAAGTTAGCCCCTCTGTCCTTTCAACCTGTCCCCCATACTTTCTGGCACTGAAAGATAATCCAGGTTCATCTTGTGCTTTCCCTTCCCCAGATCCGGTATCAGTCATTTTCCCTAGGAATCCTGTTGTTTTTTTTAATTGCAGACTGGTGTGTAGAAATCAAGATCTGAGACAAACTCATTGCTACTGGGCATCTCTGCCTCTAGATTCTCTCACTGTATAGAGCTAGGAAATAGATATGTGTATACTCAGACATGCACACACACATCTATATTTATTTCTATAGCTATCCATTTGTAAGCATTTTAAAAACTATGAGTTCCTATTGATACCTCTGATTCCAGTCCAACACTATTGAATCAATATAGCCTTTCCCCTTTCCTTATTTGTAACCCCTTTATCTGACAGTGAGAAGCCTACCTTTATTTATCCCTGATATGTTTATTTATTTGTCAGTCCTAGTATAAACATAACATAGTTTCAGGATGGCTGAGCTATAATCATGGTGGTTTTTTGATATTTAATTTGTATGCTTACATAAGTATGCATCAGTAGGAGTGGACTATTTCATTTTAGTTCTCCTTTTCAAGTGTTTGTTGGCATCAAAATATATAGCATCAGCATTTCAAATATATTAGTTGAAAATAATTTTCAGTGCCCAGAAGTACATATGTTGTTTTTGTTTGTTTGTTTAGTGGCATAAAGTAATTACAATTTATTATGCTAAAAAATTCCTTGGGTGCAGTATTTGGACAGGGTACAGCAGAGTTGGCTTACTTCTGCTCTCATCCTTCAGATGAGAAGATTCAAATGCATGGGGGTCATGCAAATGGCTGGAAATCAGAACGACCTAGAGGTTTCTTACGTATATAGTCTGGGACTTGAGCTCAGATGGTATGAAGGCTGCATTCAGCTGGTTCTGTTGATGGGGCACTTCTTTATGGATTCTCATTATGGCTTAGGCTTCTCACCCCATGGCAGCTGACTTTTAAGAGGGAGCATCCTAAAGAGAGTTTCCAGGGAGCAAGTATTCCAAAAGAACCCAGCAGAAGCACATGGCCTTTTCTGACCAAACCTACGAAGTGAGGAAGTATCATTTCCACTGTATTGCGTTGTTCTAAGAAATCACAGGCCCACACAGATGCAAAGGGAGGGGCATGGACTCCAAGTCTTATTGAGAGGGAGGTCTAAAAATGTGTCATAATTTTAAAAAACTGCAATAGTTAGTTTAGTGAAGTTCATAAAATAAAAACTGGATTCCTTGCCATACACCACTCAAAAATAAAAGAAAGGAAAAAAGAAAAGTAAAAATGTCCATTGAAATTTTATTTACTTGCTGCGTGCTTCCTTACTGTAGGCCAAGGACTTTATATGCCAGTAATTGCAAAAATGCATATATGTTATTTCAACTGATTTCTCAACTCATTTATTTGTGGATTTATTTTTTTCTACATATCATTTTAGATTTTCCTGCAATTACATATGTTTTGTTGTTTTCCATTCTGACTTCATTGAGATTTTTATAGCTAAAAGAGTTAATACATGCAAAATGCTTGGAATAGTGCCAAATAGTAAGCATAATAAATAATTATTATTGGTCATTTTTCTATTTTCTAATTTATTTTGTCACTATCATTATAAATTTCTTTCTCTTTTCTTTAGTTTTATTTTGCTGTCATTTTCCTCACATATTTTGTCAAATGTCTAATCCATTTGGTTTCTATTTATTATATTTAATAATTAACATTCATATAATTTAGACATTTGGTATTTTGTAGACATAAATTTTGATTCAACTGAAGGAACCTGTAAGGAAGACTTGATATATATTCATTTGGGGTGTCAATATATAAAATAATTATCTTTAGAAAAGGTAGGTTTAACATAACAGGGAAGTTCAGCATAGCTGGATGCCTCTTTTATCTTGGGCATAGTTGTTGCCATAATGAGCATCTTTTGTAACATTATAACATGTCTCAGTGACATGTAGAGCCAGACCTGAGAGTATTTGAGAGAAACTCAAAGCTAATGGTGTCCGCTATACCAACTGGCACAACTTTACAGCTCACAGAGTGAATGACCTTTGTCTCTCGTGGTTATGTTTTTGCTTGAAAATTCACATACATGTGGTTTTGCAAAGGGCATAAAGAGAGATCTATTCGATGGCTAATTTAGTTGTTCTTTCTCTTTCTATACTAATACAATGTCAAACTTCCCATCTAAAAATAATAAGACAGGCATCTTCAGGAATTGTTATGTATAAACTGTCATTCCATTCCTGATTTATTACCTGTAGTTATATCTCTCAGATGAACTTAAAGAGTAGTATATGCTCCAAATCTGTGGAATTACCATGCATTTCCATTTGTCTTTTTACTTCTACTGCTTCTTAAGCAGAAGGAGTATATAGAGGCAGGGAGCTAATGTCTTTTCCCCTCCTCAGGCTTTCAGTTGTTTAAGTTCAAAGTTAAACCTTTTGATCAGTGATCACTAAATCAAATATACACTTATGAAGAAAGAAAAGAGTCATGCATTTTATAAACATTCAACTGAGACTTGTCAGTGTGCAAGTTAGCAAAACTTTGTTGAATGAAATAGACTATTCATTACAGTATGGATTTTTAATAATAACAGCGGTGATGATAACAATTAAAAATCTTTTGTATCCAGAAACATAATTTGGTATTTAAAACTACTTTGGTATTTATTCTGAAGGAAGTTCAACCCAAATGGTACCTTTCAAATAAGCCAGTAGAGCAGTTTTTAGTAACAGATAATTATTTACATATTATGGCAATGTTATAAGTTATCTCTTTAAACTGAAACAAATATCTGGGGACCTTCAGTCAGCCTGAATAAAGATTCTTGCCAATTAAAACAATGTACTTTGGCATGAACTAAGTTAGTTAAAATCTAACTAACTTATGTACTGGTTAATCAAGCCTCCATTAACATACCTTCATAAAAGTGACATTCAGTGGATGACATAGAAATGTCTAGACAATTATTGAAATACATCATGTTAGTTACAAATAGAAAACTTTAGCTTTTGAATTTTAAAAACTTAATTCATAACTGAGAAAGCAGAAGATAGAAAAGGTCAATAGCTTTATTGCTTTGAAGTAATAGCTTACAAGCACAGAACACTACCTTTGGCCCCTAGGTTCCCTCCTTGCTTAATCTCTTGCTTGTACCTTCTCTACCCCATCCTCTAAAATCAAAACTACTAACATAACTTGGAATCCAAATTGTTGAGCCATTCTTCATCAATAGAATACAATAGCCTATTCTGAGATTGACAAACAACCCCCAAATCTGGGTGGTTTAAACAGTAATGCTTTATTTTTTACTCGCTCTACACGGCTATCACGTTTCTGCAGGGGGGTTCTATCCCAAAGCAGACCTCGTTCTGGGACCCAGGTTCAGAGAAGCCCCACCATATGGAATGTTGCCTGTCATGGTAGAAAAGGAAAAGGGCAGGGAGAATTGTGCACTGGCTCTGAAATGCTTTTTCCTATAAGTGACACATACCACTTCCACTAACTATTTTAATGACAAGAGCAATCATATTGCTGCACTTAACTTCAAGGAGCAAGGAATTGTGATCTTGCTTAATGCCAGAAGGAAGAAGGGAACTAGAAACCATGTGCAGTGGTAATGTCTACTGCATATCTTAAACATCGCCACCTTCCCTTTTTTCATAATCAAATCTAGTTATTGAATCAGCACAACCGTACCATGAGTCCAGGCCTCTGCTTTTGCAGCTGCCTACAACAATCACTGCCACGCACTCTTCACCGATGGCCATCGTAGGCTGACTGACAAGTCCCAGTCTCTGTCATAGCTCTATTTCCGTGCTTGGTTTTATCTAATGGGGTCCCATAACCTGCTTTTTATAGTTCTCACTAACATTATTTCTATAGATGCTAAAAAGCTATAATCCATGAACTAATTTACTGGTTGTGAGTTCACCAAAGAAACATTGAAGAAAAATAGTCACTACAGTTCCTTTCAAGTAAGCTTGATGCCTTGAGATAACTGTTCTGAGATTTTTACCCTTTTCAGTGGTGCTAAGTTTATAGAGAGTCTGGAAATATTTATTGGACTTCATTAGACAAATTGAGTCGTTTGCTTCTGCTTTCCTGCATTGTTGGAGACTGATTCTTTGGTCTGTAAAAATGGAAATCCTGTGGATTACCATAAACTTTTAAACATTTTCTTCTCTGACACACACTTATTAGTAAGGCTCAGTTATTTCCAGCTAACGATTACAATGAACACTATCCAGGGCTAGGAACTCTGCTGGTGAGAAGACTTAAATCTGATATCAAGGAACTCAGACTATTCTGACATAGAAAGCCCTAAAAATAAGATAAAAACATTCATTTAATAAATTAAGCTTATTTTACTGTGAGTTTGCAGGAATTTCTCAGAGAATCTACTCTGGTTCTTAGCCTTTGTGGTAGGCTGAATAATGGCTCCTCAAAGATGCCCATGTCCTAATCCCCAAAACATGTGAATATATTATCTTATATAGCAAAAAGGGACTTTGCAGATGGGATGAAAGATCTTGAGATGGGCATTTTTTCCTAGATTATCTGGTTGAGAATGATATAATTACCATGGTCTTTAAAAGAGGGACTCAGGAGTGGGCTTCCCTGGTGGCGCAGTGGTTGAGAGTCCGCCTGCCGATGCAGAGAACACTGGTTCATGCCCCGGTCCGGGAAGATCCCACATGCCGCGGAGTGGCTGGGCCCGTGAGCCATGGCCGCTGAGCCTGCGCGTCCGCAGCCTGTGCTCCGCAACGGGAGAGGCCACAGCAGTGAGAGGCCCGCGTACCGCAAAAAAAAAAAAAAAAAAGAGGGACTCAGGAGGAATCAGTGAAATCCCATGTGATGATGGGACCAGAGATTGTAATGATTCATTTTGAAGATGGAGAAAGAGGCCACAAGCCAGCCACTAGAAGCTGAAAATGGTACTGCGAGGGAGTCCTCCCCCCTAGTCCTCAGAAGGAGCCAGCTTTGCCAAACCTTCACTTCAACCAGGAGAAATTAATTTCAGATTTCTAATACCCAGAACTATAAGAAAATAAATTAATGTTGTTTGAAGTTACTGTTTGCAGTAATTTGTTGCAGCAGCAATGGGAAATTAATAAACTCTCTTAATGCTACATTGAAAAAATAATCTATTACAAGAAGGAACTTACGATATTAAAGTGATGAGCTTATCACCAAAATATCTTAAGCTTAAATTCAAGGTTTAAAAATGTTTTCTGCTTTGTAGCCATTTTTAAATTGACTTTTCTTATTTTCTATTGTATTCTAAATTTAGTTGCATCTAAAATTTTGTTCTTGTTTTAAGGTAAAATCTCCTCAGTGTTAATTTTCTACTGCCATTATACTTAATACGCATTTTAAGTTTTAGAATTAACTGTTCTATTTCAATAAATTCTGCATTTATAAGATTGTTCTTTCATATGTTATTGGGAATGCTTTTTAAGCATCTGGAAGAGCTCATTAGCATTGCTATTTTTAAGATAAGAAAACTATTAACATTTATTAATTTATAGATCATTTGATAGTATCTGTTCATTTCATTATAGATCAGAGAGACCATCTGGTAATCATGACCTAAGCACAGGAGGACAGTACACGCAGTGAATCTCTGATTGGGTTTAGGAACTCATTGTTAATTCCATCTTCAAACTTACTTTCTCTTGTTTAAGTTTTCTATCAGTATAAATAATGACCATTGCTGTTCTTTCAGGAACACTTCTTGCTAGAGCAGGTGTTTTGTGAAGAGCAAAATTTAAATGGTAAAATCTGATCTATAATCTTCAAAGCAGAAGCATCAAACCCTATTTTTGATTTAATCATTCAAGAAGAATTTATTGAGTACCTATATAAGCACCTTGCTTCTATTTCATTGACTTAATAATATTTCAAGTTCCTGGGAATTATAAGTATCTTTAGGTGTGACTGTAACCCAAGAGAGCAGTCCCAGATGTTCCTTTGCCAGTTACCTAAACAAGGGTTTATAAATACTGATTTACCAGTGTCCTTTTTGACTTTAAGAGGAATGAACTGTCAAGTTTTCGTGGTATTTCTAGTTCATGAGTTTTTATTAATTAGTGTCTGAATAAAACTAGAAGGAACTTCATGACTGCGCATGTCAAACGATTCCATAGTTAATATTCTAAAAGGGACTTTCTTTGTCATAGTCCAGTTGATGGATTTTTCCTGCTGTTTAGGTGACAGGCCCCATCTGCCTTTGATATGTACATTCCAGTAATTTTTCTCCAGAGTTTCGGAGAGCATATAAAATTCCAGGCACTTTTATTAACTGATGTCAGTAGAAGGAACCATTTACTATGTTTACTTTTTGAAATGTGGAGATTCTATGCTATATATTATTAATAGGTGGAAATAAATGTGAGTGCCAAGGAAATTCATAAGACAAAGAAAAAAAGACAGTATAATTCAGAATTAATTTTAATAAATAAATCTCTGACTCCAGAACTTTTGAAATACGTTTCATGAATAGAATTAGCAAAAATTTGTAACTTCAACATTTTCCTAAAATTTTAGCACACAACACTCTTAGATACAGCACAAGCCACCAGTGTGCTATAGTAAATAGTTATGAACTGACATGAATCCAATCCTGTGAACTTCCTTATAATTTAAACAATATCAGAAAATAGCATTTTGGCTTTCTGGATAAGATTCAAAATTAAGGAAAGGAAAAAGGGTCTGTAGACAAATTTAATATTGATTAAATTAATATTGGCAATTTATATTTTTCATGTTATTCAAAAGATTTAATAATAGATTCCCTTCATGTGAAGATAGGTTAAGAAATACTTTAATTCAATCCTACCTGTATTTCTGTCACCATTCAGTCTTTACCCTGACTCCCTTCCATTCTCTAATACTAGGTTATTAGGACTAGAATTTCGTGGACAGAGTGGATAGAGTAGAGAACTTGAATTGGATCTTCACCTTGATTTCACCACTAACTTCCTAGATGAACCTGAGCCAGCCATTTGTAATTTAGGCATGCTTAATATCTAGAGTAGCCGCTGATTTATTTTCCATGGAGTTGGAAATAACACTAGAGATTATCTAGATTAGCACCCTGATTTTACAGAATCAGTTTCGGGAGACAGCTCAAAAAAATTCGGTAAAGGTGGGAAACTGAGATCTAGAGTTTTTAAGTAGCCCAACTAAGGCTATGTAGCTATTTGCTAGGCAGTGAACACCAGAGCCTAGGTTTTCTGATGCCCAGATCAGGCACTTTTCATTATTGCAGTGTGCTCCTCATAAAGAAAAGTATTGTTGTACATGTACATAATGATATTACATTTAAATCCTATTTTGAAATGTGCATGGACATACAACTCATTTCCTATAAACCACTGTTTAAGGTTGTATCTTTGTTAGTGATATAATAACAATGAAGTTGGGAAGACAGTGGTAAGTGCTGGGTTTCTCTCACTCTTCCCACACCATGACAACTTCACCAGAAATTACAGTCAGAATAGCAGTCATGTTGGATGCTCCCACCTTCGCAGAAAACAAAACAAACAACAAAAACAATCACCCTTCTGTCGCCAAACAAAAAACATGTATTTGCTCCTATTTAGTTCAAATTACAAAAATAAATTGTTGGGCTTCTCTGGTGGCGCAGTGGTTGAGAGCCCGCCTGCCGATGCAGGGCACACGGGTTCGTGCCCTGGTCCGGGAAGATCCCACATGCTGTGGAGCGGCTGGGCCCATGAGCCATGGCTGCTGAGCCCGCGCGTCCGGAGCCTGTGCTCCGCAACGGGAGAGACCACAGCAGTGAGAGGCCCGCGTACCACAAAAAAAAAAAAAAAAAAAGAAAGAAAGAAATTGTTTCTTTTCTCTATTTAAAACATAAGTACCATGGAGAAAAATAGGTTGTTTACTCATTTGTTGGTTTATTTACTTCCTTATATTGAATCTCATTCCATAAAAGATTTGAGACTCATAAAGAGACTTTAAGTTTTATTAGTCCAGTATATATGTGGAGGTTTAAAAATTTTTTATTTAACAAGATTTTTTCCTGAATGTTTGACCAGGAGTGAGCATGGGTAGGAAGAACAGTGGGAATCTTGAAGGGAGATGAGGGGGAGGAAAAAAGGACAGGAATTGTACAGGTGGTAAAGGGCAATGGGGAGACTGGAGACAATTCAGTCTGCTCACAGTTGTACTCAGAGGTGGGCATACATTCCTTGTTCATTTCTTTATTCACATTTGAATCAAATCTGCAGCAGGTTTAGAAAGAATTATTTGAATTAAGGAGGAGGATCTGTAGGGCACATACCCAAAACATATCTCTCTAGTTCCTACTTTGTGTTAGGCACCATACTGAGTTCTGGGAGTAGGGAGAGAAAATCCACAAATAATAAGCAGACCCTGCTTTTGAATTTCCTCAAGGTTCTTAAAGGCTGATAAGAAAGAGTAGTCATAAAAAAAAATAAATTATAATAAAAAGGTTAAAATGATTAATGTCATGAGAGAGAAGCTCATGTGGACTCTTATAAAGTGAGGGAGATAATTATGGGGGTAAAGGTGAGCAGGAAAACATTTATGGATGTGGTAGAAGTTGAACTGGGTTTCAAAGAATGGTGAAGATTTACGTACACAAAATGCAAAGTTTGGGGAAAAGGGTATTTCAGTCCACAGAAGTGATCTTTTAGTCAGGGAAGTAAAAAAACATTGGGCATGTAAGTAAACAGCATTCAGTTTAACTAGAGCAATGATTCTCAAACATCATGGTCTCAGGTCACCTTTCCATTCTTCCCTCCACCACCACCCCCCCCCCGCAGTTTTATTGAGATATACTTGACATATAACATTGTGTAAATTTAAGGTGTCAGACGTGATGATCTGATACACTTATACATTGGGAACTGGTTACAGTAAGCTTAGTTAACACACCCATCAGCTCACAGAGTTACCTTTTTCTTGTTTTGTTTTGTGTTGAGAACATTTAAGACCGTCTCTCTTAGGAACTTTCCGGTATACAATACAGGATTGTTAATTATAGTCACCATGCTGTACTTTAGATCCCCAGAGCTTGTTCATCTTATAACCCTTTGCCACCTTTACCTATCTCCCAATCCCCCCACCCCCTGCCCCCACCAACTAGCAGTCTACTCTCTGTTTCTATGAGTTTGTTTTCTTTAGATTCCACATGTAAGTGAGATAATACAGTGTTTGTCTTTCTCTGTCTGACTTATTTCACTTAACATAATGCCCTCAAGGTTTATCTATGTAGTCGCAAGTAGCAGGATTTCCTTCTTTTATTATGGCTGAAAAAAAAAATGTAAATGTATATATCTTACATTTTTCACCACTCTTAATAGTTATTTAGGCCCTCACAAATCTTTGGTTTATATGGGTTATGTTCATCAGTATTTGATGTGTTAGAAATTAAAACATAATTTTAAAAAAATATTATTAATTTATTTAAATAACACAATCTATTATATTTTAACATAATTAACATACTCTTATGAAAACAACAAGTATTTTTAACTTTAATATCTGGATTAATAGAAGCTGGATTAATGGATTCTCATATTTACTTCTACATTCAATCTGTTGAGATATCACACATCATGCACTTTTAGAAAACTCCATTGTACACTCATGAGAATTAAAATGCCAAATAACATCTTAAAATGAAAACAGTTTTGACTGTGGAGTCCTCAGGCACACTTTGAGGTCTGCTGGACTATAGATTAGTATATAGGAAAGGGAATAGTGAAACAAATGACTCGAAAGTTCAGAAAGACTGATATCAATAACGCCTACCAGAAGAGCATAGAAATTCCACATATGGTTAGAAATAGGGCCAATTTCCCAAACTGTGAAACCACACCAGATACCCATACCCTAACTTTTCAGACCATGCTGGTAAATATCTGGGAGGCAGAAATCTTATTTATTCTTATACTAGATATTTTTTCATCTTTTATAAAGGGCCTTAACCTCATGTCAGAGGGATTGAGAAATTTGTGTGGTGAATTCTGAACAGCCCATTGCCAACTCAAGGTTATTTCCTCACTGCAATTCTAGCTGATCTAATTTGGAATGTTTTAAAGGGAGCACAACTTAATTATTTAAAAACAAAAATGTGTCCAAACCATATCTGAAATTTGAGACTTGACCACGGCCAAAAGGCCAAATCTCTAATTTTATTTTAGAACTAGTTTCACTGAGCAAATCACATGTCAATAAAAGTACCCTTTATTATCCAGCTTTCGAAGGATGCCTCTAACCTAGAGAGCACAATCACTTAGGCATGACCCTGAGGCAAAAATATTGAGCTTTGAATTTAGAATCTACTGCTTTGTTCCAAATAATAATGAAAGGGGAATTTCAGCAAGTATGCCAGTAGGGGGAACTGTTATTCAACAAATAATAACAGGACTGGGCTTTTCCTGGACAATAGGTACAGACCATAGAGACTCTCCATGTAGTAAAAATGTGATGACGTAACTGATAAAGTGTCTTCCATTGTTTTTTCTTGATGATTATCTTGGTCTACCTTAGGAAGTTACATTTTCTCATGGTCAAGGGAAGAAGTTGGTTTCCAATGTAGTTAAACATTATGACTGGCTGGATTTAACAATAGTGGAATATTAATATCTGATGAAGAGTAATTGGCAGTTTGATTGGCTGTGATTACCTTTGCTGGTTTCTGATTACCAGAAATCAGAAAGCTTTGCACTGATTAAAACATTCTAAGGCAGAATTTCTGAAACTATGCATAAGGACCACCTATATCAGAATCTCCAGAAGAGCTTATTAAAAATGCGCATTCTAAGGGCCTACCTAACCTACTGAATTAGAATCTGTGTGGGTTGAACAGAAGAATACTTTTTCTTTTTTTTTTTTTGCGGTATGCGGGCCTCTCACTGTTGTGGCCTCTCCCGTTGCGGAGCACAGGCTCCGGACGCGCAGGCTCAGCGGCCATGGCTCACGGGCTCAGCCGCTCCGCGGCATGTGGGATCTTCCCGGACCGGGGCACGAACCCGTGTCCCCTGCATCGGCAGGCGGACTCTCAACCACTGCGCCACCAGGGAAGCCCAAGAATACTCATTTTTTAAAACGTTTTCCCAAATGGCTTCTATGTATGATAAAGTAGAGAAGCCATTTTTTACCATGCCAAACTGTAAAAGTGATGAGCTGAAGCAGTTCACCTCCTTAGGGCTCTTTCTTATGATCCTCTGCTTTCCTAGAGAGAGTTGGGGAGGAGAGATTGAAGAGACAGACAGAGACTTGGAACTCTAAGAATTAAGAACCCCAAGATTTCACATTGTTACCAGCTTCATAACCTAAATGCTCTCAAGACTGTCAAAAAGAGTCAAACAGCCTGTCCATACCATGTCTTATGCCTGATGAAATCAGGAAGTTAGGAACAAAGGAAGCCTCTTGCTTTCAGGTAGATGTCACAGTGAGAACTTGAGTGACAGAATAAACACCCTCAAGAATTGAAATGTAAAACAACGCTTAGGCAACATGGTATCTTGGTTGTTTCTTGATTTTTATATTTTAATGTTTAGTAATACTTTATGGCAGATCACGTGTGGCTCATCTTACCTATACTTTTCAGTGTTTTATTTTAGGCTGAATATAAAGAGGTAAATAAATAGAGGCTAATATTTTGCCTTCAAAATATTTAAGGAGAGAAGATTTGCTTAGGAAGATGAGAGAAACTGAGAGATGGGGACTTAAAATAAAAGGCCATCGTAACTTGGTAGATTTAAAATAAAAGGCCATGATGAATATTACTAAGTAGTTCAAACAAGAAGCAGGAAAAGATGAGGGGTTGGTAGAAAGGATGAGAAAGGGTAGTTCTCTGAACTAAAACAGACACAGTACGTAACAGAACATAGAGGGAGCCTACTTTTCAATGAGTCAGAAGCTCTAAAACCATGCTAAGCATGATTGTCTACTACTTATGGCAAGGATACATTTATGAGCCATAATTTTTCTATGACGTCTTCTTTAGCTTCTCTTTAGCGAAATCCCTATCCTGGGTTATCCTATCCTCATTTTTCATCTCTAAATTAAATACTGAGAACACTGAAAAAGTGGGGGAAATCCTTCTCCAAGAGACAAAATCTTTAAGCGTTTAATATTCTTTAAAGTATTCTTTATATTGGTGATGTTGAGAATTATAATGAATGGGAATATTTCCCCATACTAAAATTTCAGCTAATTCAATCAAGCTTGCTCTTAAAACAACAAATATGGTTTTACCTCACCAATATAAGAGAAGAAAAGATAATTGCTATTTTCATGCTGTAAAGATAAGTATTCAACTGTATATCATTAAGAAAGCTTTTATGGAATTAACGTTGAAACTAAGGACAATAGATGTTATAATAATTATGACAAACATTTATTGAGCACTCTCAATAGTTAATAAATAATTCTAAGTAATTGATATATCTTGACTCATTTAATCCTAAATGATTGATATATGTTACCTAATTTAATCCTAACAACCACCCTGTATTATTATTGTTGTTGTTGTTTTTGTTTTATAGCTGGTACACAGAGAGGTTAAATAATTTGCCCAAAGTCACACAGTGTGTTTGTGGATTCATACCTAATCATTTTGATTACAGAGTCTATGCTGTACTATACAGTCTCCATGCTGTTAAATTAGTAGTTAAGCAATGCATAGGTTCATAGGGACTCATCTTTATGATTCTCTCTGAAGGCTAAATGAAAACTTTTAAGCTTAATTCTGAATTTCACAGAAAGTTTAGGGCCCTGGACTTGCCCAGTGTTGGAAGCAACAGAAGTTCTTGTAAGAACTATGATCAATGACTCTAAATATGATGCCCATTAACTAGGAAATAAGATCTTATTAATTTAAGCCTCACTGCATACATAATCATGGAGCCAACATCTACCTTAGTACTACCCATGAAAGAACTGGAAGTGAATGAATGAATGGAATGAGTAAAATTTCAAGGAGAAATATTTAACTTATTCATTAAGATGCATATTATGTTTTTGAATTTTAAAAGCATGCATTTGCATATAATTAATATGTCTGCTGTACATGAGTTACGTCTATCCTTAGCTTAAGCTCAGTAAAACCTCTGCTTAGCAATTTTGATAGCAGTTCCATAGTTAGAATTATTGTATTGTAAAACCACATGTAAATTAAAATGCCCTATAAGTCCATTTTTTCAGTAATTCAGATGGACTCTTTCAATTAACATTAATATGTATTCCTGAATTGCTAGATTAAAAGCTATTTAATACTTTCTTAACAACTTTGTTGGAATGCTATTATACTGTTAACTATTTGATGCTTTTTGTTCCTATGGTAAATAAACACATACAATATTTACGGCAAAACATTGTACACACACATCATATTATGGTAATTTGATCTATGTTAACTCATGTATAACCTATTCCTTTCAAAACATGAGCTATTGATAAACAAGTTTCTTCTGGTCTGATTTATTGTTCTGTATTAATGAATTCATATTAATTCATGTAAGTAGGTACTGTTCTACCTACTTAAAGAGTTGCTTTTGCTTTATAGAGTGAATACCTCACTATTACATTTTGTATGACATCATCATTGACATGACATCACAAATAGGCAATGAAGATGGAGAAATAATAGTTTGGATAGGTTTATATGTGACTCTTCTGGTGTGTGATGTTGGCAAGTGGTTTACAAAGTAAAATTAGCTAGCATATCTAATTTAGGCAATCTATTAAACAAAAATTTTTTAAAAACAACTGTTGCATCAGAATATGGTAGACATTTTCAAAATGGTCTGTAGAATTGCATTTTAGATATGTAACCCCCCAGAATCCACTACTTTTTGTAACTAGTTGAGGTAGTAGGTGCTCTATATTGAGGGCAGATAAGCCATTTAGACTTTTTTTCATGTTTGAACCCCTTGTTTCATTATTATTTGTAAAATGAGTTTTGTGAGACACATGGAATATGAACTGCTTCTGGTAAAGGAAAAATAACATCAAAACTCAGATGATTCTATAACAAGTTTTCCTGGAAATACATATCTGATGTTTAAAATTATTTATAATTATTTGGGGCTTAATAAATAAGATTATATGACTGAAGAAAAAAGTAATCCCAGTATACTAATTATTCATCTCTTTTACACAGTCAACAAGTACATCTTCAAATGGAAATATTTTGACTCTGTTTTCAGTAGTTAAATACACTTTTCAAAAAAATAAAGTTCATATCTATTTATCATGTCTACAGTTCCCTGTTTCACTTAAGGCCAAAATAATAAACACATAAGCTAGAGTTGGATTGGTGTTTGCTCGTCAAGTGTTTATTGAGCACCTACTATGGGCACAACATTGTATTAGGCATGTTGAATGTATGCTTCATTGTCTCAAATGCCTGTCCCTGGTTCATCTGATTGACTGTGCTGTGACCATCAAATACGTTGAGATCATTTAAAGAAAAATTTTGCTAGTCAAGACTAAATGCTTGGATTTATCCAGAATTGAAGATAGAATCACAGGACTTATCATTATAGATGTGGTATTGAAATAGAGAAGCAGTGAATCAGGTAGAATGTACCACATGAGAGGACAATATGGCCAAGGATGAAATCCTGAGGAACACATTAGAATAGGAGGTAGCCTCGAGATTATAAGGACCTTTTCTTCCCTACCCCATTTGGACCCTATGGCTTCTCTCCTTCAGTCTCACCAGTTGGTTTGGTTCCCACACTACATGCTCTCCTGGGGAGACCACATTCAGCCCTTACCTGTTGAACTTCCACTAGTATGATAGTGACTTAATGTCTGTCTTCCTCCATACTTGAAACTCCTGCAAACCAGGCCCACATGTTCACTCACCTACAGAACTGAATTCGAAATTTTCCTTTCCGAATCTACTTCTCTAAATTTTACTCTACTCTTTCACTTCACTTAACCCATATATTTGAGAGAAGTCCTAGACTCCTTCTTCCTCCCTCTTCCATATCTAATCAGCCACCAAGTAATATTAGTTAAAATCTGATATTTGACACTTTAGGAACCTGAAACAGTAGTGTGTTAGTGATCACTAATTTCTTTAGAGTAAATGATTGACATGGGAATGTATTCCATTTCTTTTTCTGTTTCTGAGTTTCTTTCTTTGACTTTTTCTCACCAGACACCAAGGCAGGATGTTCTGAAACATGCTGATCCCAATATTAGCAACTCCTCTATGCTCTTCCCCACATTGCTGCCAAATGGTATTTTTGAAATGGAAACACAATCATGCATCACCTTCAAAATTTCACAGGACAAATTCTAGATTCTTTGGTGTAGCATATAAGTCTGAAGGAGTATAAGAGCCTGCATTATTTACTTCCAGCCTGCAATTACAACTTCACCTCTTTTCTTTACAGGTATCTTGTGATGTAGTTACAATTCTCTTAAGGTGCCTCTTTTTTTTTTTTTTTCCCTTGTCTCCCTGTGACTTTACTCCATGCTTTCTGCTCTGCCTGCTCTGCTTTCTTCATTTCATTTACCTGGTGGACTCCTTTTTTATCCTGCAAGGTTCAATTTTATGCATCTCCTCCTTTGTCAAGCCTTTACTCAGGCCCTTAAATAGAGTAGATTTACTTTGTCTCCTTTATTATGACAATTTTAGCAGTATATTATATTTTTCATATTTGTGTCCCAGGTCAATAAGAAATACATTGGTATTCCTTAAATTTTAGTATTCCTGTCACTTATCATGGTATGTAACATATAGTCAGGGATTAATAAGTGCCGTTGAATGAATGGATGAATAAATGCTTTCCAAGACAATGGGAGTAAAGTTCTAATTTACATTTACTTGTTTTTATTAAATAATAATTGCTACTACATTGAGCACTTATTTTTTGTTAAACATTATACATGTATTATTTTATTTAGTCCTTAAAATAACCCACAAGATAGTGTCATCTCTGTCTTACAGATGAAGAACTCTAAGGCTAAAAGAAATTAAGTAACGTATCAAAATCTTATCGATACCAAATGGCAGGGATTGAAAAACGTCTAAATTCCATAGCTGTAATTCTAAACCCTATGTTCATATATGAGGTATGTATCAAGGATTTGCATTTGCATATAATTCATATATGAACTATGTATCAAGGATTATGCATAATCCATCTCTCTTATATTAAAAACTCATATATGTCATAATAATGGTAACTCCTAATTCAAAATAATTAGTGTAATGAGATATGTAGTCAGATTCTTCCCCCAGATTTTCACATAATTTTTCCTTTTTTCCTTCAGTTCTCTGCTCTTCTGTCATCTTCTCAGAAAGAATCTCCTCTGATGGTTCTATGTAAGATAGCAACCCCACCTCCTGTTATATCAGTATCTATTCCCCTACCCTACTTTACTGGTCCTCATTCTTCTTCATGGCATTAACATCTGGCAGTTCCTTACAGTTTATTGTCTGTCACCCTCCATGATAATGTAAGTTCTTGTCATCCGAGGCTTCACATTATACCCAGCTGTAGCACAGGTTCTGCCACATAGTACCCACACAATAAACGTCTTTTGAATGAATGAAAAACTGGTCAACATCCTGTATGCCAATAGGTATGAGATGAAGCAATGCATTCTTCTTTAAAAAAAGAAAATAATTTATAAAAATCCAACTTTATAGTACTGTGAATTGGAGAGCAAATTGGTTGAACACTTTTTATTTTGAAATAATTATAGATTTACAGGAATTTGCAAAAACAATACAGAGAAATCCTGTTTATCCTTTAGGAAAGTAAATTTTTGTTTTGCAAAAGGACATAGAATATGCTCTTCCTATATGTAAAAATTCCCTAGGGCACTTAAGATATAATTTTATTTCTATGCATATTTTCAAGAGAATGTTGAAATAGAACTCTAGCAGCAATTGCACTCTATGGTACTTAATGCCTAATTCAGCAAATGTACCAACTGAATAGGCTTTCCTTAGTGTTCATTCACACTGTTGTAAAATTGCCATTATATTTGCAAAAATAAATTTCACAGTTATTGTATTTGCAGCTGGTGGCTGGCAGTGATCATGATCCTGTTTTCTTTAATGTCTGTGATTAAATCACCAAAAGAGATTTATACTGTGGATGCTCTGCCTTCTCCCTGATGAGTAGAGTCCTCTGAAATTATTGTAGCAGGAACAACTAGTAACCTCCTCATAGAAAGCTCTACAGAGGTGGAGACAATATAGAAAGATTTCTCCTTGGCATTTTCTCCACCTGCTCCTCCAGCCATATAATCTACAAGTGATTCTTAAAACTATTTTATATTTAAGTAATATTTTATAAATGTCTCTTGTATTTTCTACCTGTTCTTTTGATGATATTCAAGAAAATAAAACTACTTCACTGTCATGATGTTCTGCTCTAACTTATAGGAAAGTGGTCTGTCTCTATACATGGTTGAGTTAATGAAAAATATGGCCCATGCTACCCTTTGTCCTTTAAATGTCAATTGTTGAGAAAAATATTTCTTAGCCATACAGAGGTAAATTTTTAAAATTTATTCAGTTGTTTTCATTTTTCTGTCTGTCCCAACAATATATTTGTGCAAGTATGAGAAAAGTCATGAATCAGAAGCTTCTCCTAATGAAGAATAATACTTATTAAGGAAATCATGTTCCAATGCCTTTAATTTCAGGTGTTAGTTTGTTTGATCCTGTGTCCCTTTTATGAAATGCAATATATGTGAAATGCAAAACTATTTTTAGTTACTCCAGGGCACAAAAGGCAGATCAAATTATTTCATACAAACACATTATATTTTATGTTATTTGACAAACACATAGGTGATATGAAAAATGTATTTTGTTCACTTTACTAGTAATTTAAAGTAAATTGTTTATACTCTGATAAAAGCCTAATTATTTGGCATTCTTCAGTGTTAACTCACTGGATTACCATTGTGCTTCATAGTTGAATATCTAGTGATACACACAAAGAGGAGCCATTTTAAAGAATGTGTGAATGGCTGAAATGCCATTTATTCATTAACCAATGTTTATTGAATATTTATCCATGTTAAAAGCTGAGACTCTATTAGTCATATATCCTCTGCCCTTAAGAAGTTTACAGTCCTTTTGAAGGAATAAACAAGCAAATCATCAATTAACCATAACTACTGAGGCTTCATGAACAGTTTGCTTACTAGGTTTCCTTTGAAGGAATATACTCCCCGAAAGTGGTATTTCTCCAGCTTTTCCAGGCATTCGTCACTTTGAGTACACAGGTTCCAGGCTCCTCCCATGAAGATTCTGGTTCAGTAGGTCTGGGGGGTGCTGGGCCATGGAATCTGTAAGTGTAAGTGCCCCGGGTGATACTGATCTGGGAAGTTTAAGATATGGGCTAGATGTAAAGTTTCAGTTGTGCAAGACAAATAAGTTTTAGAGATCCTCTGTACAACATAGTACCTATAGTTAGCAATAAGGTGTAGTGAATTTCAAGATTTGTTAACAAGACAGATCTCATGTTAAGTGTTCTTATCACAAAACAAAACAAAACAAAGGGACACAAGGAAACTCTGGGACATTTGGGCTACGTCTGTTACCTTGATTGCGGGGACGGTATCATGGGTGTGTGCATATGTCCAAACTCATCAGATTGTATACATTAAATATGTGTAATTCTTTGTTTATCAATTAAACCTCAGTAAAGCTTTTTTTAAAAAAAGGAAAAAAATAGAGTATATCGTATTGTATTTTATCACTTTCCATTCCTTTTAAAAAAAAAAATTCCTTTGTCTACTTATAAAATATTTACATCCACCTAGTATGGATAGAAGCACAAATAAAATTATTACCAGTAATTAAATGTTAATAAGCATTATGAAACTTCACATTAGGTCAAATCAGCCTACACTGACATTAAATACAAAAGTGGTAAGAATAAACAGGCAGTTTTTAGACAGACAAAATAGAATAAGAAAGGACTCCCTGTTCTAAGAGGAACTCCTCATTGCCTTCTGGATAATGTCCCAGAGGAGGAGGCTTTCTACCATCTAACCCAGGCCTGAACACTATACAGTCCACCCAACTGGGCACATCGTTTTGTGCCTCCACACTTCCAAACAAGCTGTTCCCTCTACTTCAGATACTCTCTTTCTCTTGATCGGCCCAGGAAAATGCATCTCTTTTCTTTGAGATTCAGATTAACCACATCACTTCCTGGAAATCTTTGCCAAACCCTCACCCCAACCCAGTGGAGTTGATTGCTTCCTCCTTAACACTATGACTTGTCACACTATGAGTAAGTCACACTATGACTTGTACACATATTTGTTATGCCATTGGTCACAGAATAATTAGTAACTCCTGGGTTTTCATGTTTGCCTTGTCTCCTAAACCATATAGGGTCTATGACAGCTCCTAGCAATTGTATAGTCCCTGGAATATAGTAAACATGTCATTTAATGTTTACTGAAATATACAAAAGTGCTAAACTTGCAGTTTAAAAAAAAAATCCCTGGGATTTTTTTAAAAAACAGTATGATAATTCACTATAAAAGACAATTGATTCATTTTTTAAATTAAAAACAATTTTTTACAATTTAAAATTTAAATACAGTTAGTTACTCATCCCATTTGTGACTTTCTAATTTTTATATTTACTAACTGTCTTTCACGGAACATAAACTCATCCCCAATGGCAGAGAATTTTCTAGAAATCTAGCATTCCACTGTATCTCACTTATCAGGGATATTCTGAGCTTGCAGCAACCATGTCAGGGAAAGTCTGATTCAGGTGCTATAACATAATTTTAAAAGTAAACAAAAACTGCTAAGGAGAGCAAAAGCTGAGAAAAGGGAAGTCAGTTATTACAAACTTAGGAGGGGGGTTATTTACTTTTGAAAGGGGGTTTACAAGGCAACTTATTAAAACATAGGCCACAGATTTTATCAATTCTTCAAGATTATTTGTCAATAATGAAAATGGTTATATATAGCAAGAGAAATGAATCCAAGATAAATTCTAAAATATTGAACATGTTAAATGAAAATACTGTTTTTTTCCTAGTCAGGCATCTCAGTCAAGATTTTACTTCATTCAAGAATAGAACTTTTTCATTAAGAATAGAATTACCATATGATACAGCTATTCTACTTCCAGGTATTTATTTGAAGAATAAAAACACTAATTCAAAAAGATAGATCGACACCCATGTACATTGCAGCATTATTTACAGTAGCTGAGATATGGAGACAACCTAACTGTCCATGGACAGATGAATAGATGTGGTATATATATAAACAATGGAATAGTACTCAGCCATAAAAAAAATAAGATCTTGCCATTTGTAACAACGTGGATGAACCTTGAGTATATTATGCTAAGTGAAATGTCAGATAGAGAAAGATACTCATATATGGGCTATTAAAAAAGAAACCCGTAAAACAAAAACAAACATATAGATATGGAGAAAAGATTGGTGTTACCAGAAAGGAAGAGGAGTAGAGGAAGGGCAAAATGGGTAAAGGGGGTCAATTTTATGGTGATGAATGGAAACCAAACTTTTGGTGCTGAGCACTCTGTAGTGTACACAAAGCCAAATTATAATGTATGCATGAAACTTACAATGTTATAAACCAATGTTACTTCAAAAAAAATACAATTCTTTCCTGAGGACTTAGAGACATTTTATCAAATTATATTTAGCTGGTTCTAGGAGAGTATTTCAAATGCAAAGAATTAGAAAATATGTGAAGGGTAAATATAAACATTTACCAAAATGACCAGCGCTGTTTTCTCAGGTTAGAAAGTTAGAATATCACACTGATAAGGCGCTTGGAGTCTTGCAATGGTTAATTTGGGCAAGACAAAAACACCAGAGGTTTTTCTACCTTGAAATGTTTTCCTGTGAGATCAAAGGGGAAAATATGACTGTTTGATTAGTGGTTGTAGGAAATATGAAATGTCCATTACTTCATAGAATCAAATTACCTATAAATGTTACTCATTTGCTGTAATCAAATGGTATTTATTGCCTTCCTGCTTTTATGCAAGGCATTCTACATTTATATTAATACCTAAGGTTTTTTAATTGTATAATGACCCCAGATGAAGAATTGAGGGAACATTTCCACTTGACTGATTCTAAGATTTGACTTAGTTTTAATTTGCATCTATTTTAAAATCTATTATAAAATACAAAATATATTTCCTGTGGCTCTCAGTAGATGTGTTTGCAAATATGTATGCAATGATGGAGAAGAGTGGTGGTTGGAAGCAGATTTTTAGAAGGGAATGTAAAGGCTTGAGATCTAGCATTTATAACATTAGCATATCTTTCAAAGTTCCCTAGCATTTATAACATTAGCGTATCTTTCAAAGTTCCCTAATTAGCAGATCTACCTTTATAAGAATCATTATTTCAATTGATAACAAGAAAATGAAGTTTTTTTCATTGAACGCTTTCTTATTGTATAGTTTAAAGGACTTAAAAAGGAAATTGACAAAAGAGATAATGCCCTTGATCAGAGAAAAATCCTGAAATGTGAAGCACAAATGCTGTGAGAGATTTATTGAGATTGTAACCTCAGTTTAAAGCCCATGTTTATATTCATAGTCGTTTTTATACAGACTTCTCCAGGCCATTTCTTCTTCAATCAGCTATTTTGTTCACTCATAGCATTAGACTCTTTAAAAGTACTCCCAATACTGGGTCTTTTTATGATACAAACTTATACTCACGCACCCTTGGAAAGTTGCTTTTACCATTCAAGTCCACTTATTATATGTTTAAAGTTGGAGAAAAAAACACTTTTGCTCTTGGAAAGTTGGCTTGTATATATTCTGTCACTAGAATATTAGGTAAGGAAGTGCTGGGGTAGAATTACCCTGCAGCAAATAATCCCCTGAGTCTCCAGCTCTTCGGAGCCCTAAACTCAAGGTTTAACAGACAGACTTATAGAGGGTTCTCTTTCTGAGTCTAGGAGGAAACTCGTTCTTTCTGGTTTTCTCTCTGCACAACACTCTATAATAGGTTTCTACAAAGAACTTCAAGCAGAGAATTGGACATATACTATGTTCTTAATAAATACGTGTTAATTGATTCCAGAAATATTTAGTTAATTGCCAAAGTTCACACGACATTCAATGATGAAATTGCTTCTTTGAATCTGATAGTTGTTCTTAGTACTTTCAGTATCAGCTTATTTTCTTCATTGATTTGGTTTCAAGCAAACACCAATGTGATTTATGTTAAACAAATGAAAGTATTTGATCTACCCCTGAATATTATTTGTAATTAGTTTTGCACCATATATCCATTCTTCTAATTTTAATATATAATCACAGTCATTTTATGTCAAAATCAGAAAACAGAAGTCTGACATGTTGAGTTAATTTAAAGGAAAAAAGCTCTAAGACTCTGCATGGCCAACAAGTTCCCCAGAGTTCATCACCCAACTGTTAATAACTGCGGTCAGTAGTAGCAACAATAGAGAAAATTTCATAACTGCAGGAATGTAAAAGCTGGTATACTTCCTATTTCAGGGACTGTGGTGTCTTATTTCCATAAAACAACCTAATTATATCATTCTCCTCCTTAACAGATACTAATGGCTCCCCCCCCCCACCCCGCCCCTGCCGCATTAATTGATGGTAATTCTGGTGTTTAAAGTATGGCCCATGAGGCCTTAAAGAATTGCCGGCTTCACTTTCTGCCCCTCAACCAATAGGCCCTATGCTTCTCAAACCCAATTTCCCAAATATACCAATTTTCTGTCTTTGAAATGTTGCTTTTACCTAGAATACCTTTCCCTCTTCTCTTTGCTTAGCAATTTCTTATTTATCTTTTTTCATCTAGCTGAACTATCTTCTTCTCTTTTTTTTTTTTTTTTTTTTGCATTACGCAGGCCTCTCACTGTTGTGGCCTCTCCCATTGCGGAGCACAGGCTCCGGACACGCAGGCTCAGCGGCCATGGCTCACGGGCCTACACGCTCCGCAGCATGTGGGATCTTCCCGGACCGGGGCACGAACCCGTGTCCCCTGCATCGGCACTGCGCCACCAGGGAAGCCCTCTTCTTCTCTTTAAAGCTTCTTTACATCCCTCAGTGAGAGCCAGTTTATCTTTCCTCTTGCCACTTTGTATAATGAATGTATTCAGTGTTTTAGATGGTTAAATATTCCTTGGCTTAGTTGTTTGCTTGTGTCTTGTTTTGTTTTAATTTAGAATTTTTTTTTTTTTTTTAATTTAGAATTTTGAGAGAGCCCTTCTCTCCCTCCAGAAACATTCTGGTCTATCAGACATTGTTTATCTTTCTGCTTGAAAAATGTATATGTAAACTTACTATTTAAAAGAGACCTAATTATTAAATTGAAATAGATAATTCTGAATCCTGTAAAAATGAAAGCCAAATACATGAGTATTCTTAGATTCTCTGGGCTTTCAGTAAGCCAAGGGAAAAATGGAATCAAACTTTATTTACTTTACTGTCAAATCCTAATCTTGAAATTTAGTATACAGATGTCAGTAAGATTTGGCTAGAAAAATAATGAGACTAAATTTTTAGCAACTATATTGCCCTTTAAAGTAGTAAGCTTAGAAAAATTGTTAGGAAGAACCCAGAATCCTAGAGGGCTCACTATCCAGATTTCAACGCCAACTAGGGAAAATGTGAGACACAATAATATGGTCTAAGAAAAAATTAACATGCATACCCCAGGATAATAATCTCTACCAAGTACTGAGAGAAGATTATACTGTCTGTTACATCCTTGTGCTCCTACCCAGCCCACACCCCAGGAAAGGATGATTTCGTGTAAAGAACCAGATCAAAGATAACAAGGGAGCCCTTTTCACCTGAGCAAACTCTTCTTTAGGATGAAGGGACCCAAGCCATTTAAAGAGGGCAGATAGGCTTCTGTCCTCCCTTTGGAGCGATTGCTGGCAGGGTTTTTCCTTGTATCATGAGCTTGTTGGGTCTTGAGCAGCTGCCTCCCTCTCCCTTTCTCATTTCATCCATTCTCGACTCCCAATGTTTTGGTTCCTTCCCTTCGGCAACAATGGTTTCTTGAACACATGCACTCATTTCTTCAATTAATGCTTGTGATTAAGCTTGGTTGGACTCTTTTGCTGAACCTTGGCCATAGCAATAACAGCCCAGACTAGTTTTTTCCTCTCACCCACCATGTGGCCCAAGGCATGGAAATTACTGGCATTACTTTAAAATAAATAAATAAATATATATATATATATATATAAAATAGCTAATATACATATACATTATAGCTAATTACAGTCAGAAAAAATTTTTCTACTTATATATATATGCATTATTTTTCATGCCTTTTCTTCTATTTTTCTATCTTCCTTCCCCTCCTTTATTTCCTTCCTTTTTTATCCTCTAAATATTAAGGACTTCCCCCCTATAAGCGAGGAACTCTCTCAGGTATTGAAGATATGAAGTTAAGTAAGACACACTTTTCTGTTCCTTAAAGTATCTTATTTTATGGAGGTGGACTCAGAGAAATTATGTTTCTAGGCCTAGAGAACCCCTAACAAGGGGTTTGATATTGGTTTTAGTGCGTCACCCGTTCCTTTCACGGGATAATTGTATTCACTTTCCTCTTCACTGATTTGCCAGAAGTAAGATCAACAGTCCAAATCATCTGTCCCTTAAATTAGAAGAGATTAATTACTTGTAATTCATAGGATACTTGTTCCAACTGGAAGCCCATCTATCAGTAAAGACAGCATCCCAGATGCTTCTGCTCTCTATGATCAGCCTGGCACCTAAATTATGATAAAATCCTGGAAAGGGCATTCCAAGTGGAGGAAACAGCATGTATGAAGGCCTGGATGTGAGCAATAATAAATTATTGAGCACTTAGTAAGCACCAGGCAGTGCTCTGAGCATTGAAGGTATATTATCCAGTTAATCATCTTAAACACCTTGTGAGACAGGCACAGAGAGGCTAAGTGATCTATATAAGTTCATACAGCTAGTAAATGGCATGGTCACACTTTGAACTAAGCACTTGACCACTGCTTTATATTGTTCCTAACTTTTAGAGTTGGATGAGAGAAGTGAGACAGAGAGAATTCTGGACAGCTTCCATATTTTTTTTTTTGGCTTAGACATGGTGTCGTTAATGAAAATAAGAAAAAAATAGGAGGAAGGAGCTTGGAGGGAGGGTAAATGTAATCTTATAAGTGCTGAGCATGTAGTTCCTAGGGGATATTCAACTGGAAGTAGCCAGGAGACAGTGAGAAAAGTTTGAAACTCAGGTCCAGTAAGCCTGAGGATAAGATTGTGGGAGCCCTCAGCATTTGAAAAATGATGTATTGTGGAGGGTTACAAAGAAGAGTATGCAGAAAACAAAGATGATACCTGTGGAGATGAAACCTGGACGAACATAACCATCTGACCGGTGAATGAAGGAAGAGAATCACAGAAAAAAAATAAGCAGATTGAAAAGTAAGAGAAAAACAAGGAAACTGTACTATAGAAGTGAAGACCTTCTTGTGGTACATTCTTTCTCCTGAAACTTTTGTGAACAGTGATTATCAAGAATGTATTATTTAGTATACTATGAATACAGTATTGATCTCAAGCTACAGAGAAACATATTAACTTTTAAATTTATGATCTCATAACAGTGTCAGAGGGCACAGAGCTTACATTTAATTATATCCTTCCCTTGGGTAAAAAGAAAAATATTTTCTCCCATTCTTTGAGTCCCCTGGTATTATTCATTGTTTTCATAGAATTTTTAAAGTCTTAGCCTAATTATGTACTCCATATTTTCTCAAATTTACTTCCCTCATCTTTCTTCTTCATCTGAAATCCACAGCTTCTAGCATCTTTTACTAGTCTGGCAAAATCATATTACTCCATACATCGACTTCATCTGTCTCCTATGCATAGAGTCAGATAATGGTTATTGTCATTGCCCGAGAACTCTACAAACCATAGTAGAGATTCAGCTTCTGGCTTAATTCTGGTGAATAAATATTTCCATACTTCTCTGAATCAGCTGTTCCATTTATTACAAACTCAAAATGAAGTTGTTCTAGAAATGTAGTTAAAGAGAAAACAAGAATGACATTTATAAATCACACAGGATATATATCTGCACAGCCATCAAGTGTTTTGAAATTTAAAAGGTTACAGACAATGATTTGGTGCCACTTAATAAATTTGAAGCTTCAGAATTTATCCATGTTAATTCAGCTATCTTTTTTGTAACAGATTCCCTTATCCCCAACTCTCAGCTTCCGACATCAAATGCCTTATTGGTTAATGAGTATGAGTGACTAATAGGTAGACTTCACTGGGCAGCTCTGATAAAGAAGAGAATACTTATATATCTTTAAACATGTAATAATTTGTCTTAAATATCTCAATTTGTTTAGCCAGTTTCAGAATTTATTCAGAACTAATTACTGCATAATTTCCTATGTCCATTCACACACACACACACACACACACACACACACACACTCACCTACTTTTTGCCTTTGGTATAATATATTGAGAAACAGCAAAAACAGTTTTTGATCAAAACATCTGTCAGTGGGATTTTAAAGATACGGCACCAAAATCTTAGAAGTAAGACAGAGAATGAAAGCTATGACCTTAACGTCACTTTCTCCTCCATTGTTTTGTATGATTATACTACCACTATGTTTCACTGACTGTGACAGATGTATCGCACTGTGGCAGATGTATCACTAGTTACTGTAGTTTAAAATTCAGGGACCCCTGCTTGCATGGGCCCTGGGTAAGAGGGCCTAGCAATGTATTCATATGTCCAATCTTTTTTTTTTTTTTTTAATAAATTAACTTATTTATTTTTGGCTGCATTGGGTCTTCGTTGCTGCACGCGGGCTTTCTCTAGTTGCGGCGAGCAGGGGCTTCTCTCCTTTGTGGTGCATGGGCTTCTCATTGCAGTGGCTTCTCTTGTTGAAGAGCCGGGGCTCTAGGCGCACAGGCTTCAGTAGTTGTGGCACGTGGGCTTCAGTAGTTGTGGCTTGTGGGATCTAGAGTGCAGGCTCAGTAGCTGTGGTGCACGGGCTTAGTTGCTCTGTGGCATGTGGGATTCCTGGACCAGGGCTCAAACCCATGACCCCTGCATTGGCAGGCAGATTCTAAACCACTGCACCACCAGGGAAGCCCCCATGTCCATGTTTTTATAAGATTTGCAAAATATATTTTAACTGCAATCTGTTAAGACCGCAGTCTCTTTCCTCTGTCACTTCCCCTTGTCTCACTTCCCCTCAGGTCAGCTAGCAAGGGAGTGACCATGGGAATTTGGGAGATCTGGCTAAAGGGCAGTTACGCTGGGGAAGCTGTGTGCCAGGACACAGGTCTTCTCCAGGATCCAGTCTCTAAGGTGTTTAAATGTGTCACGTATTATCTCCAACATCTTTTCTGTGCTCTTTCCCTGAATGTTTAGCTTTTCCTGGATCCTAGGGTTTATTTCTGCTGGTTGCCTTAGGAGAGCAGCCAGCAGGGTCCAACTGAGATACTGTCTTTAATATCATTAATATATTATTTAATTAAAGAATATATTCCTTTGGAGTAAAAGGAAAGCTTGTATACTTCACACAAGCAACCCAGTAAAGACTTCTGTTGGTTTTCTTTGTGTGAGATCTGCCATAGTTTTTTTGTGTTGTTTTGTTTTTTGTATAGCTCTTTGTGCCCTCAAGGGGTGAATAATACTGGCATCTGAAAGAGTTCTACTCATGTGAATGGCTGTTACTGTATTTGATAGCCATAAGCTTGACGCTCTGAGTATGAACTAAGATAAGTTAAATATTTGATTGGAGTCAAATTAATTGCCCTCAATGTTGATCCAGATTATTTGCTTATACTGACATACTATTAATTGGTACCATGGTTCATTTTGACAGCAAAGAATTGTATTGTAAGATGATTATGTTTTAAAATCTGAATGATTTAGTGGCATGAGGTGAACGTAGCCGTATAGTGCATTGGAAAAGGTTACTTCATTAGCCAGTGATCTGAGGGTGTTCATACTCGTTTTTTTAAAATGATATGATTAGTCCCAGCCCAAGTGGCTATAATTTATTGAGAGTATAAAAAAACTCTAGGAAAGCTAAACATCATTTTGGAGCAAGTAGTATAACTTTCACATTCATATTTAGGGAAAATGAGAATTTAGAGAGGAATACAAATAACAACTATAAAGTAGTCTGAACGGAAATGAAAAGGCAAATATCACTTTAATAATTCCTATGATTTCTCCTTGGTTTTACACCTCCTATAAGGTTTCCAAAATATATGCCCATATATGTGAAAATTTGGTTAGATTATTTCATTGAAATTTAGATTTCCTTATTGCTGGAATGTAAAAGAAATTTTTTCATTGGATCAGCCTTATTTCCATCTGTTCCTTATGTACTGAGAAAATAGAAAACTAGCAAAATATAACACAGGAGTACATATCCTCTGGCAATAACATATTTTTTCTGTCAAAGAATTGCTTGTTCCCTGAAAGAATAAAATTTGACTGTCAGAAGAATTCCTTTTCCTTAAAACAACTTACTTTTTGTTTGTCAAGAACTGATCATTTAATTTCCTGTATTGTGAATAAGAGTGCTCTTACTTCAACAGAAGCACATTTCATTTGAGCCTGGCTATGTCTGTATGACACAAAACAAAATTGGTGAATTCATGCAATATTCTAACCTTCTCTGTTATCATTGTATACCAAATTAACCAAAGCACTTGCTTGAACGTTTCTAGCAGGTTATTTTGTCCTTCCACTTCCAGGGAAGAAACATCACTTTCATTATTTTCTTTTTAACAATGATGATATAATGATAATAATATTGGGGGCATCTATTTGTAAACTTCTCAGCAGATATCATCAGTACCATGGAGATAAAAAGTACATTTTTTTTCTTTTGAAAATATTCTCTCACACGTGTTATTTGCTACAGTTAATGTATTGACCCCCTATAATGTAGTTTGATTTACAAACAGTAAACTTATTAGGAATAAAATTGTCAAACTAGATTATGTGCTCCATTGACCTGAATTTTCCAAATCACATACAAAATATAGGATGACATTTTCTTTCAAATCAGTAACAGAACAAGAATTAAAATGGATTTAATCCATGCTCCTTGGATTATGGATATTATAAGGTGCTCTCCTTCAGATTTCATGAAAATACTAATGGTGGAAGGACTAGGGTTTGAGGTGTGTTCCCTATATTGCTGCTGAATATTAGCTGATCTATGCATACTCCTGCCTACTGCATCTTGTGACATGTCAGAATTAGCAAGATGGCTGCTTGCACTTAGGTTTCCCATCTGTTGTGAGCTAATTGGTCTTGCTGTTTTAATCAATGAACCAAAAGAATTCTAGAATTTTCTGGGACTCACAGGACTTGAAGACAACTCATCCTGACTACATAGTTACTTATCCATCCAAGAAGTATTTACTGAATTTCTGCTCTGTATTTGTCCATATTTGTATGACAAGGATACAGTGACAAACAAAAGAGACAAAGTTCATCCTCTTGTACTGCTCAAATTCTATGGAGAAAAGGTACAATAAAAATAAAGTATGTAATATAATTAATGTACTTTAAAGGAAAATAAAGTTGGATAAATGGATGAAAAGTGACAACAGTTGTTGGAATGAAGTTGTAATCTTAGATACAGTGGTCAAGAAGGTCTCTGAAGAGATGACTTTTAAGCAGGTGTCTAAGTGAAGGGAGGGAGAGTCAAGTTATTTGGAGAGGATGAATGTCCTAGGCAGAGGGCAGAGCAAGTGTGAAGGACGTAAACAGAGAGTTTGTTTGATGTACTCAAGGAATAACAAAGGGATCAGAGAGGCTGGAGTGGAGGGAGGGATGGGAAGAAGCATATGAATTAGGTCAGAGAGAAAGGCAGGGACCTGCTCAAAAAGGCCTTGTAGGGAAGAACTCTGGATTTGTATCTAAAGGTGATAGGAAAATATCAAAGGGGGGGGGAGTTGAGCAGAGGAATGAGAAGAAATGCTGTGTGTGTTTTACAAGATCCCTGTCAGGGACAAGAAGTATGCCCTGGAGGTTGGACATGAGTGGCAGCAAGAAGGCCAGACAGGGAGCACTTGTGGTGGTCTCATTTAGACATGGCAGTGATTTGGACTAGAGTGACTACAATGGAACCTGGTGAAAATAGGGATTAATTCAAGAGTTTCAGTAAATTAGGTGCACAAAGTAACAGAAGAGCAAAGAAATTCACTAAAATTAGCTGAGGAATGATTTTGGCCTCTTTCACTTTGGGAAATGTAACTCAGAATACAACCACTTTTAGAAGGCCCTCTCAAGTGCAGTAAAATTTTTAAACTGTGGCTCTACTTTCATTGAAGGGTTGAGTGGTAACAGTAAAGAAACCTAATTTCTGAGATACTTTGGCAAATGAACAAATTTATAAACACATTTTCTCCTGTATGTCTCAAAACCTTTGTCCTTTGGTAATTGTAGACAACCTCAAGGGATGATGGATTGAAGCACTGATAATGATGGGTAACAGTAGTTCTCAACACAGATTGCATGGTAAGAGTCAACTGGGGGGATGGTTTAAAACAGTAATGCCCAGCTCCTCCCCAGATCATTAAATTAAGGTCTCTAGGATTGTGACTCCAAGAATCAGTATTTTTTCAGTGCTCCCAAGTGATTCTGATGTTCAGTCAGCATTCAGAGCCTCTTCTTTACATATATTATATCATTTAAAACACACAAAAGTTTTATGAGGAAGGTACTCTGACTTTGACTACTTAGTAGATTAGGAAACTGAGACTTATAAATGCTAAATAGCAGCTGGCTGTTATGCAAGGTAGATTTTTTTTTTCTTTTCAAACATTTTTATTATGTGATGTTTGATACATACAAAATCATGTATATAGTAAATATGTTGAGCATAATTTAAAAGTAGCAGTGAACCCGTAACCTTTTTAAATAACTAGAAAATTACCAATACTGTAAGTAGTACTTACGTACTTCCCAACGTCATCTTCCTGCCTCTCTCCAGCCCAAAATAGGTTCTTAATTTAGGAGTATTTTAACTTTGAGATGTATAAATCAAAAATGAGGATTTACAGCAGACAAGTCTACATATTTTTATTAAGAATTATACATTTGGGGCTTCCCCGGTGGCGCAGTGGGTGAGAGTCCGCCTGCCGATGCAGGGGACACTGGTTCGTGCCCCGGTCCGGGAAGATCCCACATGCTGCGGAGCGGCTGGGCCTGTGAGCCATGGCTGCTGAGCCTGCGCATCCGGAGCCTGTGCTCCGCAACGGGAGAGACCACAACAGTGAGAGGCCCGCGTACCGCAAAAATAAAAAAAAAAAAAAATTAAAAAAAAGGAATTATACATTTGATGAGCAATTTGAGAATAAATTTGTTTATTAATGGTCATATGGGAGATCATTTATTAAAGGTCCTTCGAACATCATCATCAAAAAATACTAAGCAAAGTTATTTTTATATGCAAAATTCTGGGAACATCAAAACTCTCTGCCTATGTACCTATTCATTTTCTGATATCTTGTTTTGCCCTTCCTTCCAGTTTTTGGTGTAAAATGATTTTTGAAATGTCATTGTGCAAGGTAGGATTTGACTACCTTAGAACCTGACTCAGATGCATTCCTCTTAACTACTAATCTGTTCCTTCTGCCGCTTCAGATATGGGATTCTATGTCTGGGGACCAATTCCTTGGCCATTAGTCAAAGAGTACAAGGAAGAAGAAATAATTTTATCAATTTAAATACATATAATCAACCCTCTCTTCCTCAACACTCTGCTGCATAACACCTTATTAAGCTGCAATTCTTGTGACATTTTAAAAAATAAGTTTCTTGGTGTCCATTTTGTTCCAATTTCATGTATGTGAAAATTTTGAGAAGTGTCATGTACACGTCATGGGGAAATGTTTCTTTTTTATTTTAAATGTAAAATCTCTTTCTTTTGGGTAAGCATCACTCTAGTTGAGAATAGAATACAGAGATTGCCTGGAGAAGTCAGCTCTCCAGAATAAATAACCCTAATTTTAGCATTTGCCAATTCCCATGGTATATATACTCCCACTACATCCAAATTTAAGCTACTAACGTGTCATCAGTGAATGCAGAGTGGGGAAGAGATGTGAAATACCACAGCATTAGGTAGTATTTCTGTCATACAAATGCAATAGACTTAAATATCCTCAAGAGTATAAATAAGAGTAAAATGTAGTAAACAGGAAGTGATGAATTTGAACATTTATCTTTTTTAATATATTTGATTTAATTTATATTATTTAGTTTCTAATAATGGCTGTGTTTGACTCTAGCTCTCAAAATTCCAGAAGGTTTAAATGTTGGCTCTCACAAGCTGGTATGAGCTGCCTCCAGTAAACCACTGTCTCTGACCCTGTTTGACCCTGAAGGCTCCAGGGAGGGAGGGAGGGACAAGCTTCTAGGAACAGTGGCCACCATGCCACAGATGGAAGTGTTACACATGTAGGAAGAATCAAGTCTGAGGTCCTACAGACTTTCAGGGAGATAAGCAAATTTCTGACTCTTAAAATTGGGTAACAGAACACACATATCCTTGATATGTTATAAAGGGTGTTTGGTTTTTTTTTCCTTTAGAAGAGTGCTTTGTGCAAGAAATTATATAAATACGTTTAAGTAAGTTGAACTTAAAAATTCTAAAGTATGACACTGCCAGTCAAATGTATTGGAGCTGTATTATGAGTGTTTTGGTTCAATTATATTGTGAATTAAATAGTATTTGGTCAACTGATCTGGAAAGTCAACTGCCATTTATAAAATGTGGGTCTTTGAGCAAATATTCTGGGTTCTTCTAACTTAGAGATGGATATTTGAAACAAAACCACTAAGTATGCTGGCTGTTTTTGTTAATTATTATTCATTACCTTTTCTAGTTTTTATCATAGTCAGTGGAAATGACACCAAAGAGATGATAAACATCTTTGAAAATATAGCTTGTTATACCAAAATGAAGATCATTATGCTCTAATTGGTAAAAGCCAAGTAATAGATTGGTGGATACGCAGATATGTCATTTACAATATAAAACACAACATTTATAAATGTTTTTCCCGTTCAGAAAATGGGTTTACTGAATCATTTTCCATAGATTTAAATCATAAGATATATATATATATATATATATATTTTTTTTTTTTTTTTTTTTTTTGCGGTACACGGGCCTCTCACTATTGTGGCTTCTTCCGTTGCGGAGCACAGGCTCTGGACACGCAGGCTCAGCGGCCATGGCTCATGGGCCTAGCCGCTCCGCGGCATGTGGGATCTTCCCGGACCGGGGCACGAACCCGTGTCCCCTGCATCGGCAGGCAGACTCTCAACCACTGTGCCACAAGGGAAGCCCTCATAAGATATTTTTAAACAAGAAATTTTACCTATTTAAATGAACAGATTGACTTTTTTATGTTAACCTCACTGTATATCTTCCTTGAATATTTTATATTGCTCTGACAAGTTTTGAGGACAAGTGCTGTAAAACCTAGATGGAACAACTACATGAAGCCTAAAGATAGTTCCAAGTACACCAGGTGCTGGAAATGTATTTATATAGAAAGAGAAATAGATTCTGAAACATAATAGAGGTAGATGTGCTCACAGAAATGCAATAAATAAATGGTGTCCTTCTTAAGTCTATTTGCTGAGGGAGAATGAGCTTCTAAATTAACTTTATCTGTCATATAGATTGACAAGTAATTTTATTCTAAACTTTATTTTGAGAAGTTAGTTCTTATTGAAGCCTAACAATCTTAGTTGAAAGGAATCATTCTACTTTTTTTCTTTTGTTTAAAGCATAGGATAGTTGACTGAAAAATCTTTCAAATGCCAAATATTTATATAGTTTGGTATGTTTACTCATAATTTATTATGCATAAGTATTTTAAAAAGGTTATAAACCTTTTTATTTTATTTAATTCAAATGAAATAATTTATTTCATTAGAGTAGCTTTCTTTTTCAATAAAACTATTAGCCTTTACACAGTAATACAGAGATTCCTACACTGCTGTTTCTGCTAATGAAACCAAGTGAATAGAGTTGACCATACTCTCTCAGTCTTTGGAATATGAAGCTCTTTAGTACAAATAACGCTTTGAGTTGAAAAGCAGGCGCTTGCAGCCTTTACCTTCACCTTTCATCTAAATTGCCAACACACATTTCCTAGAACAGATAAACAATCAAGTGAATCATGAGATGTGGGCCTTGGAGTTAATTTATAGCACTGCTGTCTTCTGCATTGAGTAAAGCCACTTTTCTTTTTCTAAGACTGTACATAAATGTTTTGGAAAAAAAAGCTTTAGTTCATACAAGTCCCATTTTGAGTTCTTCATTATTACAAAGTCTAATATGTGAACTTTATCCCACATATTTTTTTCTATTACCTCTCATTTTGGACATTTGAATTTAGAATATTTTCCAAAATAAGCCAGTGGATTTATTTGTACTTTATATTTTCTTCATTTACATGTTTAAATGCTTATCATCTTCCATCAATTGGTTTTCTTAATCTTAAATTTAAACTGATTTCTTGGGGGTTTTGTGAAAATTTGCATTTGTATGATGACTTATGAGTGAAACGAGTTTCTTATGAATTGTGTTACCATCAACCATCTTTATAAATTTAGACATAAGTTTTACAAATAAAAGAGTTTTTGTATAGGAACATAAAGAATATGATTAATTTCCTCTCAGGAATACTATTAATTCTAGGCCCAATTTCTTTTTCCCTGAGTTAAGGATAAATTTTTTTTTTAATTGTATAGCTACTCTTTTTTTCCCTACAGTTTGGTTGGAAATTTGATTGAAAACTGAAGGCCCTGTGTTTCAGTAATGAGTTCATATGGCAGTTTTTGCATTTACTGGCCATGTAACGTTATAAAGTCACTTAACCTCCTCGAGACTCCATTATCCATAAAGTGAAGGTGATAATCCAGAAAGACTACCTATGAAAAGTGATTTGAAATTCTAAAGTGCTCTACAAATGTTAGTTACATTTTCTTGGGTAAGTCCAATTGATAAAGCAGTAATTATATTTCAGAAATGAAAGAAGGAACAAGACAGGGGCTGGTGGCTGAGGGGAGAAGGGTGTGTGTCTGAACAAAGACCCATATAGGATCAATTGATTAGTCTCTGTTCATGGGTAATGGCCACCTACTCTGATATAGCCATTCACAAAGCATTTTCTTTTTCTAAATGAATGAAATATATTTATGTATATTGGTGGGTATATTTATATATATCAGTGGATCTCAAACTTTAGTATTATAGAATCATCAGGAAAGTAAAACATCAGTTGCTGGGCCTCACTCCCAGAGTTTCTGATTTAGTATGTCAAATGGGGCCAAGAAATTACATTTCTAGAAAGTTCTCTGGTAAACTTGAAGCTGCTGGTTTCGGAACCACATTTTGAGAATGTGGTTCCTAAACCAGTAGCTCGACTGAATGAGAAGGATGTTAGAAAATTCCAGTTGGTTATTTAGTAAAAACTTGGCTGGTGTCTACTTTGCTGAAAAGAGACTTTATTTTAGATTAGATGACAGGATGGAGACTACTGATTGCGTTCTTAAAATACGAGTCACCACGTAATTTACCTTTAGAAACATATAATTTAGAGTTCAAAGGGAGTTTAGAGTTAATCTTCATCATTTTCCAAATGAGAAAATGAAAGCTAAGAGGAAATAAGTGACAAATAATTACTGAAAAAATTACATAATTATAAAAGTCACACAGAAAGTTCTTGATAAAATGGGGCTGGAGTCATCCACCCAGTGCTCATTCTACTCCCAATGTTGCCTGTAGACAATATATTCCTCTTACCCAAGCAGGCAAAAAAAATAGAGGAAACATGAACCAGAGAGGTTTATTCTCACCTAGATATTTGTGGGGAGATGGAAATAGCACATTGTGGGGACTTCTCATGACTCAGTCAGTCAATCACATTGCCCCTAATAAATTAAGATGCTTATTACATCCATGGATTTTTCTTTCCAATTATGCAGTTAATAAAAACTCATTAAAGTTGTCAAGAATCAATTAATTTCTCATTAATGCAGCCCGGCTTAAAGAAGAGGAATACAAACTCAATTTATCTTTATATTGTTCTGGATCTCCACTTAACAATATTTAAAATATTTGTTCCCCTGACTGGATCCTCACCTGCCTAATTGCTTCGTTTCAGTTGTTTCTCATTAATATGTAAATCAACTTGCTCACATTCTAAGGCGGAGAAAATACATCTGCAGGGGATGTGCAAGGGTATGTTGCAGAATTGCTTTGGGCAGTTTGTTGATGCAAATGCATGGTCTGCAGCTTCTTTATATTCACATCTAAGGAGAAGCTGCCTTATTAGATTTTAGGCAATTGCATTTTTGCTGTTATAGCCGTAGATTGCTTTGTTACCCTTAAACATAATCAATCAACTGTAGTCAAATCATTTGGTAGAGGATCAGCAGGCACTGTCTGTCCTTGAGCCATGATGCCAAAGAGCTGAAATGTGTTTTGGTAAAGGTTTTATGTGCTGGACTTAGAACTAGCTTCTTTTCCTAGAGCAAGTAGTGATTTACACCCAGCAGATGGTAAAGAATGCTGATTTAATTCAATTTTAATCCACATTTAGGAGAAGAAAGGTACTTGGTTTAAAAAAAATTGTTGTGGGAAATTGAAATTTAAAACTATGCGTACAGTTGTATGCATAGAAAGATGTAAATATATTTTATACAAAATATGTGCAATTATCAGATCCCTTGGAATAACGGATGCCCAGATGCCCTCTGAGCTGTCATATATGGGTGCTGGTTCTAACACTGGCCCATGCTCTCTGTAAAGTGCCCTTGATGTCTCACTTAAAGTTTATATGAGATAGCTGGTTTGAGGTGTTGTCATTTATAGCCTCAGGATAATATAAAGAGCCTCTGGCACATTGAATTGGTCATCCTTGAGTACCATTAGCCCTGCTCTCAGACCAACTGAGTTTACCCACTTTGAAGAGCAATACTCTAATAGGATAGCATCTGTGTTGATTTTTCCATTTTAAATGGATTTCTTCTGTCAAAATTCTGAGGCCCTGGTAAACTACAATGAAAAAACACATTCTTGACCTATAATATATGCCAGCATCCAAAAAAGCAGCTCTGATTCTGCTATAAGGATATGTATATCATACCAGATATGCAAAATTACCTACTCCTAACTCTCTCTGGGGCTTCAATACCCTGATCAGTGTATATTCCCAGCATACCTTTTATGTCATCGCTCTGCATTATTGTTGCCATGGGTCCTGTGTCCTCCCCCCCATGCAGAAGGCAGTGGGAGCCGGGATAACTTATCAGGGATTGATAATTGGACATTCCCGGAAAAATGATTACCAGTAGGGCTGCTGGAAACTAGGCCTTTTTAAGTCTTGCTGGTTTATTAGAGCACAGCATCTGGTGGACAATGAAAGCATCCCTTTGTACATCTCAGCCAGCATACCCCAAAAGGCAACAATTGTGCTTCTTGAATTTATAGGAATGTACACCTTAAAGGTGAACTTTGTAAAGAGTTTTGGCTTCTTGAAGGTACGCTTTTTATTAAAATCATTGTATTTTTTAAGATATGCATGAATACTGTGATTGAAACAGTGTTCATAACATTACCTTCATTTAACTTTTTTTGCTGGTAATTAAAGCCATTTGGATGCTAAGGCATGAAATAATTACATGTGGTTCCCAGGCAGGTCTTCTGTATCTACCAGTGGAATTCTATATTGACTGCCTTAAATAAACCACTACTCTTATTTTCAATAAATTGTCACCTTCCACATGCAGGAAACTGGGCTAAGCATTGAAGAATGTATCATAGGTATAAAGTCATCTATGGCATCTCATACTTCAAAGGGCTTAAAATTTATTTGGGTGAATCCAGGACCAGCTACATAATTTGCAGTACAAAATGAAAACATGGGACTCTTCTGTCAAAAATTATAAGAAATTCAAGACAGCAACAGCAGAGCATGAAACCAAGCAGGGTGCCCTTCTGAGTGTCAAAGCCCTGTGCAACTGCACAAGTCACATACAACCCCATGAAGCTGGCCCTAAATGAAATGAAAATGAACACATATTGAGCATTTCTTTGTGATAGATGTAATGTGCTAAACTCTTTACTTCATGTCATCTCACTTAATCCTCACAGTGACTTTGTAGGATGGTTACTGTTACCCGCAGTTTACTAAAAAAGAAAGTGAGGCTCAAAGAGGTTAAAGAGTGGGTTAATAACTAATGGGATTTAACTTCAGATCAGACTGTAATCTAACCCTTATTTAAAGGATTAAATAAAACTGTAACTCAACCCATGAGGCATTAAATGCTAGATGTCTGAATGGTATATTTAGTAAATGTTTTAATCAATGAATTGTTTTTAGGCAAGCCAGCTCATGAAAGCTATGATGTCACGCAGCCTCTGAAAAATTCAGTTATTGTGGTATAAATAAAATCAACCAATGCGTCATTCAGTGGTAGGGACCAGGGAAATCATTAATACTTTTGAATTGATGATGTGTGGGAAGAACCTAATTCATAATTTTAAAGATTTTAACTTTTTGTTTTTTTGTGATAGTTTCTGACAGCTCAGCTCCTGGTCTTCTTAGGTTGCCCTTGTACACATGATGTGGGGTTAAAACAAACCTGATTAATAGCCGTGTCCTTGACTGCAAGCTTCACCCTTGCCCCTCAAGCACTCCCTCAAGTGCTGGTAGATTCTTCTCTTCCCTCACAGCTGAGGTTCAGTTTGCTAGGATGGAGTAACATCATTAATGTCTTAAGGACAAAACCACCTCCAAATATTGTGTTTCTTCGCTGATTTGCTTTGTGAGCACACAGTGGCTTATTCACATAAGAAAATTTATTCCCCAAATAATATACTTGGATGCACCTGAATCATGTCAATTGTAGACTTCTACTTAGTAAGCATTCCATTACCGCACTTGTCAAATATCTAACAGATAAGTACTGTATTTGATTAGAATACATTAGACAACAAAACTCTTACCACTCCCCTGAATTTAGAGAATCTTAAAGCAGTACATGAAAGGCATATATTCTAACTTAATGTTGATACCACTCCCTAAAAAATGTTTATGAAATTAACAGATAAATCTGGATCATTTTACAGTGCCAGAAAGTAAGGTAGTGCTCAAAAAACACAATGATGAGTATATGTCAAAGGGATGTAAGAACCAACTGAAAGAGTTCCCAGTGGATGAAGCCCGAACAGTTTGAGCACCACAGTAAACAATGTGGTATTGAAATATAATCCAAAGTATATAATAAATACCCAGGTATCCAAACTGATATAAATAAATGATAGAGTAAATAATAAGTGGGGATGAATAGAAAAATCTCCGTACAGAGGAAAATCATATAATTTATGTACATATTCTACCATTAAAGATAGGGAACTCAATGCCATTCCACCTCTTAAGTGCAGGCTGCACATAGCACCTTCCTCTAAAAAGCATGGTATGGAAAAGATGAAAAAAGAGTAACTTTGAAATAGAGAAAACTGACAAATACCCTGTCAGCCAAATGGTTAAGGTTAACATCATCAGTGATAACTCATGGAATAGGAAGTTCTCCCTGATATCATGCGATGCGAATGGCACGCACCTCTGTGAACTTCCTCCCCAAACTTTTAACCCCAGTCTAAGCACAAGAAAAATATAAGACGAACTTGAATCAAGGGATATTCCACAGAATACCTGACCAGTGTTCCTCAGAACTGTCATGGTCATCAGAAACAAGGGAAGTCTGAGAAATTGTCACCATCCAGAGGAAGCTAAGGGGACATGATGACTGAATGTAATGCAGCATCCTAGAGCAGAATAAGAACATTAGGAATAAACTGAGAAAATCTGAATAATGTGTTGAGTTTAGCTATAAAAATAATATTAATAATCATATTCATCTGCAGTTGTCACAGACACATTCTTTAGAACGATCAGTGTGAACTAATCCAATCCAAGATCATAATTTTCATGTATTTGTCTCAAGTTTCTTTTAATTTTCAATAACCTTTTTTGCCCTAGCATATTGACTTGCTGAAAAGATCATGTCATTTTTTATATAGAATGTTCCACCTTCTGAATTTGTTTTATCGCTTTCTTGTGGCTTAGCTTTCTTATTGCTATAACCTTAATTAAATTCAAGTTAAATATTTTGTCAACTTAGAGAAAAAACATAAGTGGTAAAACGCTACTGAATGACCTCTTCTGGAATTACAAAATCAGTTTATCAAATCATCCCAGGGCTTTGCATCGTTAACACATAATGATGTTAACTATTGTTATATGGACAAAATGGCAACTTAAAATGGTGTTAGGATGTTTACCCAGCTATAGTCATTGTACAATCAATTAATGTACTAACTGCAACTAACACAAATATATATACTGTGATATGTTCCTTCGTTGGGTGGAATGATGATTGATCTTATTGAACAAAAATATTATGCTTTGTAAAAAAAAGAACAATCTAATTTAAAAAAAATAGACAGCGGATATAAATAGACATTTTTCCAAAGAACACATACAGATGGCTAACAGGTACACAACAAGATGCTCAACGTCACTAATCATCAGGGAAATGCAAATCAAATAGCTGTTACCAAAAAGACAAGAAATAAAAGGTGTTGGTTGGTGAGGATGTGGAGAAAAGGGAATCCTTGTGCCCTGTTGGTAAATTGGTGAAGCCACTATGGAAAACATCATAGAGGTTTCACAAAAAAACTAAAAGTAGAACTGCTATGTGATCAAGCAATTTCACTTCTGGGTATTTATCTGAAGAAAACAAAAACACTAACTAGAAAAGATATTGATATATGCACCACCATATTCATTGCAGCATTATTTACAATAACCAAGAAATGGAAGCACCTAAGTGTCCATTGATGGATGAATGGATAACAAAAATGTGATATATATATATATATATATATATATATAATATAAATAGTTGTATATATATATATATACACACATATATATATATATAAATTATATTATTCAGCCAATAAGAAGTAAATCTTGCCATTACAAGATTTACAACACTGATGGACCTTTAGGGCATATTGATAAGTGAAATAAGTCAGAAGAAGACAAATACCATATAATATTACCTATATGTGGAATCTAAAACAAATAAACAAACAAAAACCAAGCTCAGGAATACAGAGAAGACATTGGCGGTTGCCAGAGGCTGGGGGGGTTGGTGGATAGGGAATGGGTGAAATGGGTGAAGGAGGTTAAAAAGTACAAACGTCCAGCTATAAAATAAATAAATCATGGGGATGCAATGTACAGCATGGTGACAGTAGTTAACAATACTGTATTGTATATTTGAAAGTTGCTAAGAGAGTAAATCTTATAAGTTCTTATCACAAGAAAAAAAAATTTGTAACTATGTGTGGTAATCGGTGTTAACTAGATTTTTTTGATGATCGTTTCACAGTATATACAGATACTGAATCATTGTCCACGTGAAATTAATAAAATGTTATGTGTCAATTATATCTCAATAAAAAATGTATTATGCTTTGCATTGTAATTGCACATTGCAAAGTGGCTGTCCCATTGAATAAGATTTTCCAAGGTAAACTTTAGAAAGATTGATCTTCTGGACACTTGATTTAAGAGGCCTTTGAGGTTGGAAAGAAGTTCAAGATAATTACAATTTTATCAAAGGGAAAAATGGAGAGCTTCCTTTAAGTATTCTTTTAATGAAATACAAACGTTGCACGATTGTGAGTGAAAATGTGGTTTGTATATGTATGAATTTTTAAAAGTATTTATTCATCAGAAAGGTACTTAGTGGGTTTGAAACATCTCAGTTTTGTTACCTAATACATATATACATTTCTACCCTACTAGTTGGGGAGATTTGTACAACAAATGATACGCTTTACTTTCTTGACACAGAATGATTTTGGAACGTTACTTTTCCTCTCCTCATCAACGTGCACTGATTATTTTTTTCTCCCTATCCACCCATTCCTATCTGGCAACCACTATTAATGATGCCCTTCACCTATCATGTCTTCACCATTTTTTCCTGGAGGAAAAAATAGGTCATTTTTAATATTAGCTACATTTCCATTAGTATGTGATCGCCTCAACTTTTGCTCAAATTGCATCAGCATATGACTTTGTTTTTAATATTCGTCTACCTGCTATTTCTTACTTTTTGGAGAGTGTCTTTGTCATACTATGCCTTCTACTGCCCATGCCTAGTGGAAAAGCTTGTATATATTCATACATGTACATATTCCCCTCTGTCAAGAGATTTGTAAGGAGAGAATTACTGTGCCTATGATCCAAGAGGGGCTAGGGAGTGTCCTGAAGTACATATGTCCTTTCAAAATTAAAAAATCTGTCATAGCCATTAAAAATACTTTACCAGGGGCTTCCCTGGTGGCGCAGTGGTTGAGAGTCCGCCTGCCGATGCAGGGGACGTGGGTTCGTGCCCTGGTCCGGGAAGATCCCACATGCCGCAGAGCGGCTGGGCCCGTGAGCCATGGCCGCTGAGCCTGCGCGTCCGGAGCCTGTGCTCTGCAACGGGAGAGGCCACAACAGTGAGAGGCCCGCGTACCGCAAAAAAAAAAAAAAAAAAAAATACTTTACCAGGTAAAGAGGAAATTATGTTGTCTGAAAAGCACAGTGACAATGAGAGTGTATATTTTGCTCCCTGTTTATTAGATAAGAGAAGCTCCAGGTACAAATTGGGCCTAATACCTTCTTTATCATACAAAAATGGCATATATATATATATATATATATATATATATATATATATATATATATATATAATGTTAGGATTCAACTCCCAAAGATGTCTGTCAGGGGAGATGTAATATTGAATACTGTGCCAGTGTTTTCTATTACAGAGCTTGGAATAAAGCACCATAAATCAGACCACAATCTTTAAAGTGGCATTACTTCTTTAAAAACCATATCCGTTAGTCTGGTTTTAACACATTAGAAACATAGGAATTTACTGCTCAGAGAGAAGTCATGTAATAGCAGGTCAGAGTGTTACTTTTCACTGATAATGCATACAGTAAATTCCTTAGTTCCCTAAATTGTCTAGCTAGTGAATATGGAGCATCTCCATTTGTTGACATAACTGGTTCCAGTTATATTGCTTTCCTAGCAAGGAAGGCCACATCCTCAGTTGATAGGCCATATAGGTATAGGGAGTCCCCAACTTGTAAATGAGTTAGTGTTACAAAGGCTTATTTGTAAGCTGGTTATTTAGAATTCAAAATACATCTTTTCATAGAATCCATTTTATGAATGATAGATAAATTTACAATCAAGTCCAGGTAATTATGTTTTATTTTATTTATTTTTATGATTTAGTTCATAAGATAATTTTATTGTACAAATTGGGAAAATATTAAAAATTAAAATAAAAATCACCTGCATAATAACTTAATCCAATCTTTTTTCTCATTTATATAAATATATTTTTACAAAGTTGAAATCCTTCCATATGTTTTTTAAAACTTGCTTTATTCATCTAACATTTAAAAAATATTGCTGTTGTATTGAGGGGTTGTCACCTTTGAATTTTTTATAACAAAGTGATATGGTATATAATAATATAGTACAAAAAGTCAGTAATGTGTGTCTTATGACAAAGAGCCCCAGATCACTGCCCTCTCCAATGCCCCCATCCCCAGAAATATCCTGTTTCCATTTTTTGCTTTTCTCTCAAGTATTTATTTTATATTTATAAGTAATGTGCCTGTACTACAATTTCTTTTTTTTTGCGGTACGCGGGCCTCTCGCTGTTGTGGCCCCTCCCGTTGCGGAGCACAGGCTCCGGATGCTCAGGCTCAGCAGCCATGGCTCACGGGCCTAGCCGCTCCGCGGCATGTGGGATCTTCCCGGACCGGGGCACGAACCCATGTCCCCTGCATCAGCAGGCAGACTCTCAACCACTGCGCCACCAGGGAAGCCCTTTAAATTGTTTTGAATTAAAACAATAATAATAGATTTACATGGTACAAAGTATAAGCAGTATATATGTTATATGGTAGAAGTATTCTTTCTGCTAGTGCCCCTATATATTATCCAGAAGATTTATAAGAAAGCATGCGTAGGAGGTAAACTTCTCAAAATTTTAAACTAGTTTTACTTTGAAATGAATTTGGGCATAGAATTCTAGGTTGAAAATTCATTTCCTTGAGAATTTTGAAAAGATTGTTCCATTACCTTTGAACTTTCAGTATATCTGATAAATTCTTTGTCCTTTTTCTTCTAGAGTTTTGTTTCCTACTTGAAAGCTTTTAGGATCTTTTCTTTATCCTTGGTGATCTAAAAATCTCATAAAGATATACTTTATTTATATCTTCATATTTATTCATTATCTGGGCAACCAGCCACTGAAGTCTAGAAATCCATATTTTTCAGTTAAGGATTTTATATTTACATATACTATATTATATTTACATATGCTATGTATATATAATATACATATGTACATATATTATCTATTATATATGTATATATAATGTTCTTTTTGGAAATCCTGTTAGTCAGTGGTTGGGCCTCTTGTGTTGATTTTCTATTTTATTTTATTATTTTTTAAAATTTATCTTCTGTTGTCTAATTCTTTGTCTTCTTCTTTTCTCATCCAGAGAAATTTTCTCAATCTTATCCTTCAGCTCTTGTCTGAATACTCTGTCAACTGTCATATTTTTAGTTTCCAAATGCTCTTTCTTGTTCTCTGATTGTTCTTTTTTTTAATAGCATACAGTTCTTGTTCAGTGAATGCATTATCATCTGTTATCTCTCTTTGGTCATGAACTACTTTCTATTTAAATGCTTTCTGCTATTCTGCAAGCAAAAAATGACCAGAAACTGTGTCTTCAGGAAAAATCCCTGGACTTGACTGAAGGGCAATATGTTGGACAGCTGGATTTTTCACTGGAGATTTACAAATTGCAGTAAATATGGGTCTGTTGGTTAATTCAGTTTCTGTAGAAAAGGACATTTCAATTCCTGTCTGCCAGTTGATATCCTAGAGCTGGGCCAAAAAGAAAAATGGGGCTAGGAAGTTTTACTATTCAGTATGCAAGCTTTAATTTAATCACTATTTTTTTCAAATCCAACCTCATCCTTTTTTGATCCATTCTGCCTGGATCCCCCAGATGAATAACCTCTCTGAAGAATACACCTCAAAATTTCTTCTTGGTGTGAGGAATGGTGCTGTCTGCAGGGTGATGAATACTTGGAAAATTCTGATGCAAACTTTTAAACAATCTATTTGATTCTGTCATGCCTCACCCCCGTCTTCCATGTGATCAGTTTTTCCCAACATTTCTGGATGCAGGGCCAACTTACTTGCTTCTTGATGGTAACCCCCCTGCAGACTCTTAAGTTTGACCTTTCTCTATTTTCAAGCAATTTACCATTCCTCTGTCTGCTTTCTCTTTTGATACATTCTATTCAGATTTAATGTGCACTGGAATGTTTTTAATATCTTGTGCTTTAGTTTTATTGGTGACTTTAGGAAGAGTGCAACAGGCACATCTTTAGTCTTTGAAGTCCCAATTAACATATCAATAATTTCTACCATGCAATTAAATACACCTCCTAAACACAGACATGAACACACATACATGTACAGTATTCCAGTATTCCATTACATGGGTGGATGACCATAGTTTATGTGGCTAAATCCCTGTGGTTAGACATTTAAAGCTTTTACCTTAAGTCTTCTACTGCTATATACATAACACTGAGATAAAAATTACCTCATACATAAATCTTTTGTTATGGCTATGATTATTTTTTCTAATTCTTAGGAGAGAAATAAATGAGTTGAAATTAATGGAAAATTTAAAGCCCTTTGATATGCATTGCTAAAATTGTTGCCCCCAAACTCAGAAATGTTTTCATTTTATACTGTTGTAAGGGACAAGGCTTCCCATTTCCTTACTTAACCAGAAATAAACTTATTTACTTTCTATCTTTTCCAGTTTGAGTGATAAGTGACATTTGCAAGTGTACAATTATATTTTTAAATTTAAAGCTATCCATCTTTTTTATTTGTTAACCTCTTTTACTGTAAGGCATAGAAAAAAAATTCCACCCTAAATCTAGTGGGAAGAGGGGATGGGGGAGGGGCAGGATAGGAGTAGGGGATTAAGAGATACAAACTACTGTGTATAAAATAAATAAGTAACAAGGATATATTTAACGGCACAGGGAAATATAGTCATTATTTTGTAATAATTTAAATGGAGTATAATCTGTAAATATATTAAATACTATGTTGTGTACATGAAACTAATATAATATTGTAAATCAACTGTACTTCAAGAAAAAAAATTCTACCCTAAACCAGATATTTATGTAAATTTTCTTCTAACTCTACTATAATAAAATAGTAAAAATTTTATATTACTATATTTTAATCTTAACTCTTTAAAACAGCTAGAGTATAATAATAGCTAAATTACTTTGGATAGTTACTGTGTAGCAGATATTATTCTAAATACTTTACATAGATAAACTCATTTGATTAACTTTAAATTTTAAAAAGGGATTATTATTATTCCTATATTATAGATAAGAAAACTAGAATTCTTTATGTAGGGAATTTTTTTCATTATTTTCCTATAATTTGTTACCTTATCACCACTCTACTATTGTTGGGTACAGTGTTCTAGAAATGTCAGTTGTGTTAGGTGTTTGATGATGTTGCCCAAATCTTTTATATTCTTACTGACTTTTTGTCTCATTGTTCTATCAATTACCAATAGAGTTGTTTTTAAAAGTTTCAACCATAATTGTGGGTTTGTCATTTTCTCACTTTAGTTCTTTCAATTTTTTGCTTCCTTTATTTTGAAACTCTCTTATAAATTACATAAACAGTTATAACATTATATCTGTCTGAATAACTGATTTTTCATCTGTATAATATGACCCTTTTTGTCCCTGTTAATCATTATTGTCCTGAAGTCTATTTTGTCTGAAGCTTAAGTCTTTCTTTAGCTTTTCTTCCATTGCATTTCTGCTGGTCATGAATTCTTTTAGTTTTTTTTGTTTGAAATGTTCTTTATTTTACCTTTGTATCTGTAGTAAACTTTTGTTGCTTATAAAAATTTTAGTTGATAGTTTTTTGTTGTTGTCTTAAGTTAACATTTTGGATATGTTATTTTAATGTATTCTGGCCTCCATTATTCCTGATGAGAAGTCAACAATTAAACAACATTTTTCCCTTGTATATAATGTGCCATTTTTTTCTTTTTGCTTTCACCATTCGTATTTTCATCATCCTCCATCCCCTTCCTTCAACAGCAACATTGTACCTGTGGTATGATTTGCTTTTTTTTTTTTTTTTCCTCCTGCTTGAACTTCATTGAAATTCCTTGATGTGTAAGTTAATGTGTGTGTGTTTTTAACCAAATGGGGGGAAGCCTGAGGCCATTATTTCTCCAAATGATTATTCTACCTTTTTGTGAGTTTTTCTTCTTCTTCTGGGACTCCAGTTAACATATATAATGTACCAGTTGACATTGAGCCAAATTTCTGAGGTTTTGTTCAGTTTATTAAATCATCCTTTTCTCTGTTGTTAAATTTGACAGGTTTTATTAATATATTATCAAGTTTAGTGACATTTTTGCCATATCTAATCTTCTGTGGAGTTATTCTAGTGATTTTTTCCTCTTTAATTTTAAATCATTTTTATAGTTTGTAATTCTGGGTTGTTATTTCCTGTCTGTTTACTCATTGAGACCATATTTTCCTTTAATTCTTTAAATATATTTTTCCAGCTGCTTTGAATTTTTTGTTTGGCATGTTCAACATTTGAGCTCAGTTGGAATCACTTTTTATTTACTTTCTTTTTTTCAGAATAAAGGTAACACTCTACTCTTCCTTTGGTTATTTTTGGTTGAAAACTGATCATTTTAGGTAATGAATTGTACTGTTATCATTCTGAGGGTTGTTGGGTTTTTTTCTCTTCATAGGTAATTAATTCGCCTAAAGTTAAACTGTACATTTGTCTCCCATGGGGAACAGAAACTGATGTCCCTGCTCAGTTCTTTCAGTGTCAAGCTGTTGTCTGACACCCTTTTGGCACCCTGAAGGTGTCTTCTGAACCTGTATAGTTTATTGTTCAGCAAAGGATGTGGACCGAGTTTATATGCAGATTTGGAGACATCCTCTTTGTGATTTTGCTTCTGTTACTTCTTTCATAAACTTTAGGTGCTTTGCCAGCCCTGAGCTTTGACTAAGTCTTTAAGCTTCAGTCTCTGAGTAAGACATCAGCTCTGCTTCTCAAGCTGAGCATAGATCAGAGAATGCACTCAAATCAAAAGAGCTATTAACTCTCAAATCTGACCTGGTAAAGCTCTGCCTTAAGGATAGATTTCTCTCTCATCCTCTTTGTTTTTATTTCTGTGCCCCTTGTTGTCCCCCATGTGTTATTTGATGGACAGCCAGGGATTTGGATAGAGTATATATTCACATTTTGTTTCTCACCTTTTCTATAGGTCTTTTCTTCTGGGATTTCTTCCCTAAGTTTCTAGCTGCTCTGCTAGCTTTAGACTCTAGTCAGCTACCTTGAGCTGATATGTCTTCAGGTTTATACCACAAGAGATGTAGGGAGTTGAGGAATGTCATAATGCAAACATTCAGAAACTCACATTTCATACCATTATAGTTGCAGTGTTTCAAGGATAAATCTTCTCTCATTTCTGCTTCATTTAGTCACTGTCTATTTCCTACAATAGTTTTTAAATTATTTTATTCAGTTTTTATAATTATTATCCTTTGGAGGGTTCGTACAACCATTTCAATCTGCTGTTACTGGAAGCCAGAACCCCATCTCCACAGTTTGAAATGTTATATTAGATACTATTTATATGTACTATTTATAAGTACTTCAGTATTATTTTGGGGTGTTCTAGACTATACCAGCCTAATTTTATTATTGTTGTTTTAATATCTGGATATGCAAGTTCTTTCATTTTTTTTTTATTTTGAAATTGGAATTAATGACAATTTCAACTATTTTTATCCAGGTATATTGTGTTTCTCTTTTTATTCAAGTCTTTTCTCTCAATAAAAATTTTAAATTGTTGTCATAGTCTTTTGCATTTTTGATTAACTTATGTCCTATTTGATGTAGATACTTGATAATGTTTGCTGCTGTTGTGAATCAGGTTTTTTAATCATATGTGGCTATCCTTATAAGAAAGACATCATTTTTTATATTTATCATATGTGATTATCCTCATAACATAACATAAGAAAGATATCATTTTTTATAGTTTTTATAAACAGCCACCTCACTGAATTCTATTATTATAATTGATTTTTCAGTTGATTCTCCTGTGTTTTCTGAGTAGGCTGTGATTATCTGGAAATAATTAATGATACTTGTATCTTTTATATAACATAAGAAAGATATCATTTTTTATAGTTATGGTATGTAGTTACCCTTATAACATAAGAAATATATTAGTTTTTATAGTTTTTATAGTTTTCATAAACAGATATTATTTTTTATAGTTTTCATAAACAGCCACCTCACTGAACTGTATTATTATAATAGATTTTAAATTGATTCTCTTGGGTTTTATGAGTATGTAGTGATAATCTGGAAATAATTAATGATATTTTTATCTTTTATACAACACTGAATCATAGTATTAACTGTCTTTGTGGGCAGTCTTTCTTTTGCTTTATGCTATATTTGAAGCAGTACTCAACACTTAGATTCACCCCTATCCCATTCAAAAGAAATTTTACTCTACCATATTGGTATCCAATATTTCATAGAGAAGCCTTAGTAGAAGATATGAATTATATATTGCACCATCTGTTATATGCACATACAGAGACACACATACACACACACAAATTACCATTAAATGTCTCTTCTTAAAATTGTAATCAAAGTTACCAAATGTAGATTTGCAGTCTCATTCTGGCATTCCTGAACTCACACTCTTCTTTTTTCCTTGGTAGCTTTTGCTTTCTAAATTGCCTCTAAATCTCTGTCCCGAGCATCATTTGACTCATAGGCCATAGGTGATTCTCCCTTGAGGTGGAAAGAAGGTGGGTGTTCTGCTGCCAAACAAACAAACAAATACGTAAACCAAGAAATTCTTGATCTATTTAATTGTCTGAGAATAAATCCTAGAAAAAAAAGAAAGAATCCGAGTAAGAATGGTTACTCTTGTCTTACTCCTGCTATAAATGGGAACATTACTACTTAATATGACTTTGGCTTGTGGTTTGAGATTGAAATTCTTTATCATGTGAAGAAAGTTTGTTTACTTACTGATTTACTGAGATTTAAGGAATGTATGTTGAATTTATCAAATGCAATTTCAGTATGTCTCATAATTTATTTAACTTATTGATGAGATGCTTTATATGAATATATTTCCTAATATTAAGCAATCTCCTGTTCTTGGAATACAGCTTACTTTGTAACCTTGTATTATTTCTTTAATAAATTGCTGTCTTTTTATTTAATAATAATTTATTTAGGTATTTTCATTTATATTTATAAATGAGGTTCATTAAATTTCTCAGCAACTTTCTTTTTTCAATCTCTAGATTTTGTTTCTGCATATTTTAGCATGTAGCACAAGAATCTCTAGGGAAAAAACAGTTCGTCTTTTTAAATTTTGGCTTTCTTTGGGAGGAAGCGAGGTGAATGTAGTCATAAGTATGCTTTGAGGAAGTTCAACTGAAAGAAAAAAGCTTTTTCAAAAGAAAAGAAGAAAGGAGGGATTCATGTGTGTGTGTGTGTTGTGTGCAGGGGAGTAGTTGACATTGAACAAGGTCAAGAATTAATTTTAATACTTATATTTTTTAGTCACATACTGGTATATGTTACAGTATTTATAATGATTTCTAATCCTAATCTTCTTTAATTATTAGGCTTTTTAAAAAATTGAATTGTTACGTTTTTTTTCTTTTCACGGAAAGATTTATAATTACAAAATTCACTAAGACGTTGTTTATTTGTAATTGTTTTTCTGCCAAATTCACATACAAGTGGTAATTTCTCTAGATATTATAAAAATTGGTGACAACCTTAGTGCTTTAAAAGTTTGTATATTATGTCCTTGTTTTCCAGAGTTTAATGTTCTGGAAAGTGTGAAATCAACCTGAACTTTGTTTCACTTAGGCGACATACTTTGTTTTAATTTTTTTTTTTTCTGATGCGTATAAATCTTTGTATCCTATAAAATTCTAATTATTCTTCAAGAAATATTTGCTAATATCATCATATATTTTACATGATACCTGAAAAATCCTTTTTGTCAGATACTGTGGTCCTTTTTGAGAGTAGGTAAGTTTAATAGTTTAATAATTTTTCTTTCACCTTTGTGTGAGGCATAACATATGGTTATACATAAAGGGCTCTGGAGCCAGAATACGTTGGAAGCTTTGCTCTTCCACTTACTTACTCTGTGACTTTAGGCATGTTACATACCCTCTCTGTCCCTCGGTTTCCTCGTTTATAAAGTGGATGTAGTAGTATAACAATTAATAGGTTTATATGAGATTCGAATGAGTTAATTAGAAGAATGCCTGGTACGTGGTAGACATTCAGTGTTAGCTATTTTACTGTTTCTCAGTTTGTTCCTGACTATTCTTCAGACTTACTAATCCACTTTAATTATAATATTTTTCATAATTTAAATGTATTTTATATTTGCATTCAAAATTTGCTTTCCATTGTTGTTTTCTACATCAATCATTGACATTTCTGCAGTATATAATCTGTTTGCAATGCTTCTCATGAAAATTAAAATTCTGCTATTGAATTTTAGTTATTCTTCAGTTTTTCTTATATCAGTGCATTCACTTCTCATCTCCTTCATCTTCTAACCTTGGTCGCTCTCTGATTATCAATCCTACCATGCTTCTTTGTCCCCCATGGAAATCATGTTTAAATGCATTTTAAGGCCAAAGCATAAGTCTTTACAAATCTATTTCTGTAGGCTATAGTAGATCCTTCTCAAATGTGCTGCTTCCTTTATATCCTACGGACTATGTTTTCCTCTTATGTTGCAGGCTCTTGATACAATAAAACTGGGGAAAAGTGTTCTCTTCTTGTGTTAAAATTTCATTTTTTATTATCCATTCTCTGTGTGTTACTTATAAATATTTGAGACCACAAACATATCCCACCCATCTTCCTTATTGATTCTTTCTAGAATAACCAAATATCAGGAACCACCCCCTTCTGTTTATAATCATCATTATTTCACAATTTCAATTTCAGTTTCAACCATTTATTTTTCCTCAGTCACATTTGCTTTTCAGTCCCCCTTGACTAAGTGTCTTCACAAAAAATTCCTTATTCTTACACTGTTGCTTGCTAGAAATCCTTAATTTTGAGTCCTCTTTTTTGACACTATGCAACTAATTTTTAAAATCCCACAGCTTCTGTCTTATGCTAAAATTATACATGGCAACTTAAAGAAGAGATTAAAACAACACCTCTGCCCTCAATACTTTGAGTTTCCTACAAAGGATTTTTTAAAAGACTGAAGACAGATTTTAGATTTATACTCAAGTATTTTATGTAATGAAAGCATCTGACTGTCTTGACTGCACTGGGCCCTGATTAATGACCATCTTTAAACTGAAATTTTTGTTGATTAAAGGTGGTTTTTGAAATTTGAGCACTAGTTTCATGTTCCTGGGGCACCTAAGATTAAAGAAGTCTCCTCTCCTTGAAGACACAGGGGAGGTAACTTTCCTCTTCTCTGTTTCTTCAACTTCCTGCATCTCACTGCCCCTTCTCTTCTTTTGTCACTTTCAATGAAATTTAAACTCCCATTAAAAATTTGAAAAGTACTAAGGGAAAAAATGAACTATAAGTGTCTATCTTCAAAGGACAAAAGGCAATGAAATTTAAGGAAATAAGATGTGTTTATTATCCCATTTTATGACAACCAAATATTATGTGAGAGCAAAATGAAAATGAAATAAGGTATTTTTATGAAAATTGGTTAAAATTTTACATGTGAATTCCAACCTGTTATTAAAATTTTCTGAGCCAGAGAATTGAATGCAGACAAGGAACAGCACTCAATGACAGTGACATTTCCTGACAGAGCAATTCTTTGCATATCAGCAAGGCTAATTATATTCAATCTGACAGCGGCAGTTTAACCCATTCACCAGAGGAATGTGCTTCTCATAAGACCAATGATCTAAGCATTCATTTGGATGCCAATCTAGTTTGGCAATATATATTTAAAATGTACAATTAATTTTCAATGGCTGATGTATGGATGATAAACATGATTTCTCATCAATGCTGTTGAATGGTTTGTGTGTGTGTGTGTGTGTGTGTGTGTGTGTGTGTGTCAGTGTGTAAGTGAAAGTATGAGGTATCTTCATTTGGGAGCCACATATAAAACCACCTTAAAAAATTCAGAACAATTTAGATATTATCTCAGGCACCTTAAAACTGTTGTTATAAGGGTAAACCTGTTACCTGAAAGGTGCTAATTTGTTAAGCCTAGATGAAGCATATTCTATTAAAATTTCATATTTTTTAGTTGATAGTATCACGTTTATAAGACACAAAGCCAAGTCGAGATTATTCAGGCAAAAATACACTGTGTAACTGAAAATATCAAGTTTGGATGTTTAACATGATTAAATCAAAATCTTAACTTTTACCCTTTATAGCTCCTTCCCATCAAATGAACACTGTACTCGCCTCTGCACCCAACCCTACATGAACACTCACATCTTCCAGGGATCGAATATCCAGCTCAGTGTTTGTGAAAGGTAGGAATTCTGCAAATTCTATTGGGACAAATTAAAAAGACATATAAAGAGTACATTTTCCTTTAGAGGTAAAAGTGGGCAAACAGGAACGCTTGACCTGAGTATTTTCTTAGGGATGTGCTTGGTGAAATGCTTTGCACAAAATAACTCCAGCCTCTGTCAGCTCTAAGAATGACCCATCTTATAGCCAGTGGGTCCATATTTACTTATGAGCAAAGTCCACAGCTTAATCAGACAACTAGAAAGAGTGGTTTACAGAATTTGGGGGACAGAAGACAGAGAGGCTTTCCCTCCATTGCACCTCAGCCTTCTTCTTCCCATTTGTTCTGCCTCCTTTGCACGCATATAATGGACAACAAAAACCATATGGGGAAAAGGTAAAGGGAAAGCACTGCTATCATATTTTGAGTTATTCATAATTAATTAAATTCTTTATAGCCACTTCAACACAAGTTTATTTGGATCCACATAAAAATCTTTTGTGTAAATGTTTGAGCTAAGATTTCAAATACTCTAGATTTCAAGCACTTTATAATCAGTTTGTTCATTCTAACATTGTTAGTACTGACTGAAAAAGTTGATAGTGATTTAAAATTAGGTCTCATCAAATTTTGCCTTTCTATCTTCACTTTAGCATATTAAAATAACTCTTATTCTAGGCACTTTTTAGTAAAGTGTTGTAAACTTTTCTGGTAGCTTTGTGATGTAAAGGGGACAGTGTGTATAGTATTTTAGCAAAATAGTCCTATTAGTCCCAGATGGTAATGCACCATAGCAAACTTGACACCTTTTCCTGGATAAAGTGATTGTGTAAACAGCAAGCATTATTAATTTCCTTAATGTTTATTATATCAGGGTCAGTTAAGAACATCAAATTAACTCTGTGCCTGAGATAGCATGGTTTGTGACTGGTAAGGACAGAAGGCTCATGAATGAAATGAGAAGATAAAGATATTTTAGCCTGTAGCCATAGACATGATACAGCTGGGGCTCCTCATTCATAAATGTAGGTCACCCAGTATAAGAAATAACTAAGAAAACTTTCCTGGACAAACTTCACTGGTCTGCTCAGGCATAGGAAAAGTGAGGGACTACTGGTAAATTCACAACCAGCAACATCTTGGACGAACATCTAGAAAATTTTTGCCAAACTTTTGGAAGGGAAATTTTCCTGTGTAAGTTTTCATCTTTGGTTACAGATGTTTTTAGTCAGGGTTAAGAGAATCTAAATTCCATGTTGTAGCGTTTTAAAGAGGTAAGAGCATATTAAAGAAAAGACCTTTCTCAGGGAACTTACACTTAACTTCAGGATTGTTAACTATCTTAAACACATAGATTGTTTAGTATAAATAATAATAATACATGTAGCACAGGAGAAATCAGAGTAAAATCCTAGATGACTAATGGTAATATTTCTGTCCTCTTTTGTTCCTTTATATGTGACTTTTTGTTATGTGCACATTTGGCTTATTTAAATTTATATTGCATATTGATAAATGGGCCAATAAAGACAGAGCTTACTTTTAGCTCAATATTTCTGTTGATAATAATAAATAATATCCAAGAATTCTAAGAATAAGCACAGACCAATATTACAAAAAAAAAAAAAATAAGCCAAATTATACTTCAGAAGTAGGTGAGTAGGGAGTAGGTGAGTAGTTTTGGAGAACAATACACCTTAATTATTAAGGCAAGTTTATAATGGTGGCCACAGTAATTCCATTCATTTCCATGACATTTCATGGTTTTCAAATATTACTTTCTCATATATTCTCTTATTTTATCCTTAAAATAATCTTGTGAAGATAGGATGGCAATCATCATTTTTTAAATACAAAACAATAAATGTAGCTAGAGATCCTGAGATGATGTGGCTCGTGAATGTTATGTTGAGGATTAGAAGCAAGATGCTTGAATATTAATCCAATATGCATCAACTATTCTGGAAAACAGTAAATGGTAGTTATGTCTATCTGTGTGTGTAATAGTAGGAGGGAAATCATGTACAAAAACGGAAAGAGAGACAACAATAAGGGGTGAATGCAGAAGAGGTTCTCAATTCTAAAAGAATGTTCAGGGACCTCCCTGGTGGCCCAGTGGTAAAGAATCCACCTTCCAATGCAGGGAACGCAGGTTCGATCCCTGGTCGGGGAACTAAGATCCCACATGCCATGGGGCAACTAAGCCCGTGCGCCACAACTACTGAGCTCACGTGCCTCAAAGAGAGAGCCTGTGTGCCAAAAACTACAGAGCCCACGTGCTCTGGAGCCTGCGTGCCACAACTAGAGAGAGAAAACCCGCGTACCACAACTAGAGAGAAGCCTGTGTGCTGCAACGAGAAGATCCCGCCTGCCTCAGTGAAGATGCTGTGTGCCTCAATAAATAAATAAATAAATAATAAATAAATAAATAAATGATAGTTAAAAAAAATAAATAAATAGAAGAATGTTCAAAGCAAACAAAGTCCAGAATAAGCATTATGTAAAATTCTAAAGGAAACACATGTTTCCAGCTACATTTCGGAGGAAATGATCAGAACAATAAAAGAATCAAAGATTGAAATAAATAGATAACAAAGAGGAAGATGCATTCTTCAACTGCAAAGGCAGTGCAGTCCTTAGACCTACACAAGAGAGGACTCTCTACACTGAGCCAGGAATCCATGTACCCACAGGGAGGCCATGCCTTCTCTTCTGCTCATGCTCCAACATTACTAAACAAATGGTCCCAAGCCCATTTGAGGGCATGGTCAGACCTCTTCCCTGGGTTTGATTTCTCTGGGGTAGCTACTTGCAGAAGATAGAATGTGTGGACAGATCTTGGATGTGTGGTAGAGGTGTTTATACATATGTGTGTAGGCAGCTTTCCAGGGTGGACAGATCTGGGGGTGGGAAAATGGCACACAACTCTAAGGGTCCCAGGCTGTTCAGGATGGTTTCAAGGTGTATTCATGAAAGTAGGAGTTTTAACATAGTACTTCAACAGTCAGCTCCATTTAACATTTAGGTGTTGAATTGTGGTATGTGGACCTCCAAATGTAATCTTGCATCAGTGTCCCAAAATGTTAGCGGCACACCAGTTCAAAGAGAACAAACCATACAATGAGCAGGGTTGAGGGAGATTGGTTCAAGATGGCAGAGGAGAAGGACTGAACTCACTCGTTCTTGCGAGAGCACCAGAATCACAACTAACTGCTGAACAATCATCGACAGGGAGACACTGGAACTCACCAGAAAAGGTACTCCACATCCAAAGACAAAGGAGAAGCCACAGCAAGATGGTAGGAAGGGTGCAATCACAATAAAATCAAATCCCATAACTGCTGGGAGGATGACTCACAATCTGGAGAACACATATACCACAGAAGTCTACCAACTGGAGTGAAGGTTCAGAGACCCACATCAGGCTTTGCAACCTGGGGGTCCAGCAGTGGGAGGAGGAATTTGGAAAGAATCAGACTTTGAAAACTAGCGGGATTTGATTGCAGGACTTTCACAGGACTGGGGAAAACAGAGACCACTCTTGGAGGGAACACACAAAGTAGTGTGTGCATCAGGACCCAGGGGAAGGAGCAGTGACCCCATAGGAATCTGAACCAGACCTACCTGCTAGTGTTGCGGGTTCTTCTGCAGAGGCGCGGGGTGACTGTGTCTCGCCATGGGGACAAGGACACTGGAAGCAGAAGTTCTGGGAATTACCCCTTGGTGTGAGCTCTCCCAGAGTCTGCCATTAGCCCCACCAAAGAGCCAGATAGGCTCCAGTGCTGGGTCACCTCAGGCCAAACAACCTACAGAGAGGGAACCCAGCCACACTGATCCACAGACAAGCAGATTAAAGTATTACTGAGCTCTGCCTACCACAGCAACACCCACCTCTACCCACCACCAGTCCCTCCCATCAGCAAGCTTGCACAAGCCTCTTAGATACCCTCATCCACCAGAAGGCAGACAGCAGAGGCAAGAAGACCTACAGTTCTGCAGCCCATGGAACAAAAACCATATTCACAGAAAGACAGACAAAATGAAAAGGCAGAGGACTATGTACCAGGTGAAGGAACAAGATAAAACCACAGAAAAACAACAAAATGAAGTGGAGATAGGCAACCTTCCAGAAAAATAATTCAGATAATGATAGTGAAGATGATCCAGGACCTCAGAGAAAGAATGAAGGCAAAGATTGAGAAGATGCAAGAAATGTTTAACAAAGACCTAGAAGAGTTAAAGAACAAACACCGAGAAGAATTAAAGAACAAACAAACAAAGATGAACAATACAATAACTGAAATGAAAAATACACTAGAAAGAATCAATAGCAGAATAACTGAGGCAGAAGAACAGGTAAGTAATGTGCAAGACAGAATGTTGGAATTCACTACTATGGAACAGAATGAAGAAAAAAAGAATGAAAAGAAATGAAGACACCCTAAGAGACCTCTGGGACAACATTAAATGCACCAACATTCACATTATAGGGGTCCCAGAAGGAGAAGAGAGAGAGAAATGACCCAAGAATATATTTTAAAAGATCATAGTCGAAAATGTCCCTAACATGGGAAGGCAAATAGCCACCCAAGTCCAGGAAGTGCAGAGGGTCCCAGGCAGGATGAAGGCAAGGAGAAACATGCCAAGATGCATAGTAATCAAATTGGCAAAAATTAAAGACAAAGAAAAATTACTGAAAGCAACAAGGGAAAAATGACAATTAATATACAAGGGAACTCCCATAAGGTTAACAGCTGATTTCTCAGCAGAAACTACAGGAGAGAAGGGAGTGGCATGACATATTTAAAGTGATGAAAGGGAAGAACCTACAACCAAAATAACTCTACCTGGCAAGGATCACATTCAGATTCAACAGAGAAATCAAAACTTTTACAGACAAACAGCAGGTAAGAGAATTCAGCACCACCAAACCAGCTCTACAACAAATGCTTAAGGAACTTCTCTAACACAACAGATGAAAAGGACCTACAAAAACAAACCCAAAATAATTAAGAAAATGGTAATAGGAACATACATATAAATAATTACCTTAAATGTGAATAGATTAAATGCTCCAACCAAAAGACAGGCTCATTGAATGGAAACAAGAACCGTATATATGCTGTCTACAAGAGACCCATTTCAGACCTAGGGACACGTACAGACTGAAGGTGAGGGGATGGAAAAAGATATTCCATGCAAATGGAAATCAAAAGAAAGCTGGAGTAGCAATACTCGTATCAGATAAAATAGACTTTAAAATAAAGAATGTTACAAGAGACAAGGAAGGACACTACAAATGATCAAGGGATCAATCCAAGAAGAAGATATAACAATTATAAATATATATGCAGCCAACATCGGAGCACCTCAATACATAAGGCAACTGCTAACAGCTATAAAATAAGAAATCGACAGTAACACAATAATAATGGGGGACTTTTAACACCTCACTTACACCAATGGACAGATAATCCAGACAGAAAGTTAATACGGAAACACAAGCTTTAAATGACGCAATAGGGCTTCCCTGGTGCTGAAATGGTTGAGAATCTGCCTGCCAATGCAGGGGACACAGGTTCGAGCCCTGGTCTGGGAAGGTCCCACATGCCACCGAGCAACTAGGCCCATGAGCCACAACTACTGAGCCTGCGCATCTGGAGCTTGTAGTCCGCAACAAGGGAGGCCACAACAGTGAGAGGCCCGCACACCGCGATGAAGAGTAGCCCCCACTCGCCGCAACTAGAGAAAGCCCTTGCACAGAAATGAAGAACCAACACAGCCAAAAATAAATAAAACTAAAAAAAAAAAGAAAATAAATGACACAATAGACCAGATAGATTTAATTGATATTTATAAGACATTCCATCCAAAAACAGCAGATTGCACTTTCTTCTCAAGTGCACACGGAACATTCCCCAGGATAGATCACATCTTGATTCACAAATCAAGCCTCAGTAAATTTAAGAAAATTGAAATCATATCAAGCATCTTTTCCAACCACAACACTATGAGATTAGAAATCAATTACACGGGAAAAAAGTAATTAAAAAACACATGGAGGCTGAACAATACGTTACTAAATAACCAAGAGATCACTCAAGAAATCTAAGAGGAAATCAAAAATTACCTAGAGACAAATGACAATGAAAACATGACGATCCAAAACCTATGGGATGCAGCAAAAGCAGTCTAAGACGGAAGTTTATAGCAATAAAACCCTACCTCAAGAAACAAGAAAAATCTCAAATAAACAATGTAACCTTAAACCTAAAGACTAGAGAAAGAAAGAAAAAAAAAAAAAACAAAGTTAGTAGGACAGAGAACATAAAGATCAGAGCAGAGATAGATGAAATAGAAAAAGAAAACAATAGCAAAGATCAATAAAACTAAAAGCTGGTTCTTTGAGAAGTTAAACAAAACTGATAAACCTTTAGCCAGAATCATCAAGAAAAAGAGGGAGAGGGCTCAAAACAATAAAATTACAAATGAAAAAGGAGAAGTTACAAGGGACACCACAGAAATACAAAACATCCTAAGAGACTACTACAAGCAACTCTATGCCAATAAAATGGACAACCTGGAAGAAATGGACAAATTCTTAGAAAGGTATAACCTTCTAAGACTGAACCACGAAGAAATAGAAAATATGAATGGACCAATCACACATAATGAAATTAAAACTGTGATTAAAACTCTTCCAACAAACAAGAGTCCAGGACCAGATGGCTTCACAGGCAAATTCTATCAAACATTTAGAGAAGAGCTAACACACATCCTTCTCAAATTCTTCCAAGATATAACAGAGGGAGGAAGACTCTGAAACTCATTCTATGAGGCCACCATCACCCTGATACCAAAATCAGACAGAAATACTACAAAAAAAGAAAATTACAGACCAACATCACTGTTGAATATAGATGCAAAAATCCTCAAGAAAATACTAGCAAACAGAATCCAACAGCACATTAAAAGGATCGTACAACATGATCAAGTGGGATTCATCCCAGGGATGCAAGGATTATTCAATATATGCAAATCAATCAATGTGATACGCCATATTAACAAATTGAAGGATAGAACCATATGATCATCTCAATAGATGCAGAAAAAGCTTTTGACAAAATTCAACACCCATTTATGATAAAAACTCTCCAGAAAGTGGGCATAGAGGGAACCTCCCTCAACATAATCAAGGACATATATGACAAACCCACAATAAACATCATTCTCAATGGTGAAAAACTGAAAGCATTTCCTTTAAGATCAGGAACAACACAAGGATGTCCACTCTTGCCACGATTATTCAACATAGTTTTGGTGTCCTAGCCATGGCAATCAGCTTCGAAAAAGAACTAAAAATGAATACAAATGGGAAAAGAAGAGGTAAAATTGTCACTGTTTGCAGATGGCATAATACTATACATAGAGAATCCTAAGGATGCCACCAGAAAACTACTACAGCTAATCAATGAATATGATAAGTTGCAGGATACAAAATTAATACACAGAAATCTCTTGCAATCCTATACACTGACAATGAAAGATCAAAAAGAGAAATTAAGGAAACAATCCCATTTACCATTGCAACAAATAGAATAAAATACCTAGGAGTAACTCTACCTAAGGAGGTAAAATGCCTGTACTCAGAAAACTATAAGACACTAATGAAGGAAATCAACAATGACAGAAACAGGTGGAGAGATAACAAGCTCTTCTTGGATTGGAAAAATCAATATTGTGAAAATGACTATACTACCCAAAGCAATCTACAGATTCAATGTAATACCTATCAAATTACCAATGGCATTTTTTACAGAACTAGAACAAAAAAATCTTAAAATTTGTATGGAGACACAAAAGACCCCAAATAGCCAAAGCAATGTTGAGAAAGAAAAACGAAGCTGGAGGAATCAGGCTCCCTGACTTCAGACTATACTACAAAGCTACAGTAATCAAGACAGATGGTACCGACACAAAACAGAAATATAGATCAATGGAAGAGGATAGAAAGCCCAGAGATAAACCCACACACCTGTGGTCAACTAATCTATGACAAAGGAGGAAAGGATATACAATGGAGAAAAGACAGCCTCTTCAATAAATGGTGCTGGGAAAACTGGACAGTTACATGAAAAGAATGAAATTAGAACACTCCCTAACACCATACACAAAAATAAACTCAAAATGGATTAAAGACCTAAATGTAAGGCCAGACACTATCAAACTCTTAGAGGAAAACATAGGCAGAACACTCTATGTCATAAATCACAGAAAGATCCTTTTTGACCCACCTCCTAGAGAAATGGAAATAAAAATAAACAAATGGGACCTAATGAAAGTTAAAAGCTTTTGCACAGCAAAGGAAACCATAAACAAGATGAAAAGACAACCCTCAGAATGGGAGAAAATATTTGCAAACGAAGCAACAGACAAAGGATTAATCTCCAGAAATATAAACAGCTCATGCAGCTCAAAAAAACAAACAACCCAATCCAAAAATGGGCAGAAACCTAAATAGACATCTCTTCAAAGAAGATATACAGATGGCCAAGAGGCACATGAAAGGTTTCTCAACATCACTAATCATTAGAGAAATGCAAATCAAAACTGCAATGAGGTGTCACCTCACACTGGTTAGAATGGGCATCATCAGAAAATATACAAAAAACAAATACTGGAGAGGGTGTGGAGAAAAGCGAACTCTCCTACACTGTTGGTGGGAAAGTAAATTGATATAGCCACTACGGAGAACAGTATGGAGTTTCCTTAAAAAAACTAAAAATAGGGCTTCCCTGGTGGCGCAGTGGTTGAGAGTCCGCCTGCCGATGCAGGGGACATGGGTTCATGCCCTGGTCTGGGAAGATCCCACATGCCATGGAGCGGCTGGGCCCGTGAGCCATGGCTGCTGGGCCTGCGTGTCCAGAGCCTGTGCTCCGCAATGGGAGAGGCTACAACAGTGAGAGGCCCGCATACTGCAAAAAAAAAAAAACAACAAAAAACTAAAAATAGAATTACCATATGACCCAGCAATCCCACTAATGGGCATATACCCAGAGAAAACCATAATTCAAAAAGACACATGCACCCCAATGTTCATTGCAGCACTATTTACAATAGTCACGTCTTGGAAGCAACCTAAATGCCCATCGATAGACGAATGGATAAAGAAGATGTGGTACATATATACAATGGAATATTACTCAACCTTAAAAAGGAACAAAATTGGGTCATTTGTAGAGACATGGAGGAATCTAGAGACTGTCATACGGAGTGAAGTAAGTCAGAAAGAGGAAACTTATAATAATATCTTATAATATTATAAACTTATAATATAATATCATATATTAATACATATATGTGGGATCTAGAAAAATGGAACAGATGAACTGGTTTTCAAGGCAGAAATAGAGACACAGATGTAGAGAACAAACATATGGCCACCAACGGGGAATGTGGCAGGGGTGTGGTGGTAGTGGGGTGAATTGGGAGATTGGGTTTGATATGTATACAATAATGTGTATAAAATAGACAACTAATTAGAATCTGCTGTATAAAAAATAAATAAAATTAAATTTACATAAAAAGATAAAAATAAGTAGGGTTGAATGAAAATTGAAGACATATATATATAAAATCTAAATATATAATATTTATATAAAATCTTGAGTGTTCAAAATAAATTCACATACAAATACATTCGTTATTTCAACTTACAGATTTTGATTATTTAAACTGAATTTATTTTTTAGGAATCATGTAAACAAATGAAAGGAGAGTAGAGCTGGGCAAATAGGTTTGTGATTTCAAGTAAGAAAGTAAAGTGAATGTCAAAAACTCTAGACAGTTTCCGATATCTGGATTTATTCTTGATTGGACTCTTGAACAGATTCTTTGAAGCACTTAAAAAATAAAGCAGTATCAATAATGAATAGCTAGTGTTCTCAGGATGAAAATTATGAGATATGAAATTAATTTCCCTTTATTTCAGGACTTACTGGAATGGTTCATTTAACATAAATTCAGCAAGGTACTTGGGACAATTTCTCATGATATTCTATCATGAGTAAATGAAAAGAATTATAAAGGATCGTGGTAAAGATAAGAGGATTTGTATCTGCTTGAACAAACCAATTAGTGAGTTTATCCAATTAGCGAGTTCATTAATAGTGGGCCATTGAACTCAGAGACTTAATCTGATCTACATTTTTTCTGACAGCATATAAGAAAATAGAGACTCAGTGTACCAAGTTTATAGTTGACTCCAAACTAGGAATAATTAGCCAATCAGTTATACTATTGAAACCTAACAAGACAGGAATCGGAAATCTAAATATGAAACTGAACCCAGGAACAAGGTGACTGAATGGGTCTGAGAGATATAGGCCTAGTTTAAAATTGGTGCTGCTTTTGTCCAATTTAATTTTGTCTTTGTGCTTTGCCAAAGAAACATGATGTTCACCTATTTTATTAGCTTTCAGTATGCTTCCAGTCTAGATTCATTTAGGGATTTTTGTTTTTCTAAAGAAGGAGGGACAGGGTTTGCACACTGGTTCCTGAAGTGGAGATGATGAGATGGAAGACAGAAAAACATCTCACTTCTAGTTGACTTACAGGACTAGACCTTACTTACCAGAAAGAATGGGGAGGGGCAGCAAGTAGAAGAGTATTTTATTTCAATGAACATAACTTAATTTCTTTTTTGATTCTAAAACTGATACAAGCTTCATTTATATACATATATACACTGTTTTTATATTCTTTTCCGTTATGGTTTATCACAGGGTATTGAGTATAGTTCCCTGCGCTATATAGTAGGACCTTGTTATTTATCCATTCTGTATGTAACAGTTTGTATCTACTAACCCCAAACTCCCAGTCTATCCCCCATTCACCCATCCCTCCCCCTTGGCAACCACAGGTCTGTACTCTATGTCTGTGAGTCTGTTTCTGTTTCATAGATAAGTTCATTTGTGCTGTACTTTAGATTCCACATATAAGTTACATCATATGGTATTTGTCTTTCTCTTTCTGACTTACTTCACTTAGCATGATAATCTCTCGTTGCATCCATGTTGCTGCACATGGCATTATTTCGTTCTTTTTTATGGCTGAGTCACTGCTGTATAGCAGAAATTAACACAACATTGTAAATCAACTATACTTCAATAAAAAATAAATGTAAAAGGAAACTGATATAAGCTAGTTGGAAACAATATTCCAAACAGTAAAGTACAAAAAATAAAGTGAAAAAAATCTCCTGAAATATCTTTACAGAGAGGTACCCACTGATAATGTTTCATGATCGACATTCTAGACATCGCTTTATGTATGTTGTATGATTGTGATCATTTTCTGCCTGCTGTTCAGAAACCTAGGCCATTTGGGGAAATAGTCCTTGTGAAACTTAGGACAGGATCACTTTCACTTTGGGTCCTGGATTCCAAAGTTTATAAAGTGCATAGAACACAGTGGCATGTTCCAGCTGAGTCCACAAAGTAGTCGCACTGGGAAACAGAATTTTCTTGGAGGGCAGTAGTGTCAGAGGCATGCTTTACCCAAATGGCAACCTACAAACCAGCTCTATACCAAAGAGATGGCAGATTTGCACCACGTAGTATGGCAGACACTACTTTGAATATAACTTTATGTTGGGGCTAAAGTGTTGTGTGTCTGTATTGGGGGAGCAGTGTCTGGATATTGAACATTAATGTTAATAATGTTTGTATCCAGAGACTAAGTGGGACCTGGCATATTTTGATTTTATGAATAAGAGCTTGCTCTATCCTCAAACCCTGATGGGGAATGCTGTCCCCAGTAAACTAGGCTAGACCATGTGTGAACTGCATAAACTCCTTTTTTTAGACTGAAGGTGGGCCTAAGCAGAAGGGGTGGTGCTGATTACTTTCCCCTTCATCCACCTTGGTTCCCACCACCCTTTTGATAGGGGAACAGTTCGGAAGGGGACAGAAAGAGGAGGATAGGAAAAAGGTGTATCCTGAGGAGCAGGAAGATGCTGAGGGGCCTTTCTTACCATGCTAGCCATGTGAGGGACAAGTTTCTAGAGAGAAAAAAAAAAAAACTAAAAAGAGGAAATCCAAGGTCAATAATGCCTCACAGAACAGTAGGCTTTGACCTCTCCTTTTAAATAGCAAGGTCTCCTGCCCCTGGTAGTAGTTCACCAAGGCCCCTGGTTTTAAACCACCTTAGAGTGAGTGCCTATGAGAGGTGGGATGGCATAGAAATAGAAGGGCAAACCCTGGGCTTTCTTAAGTTTAAATGAAGCTAACAGTAAAGGTCCTTGGTGTCATCGTCCCACTATTCCTTTATTTTCACTTTCTTTTAAAATGACATAATCTAGGCACTAAGTAAATGCTGAGTACAGAGTTATCGTCTCTAATTTCTACAACTCTTTGAGGATTATTATCCCATTTTCCTGATGAGAAAATAGAGACTTAGAGAGATTTAAGAAACTTGCTTATTCATACAATGGTAAGAGTCAGAACTGGAATATGAACTCAGGCAGATGGACTCTGGTGTTCACTGTGCCTCTTTTCTCCTCCCACCCTCCCAACATTTTTATTTAAGCTGCACTTAAGTACACTAGTTGCAGTAGTAGGGGGTTTGTACTTGCTGTACCTAAATTGGCTCTTCAGAGAAGATAGAATAAAATGGCTTTGTATTTCTATCTAAATTCTCAAGAATTTCTGATTTTAAGATACTAAAAGAAAGTGATTGCTTTTAGGAGTTCAGTTATTCTCAGAGAATATTATAGTCACATTGACTTACTAACTATATACATGTACATATATGTATATGTATATATATAGGGTTTTTTTCAATTTGGAAGCTAAAATCTAATTTTTATTATATATTGAAATGTATATATAAATATAAATCTTTAAGGCTAAAATCTAATTATGTATAATATATATTGTATATGTGTATATATGTGTGTCTGTCTATATATATAATCTTAAAATATTATCTTACTAGAGGTGTGGACTTTAACCAAACGTACATTCAAATGAGAATTCAAATTCTTTGGCAAGTATACACATCAAGTCTTTAAAATCTTCCAATTATTGAAGTTTGAAAATAATTGAAATAATTCATTCATTAGACTCAATTTTCAGAGTAATATATTCATTCAAACCCACACTCATTTTCCAAAGTGTAAAAATGTTCACTGGCAAATTCAAGTATAGCTAGCATCTTGTCTTTGCTTTGAGAGTGTACTTGGTCATTCAAATTGTTATGTTTCACAATTATGGAAAAAAATAGAAACAAATTAAACTTAGAAGAGATGCTTTTTCACCATTTGGAAGTTTAATGGGATTTTAAGATCCTATAAATCTGACCCTTTAGAAAAGTGGATGGAAATTTTCCTTTATCTGAACCCTGGTGTTATTTCTCACGTAAAGTTCCCTCACAGGTGGAAGAGTGACCCATTCTCCCTACGTATTATGGATATTGATTGTTTTCTTTTAAAAAATGGAAGGTTAATGCTTCTGCTGAGTCCACAGAACAGATTCTGCCGAGAAGTAAACTCATTTTCAGTAGCTTAGAGTTGGAAACAAAATTCCTGCCAAAATATTTGTTAGACCTTTACAAGTAAAATCAAGATGTAGTTCAAATTGAACCAGGTGTGTGGATTCTTACAGATTACCTGAGCATTTTCATGATTTACCCAAGAAATGTGGTGAATAATCATTTCCTATATTCAATTGAAAAGTCTTAATTTTGAAGCTTAGTATATAAGAGCGTGGTTTAAAAAAAATAGAATTTTTTCTGGTAAATTAGTATTTCATATTGCAAATATTGATAATACAATGAACCCATTCATCTTTTGTTTGTACCAAAGAATAATCTTTATGAAATTCAGAAGCATGAAATGGGGTCCCTTAATGGTTAACTTTTGCTTTCCTTGCATATGTTAATAGTAGAAAGAATAAGAGGGATAATGATATTTGAGGATAGTTAAACACTTAATTTTTGTAAGTAATTTAACTTGCTTCATTCAACAGATTTTTCTGCTAGAGATAACTTCTTTGAGTCATTTGTTTTAATCCCGAGATAATGACTTATGCATCGGTAACAAATTGAAGTTGTAACAGATCACGTGTATAACTGTCCCTAAAAAAATGAGTTGCTCTAGACTCATGGCCCTGGCCATTACAGACTATTACATTGTCCCATCAGCAGTCAGCCTCCTGTTCTTCTACTGTATCCAGACCAGAAATGACTGAAGCAAAATTTGAACTAGTTCCTCTTCAAAAAAAAAAAAAAAAAAAAAAAAATCTCTCTGCCTATGAAAAGGAGAGCCTAACCAAACCTTTTAAAATTGTGGCATATTTGCAAATATGATCATGGTCAACAGTGTTAATAATCTCATATAATGAGATGGAAGATGTTGGAGGGCAAGAAACTCATTTTAACTGAGAACCTACTATGTAACAGACTAAGAATCTATGATTATTCACTTTTCACTCCAAAATGATCCAGTGTTAGAAATATCCAATTGACTGTTTCATATAGGAGCAACTCTACATAAAGAAATTAAATAATTTTCTCAAGGGCAAATAACTGTTCAACTCCAGGGCCGTTTGACTCCTAAGCCTGTGCTCTTTCTGAACTTCTTTGCAGTGTTTCCTTACCATGAAGATGGATCTTAATCCTTTTTGAATAATCAGGATCAAGAATGAGGCTTAGAGTCATAATTTTGCTTCTGGATTTAACAAGTTTACATGTATACTTGTCATCCTGTATGCATCAGTCTTAACCATGATGAGTTGGAGTTGGTTCCTCCTACCAAAACAAAGCAGTCTTTTGGTAGTGATACTGGTTTAAATGTTTAGATGTATTTCTGGTTTTATTCATAGTTAATCTGGCTTTCTAACCTTTGTGATAAAGATGGAGTTAATTTAAACTGTAAGGAAAGGAGTCACTGTGGGCCTAGGTAACCTGGTAAATGAAAGGAGAAAACTCTCCTTTTCTATCCCCAAGGACCAGGTTCACTTCCATGCTTCCCAGGGAACAACTATGGGACGTTTTCACAGCTTAGTGTGTTATCCACTGGGTAGATTTGATATGAGAGACTGGTTTCATTTCATACATAGTGTTCATACGACATAGAGACTTTGGTTGCTATTGTTTGCTTTCGTTTTTCTAATACTGATTTCTTAATCCAGTGTTTCTCAAAGTATGATTTAAGGACCAACTGTATCAGAATGCTGCTGTCTTAATTAATATAGCATCACTATTATTACATGTAAAAGAATTAAGATGGTCTATATAAGACAGTTATTAATATTTAAGGTTTTTTTCATTAAAGTATGTTAATTTTCATTTGGAAGTGTTTCCCTCCATTAAATTTCCAGATAATTTTTAAAAATAAACCATTCCATTACTATTCTGCCCCTCCAAAATACTTGCTTTCCTCTCTTTTTTTCTTTTCTTTCTCACTCCCTTTCTCTTTTCCTTGTCTGTCCCCTCCTTCCTCCCTCCCCTTCTTCCTCTTGCCTTCTTTTCTTCCTCATTCCTTCCTTTCTCCTTTTTTTTCCCTGAAAGCTCCTATTAACTCAGTCTGTTACTTCATGTTATGCCTTAGATAGAAGTGACCATGAATATTCTGACTAGGGTGTAAGTGTTGCTGCTGTTGTTGTTTTTAATTTAATTGAAATGTTTACTTCTAAGTTTAAGCACTGGATTTGTGCTCGTTCATTCATTCAACAAGCATTATTGTTTGCTTTGTTCCTATGGCTATGATATGATATATCAGTTCTATAATAAAGCTGTAGAGAACAATATGATAATTGAGGGAAAAAGTAATGAACCTGGCCTTCAAGGATTCAGAAGGACTTTATTAAGGAATTTGAATGTAAATCAAGTATAATGGCTGTTTTACAAGCTCAACATTCTACGTTATCTACTCTTATGAAATGTAAAATGGTTACCTTGTAATAAACCCAAAGAATATTTGGATACATTTATTTATGATTTTTCATAACTTTACACATTTCATATCCTCAAAGTTCTAAATCTCTCCTTACCTGTTACAAAACAGGGTTTCCCATTGGTCATACAAGTAATTTATCTTATAAAATACATCATTAATGTCAATATATATAGATAGACGTTAGTAACTCACCTACAATTTTTTAAGAAATAAGTTTAAAAGTACATTAAATATGTAATCTAAAATTTGACTTAAACTTTAAATTCTTTGTAGTATTTCTTCTTCTAGTGTATAGATGTTTTCCATGGAACACATTTAGGAAGGTTTTTTAAATAGAATGATACTGTTAGATTTTATCAACAAATTAATTTTTTTCTTTCACTAAATATATCTAACACTTTAATCTCCAGAAAATACTGTTGATGAATTTCCAACGAGGCATCCCAGCTGCTGAATATATTTCTATTGCATTTTTGATAGAAACTCTAAATTAGAGAGTGATAGAAATAAATCATCATATCACAGATAGATTTTTCTGTTCCCTTACCAGTAAACTTGCTTATCTTGCCTGAAATGCTTTTTATCAGCCATGATCCAATGGATGACTCTGAAACCTCATATACATATGCTCATGCCATAATGTTGTAGAGTGTTTCTTTACAGTCCTAGACTGCAATGTCACAGGTGCCAAAGTTGGACTGAGTCCTCCACCGTGGCTTTTGTCCACAGTCAACAGTGGGGGTTGTCAGTCAACAGGTCCTGCACTGACAAGTGTAATCTTTCATTGTCCTTATTATCTCATCCTTATCATGGCTTCTCTACTATGCATACCATGCACAGGGAACAATATCATCAGAAACAAGTAGCCCTGAAAGTACCTGGCCTGTTTAAGATACTGCACGTATTTCAGTGTTGCTTAAGAAAAGAGACTCGAGGGAAGATGTAGAGTCCAGTTTCAGTGCAGTTCTGAGTGCTGTGATAAGGAATGTGTACTTAATCTTATAGTTCAAAACGAAAGAAGAGAACAGAAATTTCACAAAGCTTTCTACGTAGGAGCTTCTGAACTACAGGAGTGATAAGACTGAGGTTTGGAAAACAACGTAAGTTTTCCTTTAACAGCCCAATAAAATGATCTGGACCTACTACATTGTAGGAAAAATCCTCTATCGGCCATCCCTCCGTCCCTCATTGTTTCTAAGGAAGAAGTTTTTGTTACCCTTATCAGTTCTTGATTGAGTACCCTGCTCCTTCTGAATTCTTGATCTCTGCTCTGCATCTTCCTGTCTAAGATGACTGTCCTTTTCCCATGCATTGCTTTGTTCCTCACTGGAAACCAAACAAATTCCAAGGCAGTAGTCTATAGCTCACATTTACTGAAGGCTCTGAAAACTGAACATATAATTCAAACAACTTTGAATTGAATATTACACATCACTATTCTAAAAACCCATCAGTCTTGCCTCCAGAGGAATTTTCTCTTGGTCCTGTCTCTCCATTTCCTTGAGACTGGCTGTGGATCCAAGTCAATGTTGTTATCTTTTCAAGTTATCACTTTCCAACACTGAATGCCCTTAGTTTCTTAAGCAGAGCTATTGAACTCTTTACCCCTTATTCCTTCCCCAAATTACAGCTAAGTGTTCTTTACACATCCAAAATTGCATTAAAAGGCTTGGATAAGCAAGGCCCATTCATTTAGATTCTCCAAGCTCTTGTATCACAAATTGAACAAATTTACTACACATATAGGGAAATGTAATATTTGATAGAAGTGGCTTTGCAGATTAGTGTGAAAAGGATGGACTCTTCAATAAATAGTGTTAAGGCAAGTGACTATGCTTATGGAAACAAATTGAAATCTCTTCCTTCTTTTTTTTTGCAGCATGTGGGATCTTCCTGGACCGGGGCACAAACCCGTGTCCCCTGCATTGGCAGGCGGACTCTCAAACACTGCGCCACCAGGGAAGCCCCCTCTTCCTTCTTTATGCCCATGCAAACATCAATTCCAGGTGACTCAAATTCTTAAGAGAGAGAGACAAATATTTTAAATTCTTAGAAGAATATATAGAAGATTACTTTTATGACTTTGGTGTATGGACACATTTTACAAACAAGATACAAAAAAGATAACCAGGGCTTCCCTGGTGGCACAGTAGTTAAGAATCCACCTGCCAATGCCAGGGACACGGGTTCGAGCCCTGATCTGGGAAGATCCCACATGCCACGGAGCGGCTAGGCCCATGAGCCACAGCTACTGAGCCTGTGCTCTAGAGCCCACAAGCCGCAACTACTGAAGCCCATGCACCCAGAGCCCATGCTCTGCAACAAGAGAAGCCACCACAATGAGAATACCGTTCACCGCAATGAAGAGTAGCCCCCACTCACCGCAACTAGAGAAAACCCACACGCAGCAACAAAGACCCAACGCAGCGTAAAATAAATAAATTTATTTTTTTAAAAAAGATAACCATAAAGGAATATATTAACAAAACCAAATATATCAAATTTAAGACCTTTTCATAGGGAAAAAAAATCATTAGAAAATTGGAGAAGATATTTGCCACACATAATAGCTGACAAAATAATAATAATAATATAAAACCTGCAAATAATAGTATAACAGACTGAAAAAAATAAGGAAAAAGCAAACAACCTAATTGCACTATAGGTAAAAGAAATGAATAAGCATTTCATTGAAGGAAAACACAGCTAGGAAATGAATATATGAAAAGATGCTAAGTTTCATTAATAAGTGGAATGCAAATTAAGACTCCAATAACATAAACATTTTACCCTAATTATATTGGCAACGTTTTTTAAAATATGGCAATATAAAGTGTCTGTAAAGATGTGGAGCAATTAGTATTCATACACTGCTGGTTAGAGTGTAAATTGGTACAAACAATTTGGAAGATGTTTTCTTATTTTCATGCAAAACGCACAGATAACAGGTCATGGAGAAATTTGCACATCTGTACCAACAGGCAGGCACAGGAGTGTTTATAGCTACATTGTTTGCCATAGCAAAGGACTAGAAACAAACAAGAGGATGGCCTGTAACTGTAGACATCACCTGGATGAATCTCAGCCATTGTATTTAATGAAAAAAAAAAAAGTATCAGAAGACCTCTGTGATACAATTTTTATAAAGCTAAAAAATGAGCAAAATTTTGAAATATTTATTTGCATGCATACATAGGTAAAATATATACATAGCTGAATACAATGTAGAAAAAAGCAAGGGAGTATAGAATTAAGCCTTGGGAGTAACCGTGGAGGAATACATAGGCAGTTGCAATTGTTTTGGAAATGTTGTCTTTTTCAAACTGAGTGGTAGCCTCACCTTGTTTATTTGACTGTAATATTTAATAACACATATATGGTATATATGTCATAGTCTGAGAGAATTATTCCTCCTCTGTGTTCCCAAAGAACACTTCTCACAGCCCTCCAGAGGGGGAACGGAGACATGTGACGTTAATATAGTCCTACTCTTAAAACCTTTGGCCCCTAGCATAGATCTTGTTCTTTATGTTTGCTTAAGATTTGTTTGTTAAATACACTAATGATGAGAAAAGTAAAGGTAGCAAGAAAATGCTATTGGTAAATCATTTCTAAATAAAGAAAATTTAACCACACTATTTTATTATTGTAATTCCTAGTTATGCTGGATTGTTTTCTTGCCTCCTACTGGAAAAAAAATAATAGATTATAAATCTACTTTGGTTGTGCACTTAGCCATTACTATAAAGTAATAAGGTAAACATTAAAATATAATTTTAAATTTTATATTAAGCGATAACATTTCTGTGTCCTGAGACAATAAAACATGATTTCCAGCCGTGTTATATTTATTTTGTGTTTAAAACTAAAGCAAAATGGCTATTCTTTTCTCTTCAGAAAAATCTTACTTAGGAAAAATTAATTGAAGTTCAGCTTATCCAGTATATTTGTTCCTAGACCTGTTCCTGTTGGCTTGAAACTTTTATTGTTTGGCAATGGACAATTTAAAATATTGTTTGCCAGAGCTTTGGATCAGATTTTGGGGACATGGCAGCGGACACCACAGACTTGCTTTACACAAGTAAGACAGAGGAAGATATTTGCCCAAAGAAGAGCCCAGCTTTCAGGATATAATTTCCGATACACAGTTCTTGAGGAGAAGATTCGGGGCTGGGGCAGTGGCGGGGCGGGGAAGAAGGGGAGCTGATGATACTACATGATTATCCAGAAAAAAACTCAAAATTATGAGGAAATAAGAATGAGAACATCTAGGCCACTCTGAAACATGAATTTATAGCTGTGAATGTTCATCATTGAAAGGAGTAGGAGATAGTCCCTATCTTACCACAACGGAGTTAGCCAGATGTTAACTGCTAGATTTAGCAAAGCTCTTGGAGAAGACTAGATGTAAAATTGTGTCTTCTTCCTTAATTTTAATAATTCCATTGTTGTCTAAAGTCTCTTTTTAGTGAAGTGTATCTCTGCTGTATTAACCAGGATCTTAAGCTTTTCTTCTGAAATAGAGAAACATTACATTATAGTAGAGGTTAAAAAGCAAGGGTTCTGGACTGAATCTTCTATTTGACTTTTTATTCCACCCATTACTACCTATGTGACCCTGGACAAGGTATTTGTTCTCTAAGCCCCATTTTATCATCTGTAAAATGGCACATAGAAAATAGTTAAGCAATGTTAGTTATGATATTCAGCCTGCACTTCCAGCAACATTGCCATTGCATCTGAAATTTTAGTGGATCTGTTAACAAAACAACAATTTCTTACATAGCTAGAGAACCATAGTAAGCAATTAAGTGTTTTATTGATCATGATTCAGCAACTGTTTGTTGAGTATCTACGATAAGGCAGGCACTAAACCGGAAGAAAATCTGATAATCTGCAAGGTTTCTTATGGTTCAAGCATAAGTCAATATGAAGTATTTAGTGCTGAATTTTGATACAGAAATTATTGTATTTTCATATAAAAAGGAATTTACTTAGGGAGAATTTCATCCCTTGCTATGGAAAAAGATTAAAAGAAAGAATAAAATCACCATGTCTTTGTGCTACTCCCATATTCCATCTCTGAGTCATTGTTAAGTACTATATCAATCTTAAGTATCAGAACTTCAACTTTAGGGAGGTTTCCTTCTATTTTCTTGATTGATAGGACTAGTGCTTTGAGAATGTTTGGAGGAAATCTCTTCACTTGTTCCTTATCTCTTGAACAATGGTATTTAAACTCCTTAGAATAGCATACATGGTTTCGCAAAGGCCTATACCTACCTTCCACTCTGTCTTTTCTTGGATGACCATTGTGCTTGGGCTCTACATTCCAAATCCAAACTGAACTTGTTTTGCTTCTGTAGCCTTGATGTGTTTGCTTCCACATGTATTCACTCTGCACAAATTGCAGGTTGGTTTACCTATACATTTGTGAATTCTTAGATATTTACCTATACATTTGTAAATTCTTAGATTTTATATTTCTAACTCTTTGTTGGTATGTTTTTTCTTGCTATCCCACATGTCAGATATTGCACTATCTTCTCTAATACATTTTATCCCTTGAGCACTTGTTTTGTTGCAATTATCAATTTTGCAATTACTTATTTTGATGTTTCTCTAGCTAACCAACAATCCTCTAAAAAGCTGAGTCCATGTCCTATTCATATTCATATTTTCAGAATTTGTCATCATCTTTTGCATGTAGGAAGTGCACAAGAAATATTAATGGAACTAATTAGAATAGTATTTGAAGACCCTTAAAAATTAAATAAATGGAAAAAATGGTGTTTTCTGGCCATTTGATTGATGATTAATTGATTACTTCCTTAAGTGATGCAGCAAATATTTAGTGAGCATCTACTATTTGTCAAGCATTGTGTCCTTTGTAAGACAGATGAGTCCTTGTTCTCATGGCGTTTACATTTGAATGTAAACAAATAAACAAACATATAAGGTAGTTCCAGATGGTGATAAGGAATAAGAAGAGAATACATAGGACTGGGGAAGAGGATGACAACGTTATGTAAGATGGCAGGAAAAGCCTCTAAGGAAGAGATATTCTAGCCGAGACCTTAGTGTTGAAAAATAGCGAAGATGAGGAATTAACAGATTTGAAATCAGAGGAAACAGCTGAGGAAAAGTCCTGAAGTGGACTAAGCTTGGGGTTGAACAAATAGAGAAAAATCAGTATTGCTAGATTGTAGAGTTCTAAGAGAGACAGGTCAAAGAATTGAGTAGAAGCAGATCATGAAGAACCTTTTTGCCCATATTAGAGTTTGGATCTTATTTTAAGTGCAGTTCAGGTTTTAAAGGGACAGCTTGCTCTAATTTAAGTCTTTGAAAGATATATTTGGTTGTTGTGTAGAGAAAGGATTATAAGAAGATAAGGATTTAGGTAGGGTAAAATAAGAAATCAAGAAATGAAGCTAGTTTAGGATAGGAACACTGAAGATGGACAAAAGTAGATGGATATGTGATATAGCTGGCAGGTGATGGGTCAGATGTGAAGGGTAAAAGAAATAGAAGAATCAAGAATGGTTTGGGGCTTGAACAACTAAGTAGCTGGTAATAGCATCAACCAAAATGGAAAACACTAGAAGGAAGATAGTTTCAGATAGCAAATCAAAACTTTTTTGTTTGACATATTAGACTTGGGATGCCTGTTAGCCGTGCGAAGATGTCAAATAGACAGTGCTCAGGTGGAGAGGGCAGGCCTCTAGATATTCATTTGCCAGTTATTATTTTATAGATGCCACTCAATGGCAAAGGACTGGATGAAATCACATGGATAACATCCTTTTTAGTGCTTGGTGCTTTGAAATCCTGGAGTCTATGCTCATTTTACTGGTAAGTTAGCAAATTGAGAAGGGCTAGAGAATGACATAGGGTGCTATGATAAGATGGTCAGGAAGGGTTTTTCTGAAGAGGTGGCATTTCTTATACAGGCAGATATAGATCACAGATATTTCTAATGTCTTATGTTTATCAATACAAGATCCTCCAACTCTACTAGGCTGGGAAAGATAATGCTCGTACCTCAGATCATTCCTAAAGCTGGCATTACCTGGATTTATCAGTGGTTCATTTGGTATGTTTTGTCATAATCTGAGGTCAATTCAGCAGTAGATTTTGACAATGGCTAAAAATACTAACAAATAACTTTGACACATATTTGTATTAAGGTGTGCCTATAAAATAACACTTCGTTAACTAATAATCTCTCCTTCTTATGAATTTTTCATTTTACCAGTATTCCTTCCATTTTAGCTCACGCAGTTCTTATTTATGTACATTTATAAGCTCCCTTCTTTGATTATAATCTTCACAAGAGGAGAATCCATCCATGTCTGAGTCATATCTGCATCCCTAAGACATGTAGAATAGCATCTAGTGTGTGGTAGCTACTCCATGAATGAATGACCTATATAAATTATAAAAGGTGTTTAAGTAGCAGATTATATTTTTATTTTATTTTTACTTCTGTTGAGCAGAGATAGCTATAAGGAGAGTTACCATTGTTTAAGTATCATTTTGGATTTTTTAAATCATTTTTAATCTATCTGTAACCTTTCACCTATAATATTAACCATCAGTAACAGAGACATGTTTCAACAAAAGGTTCTAAATGAGGATTCTTGAGGAGTTGGGGAGTTGGCGTTCAACATGTATAAGGCTCACCTGAGGAGTTTCTTCAAACTTGCCAAGCTCCTCTTCTCTCCTCCCCTACCAAAAAAAAAAAAAAAAAAAAAAAATTAATATACATACTTGGAAAGAGCTATACCTCATCCCATGGAGTTTCTTTATTTTCCTGAGCCATTGTTCCTGATAGAAATATTCCCTATCATTCAAGTGTTTAGGGTCTGAAGAAAAAACATTGAGAGACTCTGTCATAAATTATGCCTAAATAACTGATTTAATTTTGCAGAGTTATTGTTAGTTGCAGGTGGCAGTTTAATAAACAGTAGTACTATGATAAATAAGTTGAATGAATTTTAGAGAATTATCACTACCAAAGAAGAATGTCTTGGAGCCCAGTTATTGGTCAAGTACTTTCTTTTTACTGTGTTCTTTTGGTAACATCAGTGTTATCTCCACAAGATAAACCATTTCTAGAGTGATAAACATTATCTGTTACAATTAAAAGCTGATAAGTTGGGAGCCAACAGAGTGCAGCAAACTGTGAGTGTGAAGACAGCACACTATTTGCATTCTGTATTTCTCAAAAAGACTAGCCGGACGCCCATACATCTGACATGATTAGAACTTATGAACAGTGTATTAAAAATTGCAGTATATTAAGCCTAAGAAATGAGGTGGAAGTAGAACTAAATTTTGTCCATTTTGAAAAAGTAGGGTTTGTTTACAGCTTATCTCCAATTTTTTTTTTAGTTTTTCAGACTGCGTGGTTAATGGAGCACTTGTTCTTTGTTCAAACTTTTTTCCCTTTCACGGTCTGATTGACATTACTTCCCTATGTTCACTGGGGCATAGCATTGCAAGTGTAAACAAAGAGCGGTACCTTGTCAAAATGGCATATTGTATTAAAGATCATTGTTTCCCGGTACTTCAAAAACCTAAACGGTACCAAATGTTAAATAAGAATTGTTGTTAACAATTCAGTGGTATTTCATAAGACTCATAACACTAAGAACCTTACCTGAAATTTTACTCACAGAAGTATCTTTGCTAAGTTTTGTTGCTTTCCCATAATCTCTTTCCATGTCTCATTTTCCACATTGCCCTTATGTACACCTCCAAATGAGGTCACCCTCCCCTCTAACCTGATCCATTCTTAAAAGTCAGTTAAAATGCTTTACCACATTAGTCTTTGTCTGCATGGATTTAGCCTCCATTATAATGTGAGAAATTAAAACCAAGGACTAGGTCAGCAATAGGCTCTATGTTTAACCACAGATCGAAAAAAGATCTTTCTATTTATTCCCCTTGATATTTCTCATTAGTATGATATTTTTCTCCAGATATCCACAGTGATTTCCCATATGGGTAATTTGACAGCAACAGCCCTTATGCTTTATTTTGAATCCTTTACAAGTTATACTGTTACTTTTTCTCTCACTACATTTACATCCTTGGGGGATTAACAATACATTAGAATGATTTAAAAACTGAAATAACTTTATGTCATCCTAAAGCCTTAGGCTGAGAGAGGAGTAGTAATTGCTTTGCTATGTTTTGAGCTGTCCTCCTCCCCCCCACAATTTATATTAAAATGATAGAACTACTATTGTTTCTTTCTTTAAAATGGAGATAAATCTTGCCAAGGGAGAGAGGTTCAGATCCTGACCCAGAGTAACCAGAATAATTTTAGCAGATGATTCATTAATTAGATTTGTAAAATTCAGACATTAAAATACTGCTTTCTTGTTGTGTTTGAAGAACAGTGGTCATTTGATTTTCCCAGGGACAGTGTTGGTTGGAATCTCTTCTTACAGAAAACGGAAGGTGATGCTACTGAAATAACTTTATGCTAAACTTTAGTGTATGGTTAAAACTCTGTGTTTCCAGGGGAATTGTTGCTTCTTGCAAGTGAAGATATTGACTGATAGACACTTTGGATAGTCTACTAAGCTCCTTACTTTAAAGAAGTGGAAACTAAAACACAGAGTTTTTTAGACTTTTCTTTTTTCTTAGCTGAGGGATAGGTTTCCAATTTCTATCAACTAGAGTATTCATTCTTAAAGATGGCATCTGTATATTTTCCTACTTTGCTCATCATAGATACCACATGTATGTAATGTTTTGCAAAATGGATTATAGATGGATTGTTCCTTTTTTTTTAATCTTTTTTTTTTTTGCGGTACTTGGGCCTCTCACTGTTGTGGCCTCTCCCGCCGCGGAGCACAGACTCCGGACGCGCAGGCTCAGTGGCCCTGGCTCACCCACACACCTGGTGGGTGTGTGGATTTCCTTTCAGTCCTGTCACTTTATGTATATATTGTTACTTTATTTTTTTGGAGTTGTGGTCAGTATTAGACCAAAAAGAAAATAAATAAAAGACCTAATGTAAGGGAAGAAAGTTGCCTGAAAATCTGCATCTCTTGCATGGGAATAAAAAAAACAAAAAAACACCCAAAGCAACAGATGTTCGAAGACAACATTAGATGGATTAGATACATAAATACATAAAAAATATCAAAAAAGCATGAATGAGAAGGGTAGGGTAGATTCATAGATCCTCTTTTCTTGATTATAGTACATAAAAAGATAATAAATTAATGTTTTCAAAGGATATATAAAAACATGGGCAAATGCATACCGTATGATATTATGTATAAGAGAAACCACACTCGGTAAAAAACAAATTATGTAACAGCATTTCTCCAATTTTATAAAACAAATACATGTATACAGACAACATAAATATTTCAGAATGCTAAAAGTGGTTATCCTTAGTAGCTTTTGCATTTTCGTCTATGCTTTATTTAGTTTTCTAAATTTTATACAATTATTATGAATTACAGGTATAATTAGAAAAAATAACCGTAATTTAAAAATTATTCCTTTTGTGCTTGTTATCAAGACAGTCAATCAATTCAACAAAACCTGCATCATTTTCAAAAAGTATCAGCCAACTCTAACATTCAGATGCATAGATGACAGATCTCACTAAGGATTATTCTGGATATTGACATAAAATAGGGACATTTTGTGTTGGAAAGGCTGGAATATTATATTCCAAATCTACAGCCTCAGATTGCTGAAATATATCAACTAGTGCTTCTTCATGAGACTTTTGGTTGTCACAACTTTGGGGACTTGGAGTTGCAAATGGCTTCTAATGGGTAGAAGCCAGGGATGTAGCTCCATATCCTATAATGATTAGAACAGCCTCCTACAGTAAAGAGTTATTGAGCTCAATAGGTACCAATGTTGAGAAATTCATATTTTAAACAATCATTCATTTCATTAATTTAGATCCCTTAAATGGGCAGCAGTCATTAACTACTTAAGAGCTTTTCTTAGACTCAGAATTTAGAAATGTAGTATTAAATCTGAAGTTGATACCTATGTGTAAGATGAACCTATATTATAAATTTTGCCGTTAAGTAAATACATGATACTAAGATTGGAGCTGGTGTTATTTAAAGTTTCTACCATAAAAAAATGAAATTGATAGTTTGACACTTAATATTGTTTAATGAAAAATTTATTCTGCAATAAATTACTTTTGGAAAATAAGATTTTTGTAACTCAGTTTCCTATTGATACTATAAGTGAGTCGTTTTTTTTTTTTCATTAAAGTGATGGCATAAATCTAATTTATTACACATCTACTAGAGGTTTTATTTGGAAATTATATTCACAGAGCTATTCTGATATATTTAATGAAAAACAGCTTTATCTTCAAAGTTTTGTTGTGTTAAAATATAATAACTCACTACTAACAAAGTATATAAAAATTCATTTTTAGAAAAGATATAAGCATTACTAAGAATAACTAAAATTTATTTACTGTATGGAGTTAAGATGACAGAATAATACATTATGAAAATCTGTTGTGAGCAATAACTAGAACATTGAAACTCATTGAACACAATTTAAAGAAGTAACTTATTCTTATTTGACAGTAAGTTTCTGCAAAGAATGGACTTGGCTTAATTCTTCAGCCACATCTCACATAGCAGCTCCCTTCACTTCCTAAGTTCCCACACACCTCTCCTTTCAGGTTGGGGAACAAGATCTTTTCCACAACAGGGCCTTTGCTCATGCTATTTCCTCCTTGCACGGTCAGAGCCTACTCATTCCTGTTTAACAAAAAACTCCCAACTCTGTCTACCCCTCTATTTATACAGAGTCTCCTCTGTTATTCTCCTTCTCTGCAATTCTTTCTCTTTCATAATGTGATTGTTTATTACTTGTTCGTCTGGTTCATTGTCTTTCTCTGATACTCAGACACCAAGGAGAACTTTGTCTATTCTGCTCACTCGTGTTCATCCATTACACAGAAGGGTGGTGGCCTAGGGATTATTGGCTGAATGTCTGAATGATATTGGAAAAAGGAATCAAACTATTTTAAGTACCTATTATGTGCCGTGTGCTCAGCTGTGTGCTGATGGTTCAGTAGTTAGAGAGACAGACCAACTCTTCCTCCAGAGACTTAGAATGTAGTAGAGGAGATGGGAGGAACCCTGCTATAGGTGAGGTGCGGGGTTCTAAAGAGATACATAAGTAGAGCTACTTGGGTGGTCAGAGAAGGATTCCTGAAAAACTAATTTCTTGCTTTAATCTGAAGGATGAATAGAAGTTTTCCAGATGAAGAAATGGGGAAGAATGTTCCAGGCAGAGGGAACTCTCCCAGATGTCCTTTGAGGCAATGTGCATAGAATTGCCATTCACTCTCATGGGGTTCACAGGAAATATAGGCTCATATTCTGGGCTTGTCTTAAATGTTTTGTGTTGTGTAATTTAACTTTGGCCATCACAGTACTGCTATTCAGTTAAAAGTTGGATCGGTCTGAAACTTAGGAGAGAAGTCTGCACTTGGGGGTGTGGGTTTGGCAAGTTGTCAGAGTACAGAGATGGGAACTGAAGGCATGCATAAGGATGAAATCTCCCAGAGACAGGGTGCAGACTGAGAGAAAATAGGGACGAACATTGGAAGAGTTACCAGCAATGACTGAGGCAAAGGAGAACCAAGAGAGAGCAGCGTTGCTAAAGCTTACATAGGGGAGAGCTTCCAGGGCAAGTGAGCTTTGAGCCATGCCAACCACTTAGAGCTAGAGACCACATGCTTGGGAGACATCACTCACGATAGGGATTGATTTGACACAAAGTCGTGTGATTGTTAAGAAGGCAAATTCATTTTAGTGGTGGAGACACAATTTCAGCTGTAGTGGTTAGATGAAGGACCAAGCAATATGGAACTAGAAGCAGTGAGTAGAAGTAATTTACTCAAAGGTTGGTCGTGAGATAAACTTAGGGTCATAGAGGACTATTTTTATAATGGAGGAGAAAGTTTGTCTTTTGGCTTAGAGACAGAGACAGAGAAAGCATGTCTTTTGGCCTAAAACAGAGCCAATGAAGATAGAAAGTTGAAAGTGTAGGGGAAATAGAGAGCATAATGAATGGAGTGAGGTCTCAAAGGACATGGGTTAAGTGCTTTACACATTTCATAAAGTATTTATGTAGGTTAATTTGTTAATGATTACAATAATGACTTCACATAGGTCTTATTATTCTTTCTGTACAAATGTTAAAAATGAGATTCAGAAGGTTTTAGTAATTCACCCAGGGCACACAGCTAATAAATGTTAAAGTTGAGATTTGAAATCTTGTCTGTCTGTTTCTAAATTTCATGTTCTTTTCCCACTAAATGATGCTGACAAGTTAACCACTCCTCAAGTCTCTGCTCTCTAGTGCCGGTAATATTCACTTATATATTAGCACTGAAGACAAGAGGAGAAACTGTCTTGGCCTATTTTAAGATACAGTATCTCACTCTTTGCTCCCACACTGAAGAATAAACTAGATATCAGCAACTGAAAAAATTTCTCTAAATAGATTGACTCATACTCTGAACTCTATGAAAAGTATGATCAGCAGGTTGGCGGATTCGGTATCACCTGTGATCTTCTTAAAAATGCACATTCCTGGGCCCACCCAGACTTACTGAATCAGAATTTCTGAGGGTGAGATCTAGAAATTAGTATTTTAACAATCCCTCCAGGTGACTCTGATATGTGCTAAAGTTTGAGAAGTCCTGTGTGGCTTGATCATGCTTAACTTACAGCCTAAAGGTATTCATTTGAAAGCACTTTTTTAAAAAAGCAATTAAATACTTAATGATTTAATGGAGTGAAATTCAAGCAAAGCTCAGATATGTAGGACCATCAGTACTATCAGAATATTATATGTTGACAGGTACCCTGGACTAATTTATATTAGACAATTCCTATGTGGTAAACATAAGGGCACCAAACGTGAATTAGTACATATACTTAAAATGTTATTAACACCTAAAGTTTAGAAAAAATCTACATGGAAAGACTGAAGCAAGTAGAATCACAACTTAAAGTCACATGTTAAACTTTTGAGAACCCAGCAGTTTATTCTGGAATTAAAAGATGGTAGCTGGCATATAAAATTATAGCAGCAATAAAAGAGAAATGTCCCTGTGTTCAGAGTTAATGACATTTTTGGTAATTATGGCATAAGCTAGTTAAAGTGCTGTAGAGTTTCTAAGAGCAGACTAGAGTTCCTGGTTTTTGTCTATTCCATTTTCTTTGTCAGTGAACAGATAATAGGTTTGATGATTTAAGTTGACTATAAACTGTATTACAACATTAAGTCCTTAATTTTTTGGCCATTTTGAGAAAAATGAGTATCTGTAAAACATGGTTATTATATTTATCATTACCAACATTGTACAGGAAGCACAATTCAACTAAAGTCAAGTGCATTAAAATAGCTGGGCCAACAACATGTTTTCAATAAGTCATATTAGACATATACCTCCAGTAATTCTACATTTCTCATTTTAATCATTATGGGTATCAGGAAATCATATCATACTGTGCCCCATATTCCTATCATTTTACTACTCTCCATCTCTGCTTCTTTTTATGCTTCTATTTTCATCCCTCTTTTCCATTCTCTCGTTCCAGTCCACGGCTTTCTCATCCTCTATTCTATCTTATTGCCTTTTCATCCCTTACCTACTTTCCAATTCTGTTGAAAAAGAATCTCAGATAATTTTCAATGGTATATACCTAACACAAAAAGGTAGTGATAGTATGTTTGGGACAATTAAATGTTAGAAAGCAACATAGTGTTTCCACTAAATATTGTATCACAAATTAGAATTTGTTTCTTATATATAAGTGCTCCTATTCAAATATGTTTTAATATTTACTTAGCAAGTGATAAAATCAGTTTTACTCTAAGAGCCTGTATAACCTAATAGCTATTTAATTGATTTTGTTTGTAATGTGACACTATTTACTTTCTTGTATCATTTTATATCTAATCTTTCTGGACTAAAACTTGAAAAATAAAAATACTCAATATATTGTGAGGTGTTAATGCACTGTAAAAACAACAACAACAACAACAATATTTGTACATTTAAATAAAGATGGCCAACCTTTGAGATAAGAAGTGTCTAGTAATCTAACAGTACATACCACTAAGGTCATTTCCATAATTTAGAAAAAAGACAGATATACACATGCACACACACAATATTTTTTTTTGAATTTTATTTTATTTATTTATTTTATACAGCAGGTTCTTATTAGTTATCCATTTTATACGTATTAGTGTATATATATCAATCCCAATCTCCCAGTTTATCCCACCACCACCACCCCCGCCACTTTCCCCCCTTGTTGTCCATATGTTTGTTCTCTACATCTGTTTCTCAATTTCTGCCCTGCAAACCGGTTTATCTGTACCATTTTCCTGGGTTCCACATATATGTGTTAATATACGATATTTGTTTTTCTCGTTCTGACTTACTTCACTCTGTATGACAGTCTCTAGATCCTCCACGTCTCTACAAATGACCCAATTTCGTTGCTTTTTTTTTTTTTTTTTGCGGTACGTGGGCCTATCACTGTTGTGGCCTCTTCCGTTGTAGAGCACAGGCTCCAGACGCACAGGCTCAGCGGCCATGGCTCACGGGCCGAGCCACTCCACAGCATGTGGAATCTTCCTGGACTGGGGCACGAACCCATGTCCCCTGCATCGGCAGGTGGACTCTCAACCACTGCACCACCAGGGAAGCCCTTTGTTCCTTTTTATGGCTGAGTAATATTCCTTTGTATATATGTACCGCATCTTTATCCATTTGTCTGTCGATGGTCAATGGGCATTTAGGTTGCTTCCGTGACCTGGCTATTGTAAATAGTGCTGCAATGAACACTGGGGTGGATGTGTCTTTTTGAGTTATGGTATTCTCTGGGAATATGCCCATTAGTGGGATTGCTGGGTCATATGGCAATTCTATTTTTAGTTTGTTAAGGAACTTCCATACTGTTCTCCATAGTGGCTGTATCAATTACCATTCCCACCAACAGTGCAAGAGGGTTCCCTTTTCTCCACACTCTCTCCAGCATTTGTTGTTTATAGATTTTTTTGATGATGCCCATTCTAACTAGTGTGAGGTGATACCTCATTGTAGTTTTGATTTGCATCTCTCTAATAATTAGTGATGTTGAGCAGCTTTTCATGTGCTTCTTGGCCATCTGTATGTCTTATTTGGAGAAATGTCTACTTAGGTCTTCTGACCATTTTTGGATTGCATTGTTTGTTTTTGTAATATTGAGCTGCATGAGCTGTTTATATATTTTGGAGATTAATCCATCGTCCATTGATTCATTTGCAAATATTTTCCCCATTCTGAGGGTTGTCTTTTCATCTTGTTTATAGTTTCCTTTGCTGTAAAAAGCTTTTAAGTTTCAGTAGGTCCCAATTGTTTATTTTTGTTTTTATTTCCATTACTCTAGGAGGTGGATCAAAAAAGATCTTGCTGTCATTTATGTCAAAGAGTGTTCTTCCTATGCTTTCCTCTAGGAGTTTTATAGTGTCTGTTCTTACATTTAGGTCTCGAATCCATTTTGAGTTTACTTTTGTGTATGGTGTTAGGGAGTATTCTAATTTCATTCTTTTACATGTAGCTGTCCAGTTTTCCCAGCACCACTTATTCCCAGCACCACCTCTTTTCTCCATTATATATCCTTGCCTCCTTTGTCATAGATTAGTTGACCATAGGTGCCTGGGTTTATCTCTGGGCTTTCTATCTTGCTCCATTGGTCTATGTTTCTGTTTTTGTGCCAGTACCATACTGTCTTAAATACTGTAGCTTTGTAGTATAGTCTGAAGTCAGGGAATCTGATTCCTCCAGCTCCGTTTTTTTCCCTCAAGACTGCTTTGGCTACTTGGGGTCTTTTGTGTCTCCATACAAATTTTAAGATTTTTTGTTCTAGTTCTGTAAAAAATGCCATTGGTAATTTGATAGAGATTTCACTGAATCTGTAGATTGCTTTGGGTAGTATAGTCATTTTTACAATATTGATTCTTCCAATCCAAGAACATGGTATATTTCTCCATCTGTTGGTATCATCTTTAATTTCTTTCAGCAGTGTCATAGTTTTCTGCATACAGGTGTTTTGTCTCCCTAGGTAGGTTTATTCCTAGGTATTTTATTCTTTTTGTTGCATTGGTAAACGGGAGTGTTTCCCTAATTTCTCTTTCAGATTTTTCATTATTAGTGTATAGGAATGCAAGAGATTTCTGTACATTAATTTTGTATCCTGCAACTTTACAAAATTCATTGATTAGCTCTAATAGTTTTCTGGTGGCATCTTTAGGATTCTCTGTATATAGTATCATGTCATCTGCAAACAGTGACAGTTTTATTTCTTCTTTTCCAATTTGTATTCCTTTTATTTATTTTTCTTCTATGATTGCCGTGGCTAGGACTTCCAACAGTATGCTGAATAATGGTGAGAGTGGACATCCTTGTCTCCTTCCTGATCTTAGAGGAAATGCTTTCAGTTTTTCACCATTGAGAATGATGTTTGCTGTGAGATTGTCATATATGGCCTTTATGCTTTTGACATGGGTTCCCTCTATGTCCACTTTTTGGAGAGTTTTTATCATAAATGGGTGTTGAATTTTGTCAGAAGCTTTTTCTGCATCTATTGAGATGATCATATGGTTTTTATTCTTCAGTCTGTTAATATGGTGTATCACATTGATTGATTTGTGTATATTGAAGAATCCTAGCATCCCTGGAATAAATCCCACTTAATCATGGTGTATGATCCTTTTAATGTGTTGTTGGATTTTGTTTGCATCTTCTCGATCTTCACCTCCATTGTTTTTCCGAGGTCCTGGATCATCTTCACTATCATTATTCTGAATTCTTTTTCTGGAAGGTTGCCTATCTCCACTTCATTTTGTTAGGGATTTTTGCATCTATATTCATGAGTGATATTGGTCTGTAATTTTCTTTTTTTGTAGTATCTTTGTCCGGTTTTGGTATGAAGGTGATGGTGGCCTCATAGAATGAGTTTGGGAGTGTTCCTTCCTCTGCAATTTTTTGGAAGAGTTTGAGAAGGATGGGTGTTAGCTCTTCTCTAAATGTTTGATAGAATTCACCTGTGAAGCCATCTGGTCCTGGACTTTTGTTTGTTGGAAGATTTTTAATCACAGTTTCAATTTCATTACTTGTGATTGGTCTGTTCATTTTTTCTATTTCTTCCTGGTTCAGCCTTGGAAGGTTATACCTTTCTAAGAATTTGTCCATTTCTTCCAGGTTGTCCATTTTATTGGCATAGAGTTACTTGTAGTAGTCTCTTAGGATGCTTTGTATTTCTGCGGTGTCTGTTGTAACTTCTCCTTTTTCATTTCTAATTTGATTGATCTGAGTCCTCTCCCTCGTTTTCTTGATGAGTCTGGCTAATGGTTTATCAATTTTATTTATCTTCTCAAAGAACCAGCTTTTGGTTTTATTGATCTTTATTATTGTTTTCTTTGTTTCTATTTCATTTATTTCTGCTCTGATCTTTATGATTTCTTTCCTTCTACTAACTCTGGGTTTTGTTTGTTCTTCTTTCTCTTATTCCTTTAGGTGTAAGGTTAGATTGTTTATTTGCGATTTTTCTTGTTTCTTGAGTTAGGCTTGTATAGCTATAAACTTCCCTCTTAGAACTGCTTTTGCTGCATCCCATAGGTTTTGGATTGTCGTGTTTTCATTGTCATTTGTCTCTAGGTATTTTTTGATTTCCCCTTTGATTTCTTCAGTGATCTCTTGGTTATTTAGTAGTGTATTGTTTACCCTCCATGTGTTTGTGCTTTTTACATTTTTTTCCCTGTAATTGATTTCTAATCTCATAGCATTGTGGTGTGAAAAGATGCTTGATATGATTTCAGTTTTCTTAAATTTACTGAGGCCTGGTTTGTGACCCAAGATGTAATCTATCCTGGAGAATGTTCCATGTGCACTTGAGAAGAAAGTGTAATCTTCTGTTTTTGGATGGAATGTCCTATAAATATGAATTAAATCTCTCTGGTCTATTGTGTCATTTAAAACTTGTGTTTCCTTATTAATTCTCTGCTTGGATGGTCTGTCCACTGGTGTACGTGAGGCGTTAAAGTCCCCCACTATTATTGTGTTGCTGTCGATTTCCACTTTTATAGCTCTTAGCAGTTGCCTTATGTATTGAGGTGCTCCTATGTTGGGAGCATATATGTTTATAATTGTTATATATTCTTCTTGGATTGATCCCTTGATCATTATGTAGTGTCCCTCCTTGTCTCTTGTAACATTCTTTATTTTAAAGTCTTTTTTTTTCTGATGCTAGTATTGCTACTCCAGCTTTCTTTTGATTTCCATTTGCATGGAATATCTTGTTCCATCCCCTCAATTTCAGTCTATATGTGACCCTAGGTCTGAAGTGGGTCTCTTGTAGACAGCATATATATGAGTCTTGTTTTTGTATCCATTCAGCAAGCCTGTGTCTTTTGGTTGGTGCATTTAATCCATTCACGTTTAAGGTAATTATTGATATGTATGTTCCTGTTACCGTTTTCTTAATTGTTTTGGGTTTGTTTTTGTAGATTATTTTCTTCTCTTCCATTTCCCACTTAGAGAGGTTGCTTAAGCATTTGTTGTAGAGCTGGTTTGGTGGTGCTGAATTCTCTTAGCTTTGCTTGTGTGTAAAGCTTTTGATTTCTCTATAGAATCTGAATGAGATCCTTGCCGGGCAGAGTAATCTTGATTGTAGGTTCTTCCCTTTCATCACTTTTAATATGTCATGCCACTCCCTTCTGGCTTGTAGAGTTTCTGCTGAGAAATCAGCTGTTAACCTTTTGAGAGTTCCCTTGTATATTGTTTGTCGTTTTTCCCTTGCTGCTTTCAATAATTTTTCTTTGTCTTTACTTTTTGCCAGTTTGATTACTATGTGTCTCGGCATGTTTCTCCTTGGGTTTATCCTGTATGGGCCTCTCTGCACTTTCTTTACTTGGGTGGCTATTTCCTTTCCCATGTTAGGGAAGTTTTCTACTATAATCTCTTCAAATACTTTCTCTGGTCCCTCCTTCTGGGACCCCTATAATGTGAATGTTGTTAAGTTTAATGTTGTCCCAGAGATCTCTTAGGCTGTCTTCATTTCTTTTCATTCTTTTTTCTTTATTCTGTTCTGCAGCAGTGAATTCCACCATTCTGTCTTCCAGGTCACTTATCTGTTCTTCTGCCTCAGTTATTCTGCTATTGATTCCTTCTAGTGTAGTTTTCATTTCAGTTATTGTATTGTTCATCCCTGTTTGTTTGTTCTTTAATTCTTCTAGGTCTTTGTTAAACATTTCTTGCATCTTCTCGATCTTCACCTCCATTGTTTTTCTGAGGTCCTGGATCATCTTCACTATCATTATTCTGAATTCTTTTTCTGGAAGGTTGCCTATCTCCACTTCATTTAGTTGTTTTTCTGGGATTTTATCTTGTTCCTTCATCTGGTACTTAGCCCTCTGCCTTTTCATCCTGTCTATCTTTCTGTGAATGTGGTTTTTGTTCCATAGACTGCAGGATTGTAATTCTTCTTGCTTCTCTTTTTTTAAATTTTTATTAATATTTTTGGTCATAATATTATGAAGAGAAAAAATGGAAGAAGTGACTTAATGAGTAGATAAAAATTGACTAACCAGTTGGAATAACAGTGACATTTAGGATCAGTTACCCTATTTCACCAGCATTCAGCCTTCCATTAACCTGATCCTGATTAGATTACTCTGTACTGAGTGCTAGTAGTAAGTATCAAATACATGCAATGTTCCAGTTTTATGTTTGCCTCTTAGGATTCATATATATGAAGAAAATAATCCGCAAGAAGTTAACTAAACAGGATATTTTAGATAAAACAGGACATCTTGATCTAATTGACTAGATCCAGCCAAACCATTATTTGGAACAAATTTCTACAATGAATGTTACCAATTGTTAACTCAAAGGTCAAGTTTCAGAGCATAGTTCAGAAAAATGGATGCTATGAAGATGCATGTGGAGAGTCAATCTACCAATGTCAAGGAAACCTCAATTATTTAACAGATAAATTATTTCAGAAAACCTATATATACCCCGCTAAAAGCCTGGAATTATCAAGTAATTGGTTTTTCAGTGGCTTTTATTGAGATGTTGAGTTCTTATCCCGGTTGTGTTTCCAAAAGCCACTCTGTTAATGAAAAGCCCCAAAGGAACATATTGTAGATTTCAGAGAACATAGTATGGTCATTCTTCTTGTAAGAAAAATCATTGAGGTGGTGACATAAAATTAAGCATTCTTAAATCATAAAATTTTGTTGGAATTTTTTTGTAATCTGAATTCATCGATAATATTTCAGTTAAAAATATATTTTAATTTAAAATATTAGCCAATATGTCACCAAAATTTAAGAAATACTTAACTCTTTAAAAGAGAGATGTATATCTTCTTTCAGTGTTGCCTTTCATTAGAGTGTTAAAAGTGCTGTATCTGGCTAATTCATTTTTAGTAGAAATTATCTGATGAATACCATGAAGGATAATAAAAGTAGACCTTAAAGTCTCCACATAAGCTTGCTATTGCAAAGACCACAGTGACCAATTATTTTGGTTCTGTCTTCTATAATAAAAATGGAAAAATTCTGAATGTCTCTAAAGAAATATACCTAATTGACATAAGAAAATCGATAGAGAGCATATCAACAAGTGAAAATTGATTTAATTAAACTGAACATAAATATTGAGCACATATACCATAACAAGAAGTTAGATTAGGGTGTGCTTACCTCCTTGAAAAAAATTGTTTTTGAACTAGAAACAATGTGCAAAAACATGGAGTAAGAAGTTAGAAAAGAGTGTTTCGTCGGCATTTGGAAGGCTGGGGCACAGCAGAGAGTTCTTTGCAGGGAATTTTAAGTTTCAAGAGTGAGGCCCACATCCTGACTGCTGTTTGGGCTGGTCACTTAATTAGTTTTTGTCTCAACTATAAAACAGAAATAATAACAATGTCCACCTTATGTAATTATTGTGAAGAATTAAGTGAATTTATGCGTTGGAAAATCTATGATGAATTATACTTCAACTCAGCAAGAATTTTAGTTATTATTATATGCATGACTTAATAATTACCTGAACTCTGTGTAAACATGAGGAAAGGAGAGCTGGGTATAATTTCTAAGAAAAACACTTGTACTTGCAGTGCCTGTAATGTGCTAGAAGTGCTGAGTTCATGGGAATCAGGATGAGGGGTTTGGCACCTTAAATGCTTGAAAGAAAGGATTCAGGAGACTGGAGGGCAAGTAAGGAGGACATTGCCATGTATGTTCCTAAACTTTAGCACTATAAGTCTAGAAAATGCCAAAATCATCACTTCAAATCATTTATTAGTAGAAAGCTCTTCATTCAATCATTTACATGGAAGTAATTAAGTTGAAAAACAAATACGATGCCTCCAAAGAAAGAGAGGTTATCACTAATATATGAAAAGTAGTATATTGACATAGCTTTATAGTTGTGTAAATTATTCTTATTTTTAATTTATATTCATCTGCTTTATCAATAAACAATAATAATGAATAAATTTAAAAGAAAAACTCAAATTTTCATAAACAATTTTGCTATAGAGATAAAAAATAATATTGAAATAAATATTTGACAATTTCTGAGAGTATGTCATAATGTATAGGCCTTCTGGCATACTAGGAAAACACTGGATTAATAGTTTAAAAATCCAGTTTAAGTTCCAACTTTCCCACTTCATGACTTCGGACTTCTGTGTGCCGCGGTTTTTTCTTCTGTAAAGAAAATGAGGGCAGAAGTGAGCAAATGGAATTCACTTGCATTATATTGGAAACTTATCCTGCTTCTAAACATCATATCGATTGTGGTGTTGTAGAAATTAGTTACCGACACATTTATTAAAAACACTGGTTTCTGCTGGTATGATGGCTACAGAATGAAAGAAAACTCTATGTCAATACCCATTGCTTTTTCTCTTGCCATATTGTGATATTTCTTATTAGAAAATGATGAATCCAAGATAAAGAGAAGATAAAAATCTGTGGGCACTGCTGCATTGTGGAAGGAAGACTATTATACAACTGAGTAGAAAATAACCAAGATGACCAATAACCAACACCTTTCTAAGAAAAAGCAATTATAGTTTCCTCTCTATGGCTCAGACTAATAAACATTTGTCTTCTGGTCAAAGGAAATTATTTCTGTAAATAAAATAGGATTACAAATATTTTTATGACATCTTTAAGGAGATAAACATTTTATATTAATTACTATTTTGAAGAGCATGGAACATCTGACAAATTGTTACCTTCAAATTATGTGATTAGCTTGATAGATTCCCACCCTGGTAATGAAGATGCTCTCAAGAGGGAAGAAAACTTGTTCTACCTTTACCAGATGATCTTTGCAAATCAAGAGAATCTTTTCCAGCATCCACACCAAGGGACTTCCAAAATACCAGAGGCACTCCTCTTGTGGTCATAAAGCAAACTTACGAGAAAGTGCTCTGAATTAAGGGCAATATTAAGTATATGATATCCCCCTGCTTCTTGTATACTGATTTGTATAAAATCAGTGTGCCTGATTTTAACGCAGGAGCCTTAATTTCAGGAAACAGTTCACATGAATTTTACTTCAACACACTCATTGACAAGAATGCTATATTACTTTATTTTTTCCAAATTAAAGTATACTGGACTGGATCCCCTTTTTGCCTGGATAATGGGAAATTAACTTTTAATCATTTTAATGGAGGTCTTCTCCTCCTTGGGGTTACTCAAGTGTCTTTATGGCATGTTTTATGACACAGTGTTCTGAGTGTGAGACATGTGCTGGTATCTAACCTCCAAGACACCTGCCCTCAACATCCTGCTGCCAACCTTCCCCACTACTCTACTACCTATTGCCCCATTCAGAGACAGTCTACTTGGGAATGGCCCTTGCCACCCACAAGACTTACCTTTCCTGCAGAAAGAGCCCTCCTCCAAACCCTACTCTCCCTCCTTAATGAGAAGAAGGTTTCACATTTCCTTCCTGCCACTTCTATTCTTCTACCTTTAGAACCCATGCTAAACTCTCCTTTTTGAGTATGAGGAATGATATGCTAAACCCTGTTGGGTTTTCTTTTTATTCTCTTTGTTACACATTTATGGCCTGGGAATGTCCTGACCAACCTCCTTTGCTTTTCACAGGTAAAAGATTCATTTGCTTAGGGAAACATTCTGGTTTTTCTATGGGAGAATAATATTTTCCTTTCGAGTCAAGGCCTTGGATACTCACTTGAAAAATCAAGTTTATTGTCCCCTCCTGTTCTCATGGGATTCAACCAACCCATCTTCACGTACCGCATGCTACGTTAGTTTACTAATTAATCACTATTATAGAATTATGTAATTATTTTTATTCATAAAATTTAAAAGCTGTGGAGAAACTACAAGATGCCATTTCTTCCCACTAGGATGGCTATAATAAAAAAAATAACAGACAATAACAAGTGTTGGTGAAGATTTGGAGAAACTGGAACTCTGTCAAACAGCCCTGAAAAGAAGTTAAAGTGATGCAGCCATTTTTGAAAACTATCTGGTGCTTCTTCAAAATGTTGAGCATAGAGTTATTTATGTAACCCAGAAAAAACACTTCTAGATGAATACATAAGAGAAATAAAAGCATATGTCCACATAAAAACTGTATATGGATGTTCAGAATAGCCTAAAAGTAGAAACAACCCAAATGTCCATCACCTGATGATAAGTACAATGTGGTATATCCATGAAATGGAATATTACTTGACAATGAAAAGGAATGAAGAACTGATACATGCTACAACATAGATGAACCTTGAAAACATTTTGCAAAGTGAAAGAAGCCAGACACAAAAGGCCATGTATTGTAAGATTCCATTTATGTGAAATTTCTAGAGTAACCATATCTATAGAGACAGGAAGTAGATTGGTGTATGCTTAGGGCTTAGGGAGATAGGGCAGTTGGAGAGAGAAGGCTAAGAGGTGTGGGATTTATTTGGGGAGTGACAAAAACCTTCTGGAATTACATAGTGGTGATGGTTGCCCAAACTTGTAAATATATTAAAAATTACTGAACTGTATACTTTAAAAGGATACAGTTTATGGCATGTTAATTATATCTCAAGCATGGAGAAGCAGAGGTGAAGAATCATGCCCCTACTGTCCAGGAGTTGTAAAATTTGATATTTACATTTTTTTTAAATGGGGGGCATTATAATTTCTTTCACAATGAGTGAAAGGATTTTTGTCTATAGACTAGAGAAAAAAAAATTTCACTTCCAATCTAATTAGCATTTACTACATAATCAAAGATAACAGAATTGTTCCTAATAGCTAGAACTGATCAGTTTGTTCTCAAAACCATTCATTTCTGAGTCCTGAAAGGAAAGAAATGGTACACTCAAATTCAGATATTAGGCAGGGTATAATGCAACAGGAAGGAATATTGCTGAACCCTGGGGTTCTCCCCTGGTGCTTCTACCAGTTACTACCTCTGGACCTGAAAGAGATCAGTTAGCAGGAAGCAGACACAGAGAGAACTGTGTACAGAAGAAACTTTGTCAGGCATTGAGGCCTTGGCTCAGGTGCACATTCTAGCTCACACTGACATCATAAGGAAGAAGCTAAGAAACTAAATACCCACCAAATATTCCAACTTTATAGCTCTCTCTTATTTCATGAAGGCATGCTGGTGCTCCCCATTGGTCAAACCCAAAGGTTATAAATGTCATTCCTATAGATCATACTTTCAGGATAACAGAGCAGAGTGAACGATGGTAGAGGGTGGGTCTGCAGGGGCAAATTAGTACTTTATTTCCAACTGTCTTTACAATTACCATGAACTGAATTATATTTCTACATTTTATAACTTGTAGTAAACTAAAATTTGGTTGAAAAGAGAGATTGGATTTTATATAGTTATCTATTTCCAAAACTGTTTTTAAAAACTTTGTAGCATATATGTCAAGTATTAAATGAATGTTAGTTGAATACAAAGTGAAAAACAAAAAACATATTCAGTGTTTTTTTTTCTTACTAGTCCGAAATCACAAATATAATTTACATATAATTTACTAATTTATAACATCCCTGTATCTAAGGGATATGCAAAGGAAAATGATTGGCTTTTTTTCGCTTCTGAGAATACTATGGACAACTTCAGTTAGGGTTTGTTGTATTTCTAATCCAGGTTTATTTTATTTGAAAAAATAGCAAGAGAAAGAAAGAAAGAAAATCTTACTCTGAAAAACATTTTTTAAGGGCACTTCCCACTCATTCATGTTGAGACACTGGTTCACTCTTTCTGTAGGTAATGACAGCCTAAAAAATGTCACCAGTTCAAAGGCAGCCAAATGGACCCTTCCTTTTAAAGTTCAGTTGTGAAAATAACCACCAGTGTGGGTAAGTTTTACAGGAAAATTATAATGCTCTTTTAAAGTATGTGACTCCCTCGATCACATCTTGGCAATTAAAACAATTTATGCTGCTATACAGTGAAGATATGAAATGTACATTACATAACTTCAGAAGAAAAAAAACAAATTGTTTTTAGAAGAGGTGTTTGTGTTTAAAATAGTAATTGAAGTAATGGGGGAAGGAGGAAAGTAGAAAGTACAGGAACTGAGTGGGGCAAATCAGGAACTGGTTGCACTGTTCTGTAAAGCCAAGTCTAGGTACATTTCATATTCAGAGTAACTAGCAGTATATAGAAGCTTAACCCACTCTTGGCAACAGGGATTTTGAAGAGTGGAAAACTTTAGCCATTAGATGGAGCCTAACAAGGCATGAAGTCTAAAAATGAAATTGTGGTTTGTCTGATAACTTATGGATTTTATATTGCTGTTGTTGCTGCTACTAGTAGGTATTTTCCAGGCTTATGTCCTTGCTTTGGATTTGAAAAAAATCAGTAGAACTTAGTGAGATTCTGAGAATTCCCTGCCAGTCCAGTGGTTAGGACTCTGTACTTTCACTGCCGAGGGCGTGGGTTCAATCCCTGGTTGGATGCGGCGTGGCCAAGAAGAAAAGAAAAGAAAAGAAATGGGAGGCTTGTAGTTCAAATCAAATGTTATACTGTAAATTATTGCATATAAAAAGAAGAAATGTGTCACTTTCTTGTATCTTTAAATCCCTCTTTCTCCTAAAGGCTGCCATACTCTTTCCTAAAATCAATGAGAAATTAGGAGAGCCTTTATCCTATTTATCAAAAGCCTTTGCTGGTATACGGTATTCAAATCCCAAAGAGGAAATGTGGCTACTATTTCCATGGGATTATCAGGTAGTAACCTTCTGAATAAAGCCAAAGACTGGCTAGATTGACAACTGGACCCTTTCTGCTTGTGTGTCAAAGGGTACCCTGAATTTATTCCCTTTCTGGGCTTCTGTGTCTGGATAGAAGCTGCATCTCAACTTTGCTCCTGCCAGCCTTTGACCATCTTTGAACCACATTCTAAGTCCCAACCTATCCCTCACCCCCATTTTTTTACAGTTATTTGTTTATTTGAACAATTTATGCAGACAGGTTAAATTGCAGTGATAAGTATGAAAACCATAGGTAATTTAATTAAATTGTATTTCTAGTTTAAAAGTAAATATGAACACATTTTCAAATTTAAAACAAAGGTATATGATAAATAATAATAATAATAAAAGGTATATAGTAGATACAGAATCGAGTGGAAATGTAGATGCTAGTACTACAGTTGAAATAGTAAAGAAAAGCAGACAAGATAAAGATATGTTACATATTTCACTATAAATGACAATTGCAATTTGCTGGGCAGAGCTGTTTGTTGCATAAAATGATTTTTAAAGATAATGACGTGGTCATCATTAAGAGACCTTCCGAGAAATTACATAGTGAATTTAATCAGCAGTTGTCTCTCAACAGTAACAAAAAATTGACAAAGTTAGTTGCTGACATGGAATTAAATGTCAAATAAAACAATTTAAATGATATTTAACAAATTCTGAACTTATAACTTTTGACTGCTATAAAATGGCTTTTTTACACTAAATTACACTAAATTTTTAGATTCTTACACTAAAAAAGAAAACCATTTTGATGGGAAAATTATTAAAAGAAAAAAAGAACCTGTTATTTTAATTAATGAAATTTTGTTAGGAAATTTTGTTAGAAAAGATTAAAAGAAATATTTTACAAAAAAATGAAGAATCTTCAGTTGTCACCAAATAATTGACCATAATATAAAAGAACTTTCTAACAATATTAAGTATCAATCGATTCAAAACTTGAAAAAATCACAACTACTCTTCTTTAGCTTTAGAATAGTTATACAATATAGGAGACACTGTCCAATTAATTCCTTGGATGTTTTCTTCTCAAAAGACTTCCAAATTTACAAATAAACTCAATTCACGGACTAAAAAATTCAAGTTCTTGAGATAGATATTTTTGAATTTTTTTAAACTATCAAAGAAGAAATTCAGTGCCATATGATAAAAATTAAGTTTTCATCTGGTTGATGCTCCAGACATGTTATGTAAAAAGTCTGAATTTATTGGAATTTTAAAAGACTGACATTTTTCTTTTGGCTTTATTTCACTGTGTGATGCCAGAAATATTTGTACTGAGTTTTCTGAAGCATATTCTATGAAAAATGTCACGGATATACTTGTTAAAATCGTTTGTATATACATGTTAATGTTATGGAACATCATCCGTTTAAGGAACTGTCGAGAGAAATAGAATACAATGAACTTAAAGATGTCATGTTCTTTAACAGTGCCCTTTGACTGAATTGTGGAAAGTATTCATTAAAATTTACTGTATTGTTAACTCCAACTGAAAATTTTCGGGAAATAAAAGAAATGCTTGCCCGATACTCAACAAACAAAGACAAAAAATGGCAGTATGTGTTAACATTGTCTCGCAAATATCATATGGCACATAAACTAAGTAAATTTGAAGCTCCAAGGAAAGAAAAACTTATTTGTGATCTATGTGGACAGTTACAAGAGTTTAGGTTGAAATTGAAATTTTTCATAAACTTTTAATAATACAAATCAATAAAAATGATTTTGCACACTTCTTAACATGAATCAATTTACAGGTGTAATTGCGAGAAACAGTGTTATGTCAATCTTGAAGCTGCACAAAATACTTGAAATTTGAAGAATGCTTTGCTGAACTTGATAAATTTAGAGTTGTTTCAAATATGTGCAACTGTCCTTTGAATTCGGTGTTACTGAGTTGACATAAGGATTAGCGAATTTCCTTGGACAGATATAGTTTTTGAAATTGGTATGCTTTTTTTTGGAGTCAAATATTCTTCATCTAAAAAAGATGAACTGTTGTATATATGTACCACATGTTCTTTATTCAGTTATCTGTTGATGGACACTTAGTGTGCTTCTGTGTTTTAGCTATCGTAAATAATGCTGCTACAAACATTGGGGTGCTCATATCTTATCAAATTAGTGTTTTTATTTTCCTTGGATATATACCCAGGAGTGGAATAGCTGAGTCATACGGTAGTTCTGTTTTTAATCTTTTTAGGAACCTCCATACTGTTTTCCATAGTGGCTGTATTAACTTAAATTTCCACCAACAGTGTACAAAGCCTCCCTTTTCTCCACATCCTCACCAACACTGGATATTTCTTGTCTTTTTGACTCTAACCATTCTGACAGGTGTGAGGTTATATCTCATTGTAATTTTCATTTACATTTCACTGATGATTAGTGATGTTGAGCATCTTTTCATGTGCTTGTTAGCCATCTGTGTGTCTTCTTTGGAAAAATGCCTATTCAGGTCCTCTGCCCATTTTTCTTTTTTTTTTAATATTGAGTTGTATGAGTTCTTTATATACTTTGGTTATTAACCCCTTATCAGACATATCTTTTGCAAATATCTTCTCCCATTTAGTATGTTGCCTTTTCATTTGTTGATGGTTTCCTTCTCCATGAAATTTTTTTAAGTTTGATTAGGTTCTATTTGATTATTTTTGCTTGTGTTTCCTTGCTTGAGAAGACAGAACCAAAATATATATATATATATATATATATATATATATATATATATATATATATATATATATATATATATTACTAAGACCTGTGTCAAAGACATACTGCCTATGTTTTCTTCTAGGACTTTTATCATTTTAGGTCTTACATTAAGGTCTTTAATCCATTTTGAATTTATTTTTGTATATGGTTTGAGAAAATGTTCTAATTTTATTCTTTTACATGTAGCTGTTCAGTTTTTCCAACACCACTAATTGAAGAAACTCTCTTTTCCCCATTGTTATTCTTTCCTCCTTTGTCATAAATTAATTGACCATGTAAGCATAAGTTTATTTCTGGGCTGTGTGTGTGTGTGTGTGTGTTTGTGTGTTTGAGTGTGTTTTAACATCTTTATTGGAGTATAATTGCTTTACAATGGTGTGTTAGTTTCTGCTGTATAACAGAGTGAATCAGCTATGCATATACATATATCCCCATATCTCCTCCCTCTTGCATCTCCCTCACACCCTCCCTATCCCACCCCTCTAGGTGGACACAAAGCACCGAGCTGATCTCCCTGTGCAATGCGGCTGCTTCCCACTAGCTATCTATTTTACATTTGGTAGTGTATATATGTCCATGCCACTCTCTCACTTTGTCCCAGCTTACCCTTCCCCCTCTCCGTGTCCTCAAGTCCATTCTCTACGTCTGTGTTTTTATTCCTGTCCTTGGGCTCTCTATTCTGTTCCATTCATCTATGTGTCTGTTTTTGTGTCAGTACTGTACTGTTTTGATTACTGTAGCTTTGTAGTATAGTCTGAAGTCAGGGAGCATGATTCCTGCAGCTGTTTTTCTTTCTCAAGATTGTCTTGTCTATTCGGGGTCTTTGTGTTTCCATGCAAATTTTAGGATTATTTGTTCTAGATCTGTGAAACACGTAATGAATATTTTGATAGGGATTGCATTAAATCTGTAGATTGCTTTGGGTATTATGGATATTTTAACAATATTAATTCTTCCAATCCATGAAAATGGGATACCTTTCCATTTATTTGTATTGTCTTCAAGTTCCTTCATTAATGTCTTATAGTTTTCAGATTATAGGTCTTTCATCTATCTCCTTCATTAAATTTCTTCCTAAGTATTTTATTCTTTTTGATGTGATTGTAAATGGGATTGTAAATATTTTATTGATTTCTCTTTCTGATAGTTCATTATTATTGTATAGAAATGCAACAGATTACTCAGTCATAAAAAAGAATGAAATTTTGCTATTTGCAACAACATGAATGGATCTGGAGGGTATAATGCTTCATGGGATAAGTCAGAGAAAGACAAATACTGTATGTTTTCACTTATACGTGGAATCTAAAAATTAAGACAAATGAGTTACTATAACAAAACAGAAACAGGCTCAGGTACAGAGAACAAATTAGTGGTTACCAGAGGGGAGAAGGGTGGAGGGAAGGGCAAAATAAGTGAAGGGATTTAAGAGGTACAAACCCCTAAGCATAATATAAGTTAAAATGATATAATGTACAGCACAGGCAATATAGCCAATATTTTATAATAACTTAATATGGAGTGTAATCTATAAAAATTGTTAAATTACTGTGTTGTGCACCTGAAACTAATATAATATTGTAAATCAACTATACTTTAAAAAAAAAGATGAACCAGTTTTATATGCAGTTACTGGAAATTAGTGTGTTGGTAACAACTTGAGCATGTGAAACTACTTAAATTTTTTTTTTTTTATTTTAGGACAATTTTAGATTCATAGAACATTTGTGAAGATAGTACAAAGAGTTTTCATATACTCCACAGCCAGTTTCCATTTTTATTTACATCATACATTAGTATGGCACATTTGTCACAATTAGTGAACAAATATTGATTCATTACTATTAATTAAAGTCCATATTTTATTCAGATTTACTTGGTTTTTACCTAATGCCCTTTTCCTTTTCTAGGATACCGTCCAGGATACCATATTAAGTTTGGTCATCATGTCTCCTCCTCTTGGCTGTGAAAATTTCTCAGATTTCCCTTGTTTTTAATGACCTTGATATTTTTGAGGCATACTGGTCATATTTTATAGAGTATGTGTCTAATGGGATTTGTCTGATTTTTAAATCATTATTAGAGTAGAATTATATGTTGGGGAAAAAATCACAAAGGTGAAGAACCATTTTTATCACATCATATCTAGGATATGTACTATCAACATGACTTATCACTGATGCTGTTGACCTTAATCATCTAACTCAGGTAATGTTTGTCAGGTTTCTCCACTGTATTCTCTTTTTCACTCTTTCCATGTTGTAATCTTTGGAAAGAAGTCAGTAGGCATAATACACACTGGAGGGGTAGGGAGTTGTGCTATGCCTCCCTGAGGATGGAATATCTGCATAGTTTATTGGAAATTCCTTTGTGTAGAGTTTTCTCTTTTCCCCATTTATTTATACAATCATTTATTTGTATCAGTATGGACTCATGCATATTTATTTTATACTTTGGGTTATAATGCAACACTATTTTATCTTGTTGCTCCAATTGTATATGTGTGTGTGTGTGTTTGGCACTTCCTTTTTTTTTTTTTTTTTTTACTTTGCAGCTGTCTTTTTTCAATTTGATTTTACTTTTAGAGCAGTTTTAAGTTCACAGCAAAAATGAGTGGAAGGTACAGAGATTTCTCATATACCCTGTACCCACAACACATACATAGCCTCCCCCATTATTAACATTGCCCTCAAAGTGGTACATTTGTGACACCTGATGAACCTAGATTGGCACATCCTTATTACCCAAAGTTCATAGTTTACATTGGGGTCCACTTTTACTACTGTGCATGCTATGTATTTGAACAAATATGTAACTTGTGTCCTCCATTATAATATCAGAGTAGTTACACTGCCTAAAAATCCTGTGTTCCACCTATCCACCCCTCCCAACCCTTGCAAGTCTCTGTCTCTTGATTGAAATAATTTGTATGTTAGGGAGCCCTAGGGACGTTCCTAATCACTGAAGACATATCGCACCTACCAAGGAGTTCAAGTCAGAAAACATCACCTGACATCCCTAGTACTCCTTGTACAAAGGTAGTGAGTCAACATTACACACCAATTGCACACTGCATGTTGCTGAGCATTTGCAAGTCAGTTCTCATAGGCTAGAACCTGCTCCTATTCAAACCAGAGACTTGAGTGTCATGCTAGACTCTTTCCGTTTTGTTTTTGGTTTTTGGTTTCCTCCCCATTTACTCAGTAAATCCAGATGATTTAACTTTCTAAATAGCCATGGAATCCATGCTCTCACCTTCCTTCAGTTCATCCACATGACTGTAGCCAAGGTGCTCATTATCTCTCTTTTTTAGAATTTTATTTTATTTATTAGTTATCTATTTTATACATATTAGTGTATATATGTCAATCTCAATCTCACAGTTTTGGTACTTTCTTATTTTCTGACAATATGAACTGTTTCCAGCTCACCTTGTATATTTCCTGTCCCAGTCCTGGAATCATACATTTCTCTATGGAGTCCTGGTTCCTTTTATTGGAGAATGGTATTAGAAACCAATATCTGGGCCCTGTGAATGCTTGATACTTGGGTGTTGTTGCTTCTAGATCTTTTCAACTGACACAGCAAGGAAATATATGTGTATACTAATTGTATATATACACATATCTGTAAATATTTCTATATTTAACCATCCGTATCTATATTAAGCTAAACATGAATTCATAATGATGTCTCCAACTCTAATCTACCACCATATAGATCATTGTCTTCCTCTTGCTTGTCTGTAACCTCCTACTCCAACAGTGAGAAATCCAGCTCTTACCATTAAACGTTTATTTATTTAATTGTTCAATTCCAAGAGAAATCTATATCTATATCATCTATATCCATATCAGAATTGTTCACTTGTACCGCTGTGGGAAATAATATTATCAATTAGAATACAGTAATAAAGTTCAGGTTCCTTTACCTCTACTTCTACAGTTCACTCATTCTCAAAATTACTTAGGTCAGCACCTTTTCCCCTCACCTCCATCAGTGAGGTCATTTCATACATTTATAATGCAGTTAGATTATTTTTGTGACCTTCTGCATTTCCTCATGGGGTTCCCCGGCCTGCCTAAATATTTTTAAATTTGCATGCATGAAGGTTAACTCTTTGTGCTGTAAAATTCTGTGGACTTTGACAAATGCATTGTGTCATGCCTCCAACATTGAAGCATTATACAGAACAGTTTCACCACCCTAAAATTTTTCTGGCTTCACCTATTCAGCACTGCCTTCTCCTCCAAACCCTAAAATCACTGATCTTTTTACCATCTCTAGTTTTGCTTTTTACATAATGTCAAAAAACTGGAACCCTAAAATATATAGCTCTTTCAGACTGGCTCCTTTCACTTATCAAAATATATTTAGGATTCATCCATGTGTTTTCATGCTGTGATAGCTTATTGATTTTAATCCTTGAATAATATTTCATTATATGAATGTACCTTAGTTTGCTTATCCATTCACCTATTGAAGGACAACTTGGTTGCTTCCAGTTTTGGGCTGCTATGAATGAAGCTTCTATGAACATTCACACCACTTGTTTTTTGCTATGTAGCTATGAGTTTTCAAATCATTGGGGACTCATCCTCGTTTTTAAATTGGATAGATAAAAACCAAGGTGACTAATAGCCAATACCAATGCTTTATAGATAGTAAACTTTCAGTAAATATTGACCAACATATACATGCATTATTTTCAGAAAAGGTAAATGGTTATCTAGCAAGTTAGAAGAGAAGAACCTTCAGTTTAGCACATAAGATCGAATCTTAGCTAAAGAATGAAAGAAAACAATAGGTTTATGTTGAACTTCCTAAATCACTTTTATCTTTTTGATTATAATTTTTATATATAATTTAGTTAATTTGTTCCTATTATTGTATATTTCTTTACACAGTCACCGTTAAGAGATGTGTACACTCAACAGACACCTTAATTTTATCTTTATTTAAATGTGTTTATCAGTAACCAAATGCCTACACCGTATATGACAGTACATTGTTGAATTTAGTTCCTTTACTTAATATGGTGATGGGAAAGTGAAAAGACTAATCTGAGGAACTTCCATCAGAATTTAGTCTTTATGAAAGTAGCATTTACTATGCATTTTAAATGTCTGTGTGTGTGTTGATGTATATGACATAAGAGAAGATGACACTAACAGTTACTCTGAGAAATTATTAAGCAGCACTAATGACTATTTGGAGGGAGCACCAGTTGGACTTTACTCCTAATTTGTCACTGGAAAATTTTCCAGATTTTCTTAAGACAGGCTGGAAGTTTAACCTTTCATTTTAGAAGAAACAAATAGTTCTTTCTCTTTTGATATCTAACAGTTCCAATTCTTCTACCTTCCTTCCTTTTCATCCACCATACTACTTCTTTGTCACCTAAATATATTTCTTTAATTTGCTACTAAAATAATTTGCTACTAAAATTTTGTGTATTTCAAACTCATTTCTCAAGACTGGCAAACCAAAGCTTTCAATCCCAATTAAATCATCCTACTCATGGGACACCAGTTTCATTCTACAGTTACAAGGTGGTAATTTAAGTGCTATGAACTTGTTTATTTAAAATAAGGCCGCTTATGTTGACTGATAACCTTTTTAAGTTGCCGTACAATTTAAGTCTTAAATTGAAAATTCTGATTAATGAGTCACATTTTGTGAGTTGACCTGGTTTTCCAGTCCGTAAAAAAACAATGGTGGTTGCCTTGATATTGTATGTTTTTCATGAATCTGCAATACTAAGTTATTTAGACAGTAAAAAATACTTTATATTGACTTGAGTAATGCCCAAGTAGTTGGAAGGAGCTTCATTTGGAAAATAGTTCAGATAATATCCAAGCACTTCTAATTTTCTAGGTGCTTGCATAGTAAACTCATAACTTACTTGACTCACAAAGTTAAAGGAAAACTTAGCATTTGTTTTCCTCAACAGAAGATCTCTGATTTTAATTGCTTTTGTTCTTGTTCACTGAATACTTCAGGCATATTTTCTTGTTAAAAAACAGGCAGCAGGAGGGCAAAAACTTTTAGTAGTGTATTCCTACCCTTATACTGTCATTGTGTTTTCCTACTGGAAAGAAGTTAATTATATATGTTGAGCGTATGTCTGTGAAACTTTGGAAAATGTCTTTTAAAACTGTTAAACAAAAACTGTTGAAGATAGAGGAATAAAGCAAGGAAAGCAGGTAAAAGAAAGCACCACCCACACAAGCAAAATCCAGTTTTAGAAGAGCATAAACAAAAAAACAATTTGAAAATACATGATTTAATAGTAAAATTTCCTCACCCTGTACAGCACTTGAAGGAACCAAAGATGAACTAAATTATTATTCTTTCCATAGTATAATCAAATGTCTCCCATTTGAAAAAAAAAAAAAAAAGATACCAGTAGAAAATACTACTATCTTATTGCTATAGAGTTTTAGACACCTTTGAATAGCATTACAAAATGATTAAAATATGTGCTTTCTTCATCTTTTTATTTCACCAAAACCATTTCTTTACTCTCATCAATGGAACCATTACAGTGGTTGTAACTTGAAAAAACTTAGTCTGTTTCCATTGAAGCAAAACCATGGAAATTAACATTTTTAGAATTTTGTTGTATAGCCATGATACAATCAAATAGTAAACCAACTTTTCAATAAATGGTCAGTTCTCTAAAAAATTTACCCATTACAAATGCTCCTAAAGTGTAAAAAATGAATATCAGGGCTTCCCTGGTGGCGCAGTGGTTGAGAGTCCGCCTGCCGATGCAGGGGACACCGGTTCGTGCCCCGGTCCAGGAAGATCTCACATGCCGCGGAGCCGTTGGGCCCGTGAGCCATGGCCGCTGAGCCTGCGCGTCCAGAGCCTGTGCTCCGCAACGGGAGAGGCCACAGCAGTGAGAGGCCCGCGTTCCGCAAAAAAAAAAAAAAAAAAAGTTTCTCAGCCTGAGGTTTTTCACTAACAGATCTTCCAATAAGGTACAAATGGGAATAATAACCACAAAAGGGTAAGATTTAAAGAAAGGCGAGCAAGAGTTCAAAAATCACACTCTAGTAATTAACAGGGGTAAAGCTATTCTGTCTTACCTAATAAGGGCAAATCCATATTCTGTGACAATCGACTAAGTAGACAATATGGAGATACACATATACATGCACACACATATCAGAGTAAGTATTTTCTCTTCTTTCTTTCTTACTTCAAGAATAATTTGTACACAAAGGGGAAGATGAAGCTGAGATTGGCAAAATAAATGATGTCAGATCACGTTATTTAATCCCTTAACCCTTTTAACTCTTCCACTCTCATAAATAGTATAAGTATAATTTACTTTGACCAGGTCTTAGGCATTCCCTTTAAATGGCCTGTTCAGCAGTTCACACTCAGAAATAGGATCATTTAGTCAGTAGCCCTTACTGAAACTGTAAATAAAAACAGGTTATAAAGGGCCAAGAATGAGGCAGCAATTCACACATAAGTAGTCTTTCCTTAGTGGAATACTATTAGCAGAATTCAGTCCCTGAAAAAGATAAATGAATTTTCAAGTAGAGGCCTGTGCTCTTTGCTATGTGTAAGGTACTTAGAACACCCAAAAAACCGGGACTTACTAATACATTTCCAGAGAAAAAGCTTCACAAGGAGCTGGCCACTATTTGTTCCCTGTTTCCCTGCTGACATTACTGACAGTTCAGAAAACTGAAAACAATGCAGGTATATGTAAATACCAAGATGACGTGGGATCTAGCACATTGCTGTATTTCTTAATACAGTTAAAAAAACAAGCAAACAAACTTGGAAACAATCACTTAATCCTAGTGTTAACCTCTCAGTTCTAAGTTTCCAATTTGTGAAGTCACTCTGCAGACATAGTTTGCTTTCCATATCATCAGACACACCTTCCTATGAGAAAAATAAAAGGATCCAAAATATCCTTCACATCAAATGATTATTTTCCAGTAGCCCCATCTGGTTCTATACCTTACTGCATTAAAATTACCCTGGCATGACATATATGTAGTTGAATAGCTCCTTGTAGTGCAAAAATATTTACCATCCAAATCATTGCTAATAGGCTCCCTTCTAAGCCATTTAGCCATAGATATTTTGGAAATGGAGGAGACTGAGTATCTGATGATAGGAAATAGTCTTTTGAAGTCTTCAATTTATGAGCAAACAACTAACCATACTACGTTAAAAAATTACAGAAAATTAAAAGGAGAATTCCAGGAGAAGGAAGATTACTATGTGCTATTCAAGGGATTTAGATAGCAGTGTCCTTAAATTTCAGTGAGTATGTGCATGCACGCGCACAAACACACACGTACCCCAAACACTGTCTCATTTTGTATCAAAAACAACACAGTAATGTTTTTACAATCTTAGAGTAATTTAGGTAATTTTACTTAGTTGATCTTTAAATGTACTGTCTGACATAGACAAGTTAGGCATCATTTTTTTTTTTTTTTTTGCGGTACGCGGGCCTCTCACTGTTGTGGCCTCTCCGACTGCGGAGCACAGGCTCCGGACGTGCAGGCCCAGCGGCCATGGCTCACGGGCCCAGCCGCTCCGCGGCATGTGGGACCCTCCCAGACCGGGGCACGAACCCATGTCCCCTGCACCGGCAGGCGGACTCTCAACCACTGCGCCACCAGGGAAGCCCTAGGCGTCATTATTTTTAATTCTACTGATTAAAAAGTTTAATCTCAAGAAGAGAATACAATGCTTTTGGATTTTTTTAAGTACTTACAAGCCACATGTATAATATTATATATAAGAAGCACATATTGCATCAGAAGTTATATAGCCTAAATAAATAAATGAATAAACAAATAGATATAAAATAAATAAAACACACTATAGATTCTAGTTCCTATCATTCATAATTGACAGTAATTCTAGGAGTTCGTCTAATCTTCATATTATGTGGGCTTTAACTACTCTATCATTTTCCCACAGGATGGACAATATGAGCATATACAATCCTAATTATTGTCAGAGGTAAAAATTGTTATACATGAGTTTAATGGTATTTCTGATGCCAAAGTTAAGATGAGAGAATAGATTACAGAATTCTGAAGAGAACATAAGTAATGTACCTTTATGGTATGGTTTATTAGGATGACAAATGACTCACCCTTCTCTCTGAATGACTTTCCATTTTGCTGTCTAGCCTGTTTTTTACATTTATTTTTAAATTTTATTTTTTAACTTAACATGTAAAAGTGGATTTTTCAGTGTACAGTTGGAATTTTGTCACATGTGATTCATATAATCCCATGATACACAGCCCACCCCTCAAAATCTCTTGTGCTATCACTTTGTGGTCATAACTCCCACCATCCTTAACCCTTGACAACCACCGATCTGTTTGCCGTCGCTATGGTTTCTCTTTTTTGAGAATGTCATATAAATTGAATCATACAGTCTATAACCTTTAGAGACTGATTTCTTCCACTCAACATGATGTTTTTGAGCTTCATCCAAATAGCTGTGTATATCAGTGGTTTGTTGCGTTTTATTGCTGAGTAGTATTTCATTGTATGGATGTACTACAGGTTTTTTTTTAATCCATTTATCCATTGAAAGACACTTGGGTTGCTTTCGATTTTGGCTATAAATATTTCTGTACAGGTTTCTGTGTAAACATAAGTTCTTATTTTCTAGTGTTAGACTTTGCAAAAAAATTATCAAACTTTTTTCAACTATGGCTTTACTATTTTGCATTCTCACTACTGTATGAAAGTTCCAGTTGTTCCACATCCTCACCAACACTTGGTATTGTCAAGAATTTTTTAAAAGCCATTTAATAGTTATGTAGTGAAATCGCATCATGATTTTAATTTAAATTTCCCTAATGGCTAGTGACATTAAACATATTTTTATATGTTTCTGGATACCAGTTCTTTGTCAGATATATAATGTCCCAATAATTTATTCCAGTCTATAGCTTGTCTTTGCATTATCTTAACATCTTTCACAGAGCAAATGTTTTTAATTTTGAGTAAGTCCAGTTTTCAGAATTTTTAATGGAATGTGCTTTTGGTGTCACGTCCAGGAACTTTCTGCCTAACTGAAGGCCACACAGACTTTCTCCCATATTTCCTTCTAAAAGTTTTATGGTTTTACATTTATACCTCCGTTGTATTTAGAGTTAAGTTTGTATATGCTGTAAAGTTTAGATTGAGGCTCATTTCTCTCATACAAATATCTAACTGTTTTAACATCATTTGTTGTTGTTTATCCATTCTATATGTAATAGTTTGCATCTGCTAATCCCAAATTCCCATTCCATCCCTCCCCCACCTCCCCCCTGCCCTTACCAACCACAAATCTGTTCTCTATGTCTGGCAGTGCTATATATATATATTTTTAATTCTTTTCCCATATAGGCCAGTACAGAGTATTGAGTAGAGTTCCCTGTGCTGTACAGAAAGTTCTTATTAGTTATCCATTTTATATACAGTAGTGTGTATATGTCAGTCCCAATCTCCCAATTTGTCCCTCCCCTGCTTTATCCCCTGGTAACCACAAGTTTGTTTTCTGCATACATGATTCTACTTCTATTTTGTAAACAAGTTCATTTTTACCCTTTTTTTAGATTCCACATATAAGCGATATCATATGATATTTGTCTTTCTGTGTCTGACTTACTTCACTCAGTTTGACGATCTCTAGGTCCATCCATGTTGCTGAACATGGCATTATTTTGTTCTTTTTTATGGCTGAGTAATATTCCATCTTCTTTATACATTCATCTGTCGATGGGCATTTAGATTGCTTCCATGTCTTAGCTATTGTAAATAGTGCTGCAGTGAACATTGGGGTGCATGTATCATTTTGAATTATGGCTTTCTCCAGGTATATGCCCTGGAGTGGGATTGTTGGGTCATATGGTAGTTCTGTTTTTAGTTTTTTAAGGAACCTCCATATTGTTCTCCATAGTGGCTGTACCAATTTACATTCCCACCAACAGTGTGGGAGGGTTCCCTTTTTCCACAACCTCTCCAACATTTATTGTTTGCAGATTTTTAAAAATATATATATATTTATTTATTTATTTATTTAGGCTGTGCCAGGTTTTAGTTGTGGCATGCATGTGGGATCTAGTTCCCTGACCAGTGATTGAACCTGGGCCCTCTGCATTGGGAGTGCAGTCTTACCCACTGGACCATGAGAGAAGTCCCTGTTTGTAGATTTTTTGATGATGGCCATTCTGACCAGTGTAAGGTGATACCTCATTGTAGATTTGATTTGCATTTCTCTAATAATTAGTCATGTTGAGCATCTTTTCATGTGCTTTTTGGCCATCTGTATGTCTTCTTTGGAGAAATGTCTATTTATTATAAGTCTTAAAATCAAGTAGTATGGTTCTTACAAATTTATTCTTCCTTTGCCAAATTGGTTAGCTATACTGGTTCCTTTAACTTTTCATATAAATTTTAGAATCAGCTTGTCTGTAGCTACAAAAATCCCTGCAGGGATTTTAACTGGAATTACAATACATCTATAGAGAAATTTGGGGAGAATTGGTATTCACTATGTTGAGTTTTCCAATCTATGAATATGTCTCTCCACTTATTTGAGTCTTATTTGGTTTCTTTCACTAGCTTTTACTGGTTTCAGCACACAAATCCTATACGTGTTTTGTTCAATTTATGCCTAAACATTTTAGTTTTTAGGGCTTTGGTAATTTTTTTTAAAGTTTGATTTCCAATTGTTTACATATAGTATATAGAAATATGATTTTTGTGTGTTAACCTTTGTGTTAGTTCTCTGTGTTGTGTAACAAATTACAACAAATTTAGCGGCTTAAAACTATACAAATTCATTATTTCACAATTTCTCTGAGTCAAGATTCTGGAAATGACTTAGCTGGGTCCTCTGCAAAGACTTACTGGGGAAGGATCTGCTTCCAGTATCCTTCAGAGTTTTGCCAAAATTCATTTCCTTGTGGTTGTAGGACTCAAAAATCATTTAGATTTTTGGCAAAATTCACTTCCTTGTGGTTATAGGATATATGGCATCTTGATTCTTCAAAGGCAGCAAAGGACATGGAGACTCTAGAGACAGTCTTCCAGCAAGACAGTCTTATGTAACATTACAATTACAGGAGTGACAACACATCACTTTTGGCATATTTTGTTGGTTAGAAGGAATTCACAGGTACTACCCACATTCAAAGGGAAGAGATTACACAAAGGCATGAGCACCAGGAGATGAGTGTCATAAGGGGGTGGCCTTTAAACACAGTCTTGCATCCTATAACTTTACTGAACTTTTTGTGTTGTACTGGGTTATTTTTAGTAGATCCCTTAATATTCTTTATGAAGACAATCATGTTGTTTGAAAATAGGGAAATTTTAATTTTTTCCTTTCTAACCTTAATGTCTTTTATTTCATTTTCTTAAATTATTACATCAGCTAAGTCTTTCAGTATGCTGTAGAACATAAGTAGTGAGAGCAGACCTTGTATCAGATCTTAGGAGAGAAACATTGTCTTTCACTGTTCAATATGATAGTAGCTGTAGCTATTATGTAGATGCCCTTTATATAAGTTTAGGACATCACCTACTATTCCTAGTGTGCTAAAACTTTAATCTTGAATTGATATGGAGTTTTATTAAATGTTTTTTAGTTCATCAATTATATCATATATTAGACTTAATATGGTAGTTACATTGATTGATTTTCAAGTACTGAGCTAGCCTTGCATTCCCAGGAAAAACCTCACCTGTTTATGCTGTTATTCTACGTATCACTGATTCTGTTTGATATTATATTGTGGACTTTTGCATCTGTGTTAATGTGGGATATTGGACTTGGCTTTCTTCAACTGTCTATGTCTGATTTTCCTACAGTGTTAACGCTGGCCTCACCAACTGAGACGGGAAATATTCTTTCCTATTCTATTTTCCAGAATAGATTGAGTATATTGGTGTTATTTATTCTTTGAATGTTTGAGAGAATTTGCCAGTGAAACCATCTGGGACTGCTGCTATTTAGTATTTAGAGTTCTCAAAAAGTTGTTCCATGCATTCTGTCTAGGTTTTATAGCTGCATTTAGTGGGAGATACAGGGTGGATATGCCTATGTGTCTTACTTAGAATCAGAACTTCTACCCTGTTTTTATGATGATTTCTTATATATGTGTTCAATTCCTAGCTGTGGAAGTACAGTCATTCTCCTGGAAATCACAAAATGGTTAAAGTTGGTTAACTGTTACACATTTTCTCTACTATGTTTATTGCTATAAGCGCATCCAAACAATGGGCTTATCAGCCCATTTCCAACTATATTAAGAGCTATGATATTCCTTTTAGATTTGTTAATCTAATGTTCTTTTATTACCATCATATGATGCTTATCCAATGATTTCTGGTAAAGTAGAGCTAGAGCAATTACACTTTGAAAGCATCAAGTGTACCAATTTTGTTCTTGAATAGATTCCAGTCTATCCATTAATTAATTAATTAATTAATTAAATTGTCCCTGTACACCACGAGGATCTAATATTCACATGTGACCATGTTGGGCTGGTTTTAACTTATCATGTGTTATTTCAAATGATGCCTGCAAAATATGCAAGCCAAAAATCTATATCAAGTTTCTGTCTGAAAAGCCCAGGCTAAGAAACTTTAATCTCCAAACCAGAGGTTTTAAAGGTTTAGATAATAAGTATTTCAGACTTTGCAGGCTACAAGTGTTTCTATCACCTATTCTTCTTTTTTTTTTTTACAACCTGTATTAGTTTCTTATTGCTGCTATGACAAATCACCACAAAAATAGTGGCTTAAAAAAACAAAAATTTATTATCTTACAGTTCTATAGATAAGAAGTCTAACATGGGTCTCACTGGATTAAAATCAGGTTGTCAGCAGGGCTTCATTCATTTCTAGAGGCTGTAGGGGAGAAATGATTTCCTCACCTCTTCCAGGTTCTAGAAGCTACCCACATTCCTTAGCTCATGGTGCCCCTCCTCCATCTCCAAAGCCAGCGATGTAGCATCATCTTGGCCCTGCTTCTGTTCTATCATCTCCAACTGACCTTAGACAGGAAACGTTCTCCACTTTTAAGAACTAATGGAATTAGATCAGGCCATCTCAAATTTTTCAGTATAGTCTCTTCTTTTTGAGGTCTTTAACTTAATCACACCTGCAAAGGCCGTTTTGTGATGTAAAATAACATATGCACAGGTTCTGGGGATTAGGATATGGGTATCTTTTGAGGAGGAGAAATTATTTAGTCTATCACACAACCTTTAAAACTAAAACAGTTATTCTTAGCCCAGAGGCCACACAAAAGCAGGCCACAGGCCAGACGCAACTGTGTGACTAGTTATTGGAGGGACACATTTAATTCTCCACTTCCTTTTTTTTTTTTTTTTTTTTTTTGCGGTATGCGGGCCTCTCACTGCTGTGGCTTCTCCCGTTGCGGAGCACAGGCTTTAGATGCTCAGGCTCAGCGGCCATGGCTCACGGGCCCAGCCGCTCCACGGCATGTGGGATCTTCCCGGACCGCGATACGAACCCGTGTCCCCTGCATCGGCGGGCGGATTCTCAACCATTGCGCCACCAGGGAGGCCCTCCACTTTCTTTTTGTATTTACATGTTAATAGGTGAAGCTAGAAAATGAAAACTCCTAATGTAATGAAGATTAAGAAAAAAAACATTTTTACTCTCAGGAATTTGGGAAATGAATCAACGACCTTTATAAAGAGTGAGAATGTGTGATTTTTTTTAATTCAAAGAAAAATTATATTCACATGCATTATAAAAATTTACATGAGCTAGATTTCAGGTAAAATTCAAAAACAATTTTTTTATGATATATTTTAGTAAATCAATCAATCATGCAATTTAAGAGATTATTCATTACATGTTATAACATTTTCATTACTTTCTAGTTGTATGAACATCCTCCTGGATATTCAAAATGTTATAAAACTAAAACACAAAAGGTGTTTTTTCTCCTTTTTACTAGTAACAATCAGCATATTCATTATTTCTGATTTCAGTTCTTTATATCTTACATGAAATTTCCATAATAGAATAAATTCAGTGCATTGATAATTTTAAATTATGAAAGATTTACTCAACTTCCTACAAAACTCGAAGACTTAAGCAGATAAACATTTTTTGAAAGATTTTTCAGTTAGCCAGTATTTGATACTAATTTGCAAAATAATTAGACTCTAAATCCTCTAGAATTGTGGTTTCTAGCCCATTAATTGATAACAAGAATAAATCCTAAAAAATGAAGTACAGAAAGATTTAATTTACCTACTGCATCCATAAAAAACAAAATAATACTGATATAAAGTTTATTTTAAAATTTCCATTTATATTTGTACCTTATAGTTTGAAATATGTCTTAGAAAAATCAAAGAATAATCTTTCTTGAAACCTCTTAATTGTCTATTGTTATTACCAGCATATCTTTAATTTATTAAGAAGTTATTTATTTTTCATTGGGTATATTTAACATGATGTTACTATGAATTTAATGCATGGAAATAAAAAGACAATTCTTTACATTTTGGTAGAGCAAAGAATGAGTTTGTTTTTAATAAGAAAAAGCCAGGGGCTTCCCTGGTGGCGCAGTGGTTGAGAATCCACCCGCCAATGCAGGGGACACGGGTTCGTGTCCCAGTCCGGGAAGATCCCACATGCCGCGGAGCGGCTAGGCCCGTGAGCCATGGCCGCTGAGCCTGCGCGTCCGGAGCCTGTGCTCCGCAACGGGAGAGGCCACAGCAGTGAGAGGCCCCGCGTACCGCAAAAAAGAAAAAGAAAAAGAAAAAGAAAAAGCCAACACTAAAATTTTACTCGTGGTCATGTTGTCATTATCCAGAATGATAAAAGAGAATAATGAACTCCTAGTTCAACTTTTCCATTCTAGTACCATTTCGATGTTTTCAAAACTCACAATTCAGAGTTAAATATTTCTTTGGAAAAACAAAGAGTTCCTTTATCATCACTAATATTACCATTGCCCCCATGCATTAAATGAAATTCTGATAACACAAGAGGATTTAGTTTATAATAATGGAAAAACTCACCTGGTAAAATCTTGCCTGATAGTAGCTAGACCATTCTTTATAAGTTTTAAAGTTTGGCAAGTGAATTATTTGTAATCATAATTTTTAATCTAACTCATAGACGTTGATTGTAGATGTTTTGGAGTAGAAATTTGGTATTTAATCTCCAGGGTAGAATATGATCAATAATTTAATCTCCCTTCCTGAATATTTTTAAATTGACCTCTCTGAAATACTGCCAACATTTTAAAAGAACTTGAGACTTCTGAACACCAACACTTGGAATAGTTAAGTGAGAGGAAATTTTCTATTCTCAGAAAAACAGCACATCGATTCCATTACCACTTTTCATTTAAAAAAAAAAAAAAAAAAGAAAGTTACCTTCTGTGTCACCTAAGACATTTCTACATATTTTTCAGCAATTCTCATATATCTGGGAAACCTGTAAGCAAATCTACCTAATTTATTTTCTAGTAATATACTTTACTTGAGAGATTTCAGGTAAAGAAACCCCTGAATTTCACAGGAAAAATCTCAGGCAATTGTTTTACTTTTTAGATTGAAAACATATTTCTGACACTGTGATACACAATGTTTGATTGAGCAAAATATCTTAGAGTCAAGCTCACTTTATTATTCTGGAAATTGGTGTTACTTTATTCTCATGATGGTTTCTTCTTTTAAAAAAATATTGATATATTTTTGAGTCTTTGGGGGCTCAATATATAACACCCCTTTTTTCTGCCTGTAATCTGAAGCAATTGAATAATAAGAAAACATACTTAAAGCAAAAGGGAAACCAAAGTATCACCTTCATTACTGATAAAGCTGATATCCGAGAATGTGGTTCACATCTATAAGGAAGGGCTTCTTAATGGTGAGCGTCAGAATTAAATAGACTCGCCTGCAACAGAATCCAAAAGACAGAGGAAAGGGCATGTTCACACGTACACAGTTTCTCTTTTTGGATTCCCAATCCAACTCTTGCTTTCCTTCGGAAAGCGTAATGTTGTGCTAAAGCATTCCACCCAACAGTGTGATTTCTAGGTTCATCAATTATAATATTGAACCACATCATCTATCAAATACTAAGATGTCTGTCCACTGTCTCTCCAGTCATGGAAGTGTATAGTTTGCATGAACTATGTATATCCTGAAGATCATGAAACTTTAACTAGAGTCAGTGAAATGACCAGAGCCAGTATTAAATTGTAAGTGTATAGTCTAAATTCCCTCCTGCTCTGCTCCACACCACTTACACAGATATATTTTTATATTTTCACTATAAATATTAAGTTATATTTAATATCTTTAAGGTATTCAGGGTTGAGAAATATTACTTCTTAGAACATCAGAGAATGTTGAGCCCCATTTAATTAACTGTGGTCATTCACTATATAATGCTCCTGACAGAAATTAAGTTCATGGTCTGAGAAAAAAATGACAGCATGTTGCTGATTAAAAGTTAGGGTCACATAGCTTTATCACATCATGGCTCCTGTCCTCTTTCTGGGTGAATAGCCTCTGTCATGACAGGGCTGTCTCTGCTGACATGAAAGCGGGATGCTCCCACACTTGCACCACCAACAGCAAAGGACTATGTGGTCCACCTGCCTATTTGAATGAACCTCCTTGACTCATCACATAAACCTTTAGTTTCCATTAAGTGAATATCCTTTGTGTATCCCTCATGCTATGGTTTTTTCCTACTTTCCTGAATTTTCACATTTTGTCCCTCTTTTTGGTCTATCTTCCCCTCAATTATCTTTAATTATTCTATGCCATGAATATCAACTCAAGTTGGTACTTCTCCTTGAAAATGTCCATCACTGCTCCAGCTCGGTGCCCATTGAACTGTCTATTCTTAGAAGTCTTAAAGGCACTCGTTTAAACTACAAATTCTACTCAGTCAGTTAGATCAATTTCCTATTATTTTGAGGGGGATGTTTGTCATAACTCTCCTAAGTAGACCGTAAACAGCTCAAGACTCAGGACTGTATATCTCTCTTTTTTTTTTTTTTTTAATTCCCTACAGAGTATACTACTATAGGCAGTTGCTTAAGGAGTACTGAATTCAGCCAGACCTTAGGGCCAGGCACGGGCACCTACTATTAGTGTAATCTCCAACAAATTACTTCTAAGCCTCAGTTTCCGCATATGTAAAATTGAGACTGTGGTAAAGATGATGTGTTCAAAGCACTTATCATGATTACTGGACCGTAATATTCAATAATATTAGTTACTATTACCATCATTTTTTGCTGCATGTTCATAGTTAGGATGAACTTTTGAAAAATAATCTATACTTTATTCCCTATAGAAGCATATCAGACTGTACTGAAAATAATGGAAAACAGTACTTATCTATGTGTATTTGTTCATCTAAATAATGGATATAATATCTTGTCTTTATGAGAATCAACTAGTTATTATTAGAACAAGTTCTAAATGCAGTATAAGTATGATATAGTAGTTCTTGAGTTTAGCATGTACATGAGCATAATTTATACAATTTCAGTTCAATCTGTAATGTTGAAATTGGTAACAGGACATGACATAACTGAAGCCTGATGCAAGAATGGCTTTCTTATTCCATGTCCCAGCCATCACAATTTTAATACTAAATGGTTTGTCATTTTGTAATAAGTAGACATTTTTTCTTGATGACAAACTTACGGAATAGTCTAGAGTTTTATAAATATCTGCAAATGTTATGTAAATTTTGGTCACATATAAAGTAGTAATTTTCTTTTTCACTTGGGTTGAATTTACTTTTACGCATCCGAGTCACATACATAAATATAAGCCATAAATATTACTCAACACATGCTTCAGCATTTCCTTTTTTCTCTTTTCCTGATGTTTCATTAGTGACATTTTTCAAATCAAATTTAACTAATCCTTGGTTCAGTCTCCAAACAGGAAATTGGTTCAGTAAGCAGGGATCTGAATGACAAAAGAACTGCTCACTTAGAGGATGCTTTAAAATACTTTGCTCATTGAAAAAAAAAAATCAACCTTCCTTATTTTTCTGACCTTAAAGCTCTGATTTTTCAGTTTGGATTTAACTGTGAATGAAAAGCATTGAAAACCCATATAATCCATCAATATTATACTTGCTACAGCCTGAGTTTCATACAACATCAAAGTATTTTTTTGACTTTGATACTTTTTCCTCCCTTAATTATGTCAGCCCTAGTTATATTGCATTTAATGCTCTTTTATTACTCTTGCTCTTCTTAGCAGTTAACACTTTATGTAGGACATATCTAGAATTCCTGACATCAGTTACTCAACCTTTTCTGACTGATAAGTGTGTTAGTGTTCGGTGCTTTGTGACCACCTAGAGGGGTGGGATAGGGAGGGTGGGAGGGAGGGAGACGCAAGAGGGAAGAGATATGGGAACATATGTATATGTATAACTGATTCACTTTGTTATAAAGCAGAAACTGACACACCATTGTAAAGCAATTATACTCAAAGATGTTAAAAAAAAAGTATGTTAGTGTTTATTTTAAGGCAAGAAGAGAATATACTTTCAAACTGCACATGTAAATTGAAGATGGTCTGTTTTGTGTACCCACATGTATATGTGATAAGCAGATATATGTGTATAGAAACTATCACTCAGTGGTAATCAGACCATTTAATATTAAACATAAAAATAACTGAAAATGTGGTTTACCAAAAACTAAGCTAAATTGAAAAAATTTAAAGGCACCTAGCATCACAGAAGTCAGAAAATGTCCTTTTAGTTATAGACAGGAGCATCTCACCACCCTGCTTAATAACCTTTGATGGCTTCCATTTGCATTTAGCACAAAATATAAACTCTTAAACTTTGTATGTAAGAACCTAAATGACACTGCTCTTGCACTTGAGAAGATTATGGTCGAGTTTGGAACACAGGCATTAAACAAATACTCATAAGTATATAGTTATAAATTATGTTAAGTTGGATAAAGGAGTATAAAAAGGGAATATGAGAGAGGTTAACTTGAGGAACTGAAATTAGATTGGTGAGACAAGGAAAATCTCTCTGAGGAAGTGATATTTAAATTGAGATCTGAGGTGTGGAAGAGTCCAGAGAAGAGCATTCCAGAGGAAGGGAAAATTTGTGTAAGAGCCTAAGAAAAGAAAGACCTTGATGAACTAGAGGAACAGAAGGTTCTTGATGATGGATTATCCAAAATGAATGCTATAATGCAGTAAAATGATATGTTCAATTTTATTAGATCATTTTTTATGTACCTCAGTATTTCCTCTGTGCATTTCCTAGTGTTTGGTATACATTAGATCACCAGTAAACATTTAAAGATAAAGCACATAAGCAAGTTTTATGGTAACAGTAACTAAAAGGGAGAGGGGTAATTGTGGTATCTACCTCATATGAATGTGAGTCATAAAGGAGATCACTAATAAAAGGTGCTGATCTCAGAGCCTGGCACATAGAAAATGCTTAATAAATGTTAGCTTAAAAAAATTGATGTTCTTACTTTTCTCTTGAACTATTCTAAACTATTACACGAAATGTTGGATGACCAACAAACTTTACAACTTTTAAGTGAAATAACCCCTATGTACTACCACAAAATTCTTATTAATCACTTGAATTGAATGCTATCGATGTATTTTCCTCTCTGGTTCCTACATGGTTGGCAGAGGTAAACTCCTTTCCTTTCACATACAAACACATACTACACTTTTGGATGGTTGGTTGACAGTGAATCATCAGTAATGGTTTGGGGATAAGTGATGGCCTCAAAGATTGTACCTCCATTTGAGTACCAAATATGTATTATTTTCAGTAGCAAAAGCCCAGTTTCAAGCCTAGTTTTAAATACAGTTTTGAAGCTCTCTCAACTCATTTTTCTTGGCTCTGCTCTGGAAAAACCAAACCTAGCAGTTTTTATATGTGGACACGAAGTTGCCTTCTAATTAGGAGCTCTATATTTCAGACCAAGCAATTTGCTATTTCCTTGTTTCTGGATAAAACTAGTAAGATTCCTGCTGCTGAAAGAAAATCTGTTTTGGAATTATTATTCTTGGTACTTAAATCTTCCATCAAATGGTAAACAAAGTACTCAGAAAGATACATTCATTTTTCTTAGCCGATAGTATAATGCATTACCCAAATATGATCAAACATTGTCAATTGCTTAGGTTATTCAAAAGTAAAACATTGAATCATATAGATAAAATCAAAGTATGTTCCATGGTTTCTATGAAATTATATTCTTATAGGTCACTGTATATTTTTATTTCCTTAAATATGGCTGTTAAGTTCAATGCCTTTAACTAGACCATAACATTCATGGTTAGGTAAGTTCAGTTTCCTCTGTTGCTTCAGTTTGAACTTGAAACCCCAATAAGCATCTTGCAAATGCCTGCCATTGATCACAAACATCGAGTAAGGAAATATGGGTGGCTCAGTGTGAATTCATTACTCTTATTAGGAAAATGACATAAAGCCCTATTGGGTAGAACTCAATAAATCATTTTTGTATATTAGCTACAGAGAAATGTTCTTACTATATTATCACTTATATATGTAAATATGAATATAAAATTCAATGTTAAAGATAAGATAAAAAGTAAAGATATACTAGACAAAACAATTATTTCATTTTTGTCCTGGGACAGTGATGGTAAAGCATTCCATCTCTGGGAGAGATTGCTAGTGATCAGTTATATCCATGTTCTCTTTTTCTTCTTGGGCACAGAGAAGTCAATTCTGAATAATGGATTATGAGCTAAAATAATGACCATATTCAGGCCTGTCCCATTAAAGCTTCACCTAAATAGAGAGGATAACAAGGACCTAAAGGAGAGGGAACCACAAGATGGGAGGCCTGGGTCCCTGAATGACTACATGGATCACAATCCCTCCTCCCCACCCTGAAGCTCACCCCTCATGTAAACCTACATTAAACTGTGAGTGACAGATAAGCTTTTGTTGCCTAATGCCACTGGGATTGTTTGTGATCAGAGATAGGTTACCGTGACCAATTCAATACCCATTTTTTATAGATAATACTGTTGCTGAGTTTAATCAGAATCCATGGGTAGTAGAGCTTCTAGATCCATGGATTCTGGATGAACTAAATAGTGGTGAGACCTTCAAAATATTTATTATAGAAAGATTAATCATGCCACAGAACTTCTAGGGGCAAGTTTAATGGAATCACATACAAAGCGTTAAGACATTCATACTTCCTAATGGAAGATCTATTTTCAAGTGTTCTAAATAGTAAAATAAACTCTTTCTGCCCAAAAGGAATGCTGCTTCCCATCACTAAGCTGATGTTTTGTAGCACGTATTTTTCACAGACTGTCATACTCAGAAAATGTTCTGCGGAAAAAGCTGACCCCACAGGGAGCTAGTAATTGGCAGAGAAAGCTCAAATGCAAAATACTTGCGTAAGAAAGGCAGAGAACAGCGGCACCACGCAGCTTCAGTCAGCAACCTGAAGCGTATGGGATCAAAGCATTTCCTAGAATTTAAGACTTGCTACTTTCAAACTGAATTTTAAGGAAGAGCAAGAGCAAAGATAGGTTCCCTGACCTAAGAAGCAAACATCCTTCCTTAGATTAGACCCCATAGAAAAATAGTAATGCAACACACACTGAAGAGAATCCAAACTGGGACAAATCTCTCTTCTAATCCTCATACCTTTCAGGGTTTTCACCACTTCCTTAGAATGGAGGAAATAGATAACAGAATCCATATGTATTACTTCACTGCTGTATACAGTGGTGTAGAAAATGCTCATTAATAAGTGAAGCTTCAGTCACTTTCAGTAAACTGTTTTGATGTTCACATTATGTTCTGAATTTAGGAATCTCCCCTGCTTCCAGGATAAGAGTTCATATTTGGTGCTCAAAAAGGCCAAGTCAGGCAACGCTTTTGGAATTCTGTATTTACACTGCTTATTTCTGCCAGAACGTGCACAGTAGTCACTGGAGGTCCTTTGCACAGCTCTTATCAACAAACACATCTAAACCCATTTGTTGCCCACTGCCTATTTCCTCAGCACTATAGTATGTGAAGCACATATTCAGCAAAGCATGCACAAGATAAAAAGGGATACAAGCAAATACAGATAAGGACCTGTCCTGAGCAGTTAAAGAATACATTTTAAAAGTAACTGCTATTATTAACCCTCAGCAATTTCATAGCCCCCTTAAAGGGGACCTAAGGTGGGCACTGTGGTGGTCATTCAGGAAACATGGAAATTCTGGTTGGAAGAACATTATCTGTGTCTTTTCTTTCTTGGTCTTGCAAGCTAGTAACTGTAAAGGAACAGAAGAGGTTTGACAAAGGCCTTCAGAATTCATCTGCTAGGGCATACTACAAATTTGCAACCCAGTAGTTTTGCTCAAACTGCATGTTAGATTCACCTGGTTGGAGAAAGAATGAGTAACGTGAGCTCAGCATAGACACTGCACAGCCTTCTGACTGCCCATTTTACTGGGCACGGTTCAGAAAGAGAACTATCCTTTCATGTCTTTGGTCCCTACATATCAAAGAAAGGTATGGGCATTTCTCAATTGGGATATGACCAAAAGATTGTGGTCTGTTACTCAGTATTCACTATGAAGCCTAAAGTTTCCAAAGACCAATCTCAAAGAGAAGAATAAAGAAAAGAAACAAAATGAAAAAAAGAACAAGGAGCAGCAAGACCGTGCAGCCCAATAGGCCCATTCTGGCTCATAACTTCCCAAGAAGAAGCCAAATGTACACAAGTGACCAATGAATCTGTTTACCGAAAAAGTAAAGTAAACCAACCTATTTTGTTTTCTGTTTGGCTTCATTTTGTGGTTGTCAACATGATAAGAATACCTTGTATTATTTTATTGATTCTGTGAATCAATGATCACAGAAATGTATACAGTGGTTTCCACCACTATTTATTGGTTTAATCCTAGTGCAGATTGCAGGCTGCAAATATTATACTAAGCAATTAACACAGGAGAAGAACGAAACTTGTACCGTGGTCATTTGGTTAAAGCATACATGATATATAGCAAGGATGTGACCATAATACATTTGAACCTTAAAAACATTTGTGCATATTGATATAAATACTCACTTGTTTACACTTATAAGGGACTAACATATATGAAGCTTTCTATTTCTATTATTATGAAGCAAATATTACTGAAATAATGTTTAAGAGATAATTTTTTTAGCTCATTCACATAAATAACAAAACACTAGAAATCACAGAAATAAAATGCTCCATTCTCTGTTTTTACACCAGAGATTAGAGCATCACAATTCCTAAAGCTGAATTCCGAGTTTCCTATTGATCCATTCTATGGAATTTAGGATTTCTAGATCTTCATAATACATTAAAAGGAAAAAAAAAAGTCATTATGTTGGTCATTGTCCAAATTAGGTTGCTTTTTTATTGCTCTATGATAGAGGTAAACCTCAACGTTGACTCAATGTGCTCATAAACCCTAGTTATGTGCATAGACAACATAAGGCAACCTTTTATTTTCTGTGTCATGAGTAAGAGTTTATTTCTGGGAAACTTATTTTTTCCATGAAACACAAAAAAATGATCATTAAAGGAAATAAATACAAATATATGATGTTTATAATTTCCTAAGTATGTAAAACCAAATGATCTTAAAATTCAAGGTGCAAATATTCCTTTAGGGGGATTTTTTGGCATGAAATGGACTAAGTAAAGTCTTCTTAAAATAAGATCATTAGAGACTTCCCGGGTGGTCCAGTGGTAAAGAATCTGCCTTCCAATGCAGGGGACGCAGGTTCGATCCCTTGTCGGAGAACTAATATCCCACATGCCCTGGGGCAACTAAACCACGCATCTCAACTAGAGAGCCCACGTGCCACAAACTACAGAGCCCACGTGCGCTGGAGCCCACGTGCCACAACAGGAGAGAGAAAACCCACAGGGCACAACTAGAGAGAAGCCGGAGTGCTGCAATGAAGAGCCCACATGCCACAACGAAGATCCCGCGTGCTGCAACTAAGACCGGACACAGCCAAAAAAATAAATTAAATAAACTAATTAATTAATTAATTAATTAAGATCATCAAAATCTAGACTGAAGAAACTATCTTCTTACCTGGTAAATCTCTCTGTGGCGAACAGAAGCATTTTTTGTTTTTCCAAAGACATTTGAACTATTCCAAAATTTGTGTTATCTGTCTCAAAAACTTCCATTTACAATTTTATGACCACAAAGTCTTTGAATGGTAAATTATGGGGGGAGAAGGGTAGTTTCCATGGTAATTTCTTTTCCTTAAGTATCTCTTGCTCTTTTATTTCACTAAGAGCTTCACTGCTGAGCTCCTGAGAATAAGTGAAATTCTCAGAATACAACTCCCAACAAGCTCAGCTGAGTCATCACCCCAGGATTAACCAAGTAATGTTGCCAGTGGAATTAGCAGAGTGTGTGAATCCTCACTCATTTCAGTTCTTAGCCAGTTGTAATTCCAAGTTTTGATCATTGCCAAGGGGACCTGTCAGTATAAGAAGGGTTATAAAATGTGTAGGTCACAAGCTATAAACTGAAAGCCACCCACATTTCAGAATATTATATTATCCAATACCATGTGTTTTTTAGTTGTAAGTTGCATCTAGTTTTATTATAGGACACAGCTGTGGTAATAAATTCACCTTTCAAAAAGCCTTAATTTAAAACTGCAGAGAGGAGATAAAACACATCTACTCCAAACTCCTGCATGAGTCCCCAAATGATGTTTATTGATTTATTAATGGATATGAGCATAAATTTCCTGAAGCCAAAAATATATGTTATATACCATTACGAACTAAACAACTGCAGATCTTCTTTGACTTACAATGGGGTTATGTCTCACTAAACCCAAGATAAGTTGAAAAAATTGAAAGTCAAAAATGCACTTAATAGGGCTTCCCTGGTGGCGCAGTGGTTGAGAGTCCGCCTGCCGATGCAGGGGACACGGGTTCGTGTCCCGGTCCGGGAGCATCCCACATGCCTCGGAGCGGCTGGGCCAGTGAGCCATGGCCGCTGAGCCTGTGGGTCCGGAGCCTGTGCTCCGCAACGGGAGAGGCCACAACAGTGAGAGGCCCGCGGACTGCAAAAAAAAAAAAAAAAAAAATGCACTTAATATACTTAACCTACCAAGAATCATAGCTGAGCCTAGCCTACCTTAAACATTCTCAGAGCACTTACATTAGCCTACAGTTGAGCAAAAACATCTAACACAAAGTCCATTTTATAATAAAGTGTTGAATATCTCATGTAGTTTTTTCTTTTTAATACTGTCTTGAAAGTGAAAAACAGAATGGTTGTATAGGTACAGGAAGGTTGTAGTGTGTTGGTTGTTTACGCTTGTGATTGCATGGCTAACTGGGAGCTGTGGCTCACTGCTGCCTTCCAGCATCACTAGAGAATATGTAGTGCATATTGCTAGCCCACGAAAAGATCAAAATTCAAAATTTAAAGTATGGTTTCTATGGAATGAGTATCGCTCTTGCACCACTGTAAAGTCAAAAATTGGAAGTCAGCCATCTAAAGTCAGTCACTGTCTGTTATTTCTTATGGGCTTATGTTATGCACTCAGTATGAACCATAATTTGGCTTTTGTTTTGAGAAATATGTTTTTGTGATATTCAAATATGACATTACAAAAGTAGCTATCTTTTCCTTTTTTACTAACAAATAAATATTGAATTTTTATCGAACAAGTTTTCTAAATCTATTGAGATGATCACATTTTTTCTCTTTTGTCCTATCATTATGGTAAAATTATATTAGTAGATTCCCAAATATTGAACCATCTATCAGTCAGAATAGCCTAGTTTATGTTGTAGTAACGAAAGGAAATCTAAACCTGTACTTAAAGTAATGACTTCATACTTGATTATATAGAGTTCAAATTGATTAGTTGAGCACATAGAATATTCTCCATCCAACTCTCTGTAACCACAGCCATCTTCCCACACTTGTTTCTAGTCTGGTGCTCCTTGCTTCTTCTCTTCTCCTTGATGAAGTTCTATACTTGTGCCATTGTAGTAAAGCTCACCTACTATTAAAAAGTGCAGCTGTTGTTAATTATATAAAGTGTTGTTCATATAAAACTGCGCAAGTAAAATATATAAATTGCAATTCATTTTCACAGCATTTTAGGGCTGGAAACTGGAAATGCGAATCTTTTGTTCTTTATTCCTCTGCTTTTTACAGATAACACCTAACCTCAACGGAGGAATTCTAATAAAATAAATAAAAACAGAGCAGGTATTTATACAGGAATGAGGTCTCATATCATATCTCAGATACTTCTAAGTAAGGCAGCTACTCCTGTGCCCATGTGTATGGTTTACTGGTATAAGTAACTGTAACACCTTACTACATAGCAAAGGGTTTCTGATTTTGAAGGAGACTCAGAGGCACATGTAGAAACATCAGCCTGATAAGATTAGGGACACCAAAACAAACACACAGACAAACAAACAAAAAAACAAAACCCAGGATGTCAAGAATTAAGATTGCCAGAAATGAGAAAATATATTTGATTTACTTTACTTGATAACTAATATTATTTCATGTAAATATATAATATTATCCTAAATTATCTATCTACTGATTTATTAATCAATAGATTGATCACTTGATAGCTGTATCTGGATATATTTAGAAACACAGATATATATTCTTAAATATATTTCCATGTTTACAATTGGTAAAATGTTGGGTGTCTATTTCTGCCTCTCATGTGGGACCTACTTATAAAAATTTTTTGTTTAAAAAAATGTGTCCTGCATATGACTACCATATCCACCTTTTTATATTTGTAAAGGACAGCAGGTAGATTTTACATGATAAAGAGAAAGGTCTAGAGTCAACGTTTACTCCTAGTAGAATATGCAAAATGTTTGATGGGTAATGAAGTCATGATAGCAGTGAATATCATTCATCTTCCATGGATTTTTTAAGTTAATTAATTAATTATTTTTTTAAACATCTTTATTGGAGTATAATTGCCTTACAATATTGTGTTAGTTTCTGCTCTATAACAAAGTGAATCAGCTATACATATACATATTCCCCATATCCCCTCCCTCTTGTGCATCCCTCCCACTCACCATATCCCAGCCCTCTAGGGGGTCACAAGCCACCAAGCTGATATCCCTGTAGTGTGCAGCTGCTTCCCACTAGCTAACTATTTTACATTCGGTAGTGGATATATGTCAATGCTACTCTCTCACTTTGTCCCAGCTTACCCTTCCCCCTCCCCGTGTCCTCAAGTTCATTCTGTACATCTGTGTATTTATTCGTGTCCTGACCCTAGGCTCATCAGCACCATTTTTTTAAGATTCCATATATATGTGTTAGCATACGGTATTTGTTTTTCTCTTTCTGACTTACTTCACTCTGTATGACAGACTCTAGGTCCATCCACCTCACTACAAATAATGCAGTTTTGTATCTTTTATGGCTGAGTAATATTCCATTGTGTATATGGGCCACACTTCTTTACCCATTCATCTGCTGATGGACACTTAGGTTGTTTCCATGTCCTGGTTTTTGTAGATAGAGCTTCACTGAGCATTGTGGTACATGACTCTTCTAGAATTATGGTTTTCTCAGGGCATATGCCCAGTAATGGGATTGCTGGGTCATATGGTAGTTCTATTTCTAGTTTTTAAGGAACCTCTATGCTGTTATCCATAGTGGCTGTATCAATTTACATTCCCACCAACAGTGCAAGAGGGTTTCCTTTTTTCCACACACTCTCCAGCATTTACTGTTTGTAGATTTTTTGATAATAGCCATCTTGACTGGTGTGAGGTGATAACTCATTGTAGTTTTGATTTGCAGTTCTCTAATAATTAGTGATGTCGAGTATCCTTTCTTGTGTTTGTTGGCAATCTATATATCTTCCTTGGAGAAATATCTATTTAGGTCTTCTGCCCATTTTTGGATTGGGTTGTTTGTTTTTGTGATATTGAGTTGCATGACCTGGTTGTATATTTTGGAGATTAATCCTTTGCTAGTTGCTTCATTTGCAAATATTTTCTCCCATTCTGAGGGTTGTCTTCTCATCTTGTTTATGGTTTCCTTGCTGTGCAAAGGCTTTTAAGTGTCATTAGGTCCCATTTGTTTATTTTTGTTTTTATTTCCATTTCTCTAGGAGGTGGGTCAAAAATTATCTTGCTGTGTTTTATGTCATACAGTGTTCTACCTATGTTTTCCTCTAAGAGTTTTATAGTGTGTGGCCTTACCTTTAAGTCTTTAATCCATTTTGAGTTTATTTTTGTATATGGTGTTAGGGAGTATTCTAATTTCATTCTTTTACATGTAGCTGTCCAGTTTTCCCAGCACCAGTTATTGAAAAGGCTGTCTTTTCTCCATTTTATATTCTTGACCCCTTTATCAAAGATAAGGTGACCATATGTCCAAGGGTTTATCTCTGGGCTTTCTATCCTGTTCCATTGATCTACATTTTTGTTTTTGTGCCAGTACCATACTGTCTTGATTACTGTAACTTTGAGGTATAGTTGAAGTCCAGGAGCCTGATTCCTCCAGCTCCGTTTTTTTTCTTCCACAAGATTGCTTGAGGGTCTTTTGTGTTTTCATACAAATTGTAAAATTTTTTGTTCTAGTTCTGTGAAAAATGCCATTGGTAGTTAGATAGGGATTGCATTTACTCTGTAGATTGCTTTGGGTAGTATAGTCATTTTCACAATGTTGATGCTTCCAATCTAAGAACATGGTATATCTCTCCATCTGTTTGTATCGTCTTTAACTTCTTTCATCACTGTCTTGTACTTTTCTGCATACAGGTCTTTTGTCTCCTCAGGTAGGTTTATTCCTAGGTATTTTATTCTCTTTGTTGCCATGGTATAGGAGTGTTTCCTTAATTTCTCTTTCAGATTTTTCATCGTTAGTGCATAGGAATACAAGAGATTTATTTGCATTAATTTTGTATCCTGCAACTTTATCAAATTCATTGATTACCTCTAGTAGTTTTCTGGTAGCATCTTTAGGATTCTGAATTTATGGTATCATGTCATCTGCAAACAGTGACAGTTTTACTTCTTCTTTTCTAATTTGGATTCCTTTTATTTCCTTATCTTCTCTTACTACCATGGCTAAAACTTCCAATAGTATGTTGAATAATAGTGGTGAGAGTGGGCAACATTCTCTTGTTCCTTATCTTAGTGGAAATGGTTTCAGTTTTTCACCATTGAGAATGATGTTGGCTGTGGGTTTGTCATATATGGCCTTTATTAAGTTGAGGTAGGTTTCCTCTATGCCCACTTTCTGGAGTGTCTTTATCATAAATGGGTGTTGAATTTTGTCAAAAGCTTTTTCTGCATCTATTGAGATGATCATATGGTTTTTATTCCTTAATTTTTTAATATGGTGTATCACATTGATTGATTTGCATATATTGAAGAATCCTTGCATCCCTGGGATAAATCCCACTTGATCATGGTGTATGATCCTTTTAATATGTTTTTGGATTCTGTTTGCTAGTAATTTGTTGAGGATTTCTGCATCTATATTCATCACTGATATTGGTCTATAATGTTTTCTTTTTGTGTATCTTTGTCTGGTTTTGGTATCAGGGTGATGGTGGCCTCAGAGAAAGACTTTGGGAGTGTTCCTCCCTCTGCTATATTTTGGAAGAGTTTGAGAAGGATAGGTGTTAGCTCTTTTCTAAATGTTTGATAGAATTCGTCTGTGAAGCCATCTGGTCCTGGGCTTTTGTTTTTTTGAGGATTTTTAATCACAGTTTCAATTTCATTACTCGTGATTGGTCTGTTTATATTTTCTATTTCTTCCTGGTTAGGTCTCAGAAGGTTGTGCTTTTCTAAGAATTTGTCCATTACTTCCAGGTTGTCCATTTTATTGGCATAGAGTTGTTTGTATGAATCTCTCATGATCCTTTGTATTTTTGCAGTGTCAGGTGCTGCTTCTCCTTTTTCATTTCTAATTTTGTTGATTTGAGTCTTCTCCTCTTTTTTCCTGACGAGTGTGGCTAATGGTTTATCAATTTTCTTTATCTTCTCAGACTACCAGCTTTTAGTTTTATTGATCTTTGCTTTTGTTTCCTTCATTTCTTTTTCATTTATTTCTGATCTGATCTTTATTCTTTCTTTCCTTCTGCTAACTTTGTTTTTTTGGTTGTTGTTGTTGTTCTTCTTCTTCTTCTTCTTTCTCTAACTGCTTTAGGTGTAAGGTTAGGTTGTTTTTTAAAGATGTTTCTTGTTTCCTGAGGTAGGATTATATTGCTATAAACTTCCCCCTTAGAACTGCTTTTGCTGCATACCATAGGTTTTGGCCATCATGTTTTCATTGTTATTTGTTTCTAGGTATTTTTTGATTTCCACTTTGATTGCCTCAATGATCTCTTGGTTATTTAGTAGCATATTGTTTAGCCTCCACATGTTTGTATTTTTTACAGTTCTGTTCCTGTAATTGATATCTAGTCCCATATCACTGTGGTTGGAAAAGACACTTGATACGATTTCAATTTTCTTAAATTTACCAAGGCTTGATTTTTGACCCAAGATGTGATCTATCCTGGAGAATGTTCCATGAGCACTTGAGAAGAAAGTGTATTCTGTTGTTTTGGGATTGAATGTCATATAAATATAAATTAAGTCCATCTTGTTTAATGTGTCATTTAAAGCTTGTGTTTCCTTATTTATTTTCATTTTGGTTGATCTGCCCATTGGTGAAAGTGGGGTGTCAAAGTCCCCTACTATGACTGTGTTACTGTCGATTTACCCTTTTACGGCTGTTACCATTTGCCTTATGTATTGAGGTGCTCCTATGTTGGGTGCTTAAATATTTACAATTTTTTTTTTTTTTGGGGTTTTTTCTTTTTTTTTTTGCGGTACGCGGGCCTCTCACTGTTGTGGCCTCTCCCGTTGCGGAGCACAGGCTCTGGACACGCAGGCTCAGCAGCCATGGCTCACGGGCCCAGCCGCTCCGCGGCATGTGGGATCTTCCCGGACCGGGGCATGAACCCGCGTCCCCTGCATCGGCAGGCGGACTCTCAACCACTGCGCCACCAGGAAAGCCCGAAAATATTTACAATTTTTATATCTTCTTTTTGGGTGATCCCTTGATCATTATGTAGTGTCCTTCTTTTTCTCTTGTAATAGTCTTCATTTTAAAGTCCATTTTGTCTGATATGAGAATTGCTACTCCAGCTTTCTTTTGATTTCCATTAGCATGGAATATCATTTTGCATCCCCTCACTTTCAGTCTGTATGTGTTCCTAGGTCTTCAGTGGGTCTCTTGTAGACAGCATATATACGGGACTTGTTTTTGTGTCCATTCTCCAGTCTCTGTGTTTTGGTTGTAGCATTTAATCCATTTACATTTAAGGTAATTATCAATATGTATGTTCCTGTTCCCATTTTCTTAATTGTTTTGGGTTTGTTATTGTAGGTCTTTTCCTTCTCTTGTGTTTCTTGCCTAGAGAAGTTCCTTTAGCATTTGTTGTAAAGCTGCTTTGGTGGTGCTGAATTCTCTTAGCTTTTGCTTGTCTGTAAAGGTTTTAATTTCTCTGTCAAATCTGAATGAGATCCTTGCTGGGTAGAGTAATCTTGGTTGTAGGTTTTTCCCTTTCATCACTTTAAATATGTCTTGCCACTCCCTTCTGGCTTGCAGAGTTTCTGCTGAAAGATCAGGTGTTGACCTTATGGGGACTCACTTGTATGTTATTTGTTGCTTTTCCCTTGCTGCTTTTAATATTTTTTCTTTGTATTTAATTTTTGATAGTTTGATTAACATGTATCTTCATGTGTTTCTCCTTGGATTTATCCTGTATGGGACTTTCTGCACTTTCTGGACTTGATCGACTATTTCCTTTTCCATAATAGGGAAATTTTCAATTAGAATCTTTTCAAATATTTTCTCAGATCATTTATTTTTCTCTTCTTCTTCTGGGACCCCTATAATTCGAATGTTGGTGTTTTTTTTTTTGGCCCAGAGATCTCTGAGACTGTCCTGAATTCTTTTCATTCTTTTTTCTTTATTCTGCTCAGCAGCCGTTATTTCCACTATTTTATCTTCCAGGTCACTTATCCGTCCTTCTGCCACAGTTATTCTGCTACTGATTCCTTCTAGAGAATTTTTAATTGTATTTATTGTGTTGTTCATCATTGTTTGTTTGCTCTTTAGTTCTTCTAGGTCCTTGTTAAACATTTCTTGTAGTTTTTCCATTCTGTTTCTGAGATTTTGCATCATCTTTACCATCATTACTCTGAATTATTTTTCAGGTAGATGCCTATTTTCTCTTCATTTGTTTGGTCTGGTGGGTTTTTACCTTGATCCTTCATCTGCTTCATATTTCTCTGTCTTCACATTTTGTTTAACTTACTGTGTTTGGAGTCTCCTTTTCACAGGCTGCAGGTTTGTAGTTCCCATTATTTTTGGTATCTGACCCCAGTGAGTGAGGTTGTTTCAGTGGCTTTTGAAGGCTGCCTGGTGGAGGGGACTGGTACCTGTTTTCTGGTGGGTGGGCTGGGATCTTGTCCTTCTGATGGGCAGGGCCGCATCCAGTGGTGTGTTTTGAGGTGTCTGTGAACTTAGTATGATTTTAGGCAGCCTCTCTGCTAATAGCAGGATGGGGTTGTGTTCCTGTCTTGCTAGTTGTTTGGCATGGGGCATCCAACACTGGAGCTTGCTAGCCATTGGGTGGAGCTGGGTCTTAGTGTTGAGATGGAGATCTCTGGGAGAGCTCTCCCTGATTGATGTTACATGGGGCCAGGAGGTCTCTCGTGGTCCATCGTCCTGGATTGGCTCTCCCAGCTTGTAGTCTCAGGCCCGACACCCGGTCAGAGCACCAAGACCCTGCCAGCTATTCAGCTCAGAAGAAAAGGAAGAAAAAAAAGAAAAGAACAGATATAACCCCAAACCAAATGGTGAAAGCAAAACTAAACAGACAAAATCACACAAAGAAACATACACACACACTCATAAAAAGAAAACAAACAAAAAACTGAACAGAGAGAACCGTAGGATGAATGGTAAAAACAAACCTAAACAGACAAAAATCAAACAAAGAAACATACACATACATACTCACAAAAAGAGAAAAAAGGGAAAAAAATTTCTATTTTAAGAAATAATAATAAAATTCAAAAATAAATAAATAAATAAAATGGAAGAGCTCAACCAAATCAATGTACAAATCCACCAGTGATAACAAGCACAAAAAACTAAACTAAGGTAAACATAAAACCAGATACAAATCAGATGCAGAAAGCTAACCCCAAGTCTACAGTTCCTCCCAAGTCCACCACCTCAATTTTAGGTATTCCACAGATGCAGGGTTTATCAAGTAGATTGTGGGGATTTAATCTGCTGCTCCTGAGTCTGCATGGTGAAATTTCCCTTTCTCTTCCTTGTTCGCACAGCTCCTGGGGTTCAGATTTGGTTTTGGCCCTGCCTCTGTATGTAGGCCACCCTCAGTCATCTGTTCCCCACCCAGATAGGAGGGGCTTAAAGCAGCAGCTGATTAGGGCTCTCTTGCTCACTCAAGCCTGGGAGAGGGAGGGGTATGGTTGTCATAACTGGAATGCAGGGTTAGCTGTGGTGGCAGAGGCCGGTGTGACATTGCAACAGCCTGAGGCATGCAGTGTGTTCTCCCGGGGAAGTTGTCCCTGGATGAAGGAATCCTGGCAGTGGCGTGCTGCACAGGCTCCTGGAGGGTTGTGGGCAATGACCTGCGCTTGCACACAGGATTTTTGGTGGCAGCGTTAGCGGTTCATGCCCATCTCTGGGGTCCGAGCTGATAACTGCGGCTCACGCCCATGTCTGGAGCTCGCTTAGGCAGTGTTCTGCCTTCTGTGGGTACACGGAGCAGGAATCCCCTCTCCTTGCACACCCTGAAACAATGGTCTCTTGCCTCTTCAGCAGGTCCAGGATTTTTCCTGGACTCCCTCCTGGCTAGCTGTGGTGCTCGAGCCCCCTCCAGGCTGTCTTCACACAGCCAACCCCAGTCCTCTCCCTGGGGTTTGACCGCCGAAGCTCGAGCCTCAGCTTCCAGCCTCCACCCGCCCCAGCGGGTGAGCAGACAAGCCTCTCAGGCTGGTGAGTGCTGGTCGGCACTGTCTCTGTGTGGGAATCTCTCTGCTTTACCCTCTGCACCCCTGTAGCTGCACTCTCCTCCATGGCTCCAAAGCTTCCCTCCCACACCCCCCATCCCCACCAGTGAAGGGGCTCCCTAGTGTGTGGAAACTTTTCCTCCTTCACGGCTCCCTCGCACTGGTGCAGGTCCCATCCCTATACTTTTGTCTTTGTTTTTTCTTTTACCCTACCCAGGTATGTGGGGATTTTCTTGCCTTTTGGGAAGTCTGAGGTCTTCTGCCAGCATTGCATAGGTGTTCTGTAGGAGTTGTTCCACATGTAGATGTATCTTTGATGTATTTGTGGTCAGGAAGGTGATCTCCACATCTTACTCCTCTGCCATCTTCCCTCTGTTTCCACTTCCATGGATTTTAAATCTTTGCTGAGAAAGCATGTACCAAGAAGAGGAAATTATTGGCTATTTAGGTAATTGAAAACAAATTTAATGGATTTTGTTATTAACCAAAATTGAAAGATTTCTTATTTTCCTGAGATGTACAAAGAATAAACCAAATATATGTTTTTGAGACTTAGGTAGCTCAAATTAACATTCCTCAAAACTGTTGTATCCTAGTTTTTTATTCTACCTAAGTCTTAGGGAGAGAATAGTAGGGAAATAGATTTTAATCCTTTAGGAGCTCACAATATGGTGAAAGTAGTTTTTTAAGTGAAAGCATACAAATGAATAAAATATGTAAAAATAAACTGGTATCAGTGTTAGGAAGTAAATCAACAAAGGGCTGAGATGGAGGACCTGTGGAGAACCCACCCTAGATAGGAGGTTGGGAGGAACTGAGGGAAGGCCAGTGAGATCTCCCATAGGGCTGCGGAGGCAGATAAGCCACACCTTACATGGTGTCTGAGAAAGAGGGAGCTGGGTTTTATGTCACCTGCAATGGGAAGGTTGTGAAGGGCTTTAATGAGGGGAATTACATCATATAAAGATACTTCAAGGGACATCATGACTATATTCAAACAGTAAGATGAAAAAAGACTTAAGTGGAGTTATTCGTGGGAAGGCTTCCCCAGGGAAAAAGGGAATCCCTGAAAAGAAAAGTGTGAAGTTTAGCAGTTTTCTAGCTTAGTTCCGAATTATGAAAACCTGAACTGAAAATCTGGGTTATACATCTATGACTCATATACACTAGATGAAATTATATTCAGTTTTTGTGTTTGTTTTTGTTTTCTGATGGGTAAAGATAGGTATCCACAATGCAAATGAAGAAATGAAGAGATTAGGAGAATATAGAGAAAGGGCAGTCAAGGGCAAAATGAAAGGGACTTGTGAAATTCTATACAGCTGGAGAGTCCTAAAGTTAAAATAAAAATATGGAGGATTAAAAAAAACAAACACAATGGAAATAATCGCTGAAGTAACCTGAAAGCTACAGGAAAGATAAAATGCATTTTGATTGGTCTCAAATCAAAAGATGGAAAGCTAGGAATCTGGAATAGGTAAGGTTATAGGAATATATCAGTGATAATCCACAGAGGAGAAATTCTTCTTCAGTACAAAAAAAAGTGACTGTGCCACATACACATTTTTTATTACTATTTTGCCTCTAAATTAGGGGAGGGAAGGAAATGTACAGGCTCCTCTTTTAGTAAGGCATGGTGATTTGATTCCATGAACTATAAGAACACTTGATTTCATAGAGAGCAACTCTCAAGGTGACCACTACAGTACACAAGCTTATTCAGGTTCCCTCAGGGTGCACTGGCATCACATGTAGGAGATTGGATTTTGTATTATTGAATTAAGAGGAGATAAAGAAGCAGAGAATGAAGAAAATGGTCGCTGACTGGTTATAACTATTTTTAAGAAACTTAAAAACAAAAATGAGTGAGACTTTGAGATTTGTTTCTAATTTATTTTTAATGTTTAAGCTTTTATTATAGAAGATTTCAAACAAAGAGAAAGTAAACAGAATAGTATAATGAACTCTATATAACCATCACCCATTTCCATCAATTGTCAACATTCTGCCACTCTTTTATCATCTGTCCCTCCACCCACTTTCCACACCATCTTGATTACTATTGCTTTTTGCAATTTAAGAGTTTAAAATGTGTTTTTATGTTTTATGCTGTGATAATTCTTAACATGGGGATATTATTATTATAATTAGCGGATATTATCCAACATTAGCTTATTTATGCCTAATATTAACTTGATACATTTGGTAGCAATTGAGGTAGAGCAGAAAAACCCTTTTTTATCTTGCTTGTGTTTTGCCCTGATTAAACTGGAGGATTAAATGGTTTGCGTCTCTAGGAAGAGTCCTGGGATAGGAAGGTTTGAGGATCAGGCTTAAAGCCCTATGCTCTTCAGCTAACTATCCTTGTGACCTTAACTACTCTGTGACTCAGTTTTCTCATTTGTAACTTGAGACCACTGAAAGATATTCTTCCAAAGTGGGTTCTTGCTCTCAAGTGGTTTATACATATTTTTCTTCACCAAACAATGGACTTGACACTCCTCATCACCTATCCAGAGTCTGACCTACTCTTCAAGGCATAATTCATGGTTTCTATTCTTTGTTCCATCCAATACAGTTCAATTCAACCAATACTTATGGAGGATTATGTGCTAGGCACTGTTCCTGGTACTAAAGATAGAGAAGTGAGCAAAACTAACCCAAATATCTGCCTTAATAAGCTTACATTCTAGTGAGGTGTCACACAATTAAAAAGATAAATAGGCTTCCCTGGTGACGCAGTGGTTGAGAGTCCGCCTGCCGATGCAGGGGACGCGGGTTCGTGCCCCGGTCCAGGAAGATCCCACATGCCGCGGAGCGGCTGGGCCCGTGAGAGCCATGGTCACTGAGCCTGCGCGTCCGGAGCCTGTGCTCCCCAACGGGAGAGGCCACAGCAGTGAGAGGCCCGAGTACCCGCAAAAAAAAAAAAAAAAAAAAAAAAGATAAATAATTAAAATATGTAATATTAAGCAATATGTTAGATACTGATAAGTGCTAAAAAATATATAAAGCAGGAAACAGAAATATGAAGTGTACATGGGACGGGGGAGGGGGGAGAAGTAAGGGTTGCAAGGTGAGGTGGTATGAAAGGTGGATGGTCAGAAAGGGCCTCAGTTTAGAAGGTAAATTTGGAATCAAGATCTGAAAAGAATAAGGAAGCTAGCCATATAGGTATCTAGGAGAAGAGCATTCCAGGCAGAGGGAACACGGATTACAAAAGCCCCATGTTGGAGTCTGCCTCCTATTTTAAAAGAACCCTGAGGAGGTGAATGTGACCAGAGCTCAGTGAACAGTGAGGGGTGAGGCATTGGGAGTGGCCTGCAAATTGTCAAGGGCCTCATAAATCATATTATGACACTGGATTTTACTCTGAGTGAGATGGGAAGTCTTTGAGGTTAAAAAACACTTGATACGATCTGATTTATGTTTTAACAAGGTCAACAGTCTGGATAAGAAGAGAGCAGAAATGAGGAGTCCAGCTAGGCTACTGCCATAATCCAGATTAGGCATGAGAGTAGCTTGTTCGTAGCAGGGGTGGTGAAAAAGGATTAGATTCTGAATCTATTTTGAAGTTATGGCTGACAGGATTTGCTGACAGATTTGCTGTGGGGAGTGAAAGACAGAGAGGAGGCAAGGATGATACCAAAGTTTTTTTTGCAGAACCTGGAAGCATACAGCTGCTTTTAACAGAGAGGGAAGAGGGTGATTGGGGGTTTGCGAGTGTAATAGTGCTTAGCTACCACCTCTAATGCACATGCAATCCATAAATGTCCAGTAGACCCTTCTCTGTCTCTCTCCACCTGCCTCACTATTTCGCTGCTTCACCATTTCTCTGTCGCTCTCTGTCTCACATTCTTTTTTTGTTAATTAAATTAATTAATTAATTTATTTATTTATCGTGGCTGCATTGGTCTTCGTTGCTGTGTGCAATCTTTTCTCTAGTTGCTGCGAGCGGGGGCTACTCTTCATTGTGGTGCACGGGCTTCTCACTGTGGTGGCTTCTCTTGGGGCGGAGCACGGGCTCCAGGCGCGCCGGCTTCAGTAGTTGTGGCTCGCAGGTTTAGTTGCTCCATGGCATGTCTATCTTCCCAGCCCAGGGCTTGGACCCATGTCCCCTGCATTGGCAGGCGGATTCTTAACCACTGCGCCACCAGGGAAGTCCTGCCTCACATTCTTAATGTGTAGGTATCTGGGGTATGAAATATCAACCAGGGAATTATGTCCAGGCATAATTTGCAAAGAATGAAAAAGAAAGTCTCCTCAACCTTGTCTTCTAGTGTTACACCATATTGTATGACTTTTCAGGTTTTATGTAAAACTGCATAAAGTTTTAGAATTGGATGGGATCATAAAGAATACCTTGTCCAATTTTTTACTTTATAGATATGGACACTTAGCTCAAATAAGTTAGGTGACTCACCTATGGGACAAGAAAGAGAAGAAATAAATAGCACAGCTTTCTCAAAAGCAAGGAGTAAAGATATGGCTATGAGAGGAGCAATTATGTGGGTAAATGACATAGTTTTAAATCCCAAAAAAGAAAACAAATGACAGAGTACAAATAAACAGGTTACATACATGCCCAGACAGGAAAAGTGAGTGGTATCAAAGTCGATAGTTTTGACATGATGGCAAAATAGACAGTTCATTGTGCAAAGCTTTTGTTAACAGCTTTTCAATTCAATGGTTTAAAAAAAAAGTAATCTGTACTGTCTTCTCGTTAATACCTTTTAGGACTTTTCCAAATTTCTAAAAATTAAAATAGAACACTCACACAACTTTGTGCTATTGGCTTTGTACAACCAATAAAAAATGGTTTATAAAATAAAAGTACCCAGGCTCCATTTTGTTTGCAAATTCAGACTTGCATAACCTAATCAACTTTTAAAGAAACTAACTTGGAGCAGAACAAAATTAAGAGCATTCCTCTTATGTAGATTTATATCTCATTTTAAAATATTTTAATTAGTGTCATTTGGTTTTCTAAAGTTTAATGATAGCTTCGAAAATCATGTTGTAACAAAGCTCTAGGGTGATAACTTTATTATTTTCTTGGTTAGTTTTAAATTTTATGTGCATTTTACATTAATAAACATAGATAAAAATATAAGTAAAGGGCTACAGAAACACTTTTCCCACTTAACTTTACATATATGCATGAAGAAAAGACCTTTTTATCTTAACTCAGGCACCATGCATGCCTAGATAGATCCTTTAGAGTGATGCAGAAAATAGTTCTTAGCTATTGTATTATTTAGTGGTTAAAAAAAAAAAAAAAACAGAAAAAAAAAACCCTGGTTTACACTTAACCTTTCTGAGCTTCATGTGTCTTATCATATTTGCTTTAGCTATCTGATTGGATGGTTTTAATGATCAAATGAGATAGTGCCTTTGAGAGCTCCCTGATACAGTATGACAGTCCTGTTAGGTTAGTAAGACCAATCAGAAAAGCAGTGTCAACTTATCTTTTTCCTGATGGGAAAAGACTTTATCCTTGAGTCAGTCAAAGAAGGAAAGGAGTGTTTCTGTGTTCTTTAAATAAAATCTGTGACTCTATGCTTCACATTTTAAAGAAATAGGCCACATCCTGTGTGCTAGAATAGAAATATGTTGAGTTTCTCTGCAACTCCTAAAATTCAATGCAATTTCACTACTGTAGTTATTTTACTATTAATGCACACAGGTGTTTATTGGTACAGCGCTTCTCTCTGAAAACGTGGAAAACGTGGGCCCTGAACACTGGTAGGCGCGGGTGCCTGAGGAAGGAGATTTCCTTAACCTGAGAGCCAGCAATTGACACTGTGGATGCACCCATTGTAATTCAGTTACATTTTATTGAATTCCAATGGAGAAAATCCATAGGGGGCAAAGCTCTGGAGCTCATATACAATTGAACTTTCTTCCAAAATCCCTGGAAACCAATTTAAAACTACTGTTTCCAAAATAGCACTGTAAATCAAGGGACAGCTATAATGATGCTGTTTCACATCCTGTGAACACACATACACTTTCTGAGGGACACATCTGACCGTCTCCATGTCAAATCAAATCCTTCAAAAATAAAGTCAGTATGGCTTTATGTCATGAATCATTCTAGAAAACATTCTTTTTCCTGCTGCTGGCCATTTCAGGACACCCTTTAGATTTTATTTTAGCATCAAAATTTTGTTTTGTTATTAAAAGATTCTTCAGTCTTTGTTCAGGTATGTGTCTAAGTCTCTATAGTCATTGTAATTGATCACCCTCAAAGTGTCCTTGTACGTGACCAGACATCCACTTGACCTGTTTGTTCTACCTAAGGAATTTACGATGGATCCTTCTTCTCCCGTCCTCCTACTCCAGCTGTCCTGTTGGAAGTTATCACCTAACTGCTAATACTCTTCCTGAGAGTTTGATGAACGTTAGCTTTGACTCAATTTGTGCTATTTTTAACTACATTACATATGAATTCTATTTCTTAAGTTGACAATCTAAGATTTAAAGACCACAAATTTTGAAAAATCTGAATCATGCTTTTATTTTCTTTTCATTATTTTCATCATTTATGGAGTTGTCTAAAACTTAGGGCAATGTGGAATTTTAAAGAATCATTTAGGAAGAAATTCCAAGGCATTACTCTAACTTAACTCTTTATTAGTAGAAAAATGACAGTTGAAGAAAGATATTTGCATTTTGTTCTTAAAGATTTCAAAGCAAAAATTCTACAGTCTCCAATACCCAGTTCCTTTTGGCCATCTGTCCTGGTACCTACCAAGGTAATAGGATATTCTTCCTGTTGTTAACATCCTTTGCTTTAGTTTGGTCCTAAAGCATAATATCTTCTATTATAAAAACAATATTTCTTATTTTAACTTTCTATTGTATTTTATTTACTATTTTGTCTATACCCAGACATAAGTATATCCTGCTATAGATAACAGTTGAAATTTTAGGAATTTTTTCTCCCCTTTATCATACTTTTTAAAAAGGGAGTTGTTCCTTAATTCAGACCTCATTTTCCTCTAAGTAGCAGTGATGTGTTCAGCATGCTTCTTCTTATTTTTTTTTTGTTGTTGTTGTTTAGAAGGTGGGGAGAAATTTCTGCACATTTATATAGGCAGTAATTCAAGCATTTGTGCAAATTTTCTTACATAAGAATGTTCTTCACATTTAACCCTTTGCTATATTCTTACTTCTGTATCTCACCATCAGAAGAAATGAATAAGATGTAGTAAATTGTCTCAGCAATCAGAAATCATTCCCCAAACAATCTATCTGAATATCATTTGTGAGGCAGTCTACACAAATGACAACTCCTCTGCTTGTTCACAGCACCCTGTAAATTATGCCTGCAGTTTCCCTACAACTTGTCAGTCACCGTGCCTTTATCCCAGAGGAATTCAAGCAGTTACGGCACTTTAAGATGAGGAATAAGGAATGCAGGGCCACGGGATAGTTTTGTTCTATCTCTCTGATCAGGTTTCTCTCATGGCCCTTTGCTGAGACAGTACTGACACATACTGCAGTTGTCACCTGCTGGTTGATTGGAGGAAACCTCACACATCTGATAAGAAATTTTTAAAAGTATCCATTCGCCAGTGATATAAGAACCCCTATGGAAAGAAATAAGAAGGTCCAGATTGGGAGCTTTCTTGTTTTCCCTTCTTTGCTGGGATTATTGACAGTTATATTTTGAAATTTAAAGAGGTAGACTAGTGATCTGCATAATTGGCCAAAAGAGAAGATTAGGGCATAATTGAAACACATGGCACTCATAGTTACTTGAAAAGTATTTGCAGTGATATTTTGCCCTTTTATTTTTTATGTTTTTAAGAAAATTAAAGTGGCATATAAATTCAGGTTTATACACACCCACACGCACACACACACACACACACACACACACACACACACACACACACAGAGTGATATGTTGGAGATGGCTAGCATTGGCTTGAAAGAGCCATTTGTGCAGATCTCTTCTGAAGTCCAGTTCAGGGACTTTAGGTTGATAGCTTGAAATTGGCTATGGTGGCCTATTTACTCCACAAAAATTGGCAAATGCTACAAATTAGTTTGTTTTTGTTTTTTGTAGAGCCGATTGTTAAACATTAAGCAGCATATCACAGCCATAACCAGGCATGTTTTCCTCAAATTTCCATGACTGTTTTAGGATTCTTCACATTTTTCTAAAAAATCATTTCAAAGTCATTCAATGAAGGTTTAATTCCTATATAGACTTATTCCCAGTTTCTGTCCCAGAGGGTGGCAGAATGGTGCAGTAAGAAGTACCTGGGCCTTTGCATTAAAAGGTGTTGTTGGGCTTCCCTGGTGGCGCAGTGGTTGAGAGTCTGCCTGCCGATGCAGGGGACACGGGTTTGTGCCGCGGTCCAGGAAGATCCCCCGTGCCGCGGAGCAGCTGGGCCCGTGAGCCATGGCCGCTGAGCCTGCGCGTCCGGAGCCTGTGCTCCGCAACGGGAGAGGCCACAGCAGTGAGATGCCCACGTACCGCAAAAAGTGTTGTTAATCCCTGCTCTATCTTTTTGCCTCTTCGACCTTGATCCTTCCTTTTTAAAGTGGGGATAGTATAGTACCACAGACATTAAATGAGCTGAGGTGGGTAAAGCACGCAGCAGTGTCTGACAAAGAGTCAGGTTGAGTCAATGGGAGCCCACCCTTCCCAGTATCAAGGCACTAATGGGATTCAATATTGGAAGGTCTTCAAGAAATGTTTTACTTCTTAATGGCATGAAAGCAAAACCTATGAGCTGTATGAGAGCTTGGGAAAAGTTCAATATCTTCGTTTCATAGAGAAAGCCATTGACATTAAACAAGTTACCCAAGGCCAGGTCTCTTGAACCCTAATAGAGTTCAACTGAATTCTCTCTACTCTTCTATAGTACAATCTCCTGGCCTCTGGGTAGGTCATGTAACTATTTCTTCTCTCTATTCCCTCTCTTCTATCTTCTCTTCTTTCTTTACTTTTCTCCTTGTTTTTCAATACAATTTAATTTAAATTTCGTTTAAGTTGCTCTGATGCCATGGGGAAAGTAGATTACTTAACTAAAATTTAGACCCTCTGCAAAAGCACATTTTACTTGAACAGTGAAACCACTTATGCTGAAAGACACTAATGTAAATGTCAGGTGAACGAAGAGATGTGAGCAGATCAGGCGACCCATGGACGATGACCCATAGAAAAAAGGAGTTATTTAGTAGGTGACTGACTACTTAGGAAAAGCAAGAAGGAAAATCCTATTTCCTGAGAGCTTACTATGTTCCAGATTCTGTGCTAGCAATTCCATGATTTTATTTACTTTTAGATAGTATATTCTCTATTTTACAGAATGAGGAAATTAAGGCTTAGCGGCGTTAAGCTCTCTTGCCCAAAGTCACACAATCATAGTGGATTTACAATTCAAAACCAAGGTGCCCATACACTGCCCTTTTTTCCAAAGTTAAGTTTCAAAGTCACAGTATATAGCTCCCACTCTGTTCATTTTCCTTCATGATTTAAAATTGGGCTTTGTAAGAAATATGCACTGTTGAGTTCAGTCCATTTAAATAGACATATTTTAGGCCATGGTTTAGAATTTCTAGCAATTATTTTTAGTTTCTACTTCCAAGGAATGTTTTCATTTTAAGAGATTGTACAGACCATCCAAGTCACTAAGACAATAAGTATCCTTACTGCAGGTAACACATACAAATGTACACAGTGTATTCTACTGAATTTTGGTTTTGCTATGAGATGAAAATCAAAATCAGGAAGCACTCTGAAGGCAATGGAGAAAGTGCCACTGAGTGATTTAAAGGGCAGAGGAAGGAGAGGTGGAAGGTCTGGATGACAAATTGCACCTACTTTACAATCTTGTCCAGGCTCAGTCCAGGCAAAGTTGGTCTTGTAGAGCAGGTAACCCCATATACACCCCATTTATGTCCATCTGGTAGGGTTCACAAGGTCAAGTAGATGAAGGATTATAGAAAAGTATGAGCTGCTGAAGAAAATAAAAGATCACAATTTAGCCTGGTCTTCAGAAATCAGAAGTGGGATAACGCATTGTGAGATCAGAAATGCAAATTCATAAAGGACAGCTGTCAACAATGGAATTTATTTATGCCCATTTGGTATAGAAAGCACTTCTACTTGTGCTTTAGTCTCTTCAGTGATATGAAGCATATTCTTGTGTGCATTGTTAATATATGATCAGTTACCTTCAAAGGACTTAGAAATCATCTAAGGAGGACCATCCACGTGCAAGGTCTGGTCCTGAGAACTGTTTATGGAGAGGAAAGGCTAGTGAAGGGAAAAGCATGTTATATTCTTTTTTACTTCATGTACTGAAAGGCATTTAAGTGTAAGTTTTTGTTTTGATTAGCACCTATTGGAACATGATAGTGTGTTTTACATCAGGGCAGTAGGCTCAGAATATATAGTGTCATGGCCTGAAAACCAATAAAAGAAAATGTTATAACAATAATAACGGAAGCTTCCATTTACTGTGTTATTATTATTATTATTATTATTTTTGCGGTACGCTGGCCTCTCACTGTTGTGGCCTCTCCCGTTGCGGAGCACAGGCTCCGGACGCGCAGGCTTAGCGGCCGTGGCTCACGGGCCCAGCCACTCCGCGGCATGTGGGATCTTCCCGGACCGGGCCACGAACCCGTGTCCCCTGCATCGGCAGGAGGACTCTCAACCACTGCGCCACCAGGGAAGCCCTATTGTGTAATTATTTAGAGCAGTGCCTGGTACATGATAAATATTGGTGATGCTGATGAATAGGAGGAGGATGATGATTGTGATGGTGATGGCAGCGGTGGCAGTGATAATGGTGGTGATGATGATGTGATGATGATGGTGGTGATAATGGTGGTGGTAGTGATGGTATGCCAGCCATTGTGCTTAAGCACTTTATATGCATTATTTCATTTAATACCTCAGAACTCTGTGCAACAGATACCATCGCTGTTTTACAAATGAGTAACTTGTCTAGTACCACACAGCTGGGAAATCGTGAAGTCAGGGTCACTAAAGCCCTGTGTCTCTGACACCATGCTATATTTAAAGGCTAGTCTTAAAGCACCTGCTTTGGCTGGTTAGTCAAGGCTAAAGAAAAACTCAAAGCAGGAATTTTCTGCTTCTTGCTTTTCTTCTCTCAGAATGAGATAATCAAACTTTAACCATTGCCTATGATAATTATGCATGCATGCACATACATATAACTATCTTCAAGTAGATATAGGATACTTTTTTTTAGCTTTACTCTTTTTTAAAAAAAAATAAATTTATTCATTTTATTTATTTATTTTTGGATGCATTGGGTCTTCATTGCTGCACGCGGGCTTTCTCTAGTTGCAGTGAGCAGGGGCTAGTCTTCGTTGTGGTGTGCAGGCTTGTCATTGTGTTGGCTTCTCTTGTTGCCGAGCACGGGCTCTAGGCATGTGGGCTTCAGTAGTTGTGGCACACGGGCTCTAGAGCGCAGGCTCAGTAGTTGTGATGCACAGGCTTAGTTGCTCCGCGGCATGTGGGATCCTCCCGGACCAGGGCTCGAACCCGTGCCCCGTGCATTGGCAGGCGGATTCTCAACCACTGTGCCACCAGGGAAGCCCAGAATAGGATACTTTTGACAGTGACTGAAAATGCATTAATTTGGCACACACAGTCAAAAAGAGATAAGTTGTTTTTGATGAAAATTGCCATGCAGCCTAAGAGGCAAGGAGAGAAAGTTCCCAGAGATTTGGCTCTGCAAACATTAATTATAGCTGCCAACCCAAAAGTAGTCTACGTGCACACCCAATGGTCAACAGAGTAATACATCAGTCATTTAGTCCACACTCACAAACCTTCAAAAGTAAGGTCTTTTCCTGTTAGGAGCAACAATTTATATTATTGAAGAAAGAAGAGAATCTTCTTGAGGTTATGTTTGTCTGTAGTTTGCAAAATGTGATAACCATAATTCTTGTGTGGAATTTCTCCCACTGTCAGAGAAGATCTATTTATTTGATTTTGTTTTCATAGAAGCATAACACCATATCTACGCTAAACATGCACTTAACTGACAAGTACATTGCACACTTAAAAGAAATTTAGTTTCCTAGTAAACATATCTCTGAATGTAAGGAACTGTTTCATGAAAATATTGAAAATATTTATTTAGAGAAAAAGATAGCAGTTTTTACATAAAGCAGGCATAAATGGTTTTTAAGAAGAATTAATATTTAGCTTATTGCTAAAATACAAGTGCTGCTTTAAAAAATTGTGTAATTTCTACTCTCTATCTGCCAGGAAGCCATCACAAACATCTCAAGAGACTATACATTTATGATCTAATAATAAAGCAACATATGTGGTTCATGATTACTTAAGCAGGAGTTGATGCAGCTTCCAACTTGATCAAATCAACTGCAGCTCTGTAAACTAGAATGAAAGCTACATAAACTACATTTCATAATAAACAGGGGCAGTGGTGCTTTTTCACCCCTAAAAATCTCTAGATGAGAGGGAAAACTCATAAGGGGATACATAGAAAATTTGCTTCTCACTTCTTAATAACAACAATTATAATAAAAATGATAATTAACATTTAGTGAGTATCTAAGAGTTCCAGGCATTATACTAAATACTTAAGATGGATTCTCACTTAAGCTGCAAGATGAAACTATGAGATAGGTTAGGAAAGTGAGGCACAGAGAGGCTAAATGACTTGCCTTTGGTCACACAGCTTGAGAGTGGCAGAGAAAGGCTTTAAACCCAGAGACAGAGTCCAACTCCTGGAATTGAGCCTTTAGCCAATATGCAAAAGAGCAGAAGCCAAAACAGTAACATTATCTACTGATATAACCAACTGCTGTCTTTTGGGTTCCAGATGATCAGGGAATAAAATACAATATGATATTAATCACGTAACACGGACTGACTAGGGTCCTAATCCAGAAACTGCCATTTGTTAGTTTTTTGTGCTTTGGTGAATTATTTAAGTCTCCAGACTTCACTTTCCTCAATGGCTAAGTGATGGTAATAGTACCTCATGGAGTTATTGTGAGAATTAAAAAGCTAAATCCCTTAGCACTAATCTGAACGTTTTATATTAGTAGTATTATTCCTAGTGCTACTGTTGTAATACCATTAGACCTTAAGTGTAAACTATACCAAAGAAGGGGTAGATTCCTGTCATGTTGTTAGAGTGAGTCCTTGAAGGAGAGAGAAAGTGGAGATGGAGAAGGGAAGGAGAAGTCATTCTAGGAAGGGAATCAAAGGCACAGACGTGAGAAAGACCCTGATGTGAGGAGAGATGATAAATAAGTTCAGGTGACAGGACAGAGGGTTTAACATAAGATAAAATAGGAATGAGATTGCATAGACTATTGAATATAATATTTCATAGTGCAAAATAAGGACATTCACCATATTTGATTCTAACTGTTCTCAACCTTTATGTAAAAATCTCTTATGTAAGTGTAAAAAATCGGAAGTCTTTCATTTGGGTTAGTAATAATCCTGAGTGTATTAACTCTCTGTGTAACTATCCTTATATGTCTTATCGCCTGGGACATTTGTTAAAAATAGAGATTCCTGGCCTTCTCCTCTAGATTTCGAGGAGAACCCAGGAATTTATGTATTTACTATCACTTGCAGGTTATTCTTATCATTAGGAAAGTTTGGGAAACACTACTATAATCCACCCCTAACACTGCTGTTGAAACAATCTTTGTAAAACAATTCATTTGCATCTCAGTTAAAGCACAAATACTTGGGCAGAGCCTTCAAGATTGTTCACATCCTGTTCCTACCTACCTTTCAAACCACTCTCCCTCAAGCAGCCATACTCCACTGCACACGTGTCTCTGTTTATTCATGCTTTCTGTGTCTCTTGCCCTGATATCCCATTGCCTTTGCTTTCTTACCTAGAAAACGGACACATTTTTAAAGGCTCAGTTCAAATGTCACTCATTCTATTGTAACTGTCCTGCATCCCACTAAGGAGAATTCTTCCCCCCTTTCCTGACCTTCCATTACATTTTGCAGTAACATCTGTTGTATGTAAGTGGTATATATTTTCAGTTTCTGAAAGGGCCTAGACTCTTTTATTTATCTTGTACTCCCTCAGTGCTTAGAATAGTGCTTAGCACAAAGGAAGTGCTCAATAAACCTTGGTGGAATAAATGAAGGTGTGAATAAAGATTTACTCCACACTCTGTCAGTACTTCAGTTTGTTCCTTGAGTAATGGAAGACATTTTAGAAAGATGGCTGGGGTTAGTTGTGTAAGGTCGGATCTTAACAAACGGCACCGCGAAACAGAGGAAAGCTTCAAGTGAGCTTTATTAGGGAGCGCTCCCGGGCGAGGTTCACTGGTCCGAGAGAAAGGGGCCAGAGAAGTCGCGCCCGGGCGAGGGTTTGGGCAGAATTTGTAGGGGAAGAAGGGAAAGGGGTGTGGTGAATCCGGGAGGGCGCAAGGTATTCTTTATTTGGTGGTCTTTTCGGGTATCCTGGGGGACCATTAGTCCCGCCCCTCGAAAGGCGGGAAGGCTGGGCTGGGTTCAAAGTCCTCAGGTCAGTTCCTGGAACTGGGCGGTCTGGAATGTTCCAGGGCAGTTTCTGGAACTGGGTGGTCCGGAGAGTTTCGGTCTGATGCAACCTGTGAATCTGATTGCGTTTCCCTGCCTCGGGCCAGTTGGCCTTACAAGTTGCTATAACATTTTTGCTAATTTATTTTCATCTTTTTTTTTTTTTTTTTTGCTTTGGCCTGCATTGGTGAGCTTTAATAAGCCTCTTTAAATCCAGATCCTTTGATATTAATAATGAAAAATATGCAGGCTAGATTCCATGTTCATCACGCATCTTTGTTAGCATAGCATGGAGCTTCAAATTTGCCATACGCTAGAGTTTGGGTTAAAGGCCAAGTATTATCTGACATAATGTCTTTCCCACTCTCTCTCTCATTGCCAACATTTTGCACATTCAAGGAAAGTGCTGTGACACCACAGCCAAAAGAAGAAAGACCAGGAGATGAGGTGGAGAAAAAAAAAAATTGGGCAAAATGAAGATACCCAATGCTAAAAAGAAAAAAAATAAAGGTGAAAGAGCACCTAGTCTGGTTATGAGACTGTAAAATGAAATGCTTTATGTTTTCATCCTACACAAATTTAGGTCTTCCTAAATTTGCCTAAGGCAACTTACTTTTCTGAGGGAAGAATTTTTTTATTGTCCATTTTTATTGTAATGTTTTGGTGCCAATTTTGGTAACACACACTGAAGCTAAATTTGCAACCATTTAGCGTATAATGTATTTTAAAAGCCTAAATAGGATCTTTTCCATGCAAGGTGAAGCTTTTAAAATACAAAACAAGCAAGAACAGCGACCAGCTGTTACTCATTTCATGTCTACTGCTGAGTGGTGTTTATGGAGGGGACAGGGTATATTTCAGTCCCAGCAGTAAATGCAGCAGTACCCTGACATCACTCTTGAGAGAAGGAGAGGCTGTTTGTGTAAGAGTTCAAAATGTTATCTTTTGAAGCAGGGATAATGTGATTCTGTGTCAGCTCTCCCCCTGTTTTCCTCTTTTGCTGAGGCATCAGTGTCACCATGCTTTTGAAATTAAGAATCCATGCATGGAACACCAAACGCCAAATAAGAGATTCTTCTTCTGATACTTGTTCTCCTCAAATTTGTTGATCTTCCTTCTAATTATTTGTCATTTACCTTTATAAAGTACTTTTTAACTAGAGTTCTTGAAATAGGTTATGGAGATTCTCTCATTTTTCGTTTCAGTGTTTCTAAGAGCAGAATGCATAGTAGAGATAGGAGAGAGATTCTCCATTGGATATCAAAAACTTTGGAGCAGGAAGCCAGGTGTTAGCAGATTTACTCTTTAGGGTCTGGGACTGTAGATCATAAATTTATCTTCAACGCGGTACAAGGTTAGCACAAGTTTTTCCAGTTGCTTCTCTGTTGGTGCCCTGAGCTACCGGTATTTCTACCTGGACATCCTCCTCCTCTGTCAGGCTTGCTTGATGGGCAGGGAGGGGAGATGCTACATTTATTACATTTATTTTCTATTTTCAGACAAAGACATTGAAACGGAGAAGGGAAAAGTTATTTGCATAAGAGGAAAAATTACTCATTATTGAATCTAATTCTACAATAGGAAACTATTGATTTCTATCCATGCTATGTGCTGGTTTCCTGTCACTTATTTTTCCTTTTTCACATTAATTTTTTTTTATCTTTTATGATGGTCCTTTGAGATAAACTAAACTAGATGTCAAAGAAAAGGCCAACTAGAAAAACTGTGTAAATAGTAAAATAACTGATTCTTTGACCCTCGAAAGAAAGACACAGTCGTGCTTACAAGTTTAAAAGAATTGTTCAGTTGGATGATTCTGAAAGTATGCAGCCTTGTTACTAACACTGAAAAGTTTAATTACATTTCATTATAGTATACTAGCTTCTCTTAATTGCTAAAATGGGACTATGAAAGCAAAAACAAAAAAGCCTCATCTCTAGAAGCTAGATTTTCCTCTCTGCTTTGTAATGTAAATGTGCCTGTGTGTATATTAAAATCCACACACTCCATCCATCTCTCTGGCTTTTAAAGGAGGGGTCACCTGACTTCACCTAGAGCGAGCCGCTCCCCTCCCTTTCGCAGAGGAAACCCAAAAGTGAGAGACAGGCGCCTACGGAACACAGGTTCTCCTGCTGAGCGATGTAAATGACCCCTACCGCACGGGAATCCAATGAGGTTGCTGGCGGGGGGTGGGGAAAGAGAAAGCGAGGGAGCGAGCGTAAGCCCGAGAGGGGAGAGGGAGAGAGCAGGGGAGAGAGGGAGAGAGAGGGAGACAAGTGCAGCATGCTTCATCTTTGAGAGGAGGGGAAAACAAAAGACCTCAGCGGCAGTTTTGTGTTGCTGTGTCTGGCTTAAAGAAGAAAATTCTAGACACCCAGGCTGAAAAATCAAAGCTCCGCGGAGACTACTTCTATCAAGAGAATTCTGTGATCTGAGAATGGGTTGGATCAGTACAGGTGGTTTGAGAAGACACTGATGAGGACCATGGAAAGGTGGGAGAGGACGTGCGGCTTCCCTGCTTCCTTTGAACACAGCTCTAGGTTAGTAAGCTGAAACAGACCGGGGTCTGCTTAAATATCTGTATGTGTGTATGTGTGTGTTTTCTGTTTATAACCTCCAAACCCTTCTGCCCCCTAACCTCTGGGTAGGCAGTGCCATATTCCACCAGATGTGAACCTAAACTTGGTTTGACTCTTACTCCATTTACCAAATGCCTCTCGTTCGCTTGCCGAGCTTTTGTTTAATACAGCCAGTGGCAGAGCCATCATGATTTCTCTCTGCTTCTGAGTCAGAATGTGTGTTTCAGCCCCAGATTGTCAGGTGGCTGTTTGGAGAATAGTTAGCATTTTGCTCCAGAAGGCTGCAAATGCATGATTAGGTTATTGTGAGATGTAAACAGCAAATATCTGCTGACTTGGCGTTTCTTGTAATGTCAGAATAGTTCAGAGGTATCTGACTGCATTTGTCTTATCTCAATTTCCCACGTAATTGAGTTTAAATATAATAAGTTTGAAATGGCACCCTACCAACAAAGGCACACACCAGGTATTCTTCCAACAGAGTATGTTTTACCTCCCATTGGAGTCAAAGCTTAAAAATTAATTTGGGGGAGACCTGATTTTGAGGAAAGAATACAATATGTCATAATTAAAATAGGTGCAAAGACATTTCTTTAATAAGTGGGTACAGATGTGTGTAAAACAAACACATAATTTCTCTTGTTCCTTGTCATGCAGATAGAGTGTCTTTTGTTCCAGGGTGTGTATTTTCCCGTTTTTACAAAGAAAGCATTGCCTGTGCTTTCTGTGATAGCAGACTTGTATGCCAATTTGTCATTGTGCACTGGTCAAGAATCTGCTGTATTCTGAAGTAAACTGCCCAGAGGTATTAGTCAAGAAGCTGGGAGGAGGGTGGGGAGTGGTGGTTTTTTCTTTCTTTCTTTTTTTTTGACGATTAGCTCAGAAGTGTCTAATTCACATGATTTTAAGAGGAAGTGGGGGAAGGCATTTAGTTTTGAATAGGATGCAGATCCGTGCCATGCAATTGCCAAAGAATTTATCAGGAAGATGCTCAGAACAGAGGGAATCAGATTTGTAATGGACTCTTTAAAAAAATGTTCTGTGAGGGTGACTGGCTGGGTCCCTTTTGACCAAATTAAGATGCGCTCTGGCAGTGCACTAGCAGCCGTGAGCTGACATTTTCTTGTGAACCTAGTGAAAAATGGCTCCATATCTCTCCTCCCGTCCGGAGGAGATGGTGTCTCCGAGTTGTCGAGCTTTTCCCCAACGTGATTCGCTCTTATGGCTGTTTTCTGATAGGAATGGACTGGCTCCTGTTTCCTTTCAGTTTGCCTGCCTTTTTAAATCTCAGCGAGAATGGGGAGTGGGTGGTGACGGTTTTACTTCAAGTACAAACTACCCAGCAAGGCTAGCAGAAGATATTTTTCCGGGTTTCCATTTTTAGAAGGGAGTAGATTGTATTTCTTTGGACACGATATACACTTTTTGTTTTTGCGGAGTGGGCTAGTCAACAATTTCACTAAGAAAAGATGCACACGTATGTGACACTTTACATCTGGACTCTCCACTTGGGAAGTGACAAGTAAAGACACAGGGATGCTTGCCTATCATTCATCTCTGAGAAGATAAAGCTGCCCTTTTCTTTCTTACCGTTGTTTCCCTGTTTTAGACCTGGGATCAGTTGTGCAAGGAGAAGGATCATGCCCTAGAGTTAGGATGCAGGGAGGAAGTGTACGACTGTCCTGTCCTCCACATGTGTTTCCTGAGGAATCCCTGTGCTGATCAGGGAGTGGAGGTGGAGGTGCTACAGCAGCTACCCTGCCCCTTCATTTAGGCTTCGGTCTGTGAAAGCTCCAGCCAGCAGAGGCAGGATGCGCTTTAGCAAAGAGCTGTGTGTTTGAGGGGCTGGTAAAGAGCGTGTGTTGTTTGGGGGTGTGTGAAATCGGTTGTTCTCTATTTTATAGCATTCTAAGATGCTTCTATGAGTAGAAAGTGGGTTCATGAGGAAGGGGTTGGGCTCTTCATGTTTCGGGCAAGAAGTATAGCACTATCCACCAGAGAGGACAACAGGAGGATGCAAAACAGTGCAATACTGTGGGCACTGTGCAGAAAGAATAGTTCCTTAAATTGTATAATAGTCCCCTAATTCCAGACATTTGCAAAAACCTCAAGGCTTCCTGAAAAATGCAGTGGAGTCATTTCTACATTATGACAAGTTAGACTTCTAGTACAATAATTTTAACAGCATTATGGAAACACCTTCCTAAGTGCTTTAGATATTACACCACTTGCTCCACTGAAGGGTATCCCTCTTAGGGTTTGCCTTTTGGACATTTACGTAGGATAGGAGTCACAGCACAGATTTTTTTTTGGGGGGGAGTCAGTTTGGAATAATTTTGGTCGAGCTAAGTGCTTACAGAGGCAATAGGATTCACCTCTTTAGTAGAATAACAGAAATGGAACTTTAACAGTGCATGTAGACCTGATTACTGCTTTTGTACATGTGGACAATTTGACTATGGTACATAGTGTGCTTTGGGGAAATCGATGCAATTATAGTTGAACAATGAACATAACAATAGAAAATACAATGAAGACATGGATCTCAACATTCATGGGAGGATTAGCAGGGTCACTCTTAAATATCGTTAATGACTACAAGTGAGGAGGTTTTACCCTGAGAAATTTCCAATGTCTAGAATGAAAGAATCGTGTTTGTAAAACTAAGGGCATAGCTCACCAGCTGTTATAGAAGCTGGATGGCACTGATGTTTAAACCAGATAATACGTACATACGAAAGAATCATGGACCTTAGGAACTTCCCACCAATGTAATTTTGTTTTTTATTGAATAAAAGCAGCAAAATAACTATAAAATAGAAGCATTTCATGAGCAGCGTCCATCAAGGGAGAGAAGATCAGGGACTAACATGACATGTTGGCAATGACATATATGTGATGCCCGAGTGACCCTCGGGATACCAGTGAGTTCTCAATGAGAGCTAAAATCCACATGTTGAAATAAGTTTCAGTATGTCTGTATTCTTAGACCTTCAAGTTTGGAAATAGAAAATTTCCTAAGATTAAAATTAATTGCTCATGTGGTGCCTGTGGCATAGAAAGGAAAAGTTGAGATGAAACAATGAAGTTTCAGACAAAGATATTTTTGTGAGATATTTTTGAACACAAAGCTTATTTCTGAGGATATTTTAAGTAGTGACCTGCTTTCTAAAGTCTGTTTTCTCTATTGCTTTTAAAACTGTACTACCCTAAATTCCATTTCCAGCTTTTAAAAGCCTTAGTAGGTGACATGATATTAAATAAATAAGGGCACAGTAAAAGCCTCTGAGTTTAAAATACTCTAATTTTATGTTCAATTTTACATACATTTCTCCTCTAAGTCTGTCATATCTTTAGCTTTTGCTCTAAGTCATACAGCTTGTGGCAATCTCACTTCTAAAGACCTCAGGTGCTTACTCTGAAGATAGCAGATTTTTAATATAATTGGAAAAAATAAAAGTGTTTTGCTATTTGACTGCATTAGGTGGTACCTTAAACAAGGTTAGAACCTAGTTATGATGTGAATTATCAGTTCAAGTGATTCATAGATATCAAGTGATATAGGTATCATTTGCTTGAAATAAAGGAAATGCTGTATATTTCAAGAATATCAAGGCTGATAAAGTATACTAAGTATACAGTACGGGGGTTAATTCTTTGCCTGGTTTTCATCATAAGAATGGCTTTCTGTCAACTAAGCCACTGTATTTTCCAAAAGCAGTGCATTATTCTGTTTTCTCCCATAGATTCCCTATCCATTCTCCAAAGTCATACAAAGAATACATCTCATCTAATGAAAGTGATAATGATTTTAAAAATTTCCCAATCAGAGTGTTTGAAAATTTACTGTTCACTCTGTGAAAGAACATAGTCAGAATAGCTTTTTCTTCTTCTCATCAGTAAAGCAAATCAAACTTTGTATCTTTAAGGAAACTAACAATGATGTGTATTATGAAATAGGAGCCTCATCGCCAGGCAGTCAGCCAATGGTGAAGAAGCTAGCTTAACTGATGACTAATCGAAGCATTGCAGGTCAGGAAGTACCCATATTCATAGGATCCCAGCTGAGATTCCAGAGTCAGCCACTCAGCTTGCTCACCTTTCTCTTCTCCCTGGGGCTGGCTCTGTGAGAATAATACATTTAATGAAAAGAGATCACCTTTGCTATAAGATCACCTCTCACCTAGATCAGTCCTTGCAAACATTTCAGGTATCTTTAATATCCTCTCAGCTTGAAATTTCTATGACATTTTCTACCCAGTGCAGATTCCAGATGCCTTTGGAAGTCACTCAAAGTTTCACTGGGGTCAGGGGTCTTGCCAATTACTGCCCACAGAGGCATAAACCCAGCCCAATACGAAAGGCAGAGGGAATGAGAACCTTCTCTGGCCCACAGAAGAGTACCGAGCCCTTTGGGTCCTTTTATTCAAAGGATAGCAAAAGCCCAAATGCCAAGCTAAGGAATTGCTGGCCAACTGTTGAAGGATTGTCAGTCTTGGATTAATACAACTCTTTAAGAAGAGTTTTCCTTTGGTTCTTGGGAAGCTTCCTGTTTCCTTCTACCTCAGGGCCTTAGCACGTGGTGTTTCTCCTGCCAGAACACTCTTCTGTGCTCTTTACCTTCTCTGACACTTAATTGGCTCTCTTTACTGAATGTGCTCAGGGCTCATTATTTTTCTTTATTATAGAAAGGAGGTTTTTTTTTAAAAATTGTTAGTTGTATATTAATGCCATTATTTGATTTATGTCTCTTTCTGCCAGGAGTCAGGACCTTCTAAAGTTAGGGTCCAAATTCATTTTGTTCACAGTAGAATCCCTCAGCCCTTAGATCATGTTAACCCACATGTTAAGTGTGTACTAAACTTTTGTTAAATGACTAAATGAATGAAGAATTGAACACCAAGGCACCAATACTAGTGGATAGACACAGTGTGGCTTTGGCTTGACAAGGAGCAAGTCTCTTCATTGTGTTAGCTAGTTTGGACTCCTGACAAGTGAACAGTACCAGAGTATTTTCAGGGTCTCCCTCTTGTCAGGATTTTCTATCTGAGAAAGAACATTTGAGTACTGTTAGGATATTTCCAAAAGAACCTTACTACCACGAAGTGTTCGTAGGACCAGTCTTAGGCAAAACTGTGGTTTGTCCTTCTCTCTCTGTTACTCCCTCCAAAGCATCTCTTTTTCTAAATCTGCTCTTACCATCCTTGGTTCTTTGCATCCAGGACCTTCCAGGTCACATCTGACAGTGGCTATACCTTGTTAACTAAGCTGCTAATTAGCTTGTGAGCCGTGAAAGCTTTCCCATGGTGTGAACTCTTCTAGCAGTATTTGCACTTTGAACAAAATTGTTGTGAACTGATTAGTGCTCTGCTGATTAATATGAGGGATTGTAAAGCAGAGTATATAGTATGAAGCTTGCCTTTAGGGAGCTTCTTTTCAGCTTTGGAGCTAGTAAGACTTACAAGAAACACCTGGCGACTCCTCTAAGAGTCTGTAATCAACAACTGTATTTGTCCAGAGCCAGCTCTGGCTCTTGAGTGACACCTGTCCCTAGGATACACAGCTTCCAGGTCCCTGGGGCCAGGACGACCCCTCCACACTGTGGCAGTGTATGACCCATTCTTAATTGCTAATTCAATGATGACCTCTGTCCCCGTTTCCCCAAAGCATCAGCTAGGCCAGTGTGATGTGTTACAGATGAGTGAAAGAGGAGTCCCTCCTTCCCTCACAGATAAAGGGAGCCAAGCTGCAGTGTTGCATTGGGCTTCTCAGCCTCCCAGACCTCCTCCCACTTCCAGAATCCAGACATAACTTTGCATGTTCCCCTTCCCGGGAGAAAACCAACTGTCAGAGTGGAGACACATTGCCCCCTCCGCCTTCTTCACCTGAGATGGATACTGGCTTTTCCTTATCCTCCTCTACAGTGCTCGGTAGACAAGTGCTACGTTGAATACAGACCTTGTTAAGACTTGTCCTGTAGCTTGGTATTACAGGTGTGCTATGAGTGCAATAAGGTGAAGACTGTCTGCCCAGAGAAATACTTAATTTATATAAGAAAATAAATTTCATAAATTAAAAAAAAGTACTATTTGTAATTGCATGAAAAAATATTAAATACTTAGAAATAAATCTATTGAAAAGTGTGCAAGACCTTGACACTGAAAACTATAAAACTTATCTAGAGAAAAATTAAAGACGACCTCAGTAAATGGACAGATATTCCGTGTTCATAAATTGGAAGACTCTATATTGTTATCAATTTTTCTAAATTGGTCTATAGGTTCAATGCAATCCAGTTAAAATTCCAGCAAGCTGTGTGTGTAGTATGTGTGTGTGTGATTGTGTGTTAATTGACAAGGTATAGCAAAATTTATGTGATAATTAAAGGACCTAGAATATCCAAGGGAAAAAAAACTATATTTGGTTGTGCAGATATTAATAAAACTAGAGCATAAAGAAAAGTATTTGTACAAGTGGAACTTCAAGTGGACCTTGACCGATAGGTAGTATCTAAATCATCAGAGAGGAAGGATAAGAAAAATGTAACATTTTAGGAAAAACATGAATAAAAATGTTCAAAGGTATTTAGTACAAGGTGTGTTAAAGTCCTTATAGAAGATAGTGCTCATGTTTATTTTTCCAATTATAAAAGGCAAAAGTACCTTCTGTTCAAGAATTCATCAAGCTTTCTTCCATTTAAGCCATATCTTGAGATCCTGAACGTTAGGACTTATACACTGAATTTACTTCTCATTACATCTTGAAGTACTCTTTCTATCTCAGTATTTAAAAGTAATCTCAAAGAAGTTTTCTGTCAGAGGTGCTTTTAAGGATTCATTTAGCAATATTGATTACTTTAATTGAGGTTTATTGAAAGTGCTCAGTATAGCTCTCTTGTGGTTCATGTTCTATAAATACATCATCATCTTATTGATATACAGTAGTGTTTTCATTTCATTGCAGTCAGCCTAACACCTTGTAGAAACCTTACATTCACACCAGACTGTAAAGAGGAAACATTCTTTTCCTCTGGTCTTCCACAGAACTTAAACCACGGAACTGAGTAAGAATCATTTTCAAGTATGATTTTAGTAGTATAAGCCTGTTTCATTTGAAAGCTCCCTGTGGAAAATCCAGAAAAAGAATGGACATAGCTAAGAAGCCAGAAAACATCAAGGTGCATGCACAAAAAAATAAAGAGATAATTGAAATTAAGTGATTTTGAAGTAGGACAAATAACCTATACTAGCCTTCTTGTGAAGCTATTGATATAAACAGTTTCCATTTTAGTGGTTGGGTTTTAGGTTAGGTCCAGGAGTTGTTAAATCCTATGAAAAAGCACTAGGTTTACTTGTTGAACTTTCCTTGTTTAGGTAGAGATATTGACCTTTTGGAGTAATTCAGGGTGTGCATCTTTTTAAAGAGAGGGGTCCCTCCAATGACCCCTTGCCAGCTAATGCTATAACAATGCTTCATGAGTAAGACTGCACACATGGTCCTTTAGATGCCCTCGCTGCTATAAAAGAAAGAGAGAGAGAATATAAATCATCCTTTTGAGATAGCATAGATTGCCCCTTCCGCACACCCATGTGCATTACTCTTTCAGTAGTGCTAGGTTAAAGTAACACTTCAAAAAATGAAATCTTTCACCTCTCTTTTATTTCAAAAGAGAAAACATAAAAGAGGCTGGGACTGGCTAGTAGTATATGAAATTCTACTCTGTGTGGATCCCAGGTTCTGCATTCCCATTGGGTATACAAGTCTTCATATGGTAACTTATTTTCTAATAATATAGTTGCTGCTCTGGGAATCATAAGTCTTTCTTATTATTGGTGCATTAGAATTTAAGAACAGTCATGGCTAGCTCCATTTATCTAAATTAGGTGATAAAGAAATGGTATTAAAATATTACTGTATCTGTTAATAGTTCATGTCCCCCAAACCCAAAAGAACACATTTAACTATGACTGGTGAGTGGCAGGCCTTTAATGAAGTTATCAATTGTTCATTTTCCATATTTATTTATTTCCAGTCTACAGAATTCTCCATCTGGGTTTGACTGAATTAAGATCTACCATAGAAGCCTGAATTTTTCTCAAACTAGTCTCAAAAACTGTTAGAGCCACATGTACCAAACCATACCATGTTACTTTATGCCTATGAGTACCTGTGTGTTTTTTTCCCCACTGTCTAGAATGTTTTCTTCCAAGTGAATGCTAGTTATAGACACAGATCTTCTATAAAACGTTCCCTGACCTATTCTCCCCTGATCTTGGGAAAAGTTTGTTATTCCCCATAACTATATATGTACCCACACATGCACACATATTGTGCTTTTCTATTTACAGTTTTGTTTCTCTCACTAGAATATAATCTCCTAAAACAGAGTTGGATTTTTGATTATCTTGCTATGTCCATTACCTAATAAAGGATATAGCACATAATTAATATATATTTCGGTTCGGATTTGAAGAATCTGTTGCTCTTCTTGTCCACATTGCAGGAGTGTAATGTGTGTTTATGAGATTAAGTGGTTTAAAAATCTTCATGTGTTTTAATCAGTTGTCTTTTTAGTCTCAGTTTTACTAAAGCTGAAAATAAATGCTAATCATACTAAAAATCACTACATATTTTTTCTAAGAAATTATGAAGTTTTATAGTCAACTGTGAGCAGTGAGAGGTAGAATTAAGGGAAATGGTGAACAGTTTGATCCCATGAAAAATTAACTCTGGATAAGGTCCATGGATCATGTTAGTCTGTTTGTCCAAAATGAAACAGAGACCTTTCCCTCAGTGCTCCGTTATACCCATCCAGCACTGCAATGTGGAAGCAAGGGAGAGATGTCTTACCTTTGCACAGAGCTTTGCTGCTCTGAGTGTGGGCCATAGAGCAGCCACATCAGCATCACCTGGGAGTTTGTTAGAAGGAAGAATCTTGGGCCTTACACCAACCTATAGAGTTAGAATCTGCATATTTAAACAAGACCATAGCTGGTTTAATTCTGCATTAATGTTTGAGAAGCACTAGTAACAGAGAATCCTTTTATGAAGTTTTAGTCAATTTTGCAGCCTACAGCTTGGCAAGTAACTTGGGGACAAGTTGTGAATATGGAAGGCCGTTTCTTTTCTCAAGATATGTAATGGAAGCAGTTCTCCCTCCAAGTCACCCGTCTGTATGTGTCCTGGAAAGAGAAGGAAATGAACCTTATTAGAAGCTACTATCTTTCTTGTTCATTTTCCCCAACCAATTTCTATTATGTACATTGGGAAAACAATGAAATGTAGCAGGAGAGACTGGAATTGAGTCTGGCCTCTGGCACACATTAGCTGTATAAAGCTGGACAGCTTCCTTAGGCTTTTTAACCTCATTTCCCTCCTCTGTAAAATGGAAATTATAATACTTATTGGCAAGGTTGTTTTTATATTAGAGATAAAGATGAGAAATTATTTCCTATAGCTCACTTGGCACGTAGTAAGCACTCAGTAAATAAACAGGAACCATGGTTAACATTGCCTTACCCCACTTTCCTCATGGATCCTTGTTGAAAGCAAAGATGTAATCTCTTCTAATGCCAACTTCTAGGTGTTTGCCTTGGGTGCCTTTTGGAAGTGGACACTGAGAATTCTAACTGGTTTGATTTCCTGCTACTTGATTTGAAAACAACAAACTAATGAACATCATGTGCTTCTCTCAAACATACACTTACATATCGGAATAAAATGCCCCTGGAGATACAAAGCAAAAGAAGAAACTCATATTCTTGATATCAGTTCCTTCTTCCAATAAAGGAAATGTAGCTTACTTCCCAATAAGATTGTCAAGGAAGGTTAGTGTCAGAATTTACTAGGGAAAGTAGGCATGCCATTAGCCAAGATAGAGAAGGAATTTAGCATGAGAGCAGAAGAATTAAATCCAGTTGCAGGCCTCTAAAACTAAGAACTGCCATTACATGATAAATCTTTTTTTAATCTGGGTGGAGATTTTGATGTTGGAACTTCTATACTGTTATTACACTCCATTACATTATAAGTTAACAATGTCTTAAAAATACTATATAATGAAAAAAAAGTACAGGTTATAAAAGGCAAATTTGCACAGAGAAATTGCACAAAGAAATCTCTTTTATTTTCTTAAAGACCTAACTTGAAAAAATTAAATTAAGAAGCTTATCTTGGAAAATAGAGAAAACTTGTGATAAAAATCTCACACATAAACTTACACATTAAGGTACTTAACCATTGTCAGTCTGCATATTATTTTGTCATAGCAATATGAAAGAAAATTACAGGTGTTTTGTAAAATTAACAATTTTTGGTCACAACTTTATATTAGTATCATTCTTTCTTACAACTGGTGAGTTTATCACAATATGCTATTCAAATTCTCACACGGAAGTGAACATTGTCGCATTAAATTTGCCATTTTAACATTCAGAGCTGCAGAGAAAAACAAGGACCACTAATTAACTTTATTAACTTCTCCTTTTGGTTACACAAACCTTAAAGATCTAATAGAAAGCATGTACCAACGATGCCCTGAAAAAATTTATCTACTTGTAACTTCATTAACTTTAGCTGGTTTTCTTGGTTTTAAATAAAGTTTATACAATCATTTTAGAGCTATATGTCTTAACCTAGAAATGAATGCATGATTAAAAAATAAATCAAGCCATTTATCTTTATATTTCTATACAGATAATTTTAAGTAGGTCAAATTTGAAGTAAAGATAAAAGAAGATATAACTAAGAAAATGACTTGAGTCAAGTCTTGACAGAAGTGTGAGAGCTACCCATGGGGACAGAAAGATATAAAGACCTTGGTTTGGAACATGGTAGGTTTGAGATGCTTATTAGTTATGCAAGAGGATCAGTCAAGTAGGCAGTTGGATATAGAGTTCTGGAATTCAGGAGTGAGGTCCTTGATAAAGTGTACATTTGGGGTCTACTGCTCATATGTGGTGGTTAAAGCCATGTGTCTAATGGGATCATCCAAGGACTGAGTATGAAAAGGAAGAAGTATTTTCCTGATTGAGGACTGGGGTATATTTAATAATTGAGGAAATAAGGGGGAATCAGCAAAAGAAACCAAGAAAGATAGGAAAAAAACAAGACAGAATGGGGCCCTCTAAGCCAAGTGAAATGTTTCAAAGAGAGTGTGATCCACTGTGTCAGATGCTGCTGATTTGTTATGCAAGATGAAGACTTACTAATGTCCATTGGTTTTGGTAACATGGAGAGTTCAGGAGAAGAGAAATGGGGACAGGGAATGCAGATGATTATTTTCAGTTTATTTTGTTTTGTTCTTTACTGGAAAAAGAAAGTGAGAAATAGGACAGTCACTGGAAGGAAAAGAGGGCTATAAGTTGGATTTTTTTAAGCTAAACAAAAAATTTTAGCATGTTTTAATTAAAAAGGATGATTCAATAGAGAGGAAGAAATTGACAATTATATATATGTAGAGAGAGAGAGAGAGAGAGAGAGAGAGAGAGGGAGAGGAGAATTTCAATATCTTTAAGTAGGTGTTTGTTAGATCTAGAGCACAAAGGGAGAGCTTAGCCTGTTCTAGGAGTGCAGCCTATCCATTCATATTAGTAAGAACAATGTAGCCCATAAGGACAGAGGTATTTAGGTGGGAAGATCTGGTGGTGAGAACTTGTGAATGTTCTCTTCTGATTTTAGCAACTTCACAGTGAAGAAAGAAGCAAGATTATGGTGGGGGAGGTATCAGAGATTTTGAGGAAAAATGAGAAGTCTGCAAGTCTAGGAGATTGGGAAAGGAGTGGTCTAGAGAAACATAAAATGGTTGATGGGTAGCATTAAGGGTCCACTAGAAATTGTGTCATTTTTCCTTAGCCACATTGAGCAGTATGGGTAAGATGTGGAGAAGACAGAGTTGGATTTAATTAGGGTTGTCTGTATGATGTCGTAGGACGAGCGAGGGATTCAAGGGGAATGTATTAAAGGACTATGATGATAAACGAGAATTTAACCTGGGTTGGAGAATGAGGGTCTGGGAGTGGGATGAGGACTGTGAAATCTGGGTGGGATCAGAAGATGGAAGATCTCAGCAGGATTGAAGGGTTTTGACTTGGTATTGGAGATGTGAGGAATCCCATTGTTGTCTGTTTAGAAGTATCTAATGTCACGTTCTTCTACAATACTCTCAGGTGCCATGATGTTCCGTTAAAAGTGTCTTATTTTAAATATTACCCTCATTTAGTGCAAACATGGCCGCCAAATGCATGTATTACTACCCATTTCCACTAATCGGTCAATTCTCTGAACAACTAGCAAAATGCAAGTGCTGATGTTGCAGCTACTCCTATGTTTTGAATTGCCTCAGAAGAAAAACACCTAAAAATATTACATGAGTTAATATTTTAATAATAATAATAATATTTAATAATATTTTAATAATAATCGTGACATGGAATATTATGGTGTTTAGGATAATAAACAAAATAAAAAGAAACAATATTATGAGAAATGTAGTCCATCATCTTTTTATAAGGGTGACTTAACTCTCTGAAAGCAGACCAGTTGGATTTTGAGCTAAAATTTTAATACAGGCTGCTTAGTAAGATATCTTTTTTTTTTTTTTTTCCTTTTTTTTTTTTTGCGGTACGCGGGCCTCTCACTGTTGTGGCCTCTCCCATTGTGGAGCACAGGCTCCGGACGCGCAGGCTCAGCGGCCATGGCTCACGGGCCCAGCCGCTCCGCGGCATGTGGGACCCTCCCATACCGGGGCACGAACCCATGTCCCCCGCATCGGCAGGTGGACTCTCAACCACTGCGCCACCAGGGAAGCCCCTAGTAAGATATCTTGATTTGTCTTCCATATAGAATTGTGACTGTGTAGTGGAACAAGCCAGAATCTTGTGATGTTCACAGTGCAAGATTTTGGCTATAGCAGGAAGCAATACAATACAGTATGCAATTCCTGGATTTTTGCTAATGTCATACTTGTTTGCTGAGCTGGGATGTTGTCCTATAGGGGAGTACATACATTTGAATGACTAAAGAAAGATAGTTACACTTAAAATTTTACATCAAACTGTAGACCTTTGTATATGGTACTTATAGAACCAGGTATTACAAGTTTCACAAAATATACCATCAACTTGATGCCTGAAATTATTTTGTCAGATCAACAGATTAATTTCTTTACACTGTTTGTGGATCAGACCTTCAGAGGTGTTCATCTGTTGTGTAGAAGCACAAGTCTTTTGTCATGAAGATACACAGAAGCTTCGAAATTTTGATTTTTGTTATCACATATTCTGGGTGCTTTTCGTATCTTCAATGAAATGTATATAAAAGACCCATAGCCTGTAGAATCTTTGAAACTTGCTTAAAAGTGAAACCAAATGAACATATTTTCATAGAATTAAACTTTCCCATTATAAATATAGTATACATGAAACTATCCTTTTATGTAGAGGAACATTTAAAACACTCTAATACATATGTTTACAAAAAACACATGAGACAAAATGATTTTCCAAAGCTGCCATGGCTAGTTACCACCAAGGCCAGAACTAGCATACAAGACTCCTAACTTCTTGTTTAGTGTGCTTCCCCCGGCACACACTTACAGAACGTTATTCTTGAGCTCAGAATCATTTAGTGTCTCCCCGCTCTGGTAAATTTTCCTTTTAGAAAAGTGTGTTATTAAACCTCCAGTCTTCAAATGCTCTACTAACTTAAGTAAAAAGCATGTTGAACATAGTAAAAGGATATTACCTTAGTCTTCAAAGGTTGAATTTCAGTGCATGTAAGAGCATATTATGTGCCTTATAATACATTTTTCATAATAGAGACCATCAGTCAAGGTGTAAAAAGGCATGTTAGAGCAAAGAGAGGCATTAAAGCAAATAACTTGGTAACTCCGATATAAATGGATGGATGTCGTCACTCCAAGTGAGCTAATGTGAAATATCAAGATATTTACCTTCGGGCTTCCCTGGTGACGCAGTGGTTGAGTCCGCCTGCCGATGCAGGGCACACGGGGTTTGTGCCCTGCTCCGGGAAGATCCCACATACCGCGGAGCGGCTGGGCCCGTGAGCCATGGCCGCTGAGCCTGCGCGTCCGGAGCCTGTGCTCCACAATGCTAGAGGCCGCAACAGTGAGAGGCCCGCGTACCGCAAAAAAAAAACCAAAACAAACAAACAAACAAAAAAGATACGTACCTTCATTCTTTGGTTTGTTTAAATTTTTTTTCAAAAAGGAAGATGCTTGTAGTGAAGGAAGCTGACACAGGCAGCAGAAGTGGTTAGTTTCAAAGCTGTTTTAACCCATTTTAGTGACTCATTTAGAACTTATATTTAAACATTAAATCTAATTTTCCAATTAATTTCACAAAAGAGATGCTTTTTATATTGATTGCCCAAGTGTGCTCCCTGTTTGTGTCAAGAATATCTAATACAGTAGTGCTAACAAGCAGTGCCGTTAAAATTAATACTTGCTGCTAAACTTCACACTGTTTTAGAGCCTCTACAGATCCTGAAGAGTTAAAGGTGCACTACTCAAAATCATTTTAACTTAACATGGAAATGATCAGCAGGTCCGTGTAGTTCACAATGGACATTTGAAAGATAATTTGTTTTCTTTGGGTTTATTATCAGTAACTATTTTATTATTAACCTGCAGTTTTCTTTTCATATTTACCTGAATATTTGCCACTTTTTGTGCTCTTCATTTCTTCCTAAATATGTTTCCACCAGATATGAGCTTTCTTTGGCTGAAGAACTTCCTTTACTATTTCTTGTAGTGTGGGTCTGCACACTATGGGTGATGTTTCCTTTAGTTTTTGTATATTTGAAAATGTTTGTATTTCACCTTCAATCTTGAAGGATATTTTTCTCAGATAGAAAATTCTCAGTGGACAGCTATTTTTTATTTTCTTTCCACAGCCTTTCATTTTTAGCCGCCATTTTTTTCTGATGAGAATTTAGCTATCATTTGTAACATTCTCTTATGCATAATGTGTCATTTTTCTTTGGCTTCTTTCAAAATTTTCTCATATTTGAGGATTCAAAATTTTGACTATGATTTGAATTTTTAAAAAGTCTTCTTACAGGGCTTCCCTGGTGGCACAGTGGTTGAGAGTCCGCCTGCCGATGCAGGGCACACGGGTTCGTGCCCCGTTCCGGGAAGATCCCACATGCTGCGGAGTGGCTGGGCCCGTGAGCCATGGCCGCTGAGCCTGCGCGTCCGGAGCCTGTGCTCCGCAACAGGAGAGGCCCAAGTACCGCAAAAAAAAAAAAAAAAAAAAAGTCTTTTTACAGCTTTCTGAGCTACTTGAACCTGTAAATTTGTGTCTCTTACCAAATATGGGAAATTTGGGGCCATTATTTTAATATTTAAAAATATTTTTTCTGTCCCATTCTTTCTTCTCCTCCTATGAATCTAAGGATACATAAACATATCCTTAGATAAACATATGTATCATACCTTTTAATGTTAGCCCATAGGTCAAAGAGGCTCAATTTATTTCTTTTAATCTTTTTGTCTTATGACTTCAAATTGGATAATTTCTGTCAATCTCACTTCAAGTTTACTATTTTTGGTCTGCTATCTCTAATCTGCTATAAAGTGCAGCCAGTGAATTTTTTTTCAGATATTGAATTTTTCATTTCTAGAATTTATTTCTTTTTGTTTCCATTCCTCTGCTGAAATTTATTATCTGTTCATTTATTATAATTGTTTTTCTTTATGTTCTTGAACATAATTATAATATCCGCTTTAAAATAATTGTCAGTCAGTTTCATCATCTGGGCTGTCTTGTGGTGATTCTCATTGATTTCTTTTATTCTTGACCATGGATGATATTTTCTTTTTGCTTCATTTGTCAGTTCTATCCTGGACATTAGTCTGCTTTCTGTTATGTTCTTCTGAAGAGTGTTTACTTTTGTTTTAACAGGTGGTTAAACCTGCTGAAATTTCAAAATGTAATACATGTTCAAAAACAGATGTGTTCAAACTCTGTCTTGTCTACAGTGGGAAGCAGCTGAAATTTCTCTTTAGTCTTTTCAGCTTTAACCAGGCTGTGTGGACTCTGCCTAGACATAGGTAGTTTAGGAATCAGCCAGATATGAGCAAAATTTGAAGCTTCCTTCTGCGACTCTGTCCTTCTGTGACTTTTTCCAGATGGGAAAGATAAAAAGAGACCTTTACAGCTGGGACCTAGCCTGAAACTAGTAGGTAGGACTTTGTGTTGCTGGGAGTTATCCAAGCACTCACAATAGGCTGTGGTATTCTACTATAGAACATAAAATAAAACAAAACTCAGAATATAAACATCAAGCAGGGCATTCTGTGACCATGATGAATCAAGATGAAAATAAGATCACTCTGTAATCATGTCCAAAAACAGACAAAAGCAAGAAAATTATCTAGTCCACAAAAATGACTAAACTTCACCTCTGTGGCTAAGAGACTGCTGCTGCTTCGTTAGCAGTCTCTAGATAAGAAATAATAATTCTCTCCACTTCCCAACAACATAGAATCTAGAGCAAAACTCTGCTTTCTTGAACTGTTCCTGAGAGAACATAACACAAGCCCAAATTCTAGAATATATGAGGTTCCCCTTGGTTTCCCATGATGTGTGTTCTTCTCATTTCTGAGCCAATAAACCCAGTTTTGTTCACCAGGTGCTCTCCTAGTAATCCTTGGTTGAAGGGAAATGACACAGAATTTCCTCCTTTACTTCCCAGTATCTGTAGTAACCCCTAAATTTGACGTCTTAGTTTTCAAGCCATAACACAAGAGAAATGTCCAACTTTTTAGCTGATGCTATGTGTGTCTGCCCTGAGGCAGAACACAGTAAAAATCCTGGGAAACTCACCTAGTATTATTCTCTTTTTGTATTTTCTGACTACTTTTGGTTTCTTTCCAGTGCCTTCACAAAGTCGTTTATTATAGTTTGTCCGGAGTTTATAATTGTAATCTCCAGGAGGTTGTTCTGATATGAATTACTTCTTCTTTATCGAAAGTAGAAATTCTTTTTTGTTGTTGTTAGAAAATATCACTTTGTATCAGTAATCTATTCCTACATTGGACAATCTTTTATGATGTCACAACTTAGTAGTGCCCATCATACTGCATTGAAGTGGGTAGGCATTGAGTTGCTAAGTGAATAACGTAATCGAAATTCTGAAATTTTGAGAAAGCCCATAGGTCATGTAATGTGAGATTTGCTGAATTTTCACATTCTTATGTTGGATAAGAATCAAAAGACTTGTCCAGCAATATGAGTCCAAGAGTTTGTCCATTTCCAGATCTATTTTTAGAAATAATTTAAAATTATCATGCTTGGAGATCATTATAATAAGTATATTGATCTGACCCACAGATTTGTTGCTAGAAAATAACATTGAAAAGATTTGTAGCCAGTGCTTTGGGGAAGATAATTTGTCACTGGAACAACAACGATACCTTGAAATTGAACTTGATGTAAGCATTAATTTTCTCAAAATTTTCCAAAGCTTTATATTTAACTGTTATATATCAGGGAATAAGTCATTGTCTTACTTCTTATGGGAATCAAGCACATTCTTTTTCTCTATCGTTTAAAGTCCAGTGTGTTTCTCCAGTGGGATAGATTTGTCTGGGTTCTGTCTACAGAGACAAATCTTTAACATTATTTACTTTTAGAATCTCTCCTAGTGTAACTTGTAACATACATCATTATTCATATAGACAAGGCATGAGATTTAGAAATACTTCTATGTCTCTGGCCATTGGATTATATTGATGTGTTGTTAAATTTAAAGGATTTTTTTTTAATGATATCTGTCTTATATCAGTGTAGAAAATTTTATAACTTTTTTTCAAAAGTGTGAATATTGCCTTTGGTAAGGGCCAAAATGTAATACTACACCTGCCCTGCAATGTCAAACCCCCATCCCCAGTACTCTCACAGTCCCCTTAGCCTGCTCTATATTTTTTTTCCAAAGGACATATTCCCTTCTACCATACTACATACTTATAATGTATTCACTTACATATATTGTCTATGTTATGTTTATTGTCTGACTCCTCCTTCTAGAATGTAAGGTTCGCACGGGTAGGGATATCTGCTTATCTGGTTCACTAGTTATCTTGTGAGATAGAACAGTATTTGGCAGGTAAAAGTTCTTCTCTCTATATATGTATATAGTTCATATATATAAATATGTATTAAATGAATGAATGAAAGGAAATTGTTTATATAAACCACATTTTCCTGGATTGTTAATAAGGCTCCTTTATTTCTTTATTTGGAAACGGTAGTAGGAAGTGTCCCATTCCCCTTCCTCTCTCCTTTCCATTTAAAATATCTGCTATAGTCATCTACATAAAACACAGCCCACATCTTTTAAAATCTTTCCTCAAAAATTATTAACATCTCCCCATGTCTGTAAAATGAAATCCAAATTCCCTAGCTGGCATTTGAGGTCCTCTTCAATCTGTCCTTATTCTGCCAACAACTTCATCAACCAGCATTCCCCTCTGCTTCAGCTCTTCCGATGTGATCTTTGGGCTTGCTTTCTCATCGCCTCATTTAAATGTCCTGTGCTGTGACCTATCCTGATTACCTCATTTAAACCACATTCTCCAGCCTCCTTACTCAGCTTTATTTTTCTCCATTGCACTTGTCACCTTCCAGTATACTGTATAATTTACCTACTTATTATATTTCTTTTCTTTTCCACCCTAGAATATAAACTCCTTGAGAGTAAAGTCTTGTGCCTATTGTGTCCTCTGTAATAACACCATGGTTTAGCATAGTGCCCTACCTCCCCAGCTTGGACACCTTTTTCCCTTCACTTAGGTTTCCCTTCCCTGAAATTCATGTTTCTGGTTTTACCCATCTGCCAAGGCCATGCTTAAATGTCAAGTTTTTCTTCTGAAAAACTCCCCTGCTCTCCTGAGTTCAGGTGAAGACAACCTCTTCTCTGAACATTGGTAGCATTTAATCAGAAACCACTTTTATACCATTAAAAAATGTGTTATTGCTTGTATTTTGGTTATTTATGTGCGTGTCTTATCTCTTCTATAGCTGTTCCTTAGGAACAGGTTTCATGACTAATTCATCTGCACAAACTCAGTAGTACCTAGTTCTGTGTACATAGTAAATGCTTGATAAATGTGTTGAGTAAATAGCCACATGAATTTCCTTATTACAGCCCTTTCTACCCAAATATAGAAACAAGGTTTTGAATTGTGCAAAACCCCTGTGAAAAGGAATTTTGCTTTTGAGCTTGATTATTTGCGGGGGTGGGGGGGAATCCAATTATGTCTTAAACCCAATGGACTGAAAATATCAAATAAGAAAAAATGTATTTGATGTATTTGATTTCATAATCAGAGCCTAGAATAAGTTCTGTCATTGGCTTTTTCACTTCACAGTAATTTCCTTCTTTCAAAGCATTTGTGTTTTGCCAACTGTTTATTCGTAAACTAATGCCCTGTCAAGTTATCTGAAGTAGTTCATAATAGAATTAAGAAAAATATAATTAAAGACACAAAGAAGATGGGGTTAATATCAAGCAGTATATGTTTGGATTGACTATCATTTGAGTGCTTTACTCTTCCATAAGTGTCTTGGCATTTATCTATTACTTTGTATTTAATAAGATTGGGAGGAACTCTAGGGCAGGGCCATAAAAGATCATGGTACTGAAAGCAAATTTGAGGAGGGTCTTATCCTTCTTTCTTTATTCTGGAAATCCAAACAAAAGCATCTATCACTGGATTATATTTGATTTCAAAGCTTTTTCTTATAGTTATTTGCCTTACATCTGTTGTCAACTAACAGAAAAGACTCCTCCCCACCTTTTAATATGAAAGTTCCATATTTCAAAAGTCCAATATTCCTCACCCCTCACTATGACCTTACGGAGGAATGATTTTCATACTTGTGTTTAGGGAAGTATTTCCTCTTCCTTCTCCTCCCTCCCCTCCCCTCCCCTCCCCTCCCCTCCCCTCCTCCTCCCCCTCCCCCCCTTCTTCTTCTTCTCCTCCTCCTCCTGGCTGTGAGACTTATGTGCACTTGGTATATTTTCTCTAATCTGTCACTTGGACTCCCATTTTTACATTTGGAAGGCCTAAGAAATTGATTAGTGGTCCTTAAACCAAATGGCCAAACAGTGGCAAAATAAAACACAATGATATATGGGTCTTATTTTGTTTTTTTTATTGTAATCAGGAAAAATTAGGTTGTCCCATGCCAGATTATAGTTTATCTAATTGAATCTTCTCTTTCATTTCTTAGTGAAAGTGAAGAGAATTGCGAGTGGGTCGCAGAGGGGCAGAGAATTATTGTGGCTTATATAAAGCCAGAAAATCCTCAGAGTAAATCAAAACCAAATATCTATATGGAACATTAAAACCTGTACTTTGGAACAATGTGCTTTAAAAACAAATTGAGGTGCTAGTGGCATAGAAGAAAATCCAAATGCAAATGAGGAAAAGGCAGCTATAAAATGTAGGTTGGTTGGCTGCAGTTCTGCCCATGAAGCACTAGCTGGCATTAGTATGAAATTTAAATTCACTTCTATGCTGATGATTGCCTCTTTGTAACTCATTAAACATTCTTTGGCACCAAATTTTAGACTGAGTAAAGCCACAGAGCATGATCCAGGCAGAAATTAACCTCAGGATCTATATGCTCCTGTAACTGAGCAGCTAAGACATTGATATTCCGTCCTGGAAGAAGATTCTCAGAAAGGGTGGAGCTTGGGGGAGGGAGCTTAGAGTTTGATTCTCACAGCTGGCTATGAAGCCAATAGTCACTATGTGACTTGACCGCATTAGAATTACTCCTCTTTGGGCTTGTGTGCTAATCTTTTGAGCTTCATCATTTCAGTTTCTGCTTGAGAGCTGGCTCTTCAAAAACTTTAAGTGACAGTGACAGTCTACAAAATTGCTCTTTGAGAACAATTAAACAAAGTCAGGAGGCATGTAGTATTTTTAGCAGTGGGTAAAAGGGATCATTTAACTATGACAGAAAGAAGCTCATAGTCTTTAAAATTGTTTCTACAGATCTGATTGTTATGTGACAGTTTTGGGGTGACAGTTGGTTTCTACAGGCTAGCTGAGACCAGATGGTATGTGGAGGAAACATTGCCTATCTAATGGACGTGAACTTAGGGGCTACAGGAAATTACTTCTGAAAAGAAAGTATTTTCTTTCTGTTTGACAGGTCACTGCAGAAGATATCCATTGAAAATTATGTTCATGACAGCATTATGGACTAATAATGTAGGATAGGGAGAGTAAAACAATATTCAAAAGAAGACACAAGCCTAGAATATCAACTTTCAGGGTATCAAAGTAATGTTGGTAGTCACTTCTTGAAATAAGGGAGTTAGAAAGTGGTCATTAATAATGAAACTAGGATAGACAGTAGGAGATATCATCAGTTACGTGGACATCTTGTTCTTATTACTGTTGTTCTGATTATGATTAGCTACTAATTCTGATCCTTGATTCATTGACTGTTAAGTATACAGGATTTAGAAGCAGAATATTGAATGAGGCACAAGTTACCAAATCCTTTGGAAAGACAGTTTCTTTATATCAAGGTCAGCTATATTTTAATTAATAAGAAACACACACCTTGACTACTGTGATATGTGGAGAATGTGTCACATAGGTTTCCAAATGTGTGGTTCAGAACAGGGAGAATGGAGAATTGGGAACAAGAAGACTGGCCTCTTCTGGAAATCCCAACAGTTAGTACTCTCCTCTCACCGTTCATCACTGGATCTTTTCACTATCACTTTGGGGAACGCATAGGCTTTGCTATCCAACAGGAAGAGGTTCAAATCTGAGCTCCAGCACTCAGCAGCCATGGGAATTCTGGAGTGGTCTTTACTTGAGCCTCATTGTACTTATATGCAAAATGGGACTGAAATAAACTAATCAGGTTGTTATGTAGCATGCATGAGAGAAAAAGAGCATGGTGTAAAGCTCTGGAGTGAGAGAGTCTGGGTTTTAATCTTGGCTCAACTGCTTACACATTGGTTAACTTTGTGCCTTTTTCCCTCCTGGGTAAAATGTGGACAATGTAAGTATCTTACTCCTGAGTAGTAGTGATGATTGAATATGTTACTGTATGTTAAGCGCCAGAGTGGTCCTGGTACATGGTAAGCTATATTAGTTCTAATTATCAGTATGAAAAGTGCTTGGGAGAATGCTTAGCAAATTGTAAGTTCTCAATAAATAGAAGCTACTATTATTACAGTTGTTTTTTTACTATTAGTTTCTATCCAGAAGAACTATGCCTATATCACTAAATTGTTTTAAAGTTTTAAAACCAGGTCACATCCAAGTTTTAAAAAGTACAGGCATGAGCATTCTCTCCTTGCAAAATGCACAGACATCTAAACCATTATTTAAAATAAGAAATTTTATCCATTAAGCATAATTCATAATGCAAGAGTTTTTTTTTTTTCCTCTTCACTTCATAAAATTAGATTCATGCAAAATTCCTAGCAGTCATAATTTCATACAAATCACAATGAAGAAAAAATACTAAATTAATGGGAACACTGTCTATGATAGGTGGAACCAATAAGTAATAAAGAAACTAATGCCATGTTTTAATATTTAAACATCTTAATTCATATTCTGGAAGATGAATCAGCCAGATTAACAAGAGAATTTGCAAATGACACTAAATATGAGATGCCTGGAAAATGCCAGTAAAAACAAGAATTAGCCTGTGAGCTAGGAATAAAAAGAGGAGATAAGACAATAAAATCCAAGTGGGATTTAAAATAAAGATATTAAACAAGGATGTGACTGCTATTCAAATAAGAGAAAAATTGAGAGTGGCTAACAATATTTCTCTTTTAAAAAATTGGCATGGGAGATAATTTGACACATTTGTAAAGAAATTTCCATAACAAATGTGGGATATCAGTAGATTTTATGACTTTTTGAAAGCACAGCTTGATTATTGTTTGTTCCCAGTCATGTTAAAATATATACATATATACAAAAAGTTTGGAAGTTTAAAAGAAAAAAAATAAGAACATTAGTTTTGGTGTTTCCTTCTTTCCCTTTTTTTTAAATAGATTTATTTATTTAATTAATTTATTTATTTTTGGCTGCGTTGGGTCCTCGCTGCGCATGGGCTTTCTCTATTTGCGGCTAGTGGGGGCTATTCTTTGTTGCGGTGCACCGGTTTCTCATCATGGTGGTTTCTCTTGTTGTGGAGCACAGGCTCTAGGTGCACGGGCTTCATTAGTTGTGGCACGCAGGCTCAGTAGTGGTGGTGCACTGGCTTAGTTGCTCCGTGGCATGTAGGATGTTCCCAGACCAGGGCTCGAACCCATGTCCCCTGCATTGGCAGGCCAATTCTTAACCACTGCGCCACCAGGGAAGTCCTGCTTCTTTCTTTATGTAAAATAAATTTCTAATATTCTAAGTTAAAGAATGACCGTTATCTTAAACTGAAAAACAGAAAACAAACAAAAAAAACACAACAAAAAACCACTTGCACACAAAAAGTAGATAGGTAAGAAAGATTGTGTAATAAAAGAGGAAGGTGAAGACTTCAGAGTTGCAGAGACTTTTCAGATGGAAGGAAAAAAGCAACTGAATGGCCAGAAAATTCTTCCCAGAAATGGTTCACTGGAATGGAACTGTTCAGTGTGGAGATTAAAAATGGGAAGGCAGATATCCTTCCCATTGTCTTTAAGAGGCTGATGTGTCTTTTGAAAGTTGAAGTCAAATCATTCACCTATGTTTTAAAAGTCTTTTGGTGGGTGGTCATACCCATACATATGTGGCAGAAATAGTTCTTCATTTGTTTGTTTGTTCATTTGTTCATTCACCACACATGTATTATTGTGTTAGGATGTATCATTGTGTTAGAGACACAAAGATAAATAATACACAGACCTGTCTTCAAGAAAGTTACAATCTAGGTGGGAAGATAGACATGCAAAAATAAACAAAAGATTGTACCTTATAACTGGAGTAGTAGGAGTACAAGATGTACTGTAGGCATAGAAGAGAGAATAATTAACTCTTTCTAGGAGTATCAGACAAGACATCAAAAGGAGGTGCTGTTTGCTTTGGATCTTGAAGAATGACAAAAGTTCTTTTTCAGAGGTTTTGCATTTATATTGTAGAATTCATCATATCATTTAGCCAAACCATTTAGTGTTTGTGTAGTGCATTACATATTGCAAAGTACCTTCAGTTGCTTTATCACACATAAGGTACATTTTTTAACATGGTAATGCTCCTTTTTGCGTTTTGGTTTCAGCTTATTGATTTTATCTTTCTTTACAGGTACTAGATCTATATTTTAGACCTACTTCTCTACAGTGTTCTAGTAAAGGGGATGTCTCAGGTACTATTACTGCATAACAAATCATCCCAAAACACAGTGATTTAAAATAACATTAGTCATTTATTATTTCTCATGATTTCTGTGGGTCAAGACTTTGAGAAGGACTCGTTGGGCAATTCAGACTTGGGGTGGCTCATGCAGTTGCAGCCACATGGTGACTGGAGCTAGAGTATCAGGGAGTTGGCGCAGCTGGGAGCTGGTTGGGCATCTCTGTGTCTGTGTGTAATCTTAGGGCTTCTGCATGTGGTTAAGCCATATGGGCTAGTTTGGGCTTCCTCATAGCATGGCCGCCTGAGGATAGTTAGGTTATTCACATTCTGGCTTAGGGTTCCTTGCCAATGAAGTGGAAGTTGAATTGCTTTTTCCCAACCTTACCTTGAAAGTCACATTGCATTACTTGAGCCACACTCTATTGATTACAAACAAGCTACAGACTTAAAGGGAAGGGAATTAAATGTAATCTTTTGATGAATGAGAGGCAAGATTCTAGAGGAACATCTGAGATGGGAGATATTGTTGTGGACATCTTTGGAAAATACAATCTTTACATCTTTATTCAAGCTTTGAGTAAACAAACCATTCTTCTTTAAGAGAGATGGCATGAGATCTTATCAGAAAATGATCCAGGCCAAGGGATGTTACTGAATTTTACTTAATGTTCATTAAATTGATTAAAAAAATTTCAGTACCTGACACTTTCTAATGAAACTAAGATCAAAACATGACAGGATATAAGAGGGATTAATTTGTCAATGAGGAAGGACTTTCTGACAAAGCAGGCCATTGAACCTTGCAAAAGGTTACAATGGAAAACTGAAGAATCAATTTCTTTGAAGGTTTTAAAGATCTATGGTAGAGGAATTCCATGAGTTCACTTGTGTTAGCATGGTCCCAGCTAGAGGAGAGAGATGGATTGAGTAACCTTCTTAGACTCCTTTCAGTGACGTAACTCCTCCATATTCATTAACAAATAAAGGAGAGATTATCTGGGTAACCTTAGAAAGGTATTTTGGTCAATGAAAGGGATGGCTTTATTTAATTTATTTTTAATAATTTATTCATTTATTTTGAGCTCTCTGTCTCACAAAAACCATTCCAATTTCTTACATGTACACTTCTCATTAATGCAATTACTGCAGATTTTTTTCAAGTCCTAGTACCATCCTTTGATCAGTAATTAGAAAGAAATACTTTGTGATAAGATAAATTTTGAAATTCCTTCCTTGGCATGGCTGGCAAATAGGTAACAAATTATAGTAATATTTTTCTTTGTATGAGTGTGTTGGTGTCAATATGTATATATCACATAGAAAGCTTAATTGGTGCCAAGTATTTTGCTTTACCTGCATTGTTTGATTTAATTGTAAGCAACTGTAGTGTATAATTATTATCGCTGTTTTAGAGATGATGAAGATGAGGTTCACAGATGTTAAATAACTTTTCTGAGGTCAAGAAGCAAAGCTAAGATTTAAACTCAATTATACTAACACTGGAGCCTTACTAAGTAACTAGGTGCTGTATTTTTTTATTATTGAATGGCAATGAAATGCCATTTAAGTTTAGACTATATTTGCAAATTAGATCATACTCTGGAATTGATAAATCAGAGTGCCTCAATGTCATTAACTTACAGGCCAGTAAAACTATTTATGATCTGTACCCCTCCCTTTTTTTAACTTATTCTTTCCTTATACCCCCATAAGAGGCCTCTGCTCTAGCCAAAATGGGCAGTTCCTATAACCTTGTGAATACTGCTTCTTTTACCTGAAATTGTCACCCTACTCACATCCAAATCTTCCTATTCTATCAATCCATTCAAAAGCTTCCTCTTCCATAAAACCTCCCAGATCACTTGAATTCTTAGAACTCTTAATTTCTCTATGAAAGTATGACTCACGACTTGTGAAAAAATGACTTATGAAAATTTTGTCTTGTTTCAATTACTATTTATATGTATATTCACCCTGAACAAGTTAGAAATTCCTGCATGGAAATGGCTACATTCCTTGCTTTTTTCTGTCTTCAAACCCTGGCCTGGTATGCCACAAACTGTATTTTTTCAGTGTTGGTTAAGTAGCCCAATTTCCTGTTAACTAGTATCTGTCTGAATTGAGCAGCAACATTGCCTTAATTTCTATTTTCAAGACCTGCACTTGAGATCAATGTTTATTCTCCTCAGGTTTCAAATATTGTGATAGTTATGAGGTAGCTAAAAAATTTTTGGAGGTTCTTTCTGCTTGCCTTGACCATATTTCTTCTTCATTGTACTTTTAAATAACTTTTGGATGCTCATTTTATCAAATAAAGAGCATGATTAAGTATACTTTGTTTAAAAATTAAGCAAAAGGAGTCTAGCCTGATTTACTTAATTGATGAGTGTTAATGATGCTGAAATTCTGAGCCAAATTTCTGAGCATCATTTCCTAGAAGCCAGCTGGTTTTGCTCTTTTCTAGGGCCAAAGATTGCACACCTAAAACTGGTCAGTCATCTCACATACGTATGCTCTTATCAACATGAGACAACCAAGCAGACTAAAGAGTCTGTACTGATTTATAATTACCATCATTTTTGCATATGACAGAAGATAATACCATGATTAAAATTTTGAATGTTAGTCCTAGAATTCAAAAACTGCTTCAGAATATATACACCTTCACTGTTAACTATTTAGAAAGCAAGATTATAATATTGTCCATTTACATTTCATCCAAAAACAGCAGATTACACTTTCTGCTCAAGTGCATGCAGAACATTCTCCATAATAGATCACATCTTGGGTCACAAATCAAGCCTTGGTAAATTAAAAAAAAAAAAAATGAAATCAGATCAAGCATCTTTTCTGACCACAATGCTATAAGATTAGAAATGAATTACAGGGGGAAAAAATGTAAAAAACACAAACACATGGAGGCTAAACAATATGTTACTGAATAACCAAGAGATCACTGAAGAAGTCAAGGCAAAAATCAATAAATACCTAGAGACAAATTACAATGAATACACGATGATCCAAAACTTATGGGATGCAGCAAAAGCAGTTCTAAGAGGGAAGTTTATAGCAATACAAGCCTACGTCAAGAAACAAGAAAAATTTCAAATAAGCAATCTAACCTTACACCTAAAGGAACTAGAGAAAGAAGAACAAAGGAAACCCAAAGTTATTAGAAGGAGAGAAATCATAAAGATCAGAGCAGAAACAAATGAAATAGAAACAAAGAAAACAATAGCAAAGATCAATAAAACTAAAATCTGGTTCTTTGAGAACTTAAACAAAACTGATAAACCTTTAGCCAGACTCATCAAGCAAAAGAGGGAGAGGACTCAAATCAATAAAATTAGAAATGAAAAAGGAGAACTTACAATGGACACCACAGAAATACAAAGCATCTTAAGAGACTACTACAAGCAACTCTATGCCAATAAAATGGACAACCTGGAAGAAATGGACAAATTCTTAGAAAAGTATAACTTTCCAAGACTGAACCAGGAAGAAATAGAAGATATGAATAGACCAATCACAAGTAATGATATTGAAACTGTGATTGAAAATCTTCCAATAAACAAAAGTCCAGGACTTTTTTAGGCTTCACAGGCAAATTCTATCAAACATTTAGACAAGAGCTAACACCCATCCTTCTCAGACTCTTCCAAAAAATTGTGGCAGAAGGAACACTCCCAAACTCATTCTATGAGGCCACCAACACCCTGAGACCAAAACCAGACAAAGATACTACAAAAAAAAGAAAATTACAGACCAATGTCACTGATGAATATAGATGCAAAAGTCCTCAACAAAATACTAGCAAACAGAATCCAACAACACATTAAAAGGATCATACACCATGATCAAGTGGAATTTATCCCAGGGATGCAAGGATTCTGTAATATATGCAAATCAATCAATGTCATACACCATGTTAACAAACTGAAGAATAAAAACCATATGATCATCTCAATAGATGCAGAAAAAGCTTCTGACAAAATTCAACACCCATTTATGATAAAAACTCTCCAGAAAGTGGGCATAGAGGGCACCTACCTCAACATAATAAAGGCCATATACAATAAACCCACAGCAAACATCATTCTCAATGGGGAAAAACTGAAAGTATTTCCTCTAAGATCAGGAACAAGACAAGGATGTTCACTCTCACCAGTATTATTCAATACAGTTTTGGAAGTCCTAGCCACAGCAATCAGAGAAGAAAAATAAATAAAAGGAATTCAAATTGGAAAAGAAGAAGTAAAACTCTCACTGTTTGCAGAATACATCATACTACACATAGAGAATCCTAAAGACACCCAGAAAATTACTAGAGCTAACCATTGAATTTGGTAAAGTTGCAGGATACAAAATTAATGCACAGAAATCTCTTGCATTCCTGTACACTATCAACAAAAGATCAGAAAGATAAATTAAGAAAACAATCCCATTCACTATTGCAACAAAAAGAATAAAATACCTAGGAATAAACCTACCTAAGGGGGTAAAAGACCTGTATTCAGAAAACTATAGGACACTGATGAAAGAAATCAAAGATGACACAAACAGATGGAGAGATGTACCATGTTCTTGGATTAGAAGAATCAATATTCTGAAAATGACTATACTACCCAAAGCAATCTACAGAGTCAGTGCACGCCCTATCAAATTACCAGTGGCATTTTTTACAGAACTAGAACAAAGAATCTTAAAATTTGTATGGAGGCACAAAAGACCCCGAATAGCCAAAGCTGTCTTGAGGGAAAAAAAATGGAGCTGGAGGAATCAGACTTCCTGACTTCAGACTATACTACAAAGCTACAGTAATCAAGACAATATGGTACTGGCACAAAAACATAAATATAGATCAATGGAACAGGATAGAAAGCCCAGAGATAAACCCATGCGCCTATGGTCAACTAATCTATGACAAAGGAGGCAAGGGTATACAATGGAGAAAAGACAGTCTCTTCAATAAGTGGTGCTGGGAAGACTGGACACCTACATGTAAAAGAATGAAATTAGAACACTCCCTAACATCATACACAAAAATAAACTCAAAATGGATTAAAGACCTAAATGTAAAACCGGACACTATAAAACTCTTAGAGGAAAACATAGGAAGAGCACTCTTTGACATAAATCACAGCAAGATTGTTGTTGATCCACCTCCTAGAATAATGGAAATAAAACAAAAATAAACAAATGGGACCTAATGAAACTTAAAAGCTTTTGCAAAGCAAAGGAAACCATAAACAAGATGAAAAGACAAACCCTCAGAATGGGAGAAAATATTTGCAAATGGAGCCACTGATAAGGGATTAATCTCCTGAATGTACAAATAGCTTATGCAGCTCTATATCAAAAAATCAAACCCAATGAAATAATGGGCAGAAAACCTAAATAGACATTTCTCCATAGAAGACATACAGATGGCCAAGAAGCACATGAAAAGCTGCTCAACATCACTAATTATTAGAGAAATGCAGATCAAAACTACAATGAGGTATCACCTCACAGCAGTTACAATGGGCATCGTCAGAAAATCTACAGACAACAAATGCTGGAGAGGGTGTGGAGAAAAGGGAACCCTCTTGCACTGTTGGTGGGAATGTAAATTGATACAGCCACTATGGAGAACAGTATGGAGATTCCTTTAAAAATTAAAAATAGGGACTTCCCTGGTGGCGCAGTGGATAAGAATCCACCTGCCAATGCAGGGGACACGGGTTCAATCCCTGGTCCTGGAAGATCCCACATGCCACGGAGCAACTAAGCCCTTGTGCCATAACTACTGAGCCTGCGCTCTAGAGCCCGCAAGCCACAACTACTGAGCCCGCGTGCTGCAACTACTGAAGCCTGTGCACCTAGAGCCCGTGCTCTGCAACAAGAGAAGCCACCACAAGGAGAAACCTGTGCACCGCAACGAAGAGTGGCCCCCGCTCTCCACAACTAGAGAAAGCCCACGCACAGCAACGAAGACCCAACACAGCCAAAAATAAAATAAAAAAAGTAAAATTAGGGGCTTCCCTGGTGGCGCAGTGGTTGAGAGTTTGCCTGCCGATGCAGGGGACACGCGTTCGTGCCCTTGTCTGGGAAGATCCCACATGCTGTGGTGCGGCTGGGCCCGTGAGCCATGGCCGCTGAGCCTGCGCATCCGGAGCCTGTGCTCCGCCGCAACGGGAGAGGCCACAACAGTGAGAGGCCCACGTACCACAAAAATAAATAAATAAATAATGATATTTAAAGAAAAAAAACTAAAAATAGAATTACCATATGACCCAGCAATCCCACTGCTGGGCATATACCCAGAGAAAACCATAATTCAAAAAGAAACATGGGGCTTCCCTGGTGGCGCAGTGGTTGAGAGTCTGCCTGCCGATGCAGGGGACACGGGTTCGTGCCCCGGTCCGGGAGGATCCCTCGTGCTGCGGAGCGGCTAGGCCCATGAGCCATGGCCACTGAGCCTGTGCGTCCAGAGCCTGTGCTCCGCAACGGGAGAGGCCACAACAGTGAGAGGCCCGCGTACCGCCAAAAAAAAAAAAAAAAAAGAAACATGCACCCCAGTGTTCATTGCAGCACTATTTACAATAGCCAGGTCATGGAAACAACCTAAATGCCCATTGACAGACGAATGGATAAAGAAGAGGTATATACAATGGGATATTACTCAGCTCTAAAAAGGAATGAAATTGGGTCATTTGTAGATACGTGAATGGATCTAGAGACTCATACAGAGTGAAGTAAGTCAGAAAGAGAAAAACAGATGTCGTATATTAACGCATATATGTGGAACCTAGAGAAATGGTACAGATGAACTGGTTTGCAGGGCAGAAATAGAGACACAGATGTAGAGAACAAACGTATGGACACCAAGAGGGGAAAGTGGCAGGAGTGGTGGTGGTGGTGTGATGAATTGGAAGATTGGGATTGACATATATACACTAATAAGTATAAAATAGATAACTAATAAGAACCTGCTCTATAAAAAAATAAGATTCAAAAATTCAAAAAACATAAAAAATAAACATAAAATATCATCCATTTAGAATATTATTCATAAAAAAGAATTAAATATTGCTATTTGTAGCAACATGGATGAACCTGGAGAGTATCATACTAAGTGAAGTAAGCCAGAGAAATATTATATGATACCACTTACATATGGAATCTAAAAAACAATACATATGGATCTACGTATAAAATTGAAAGAGGCTCACAGGCATAGAAAACAAACTTCTGGTTACCAAAGGGGAAAGGGGGGGAAGGGAGGATAAATTAGGAGTATTGGATTACTACTATATATAAAATAGATAAGCAGCAAGTATTTACTGTATAACACTGAGAGCAATGTTCAGTATCTTGTAATAACCCATAATGGAAAATAATCTGAAAGAATATATATATAATGTTTGTATATGTAAAAGCTGAATTACTTTGCCGTACACTGGAAACTAACACAATCTTGTAAATCAACCATACTTCAATAAAAAGTAAATAAAAATAAAATGTCATCCATTTATCAATATCCTACTTTGTCTAAAATAGATTTTAGGAATTTTATAAAGATATCAAGATATACATTGTAACAAGGAAACACAAATTATAATTAAATGGTAAAGATGAAGTGAGGCAACAACAAAGGTAAGGTAATAAACTATACTCCATAATAAAGCCAGTCATCGATGTACATGTTATGTTTCATATCCTCTTACCAAGAGTAGGCTGCAAATTCGACTCTAATTACCATTATGAAGAGGGAAACCTGTTCATGTTTATGGTTAGTTTTGCTGATTTGTAGTACCTAGTAAATAAAAACAAAGGAGCTGCTGAGGAGGTGGGAACCTACTTATGGCCCTGAGAAATAGTTTTCATGGATCTTCCAAAAGAGAACACTGTTTAAGCCCTAGGGATGATTCTTAGGTAATAATTATAAACCAACACAAGCTGCTTTAAAACAGAAAGATTTAAAGAATAGAGTTCATATTGTGTATGTGAGATTATTGCTTTTGCTTGCCATGCATGCTGTGCCAGGGTCTCCTGCATAGGCAGTGTGTGACCTCTCTGTTGATCTGCCTGATTTCACAGCTCTAGCCTTCCCTGGGAATCCAGAAAAATTTCTCACTTCCTTGGTGTGACCACATACATCTGACTGTGTTACTGCTTTCACAGTGGCATTTAAGACATTCCCCAGTTTGCCCCTGTCGTTTGTTCTCCGTTCATATCATGCTGCTGGTTACCTACCTCCAGCCCCAGCCACCGTGCATCCCTGTGTTTAAGTTCAGTGTTTCTTAGCCTGTGCAGAGATTGTCAGGGATTTAGGGGCTGGAGCGATGGCTAAAAGAAAGCCTCCCAACCCCCAGCTGAAACACTGAAGCTCTGCTTCTTTCTGTTATATTGATTATGGTTCCATCTGTAATTTCACTGGGAAAAAAAGCATTCGCCTGTCTTTAAAAAAATTAATACCTGAAAGAAATCAGTGCTCTCTGAAGTCCCTTTGAAGTCTAGATATTTATTAATTAGATCAACTAAGCCGAATATCGCTTTTCATATGTTATCCAAATTCGTTTTCTGTTTCCTAGATTCTCCACATTTGTGCCATCCAAATTTCTTATTTTTTAATCTATAAGTAGTCCTATGCATGTGTAGTAGATCTTTTAATGAGTTACTTCTTTTTCTTTTTTTTTTTGTATTTTTATAAAGTTTCTCATTTCTTATTTATTCACTTTGGCTGTAGTAGCATAGATTTCTCTCATTTTTTTCTTCCAGAAGTACATGATCTTTCATCTAAGAACCAATGATTTTAAAGCCACGTGAAACATTCTTCAATAACACACTTTACTCATCCATTTTATACTCAATATTTAAAATACTGGTCAAATAGATATTAAAGTTCTATTGCATTACTGATGAAGTTAAAGACAGCTTTTTACTTGAACTATCATGAACATCCTTTTTGGATTTCACTGGGTATGAAGCTTGATCAATTTTTTTTTTTTAAGTTGTCACCCCATCCTTAATCATACCAATAACATAAAATATACCTTTTGAAATTTGATATTAGCCTGCAATTTTGAGACAGAAAGACTAATGATTTGTTAGCAAACTAAGCAAACAGGTATTCTTTTTTTTTAACCTTTTTTTAACCTTTTTTTTTTTAAAATACAAGTTTATTGGAGTATAATTGCTTCACAGTGCTGTGTTAGTTTCTTTTGTACAACAAAGTGAATCAGCCATATGCAGAAATATATCCCGATATCCTCTCCCTCTTGAGCCTCCCTCCCACCCTCCCTATCCCACCCCTCTAGGTGGTCACAAAGCACCGAGCTGATGTCCCTGTGCTATGCTGCTGCTTCCCACTAGCTATCTATTTTACATCTGATAGTGTATATATGTCAGTGTTACTCTAACTTTGCCCCAGCTTCCCCTTTTCCCCTTCCCCACCGTGTCCTCAAGTCCGTTCTCTATGTCTGCGTCTTTATTCCTGCCCACCACTAGGTTCATCAGTACCATTTTTTTTAGATTCCATATATATTCATTAGCATACGGTATTTGTTTTTCTCTTTCACTTACCTCACTCTGTATGACAGACTCCAGGTCCATCCACCTCATTATGAGTAACTCAATTTTGTTTCTTTTTATGGTTGAGTAATATTCCATTGTATATATATGCCACATCTTCTTTATCCATTCATCTGTCGATGGACATTTAGACTGCTTCCATGTCCTGGCTGTTGTAAACAGTGCTGCAATGAACATTGTGGTACGAGACAGGTATTTTTGATAGCGGGAAACTGGGCATAGATACTATAATGTGACTTGTTGAACAAGTCAGATATTCTTATCTAAAAAGATATAAATTACCCTAATTAGAAGTATCCTAGGAAATTAAAACTAATTGCATGTCTCACCAGAAAAATAATGGATAATAATGTATGCATTGCAGATTGTTCTGACATTTAAATCTGGTGATATGGGGTTCTCAAAAATGTAAATCTCTGTTCCCTTTTTCTCCTGATATCAATCTCTGTTCAGGTATAGCCTCTCTAAAGTAACGTTAGTTATTTTCACTTTTGGAATAAATATCTAACCTATTGGAAATGTATCTCCAAGTTTCTTTTATAGAAAAAATTTATTCTTAGATACTCATTAGAAAACTGATGTATTTTCTCACTTTCAAAGAATTTTAGGGAATGTATTTAGAGTATCAATTTAACTTTATATAATATGTGATACTTTTTAGGTATTGGTACATTTGATATTCCTTAGGTATATGGGATGGTATATCCATGTATAAACCTATTTCTCTTTGTACTGACTCATAAGTTTATATCATTAATATATATATTAATATATATATATTCTGCCATTAAATCTTGAGCATTTTGACCCCAAATTGTGTTTTTAAAATATCTCTGGTGTACAGAGTACGAGATCAATAAAGATTGTTATATTTAGAAAGAACCTATCTTCTTCCTGCTACTTCACACACATTTGGTCCACTGTCTCCTACAAATTGTTGACTATATACACTAGAAACACAAATTTCAAATACTAAGCTAAGTGAAATGGTGTTTTAAAAAAAGCCTACTTCCCTCATTTCAGATAATTAAATTATTTTTTTTTAAGAAATCAGAGCTCATTTAAATATATCTGAATTTACTTAGTTACCCAACACACAAAGGAAATCATCAGTGACCACGTTTCATGAAGATTTGTTCTATAAGAGTGAGTCATCCAAAATTGCAGCCCTCTCTGTTGAATAATTCTGAAGCATTGTTTGTAAGATGGCATTACGAAAGCCAGTGCATTCTAATGAGTTGTGTAAAAGTGTATTAAAAAAAGTATTGCATGGAATATTTGAAAAATATTCAACACAGTAAAACATGGGCAGATTATTTAGAGCTTGTTGAATATTTTGCATAAATAAATTAAAATTATGGTGTATTTTAAGTTTATTTCTCGTTTAGCAGGGTTCAGTTAGTTGTTGTTCCTGTTGTTGTTTCTTTGAAAAGGGCATAAACTTCAGGGGAGCTGTGCAGACTCTCACTTTTATTAAAGTCCCTTATCAAGATTGCTCATATGTGATTCTGTCAAATAATGTAATGGTTTGACTTTCTCTAACAAAGGTAAAACAAAGAAATATAAGTTCTTTTGATATACATTATATTACAATTTTTCTACCACATTTAAAATATCAGTTAAAAAAGATGGTAGAACTGCTGGGCGATTTGCACACAGATCAAAGGATATGAATTTCTTGGCCAATCATTCTGAAATAGGCAGTAGAAGTTTGGGACATTTTATGTATTACAGATTTGTATAGCTTTTACACAGAGCCATTTAAAAAAAAATTACCACCTACTTATGCAGATAAGGAAACTACACACAGGTTAAGTTGTATATTAGTTAAATTTTGCTGTATAACAATCAAGAAAACCTCACTGGCATACAACAAAGAACAGTTTTTTCTCACATGTGCAGGGTTCAAATGAACTAGACTGGGCTTGGTTCAGTGGTCTTGCTGGTATCTGCTGGGATCACTCATGTATCTGTTGGTTGACCATAGGCTCTGTCCTAGGCTGGGCTTGGTTGATAAACCTTAGCTGTGACAGCTGTTTCCACAGGTTTCTCATCTTTTTCTTGGGACCAACAGTCTAATCTAGGCATGTCCTTCTCATGTCAATGGCAAAAGTGCAAGAAGGAAAGCAGAAACACACAAGGCCCCTTGAGACTAGGTTTGCAACTGTCACACTGTTACTTCTGATGCATTCTATTGGACAAAGCAAGTCACATAAGGTGATCAGTCTACCTCACCCTTGTAGGAAGAACTCGAAAATTTGCTTGACAAAGGGAATGAATACAGAGAGGATGAATAGTTGGGACCATAAATGCAATTCATGTGTCCCATCACTTTGCCTTAGATCCTACAAATAGTGACTAGCTGAGGAAGGTCAGGAACATAGTCCTCTTCAGGTAACTGCTTTCTTTGTGGTTCCTTAGGCAGGTTTTAGTGTTTCCTTCTAACTTGGCCCATTCAGAGCCTTTCTGATGGTGTTTGAATGTCTGCACTTACATTCTAGTTTCTACCTGTTCTAAGAACAAAGGAAAATAGATTCAGATGATGGTATCAATTTCCATTTGCCTCCCTGCAGCTGTGGTGATCACATGCTGCTGTATTTGATGCTGCACTGAGAGAATTAGAGAAAAATCATAGTCTGTCAAATATATTTTGTCATCTTTATCTTATTGCTTCTGATTGCTCTGCCCAAATTCTCATTCATAAGCAATAGGTGATATCATCTATTGTTATTCTTAGATGAGATGAGGAAAGTAGGCCCAATCTACTTGTGTTGTTATGTTTACGATTTATTGTGCATTTTACATTTACTGGGGCAGTATATGAATTTAGTATTTGTTCCTTGCTATTTTGTTGTTTTTCAGTCAATTACCATTTTAGGATACATAACTACTACATTTGAAACATTGTATTAAATAAAAGTATGTCATTTCCTCATGTTTTAAGTATGTTCTTCTGTATTTGTACTTTAGTAAAGAGACAACTTACATTAGTGGTAAGAAATTGGCCTTATAGATACATATACTTAGGCTCTGCTGTTAATAGCATGACAAATCATCATTGTCTTAATGGTGGTTTAACATTATAACATACTGTAAATAAAGATTTTGTCCTATCTCCTAACAGCAAGTATATCATATTAGTTGGGCAAAATACTTACTATAATGCAAATATTTTTTACAGAAGGTTCTTATTCATCATCCATTTTATACACATCAGTGTATACATGTCAATCCCAATCTCCCAATTCATCACACCACCACCCCCATGCCCTCCCCCCCCGCCCCGCTTTCCCCTCTTGGTGTCCATACATTTGTTCTCTACATCTGTGTCTCTATTTCTGCCTTGTAATGCAAATATTATGTGTTCTTTTTTAATGCTACTCCTCTTTTTTTTCTTGAAAAAATGATTAATTTCACTGAATTTGTTTAACCAAAAAGTAACATGGAAGTCAGAAAGACATAATTTGACTAGAATGATTCCATTACTGTATTTTCACTGTTAATAAGTGTTTAGAAGGCTCAAGTAAAGCATGTGGGGCTGTGTGTGCACACAGCTATAAATCTTTTCAATAACATACGTCTGTTGTTCACATATATTAGAAAATCAAACTGCCCCAAAGAAGTCTCCCTCTCCTTCCCTGCTCCCCACCAAGTCATAGGAATAGACAGCCTTGTGAAGTCATTTGATTAGTACAGTGGAGTACTGCCCCAATCTCTTTAAAAAAAAAAAGAAAAAAAGAAAACACTTTAATTCCATTATGCCATCCCCTAAATACCCTTTTAGGCTCAGCCTCCTTCTCTACCCACTTATGTTCAAAGATAAAGTCCACTCCCTAGAATGATACGGCTCCACACCTATTTTGCAAAGCTCATTCCATGTGAGTCCCTAACAAAAATACCTTTGCTTCAGTAGTCTAATTTATGGCCGACTGATTTATAAGTTTTTTATAAAAGTGTTATTATTTATTACCTAAGAAATTATTTTTGTAAAATTAAAGAATACAGATTAATCAGAAATCCAGAAATAATAAAATAAATATCACCCATAATTCCACTCTCACCTATAATCACTGTTAACAATTTGGAGTATTTCTTTTGTTATATTTTCATTCTTTACTTTTTCATTGTATTTTTCTCCAAATTTTTATTATAAAAATATTGCAAACCTTTTGAAAAGTTGTAAGAATTTTACAGTGAACATCTGTTTACCTAGAGTCTACCATTAATGTTTTACTGTATGTGCTTTATCACATATCTAAAATTCATCACTTCTGTATGCTCCATCAATCATCTTATACTTGATGCATTTCAGAGTAAATTGCAGACATTAGTACACATAATTGCAGAGCAGGTATGGGGTAGTTAGAAGTTTTAGGCAAAATGAGGGGACCCATCAGAGAATGGACACATCTATCTGTCATTGTAGGTTTTCCTAGATAGTACTAATGTTTCCATAAATGTAGTTAAGGTGTCAGACTACATGTCCTCATTTTTAGTTTGGAAATCAGTCCCAATAGGACATATCTGGGGCATGTGGACCTATCAGAGTTTTCCAAAGCTAGGTGTTGGAACGTAGGCCATTTTCCCTGAGACAGGCTAAATCCTCAAGAAATAAATAAAAGAAGTCTCTTTTCTCATTGACCCACCTACCCTTAATGGCTGACAACAAAAGTGGCAGCAAGAACAAGATGTTGAGGTGCTCTTCTTACCAGATATAAACATAGAACACTTTTAAGATTTTCTTTTTACTTTCTTTAAAAAAAAATTTTTTTTGTGATGTTTGTTTTATTGCTTGCTTCTTAACTTATTTTTCAACTTAGCAATACAAAATACCTATTCTACCTTCATGTTTTCACTTCAAGGATGTGTTCTTGACCTGGAGTGAATGGATTAGCTTCTAGAGAGCTGTGAATTGCCTGAAAACTTTCTGTATGAATACGTGTATGTACAAGAAAGTACATGGTTTTTATCAGATTCCAAAGGGTATCTAACCCACAAGACTGGGAAAACAACTTACTTAAATCTGTAACCATGTAAAAGGCACAATTAGATCAAATACGTTAGAGCCAGTGTTAAGAGGTGGTCTCCTAGACATTTTTTAAGGAGCAAAAATTGGATGCTGGTAATAGTAAGGAATTATAATAAGGGCACAAGATCTCTGCATTTGATTATTTCTGGAGTACATTCTTTAATATGAAAGCTAGAAATGTATGACCTCTGGAGCCTCAGTTAATGCTAGTTTGATAGGAAGTACTTTCACTGAAAATATTATTTCAATGGGATCCTCTTACTCCTTTAGCCAACTAGTATATATTAGGGATTTGGTGATTATAATGTTGTTCAGTCACAGCTCAATTTTGTGCCACCATTTCATTCTTTCCTTCAGATGTCTGATAATGAATGTAACCCTTTATTTGTTTTCACTGCTTACTTTCCTATTCAAAATTATTCTCAGGCTGCATTCCAGGGGGGCGAAAACAAATAGAGATAAGCTTTTGATGATCAACAAAGTAGACACAGATGGTGCAGGATATAGCAGTAGTTTTCAGAAGCAATTTACACAATTCTAATTCTTTTACTGTTTCTAATGTCATGTTTACCTGAACTAATTCTTCCTCTTATTATTCATTTTCTATAAATATGCTCTTATTTTATTTGTAAGTGCTCCAAGAATATGCCACATAAAAAGATTACGACAGCACTTCTGATTCACTAAAAGGAAGTAATTTGTTATGAACTGGAAGATTGGGTTTAAAGAGAAAGTGGATTGTAGAACATTGTAAAAAGCTTTTTTATTTTTTAAGGAATAATTTTTCCTATAGAGAAAAACTGCCTTATGAACATTTAAGGAGATATTTATTGAAGAGGAAGTTATTTTACTGAAGGAGCTTAGGTGTAAATAGGGATTTTAAGGTTGTTTTCAGAGAGGATTTATAAAGTTTTGGCTATTCAGAAGCTTTGGTGGAATACATCTTTCTACCTAGATAGAGAGGAAGCCAAAGAGAAAGGTAACAAACTTAAGTCCTTGTTATCTTAGCTACAAGTTCTTTGCTTCTCACTTCTGCATCTCAACAATATTTAATGTATCTTTTTTTTTTTTTTAAACTTGTTTATTTGATTTATTTTTGGCTGTGTTGGGTCTTCGTTGCTGCGCACGGGCTTTCTCTAGTTGTGGCGAGCGGGGGCTACTTACTCTTTGTTGTGATGTGCGGGCTTCTCATTGCGGTGGCTTCTCTTGTGGAACACAGGCTCTAGGCATGCAGGCTCAGTAGTTGTGGTGCATGGGTTCTAGAGCACAGGCTCAGTAGTTGTGGCCCACGGGCTTAGTGTTCTGCCGCATGTGGGATCTTCCCGGACCAGGAGTTGAACCCGTGTTCCCTGCATTGGCAGACGGATTCTTAACCACTGTGCCACAAGGGAAGTCCCTTAATGTATCTTTATATTTTTCTGTTTCTATATGGAAACCACTATGCAAAGACTATATGGCACTATGTAATTATGTTTGTTTAATGTATGGGTTTAAAATCAACTCTGTTGGGGCTTCCCTAGTGGCGCAGTGGTTGAGAGTCCGCCTGCCAATGCAGGGGACGCGGGTTCGTGCCCCGGTCCGGGAGGATCCCACGTGCCGCGGAGCGGCTGGGCCCGTGAGCCATGGCCGCTGAGCCTGAGCGTCCGGAGCCTGTGCTCCGCAACGGGAGTGGCCGCAGCCGTGAGAGGCCCGCGTACCGCAAAAAAATAAATAAATAAAAAATAAAAAAATAAATCAACTCTGTTGTGGAAGACACGTGATTGCATTCATGCCACCATTTGTTATGGAACTTATCATGCCCTTGTGGTACACATCTTGATTATCTCAGTGATTTCTAAAGTTCTACCTATTAAAAGTTTCCTTTTTTAATTGCATAGCACTAAAAATAGAATCAGTTATAAATACATCATTAATGAAAAACCAATACAAATGTCCTCCGTAAAGCCTCCTGGTTAATTATGATTCCAGTTTTGCCTTTTGTTCTATTTGCTTTAGTATTAGTGGCTTGGAAGAAAGGTACAATGGGCCCTTTTAACAGCTCAGATTTGCGGAATTAGTTGCTGTTGAACGTTGATGGCTAGGAAGTTATTATTAACTTGCTTTGAGTCATTGGAGGAAGTCAAAACAGGGAGAAATCTGTTTATCATGGCTCATTTTATAAAAGAGGTTACCTATGGGGATAAAAATCCAAGGTCTGTATTAAAAAAGTATATTGAGTGCACAGCATACTTTTCTCAAATAGAAAGCTATAAATATCTAATCAGAAAATTTTAAATTATTTTAAATAATAACAAACATTTTAACATAAACTAAACTTCTATGCTTATTTTTATATTTGATTTGGGTTTAATTTATTTAAAAGATAATAATGCAATGATCAAATGAAGAGTTGGGATGCCTACCTGTCTAGGTATCCCCCAAGAGGCTTCACAGGGTACCATTACCTTAATGAATCTACTATGGGCCCATATCTGTTCCTCAACCTTAAAAATTCTAAAGTTTATTTTTGTCAATTTGCCCATAGTAGGTTGATTCTTGACATATAAATGAAACTGTTTACTAATTTCCCCCAGGTAGGTCATTATGATGTAGATCAGAATTCGTAGGCTGGCAAGAACAGCACATTTTCCTATAAAATATCTGCATAGAAATCCATTCATTATCAGAAGATTACCAAGTCAACATGTGTTCAGAATAATGGGAGTCCTGTAACTCAGATATGTACTGGCATCAACCAAAGATAGTTTGAAACCTCTATCTAGAATTCTAGCTAGGTAGAAATCCCTGCTACATGCAAGCTCCTTGAGGGTGGGGGCCATTGTGGATCTTGTTCACTGCTGTATGGTATGGCATCTAGAATACAGTATGCAGTCAAAAAATGTCATTGGGTGACTGACTGACTGACTGACTGACTGAATGAATGGAACCATAATACTCTGAGTCTGTTAGCCAATACTCCTTCTCTTAAACAGTGTTTGAGTGGACTATGCCAACATGTGCTCTTTGCTGTTCTTTTAATACTAATCCAACTCTATCCTTATTGACCTTTTCTTTCATCAGATAGATGAATATCTTTTGTTTGGTTTTGCTACTGCCTAAGAACAAATCTAACCCTTTAAGGAAATTTGTTGAATCCCTAATACATTATGTTATATGTTAGTTTTGTAATTTACCTTAACTTCTCAAATTCTTGGGAGTAAACCTTATTTTTTTTTTCTTTTTCTTAACTTGTAGTCCAGTGGTTTGGACACTGGCATTAGCTCAGTCTGACTTTGAATTCAGACTTCCCAGTTAGGAATCATATAATTTTGAACAAGCTCCTTTACCTCTTTGAGCTTCATTTTGCTCATCTATAAAATATGATTAACATAGTTCTGGTACAAGTTAAATAGTATAGCATGTACAGATTGACAGAATATCTAAGACACTGTAAAGACTTAATAAATTATACATCAGGGGCTTCCCTGGTGGTGCAGTGGTTGAGAGTCCGCCTGCCGATGCTGGGGACATGGGTTCGTGCCCCGGTCTGGGAAGGTCCCACATGCCGCGGAGCGGCTGGACCAGTGAGCCATGGCCACTGAGCCTGTGCGTCCGGAGCAGTGCTCCATCACTGTCACAAACCTATACCTATCTCCATGCTGCTCTATTTTTCTTATCTCCTATCACAATTATATAATTGTGGTATTATAAATTTATAATTATTTTTACTCTCAGTCACTAGACAATAAGGTGCGTGTGGGCAGGAGCATTGTTTTGTTCTCAGCTATATCCCCGGAGCATGGTATAGTGGCTGGTCCATGTTAGGCTCTCAGTAAATATATGTGGAATAAACAAATGAATGGACTCAAAGATCACATATGTGTAGAGTCTATTGAAGACAGTCAAAGCCACTGAGTATCACTGTTTGACAACAAACATGATTTGATCTGCTATCAAGTTCCTACTCTATCGCACTTGACCACGTATTAGCGTTAATACTTAAAGTTAAAAACAAAGCCCCACAATATCATTCATATTATGACTTACATATATTCTATATATACTTCAATTGCATCATAAACTAAGTAGCCAATTTAGTTTCTTTCTTTTTTTTTTAATTTTATTATTTTTCTTTTTATTTATTTAATTTTATTTTTCTTGCTTTTTTTTTTTTTTGCGGTACGTGGGCCTCTCACTGTTGTGGTCTCTCCTGTTGTGGAGCACAGGCTCTGGACGCGCAGGCTCAGTGACCATGGCTCACGGGCCCAGCCACTCTGTGGCATGTGGAATCTTCCCGGACTGGGGCACGAACCCATGTGTCCTGCATCGGCAGGTGGACTCTCAACCACTGCGCCAGCAGGGAAACCCAGTTTCTTTCTTTTTTTTTTTGTATTTTAGACTGTGACTTGTACCATTCCAGCCACAAAAATTCTTCATTAATAAAGAACCACACAGTTGCCCTGAAAGATCTCATAGTCACAGCAAACTGTAATGAATAGAATCATAGTACATTTTGTGGTATCTCACTGGGCACTTAGAGTGTAGTAAAGTCTGCTCTCAAGTATTATAAATTTGCATACGCTAAAGATCAAGTAATGTATGTCCAGGTAATTGATGCAGCAAAAGACATAGTCCAGCCCCATTACAGAGCTTGTGACACATGGCTCTCGATTGCTCTCTAACTACACTTCCAAAAGAAACACCTAAGATTTTAGTAATCATGTAAGAAAGGAGAAAATAAAAACTATATTTTTAAAAGGATGTCTAAAAAGATGTGCTTTGGGAATTCCCTGGCGGTCCAGTGGTTAGGGCTTTGCCCTTTCATTGCTGAGGGCGCAGGTACAATCCATGGTTGGGGAACTAAGATCCAGCAGGCTGCATGGTGTGGCCAAAAATAATAATAATAATTTAAAAAGTTAAAAAATAAAATAAAAGAAGTCATCTTAATAAAAAAGATGTGCTTCTCAGCAACTATTGTTACTACATATTATGTAGATCTTTTCATTTTCATTCAACTCATAATTTATAGCAATATTATACAACAGTAAGTTAGTTGAAACTGACATTTAAGCTGAATTAGTATATTATACTGCATTGGTTTTAAGAACTGCATTCTAGATTGCTTCATTACTTGGGAGAAATGTTTTCCTTTTCATTACTTAATGTACAAACCATTTTATATGTTAAAATCTGACTTTAGTGATGCCAATGTCAACAGTTATTTTGTCCCTACCCTGCCCTTCTCTTTCTTCTCTTTCTTCTCTAAGTTCAACTTAAAAAAAAATGACACTTAATCATTTACCAATTTGGCTTGTATTTTTATTGTACCTCATTTTCATTTGACTTACTATGTCAAATATAGGTGCTATAGAAAAGATTTATGAATCTAACCACTTCCAATGTTTTAGCTCAAACCAAATGGAGACAAAGATACAATTCAATGTAGCATTTGTAGATAAACTAACTTGATAATACTCAGAAATCTGAAACCTATTCCAAACCTTTTGATAACATTTAGTTTTACAAACACTGAAAAAACTGAAATGACAACAGAAAATATGAATTAGTACTACAAACTATCAATATAGTACCCTCTCATTTCTCTGAAAGATTAGATAGATTGTTGTGAAATCGTTCCTAAGGTCCAAGATATATTGCAAAATCAGAATCCACCCAATTCATAAGTTATATCTTGATTAGATGACCCTATTAGAGAGTAAAGTGACTGTTTTGTATACTGCTGAAAGGATTAACTGGTATTAGCAGCTAATTATCATATTTATTCTAAAAATCAACCAAGATGAACCAAAAATCAAATTTATCTGAGAGAATACTTTTTCACTTTGAAAAAATGAGATAGGTTGCTACCCAAATTATCTTTTAACTATAATATTCACTTCCATTTAACTTTTTTTAATAGCTATATTAAAAACCTGAGATATGAGCATATAAAGTCAATGACGGAATCCTACCTGAGGCGGGGCTTGAAGTCTAACAGGCTATTAAGTAATATCTACAACTAATCAAAGGGCTGAGCCTCCAAGATTAGGGAGTGTCTCATTTAACTTTTTATCTCCAACATTCAGCCTAGTACCTGGCACTCATTTAGTGATTTAGTGCCCAGTAGACGGTTGTGGAGTGAAGTATCGTGACAGCCATTAAAAAAAAAAAAAAAAAAAAGTAATGGGAGTTCTAGAAAAGGAGCAATGTATAAACCTGGTTTGTTCCGAAGTTAAGGTCAAAATAGTGGTAAAATAAGTTTTTAGTGCTCAGAAACCCAAACCCAAGCCTGAGCCATTTTTAGGTCTATTAGTTCATTTTTGGATTCACATATAAATTAATTTAGTAAACCTCAGACCCTAAGAGCCACAAACATTAACAGTCTAAATTGGTTATTTGTTAACTAGCCCCCATACTTTGCAGGAAATTTCATAATCCCCCTTTGGCCCAATAAAGATGTCCTACTAGCCACTTTTTATTCGTAAATTCCCTGATTTTTTTTTCTTTTTCTTTTCACATTTCAAGAAACCTAGAAGAGTATGAAAAATAAGAAATTATTTGGCACTTAGAGCACTTCTGTCCGATTGGCTCAAGGTTCTGTAGAGTCACTTCCTGATTCTTTCGACATCCTCCTGAAGTAAGATGGCATAAATGTCAAGGTCCAAGATCCACATTTTACCCAGGTGCAGAAGTTGAAATTCACAGTTAAGTAACCTGTCCTGGACCAACCAGGAGTGTGGTGGCATGTCTCAGTGTAAACGTCAGAGTGCTGCAGTTGCTTTACCAGACATGTTATGTGCTAGGAAGGCATTTCAAAGCCGTCACCTGGCACCTCACAGAGGCTCACCTGACCAGGCTATCTTTCTTCTTCCTCCTCGACAGGAGCAACAGAACCAGAGACCAGAAGGACTCTACAACTAAATGAGGGCTCCCACACTTTTATACAGATTTTCAGATTGTTGGGTTCTGTAAAATCCTCCATCAGTTTCCTGCCGCTCCTTGTTTCTAATGTTCCTGGGCCCTGCATTTGAAATTTTCCACTCCTCGCTTTTCTGTCATCTAAAATTATGATACTAATCACAGGTGATCACTATGCTTATGGTCTTTCATCTAAAATTCATCCTTTATTAAAACCCCATTGCTGGGCTTCCCTGGTGGCGCAGTGGTTGAGAGTCTGCCTGCCGTTTCAGGGGACACGGGTTCGTGCCCCTGTCCGAGAGGATCCCACATGCTGCGGAGCGGCTGGGCCCGTGAGCCATGGCCGCTGAGCCTGCGCGTCCGGAGCCTGTGCTCCACAACGGAAGAGGCCACAACAGTGAGAGGCACGCGTACCGCAAAAAACAAAACAGAAACAAAAACATTGCTTTTTTCAGTCTTCAGTCTGGGCAGTATATGAACATGGCAATTATGCCTCTTTTTTGAACCCACACACAGTGGCCTGGAGAGGAAAAGTGATGCCCCTGAGTAGTGTAATGAGTCTATACCCTTTCCTCCCACACGCCACTGGACTATGCGCCCAACCCCACCTTTTTGTTCTTTGATATCCTTTCCCTTACTTATCCTTCTAATTATCTCATCACACCTCTGCTTTTCTTCTTTGTCTTCTCTTTCACCACGCAGTAAAATAGAGACACTCCTTAATGTGTTATCTCCTTGCCCCTCTTCACTTTGTTCCGATTTGCTTGGCCACCTTATCTCCCCCCCACCCCCACCCCTGCCCCGTGGTTTCAATCCCATTTCTCCTGATCTATACTCTACACTTTGTATTAAGCTTTTACCTGCTCAGGAAACTTTAGGAACTTCCTATCACTTATTAGAAGGAGTCAACACTCCCTGGCTTGACACTCCTGACTCTAATCAATTTCCCCCGAACCTACAGCCATCTCTCATATTACCCTCTCACATTCTTAGTGTTGTCCAAGTTTGGCCATTGTCTGTTTCCTAACTCACTCCACATCTTCTTGCTTTCATGCCTTTACTGTTTCTCTTTCCCCTTCTCAACTGCCCTTTACCCCATCTCCATATACCCAAATTTTATCCATTTTTCTAGAAGCATCTCATGCTTCATGATATCAATATTGTCATTGCTTCTCCCACCATGAAGCAGCCCCTTATCAAGGTTTCAGGGAGTGTGGTCAGAAGCCTACCTGTGTCAGAATTACGTTTGATTCTTATTAACTATGCACATCCCCAGGTCTCAGCCTAGCCTACTATATTTAATTATCTAAAGATGAGGACCAGAAATCTAAATTTTTAACAAGCTTCCCACATGAATCTTACGCACATTAAGTTTTTAGAACTACAGCTGTATATTCTGAGTTCTCAAGTTACACTTAAGTTTTCTTTAGGTACATTCAGTTGTTCCCTTTCATCATCATTATTTGTCTGTGCACTTTATTTGTGAGAGCATTCTGAGGGAAGGTATATAACTTTAACATCAAAATAAATGCTTCTGCATCACAAATGCTCCTTGAATTTATTAAATCTTTGATAAATATTGATTGATTAAAAGAAAATGCATGCATGTATTTCATTTGCTAGCACCCAATGAACATTAGAATTTATGTCTAACTCATAAACCTATATTTATATATATTGGCAGGTGAAAATAACAATTTGACTTTTCCTCAAAACTACACAGAAATGCGAGGTGGATTGAAATACTGTTAGGATATCACTTAAAAGATTAATTATGTATTTCTAAGTATGGCTAGTTCCTCAATCACCACAATGCTTAATGGAAGACCTGATAGTCAGCCTGGGCTTTACTTAAAATTTTCTCTTTGCCATTTTACTGCCCGCTCTTTGGTAGTTCTTTCCACGTTCCTGGGTCTCTTTTTCCTTCCTTTTAATATAACGAGGTTCAACTAGATACAATGCTTAATGGAAGACCTGATAGGCAGCCTGGGCTTTACTTAAAATTTTCTCTTTGCCATTTTACTGCCCGCTCTTTGGTAGTTCTTTCCACGTTCCTGGGTCTCTTTTTCCTTCCTTTTAATGTAACGAGGTTCAACTAGATAAGCCAACTAATAATTCTATTATTATATTATTCTATGATTAAGCTATGTGGTTTAAGCAGCGCTACAACTTCTGATTTTAGACTACTCTTGGTTAGTCTTATTAAATGAAAGCACTTGGATTTAACTTTCCCCAGAGATTCTCACAAAAGAGAGTTTAAAACTCTCAAATTGTCTAAGAAGCAAAGGTGCCTAAATGTCCTTAACATCATTCATGTTAACTCAAATCATTTAGCAGAGGCTGTTTTAAGTATGTATTAATTTTAGCCCATGTCTTATTGTCTATGTTATTAACCAATACATTAAATTGACATTGAAACTGATATTTTGCCATTGTGATATTGTTCTGTGCCTGCAAATTAAGCTAGAATTCTGGGCTTTCCTGTTCCTGGGATCTAAGATATATATATTTCTATGGTTATAGCCTTAACAAAATAACTTCAGTGAGAATGAAAATAGTGTCTTTGACAAAAGTTCTTTTTTTTGGACCATTTTAACACAGAGAGGCAACGATGGATATACTCTTAAAAATTATTCCTATGATTGTTCTCATTTTTATATATTAGGTCCACTTTATTTTAAAACATGTTTCCACGCATAATTATGACAAACAATGGGTTAAAAATGTTGGTCTGTCCCCTCCTGATAGTGTTATGACTAGATATATTACCTTTTCACAGTTCCAATTTTAGTTTTACTGGTGGATAACTAGATATGAGAGTAAAATTATTGTTTTATTTCTGTATCATTACTACTATTCATCCCCCATTTACTACATTAAACAATATATTCAAATGAGATGATGAATTATAGATTTTAAGAGCAGAATGTTCTATATTTGTTGAAGAAAATTATGCTAAATCCTCATTGGAGGCATTAGAGTTGTACCTTATAGTGGAGTTAATTACATATAAATTCTTCCTTGGGCCAGGATTTATTTTAGAAATAAAATAAAGTTTCTCTAAAGAATTTATTATCATCTAAAAGTAATAATAGGTTATATAGTACATTTTATTAAGATATAAATAAACCAGCTTTGTTGTTTTTTTAATGTCAGCTATTTGACTTACATTTCTTGAGTCTGATTTCAGAATAATATTATTTCAATCTACCTCACATTTTTCTCTTGTTTTGAGTAAAAATAAAAATCATTATTTTCATCTGTCTGTAAATGTGTTTATGAATTAGACTTGGAAATTCTAATACTCATAGGGTGCTAGCCAAAGAAGCTTATCTAAGACAAGGTTTTAGTCCTAAAGACTTTAAAGTCTTTAGTCCTCAGTCTCGTTAGGTTCAATATAATCAGTTCCTTAGTAAACAACTATCCTGTTAGTGACTTCCTTAGAGCACCTTCCCTATAAATTCTTTGCAGATTTCTCATAATTCAACAAGTTGGAAAAATGTGGAATGAATGGGAATATATTTCATTTCAAAGTAGAAGACTTCAAGATGTTCATTTCAAATCCTACATCCAGCTGGAACCTACCTCTGTGATAAGGGGATACCTATCTTTTCCTTTCTGAAAATTATAGTACCAAGTGACCCAAACATTTGGCACATATGCTCTTAACAAGGTAACTTAAAGGTACAGGAATATTAGTAATTTTTTAAAAGGACCTACAAATATCAACAGGATTATTGGAGATTAATTAATTAATTAATTAATTCCGGAGCCTGTGCTCCGCAATGGGAGACGCCACAACAGTGAGAGGCCCGCAGTCCGCAAAAAAAAAAAAAAAAAAAAAAAAAAGACTGATTTTAGAATAGACTGTCCAGATTTAAATCAGTTTCCAGCATTTACTGGCTGTGTCTAGGAGCAAGTTGATTAACCTTTCTGTAACTCATCCATAAGATGAGGACAATAATAGTTCCAGTCTCATAGCTTTTCTGTGAGGATTAAATAAGTTAGTACAAAGTGTATGTGACTGGTTCATAGGAAGCACCCAAAGAGTGTTAGCTATTACCATGTATAATTTAATAGGAAAAAATAAAGTCATACCTATCAGCTGTCACTACTGTGTTTCCCCAGTATGGACTATAACTTTATCCCACTAAGAAAAGCATGGTTTATTTATGACTTTATATGCACTTAATTAGATATATTTTGACATATTTACATAAGAAAGAAGTTATCTTCATTTTAGATAATCACATCTACCCACACTACTAAGATGATGTTTGATTCTTGAAAATGTAGAAATGAAACCACTTGATGTATTTTTTTTTAACATCTTTTTTTTTTTTTTAACATCTTTATTGGGGTATAATTGCTTTACAATGGTGTGTTAGTTTCTGCTTTATAACAAAGTGAATCAGTCATACATAAACATATGTTCCCATATGTCTTCCCTCTTGCATCTCCCTCCCTCCCACCCTCCCTATCCCACCCCTCCAGGCTGTCACAAAGCACCGAGCCAATATCCCTGTGCCATGCGGCTGCTTCCCACTAGCTATCTACCTTACTACGTTTGTTAGTGTGTATATGTCCATGACTCTCTCTCGCCCTGTCACAGCTCACCCTTCCCCCTCCCCATAACCTCAAGTCCGTTCACTAGGAGGTCTGCGTCTTTATTCCTGCCTTACCCCTAGGTTCTTCATGAATTTTTTTTTTTCTTAAATTCCATATATATGTGTTAGCATACGGTATTTGTCTTTTTCTTTCTGACTTACTTCACTCTGTATGACAGTCTCTAGGTCTATCCACCTCATTATAAATAGCTCAATATTGTTTCTTTTTATGGCTGAGTAATATTCCATTGTATATATGTGCCACATCTTCTTTATCCATTCATCCGATGATGGGCACTTAGGTTGTTTCCATCTCCGGGCCACCGTAAATAGAGCTGCAATGATCATTTTGGTACATGACTCTTTTTGAATTATGGTTTTCTCAGGGTATATGCCCAGTAGTGGGATTGCTGGGTCATATGGTAGTTCTATTTGTAGTTTTTTAAGGAACCTCCATACTGTTCTCCATAGTGGCTGAACCAATTCACATTCCCACCAGCAGTGCAAGAGTGTTCCCTTTTCTCCACACCCTCTCCAGCATTTATTGTTTCTAGATTTTTTGATGATGGCCATTCTGACTGGTGTGAGATGATATCTCATTGTAGTTTTGATTTGCATTTCTCTAATGATTAATGATGTTGAGCATTCTTTCATGTGTTTGTTGGCAGTCTGTATATCTTCTTTGGAGAAATGTCTATTTAGGTCTTCTGCCCATTTTTGGATTGGGTTGTTTGTTTTTTTGTTATTGAGCTGCATGAGCTGCTTGTAAATTTTGGAGATTAATCCTTTGTCGGTTGCTTCATTTGCAAATATTTTCTCCCATTCTGAGGGTTGTCTTTTGGTCTTGTTTATGGTTTCCTTTGCTGTGCAAAAGCTTTGAAGTTTCATTAGGTCCCATTTGTTTATTTTTGTTTTTATTTCCATTTCTCTAGGAGGTAGGTGAAAAAGGGTCTTGCTGTGATTTATGTCATAGAGTGTTATCCCTATGTTTTCCTCTAAGAGTTTGATAGTGTCTGACCTTACATTTAGGTGTTTAATCCATTTTGAGCTTATTTTTGTGTATGGTGTTAGGGAGTGTTCTAATTTCATTCTGTTACATGTAGCTGTCCAGTTTTCTGACCCAAGATATGATCTATCCTGGAGAATGTTCCATGAGCACTTGAGAAGAAAGTGTATTCTTTTGCTTTTGGATGGAATATCCTATAAATATCAATTAAGTCCATTTTGTTTAATGTATCATTTAAAGCTTGTGTTTCCTTATTTATTTTCATTTTGGTTGACCTGTCCATTGGGGAAAGTGGGGTGTTAAAGTCCCGTACTATGATTGTATTACTGTTGACTTCCCCTTTTATGGCTTTTAGCATTTGCCTTACGTACTGAGGTGCTCCTATGTTGGGTGCATAAATATTTACAATTGTTATATCTTCTTCTTGGATCGATCCCTTGATCATTATGTAGTGTCCTTCTTTGTCTCTTATAATAGTCCTTATTTAAAGTCCATTTTGTCTGATATGATAGTTGCTACTCCAGCTTTCTTTTGATTTCCATTTGCGTGGAATATCATTTTCCACCCCCTCACTTTCAGTCTGTATATGTCCCTAGGTGTGACGTGGGTCTCTTGTAGACAGCATATATACGGGATTTATTTTTGTATCCATTCAGCCAGTCTATGTCTTTTGGTTGGAGCATTTAATCCATTTAAAATTAAGGTAATTATCAATATGTATGTTCCTATTACCATTTTCTTAATTGTTTGGGGTTTGTTATTGTAGGTCTTTTCCCCCTCTTGTGTTTCCTGCCTAGAAAAGTTCCTTTAGCATTTGTTGTAAAGTTGGTTTGGTGGTGCTGAATTCTCTTAGCTTTTGATTGTCTGTAAAGGTTTTAATTTCTCTGTCAAATCTGAATGATCCTTGCTGGGTAGAGTAATCTTGGTTGTAGGTTTTTCCCTTTCATTACTTTAAATATGTCCTGCCACTCCCTTCTCGCTTGCAGAGTGTCTGCTGAAAGATCAGGTGTTAACCTTATGGGGACTCCCTTGTATGTTATTTGTTGCTTTTCCCTTGCTGCTTTTAATATATTTTGTTTGTATTTAATTTTTGATAGTTTGATAAACATGTGTCTTCATGTGTTTCTCCTTGTATTTATCCTGTATGGGACTTTCTGCACTTCCTGGACTTGATTGACTACTTCCTTTTCCATATTAGGGAAATTTTCAATTAGAATCTTTTCAAATATTTTCTCAGTCCCTTTCTTTTTCTCTTCTTCTTCTGGAACCCCTATAATTCTAATGTTGGTGTGTTTAATGTTGTCCCAGAGGTCTCTGAGACTGTCCTCAATTATTTTCATTCTTTTTTCTTTATTCTGCTCTGTGGTAGTTATTTCCACTGTTTTATCTTCCAGGTCACTTATCCTTTCTTTTGCCTGTGTTATTCTGCTACTGATTCCTTCTAGAGAATTTTTGATTTCATTTATTGTGTTGTTTATCATTGTTTGTTTGCTCTTTAGTTCTTCTAGGTCCTTGTTAAACATTTCTTGTATTGTCTCCATTCTATTTCCAGGATTTTGGATCATCTTTACTGCCGTTACTCTGAATTCTTTTTCAGGTAGACTGCCTATTTCCTCTTCATTTGTTTGGTCTGCTGGGTTTTTACTTTGCTCCTTCATCTGCTGTGTGTTTTTCTGTCTTCTCATTTTGCTTAACTTACTGTGTTTGGGTTATTCTTTTTGCAGGCTGCAGGTTCATAGTTCCCATTGTTTTCAGTGTCTGCCCCCAGTGGATAAGGTTGGCTCAATGGGTTGTGTAAGCTTCTTGCTGGAGGGGACTGGTGCCTGTTTTCTGGTGGATGAGGCTGGATCTTGTCTTTCTGGTGGGCAGGACCGCGTCTGGTGGTGTGTTTTGTGGTGTCTGTGAACTTAGTATGATTTTAAGCAGCCTCTCTGCTAATGGATGGGGTTGTGCTCCTGTCTTGCTAGTTGTTTGGCTTGGGGTGTCCAGCACTGGAGCTTGCTGGTTGTTGAGTGGAGCTGGGTCATAGTGTTGAGATGGAGATCTCTGGGAGAGCTCTTGCTGATTGATATTACATCAAGCCGGTAGGTCTCTGGTGGTGCAACATCCTGAATTCGGCTCTCCCACCTCACAGGCTCAGGCCTGACACCCAGCCAGATCACCAAGATGCTGTCAGCCATACGGCAGTGAATGTGGCAGTGTCCATTATGAAGTCAGATTGTGAGGGTCTACAATATCTGTTCAGGTAGAACAGGCTGACTTGGGAGCAATTTGTCTACGAAGCTGTCTCTGGCAGCCGGTGGCTAAAAGAGTAGGTCTCCACATGTGCTGGTAGAATCTTAAACGTTTATATAGAGGGCTTCACTGGGTTCAGTCACAGATTTGGTACAGATGGTGTCAAGAACACCTTACTCTCTGAAGTTTGTGTGCTTGAAACAGCTCCTAAGTCTGAGGGTGTGCAAGCTGCAGGAAGACAAGACCACCCAGGGTTGCCTGCAAGCCGTGGTTCTTGCCACGAACCCCGCTGCTGCCGTCATGGAATCTGGCTTCTACCGCTGCTCTGCAATGAGTTTTCAGTGAAGTTTTCTCTCTGTGCTGATGAGATTCACGCTACTTGAGTTGCCCAAAGCCATAGAGCATGTAAATGTTGGGGCAGGGGTACAAACCCAGCAAATCTGTCTCCAAGGTCTGTGTTAGCTCACTCTGTCTGAAGCAAGGTCCTGGAGCAACACCCAACTGTGTTCGGCAGACGGTGGGCAGGACATGTCGGCAGCCTTCGCTGCCCAGGAGAGGGGCAGTTTCTCAGTTATCCACTTGATGTATTTTGTAATGATTATGAGTTCTTGTTTAGTAACAGATCACTGAATAGGTTTCACTAAGTGTTTTCAATAATGAAGGTTATAACTGATGAATTATATAAAGTGAAAGTATAGTGCAAACATTAATTTGGTGTCGCTTACCACTTTTATTTAACCTTTTTCTTTATTTGGAGATAGTAGTCACAAACATCTACCACCTAGAAAGGTAGTCCAAATTAAATTATATTCACAAAAGAGGTGTCTTTGGAGAGTAAGTTCCCTCTAATGAAACTACTGATAGTACTGCAGGCTGGCCCCTCATATTTCAAACACCTGTCTTGGTGAGACAAGTTTAATGCATAGAAAGAGCTTCTGTTAGCAGCAAGCCATTGGCACAACCTTTGTCTGTGAAGGTAAAACAAGAAACGTTGCACCTTGCTTATTTTCTTCATGCAAGAGCCTGTGTGAACTGCAGTGAACTGTAGTAATTCTATTTAAATAATTTTAAATAATAAATTAGTGTTTTATATCACTCACTCCTTTTAAATAATAAATAAACACGGATGACAATTTGGCTTTCATAAACTTTTGGAGAGCATAGTCATATAAAGCCTACCAACAAAATGCTTCTGTTATTTGAAGGTCAGTTATAGTTATTTTCCTTTTCTTTTTTTTTTCTTCCAAACTTAATAAAAGTAATTTGAGAAGGTTGAGGTTTTTATACAAGCAAAAATACTTAGGTAATATTCTATTTAGACATACAGTAATTGCAAGATTTCGAGTGTTTAATATTTTAGAATGTAGAACTCATTGAACCACTGTGTGTCAGACTCTTGAATTTATACAAAATCTTACCTTTGGTTTTAACATTTTTTTATTAATTGATTCACACCATAGGTGCAGGGAAATTGGCTCTCCAGAATGTTGGAAAAATGGAAACAGAGATATTTTTAGGTAAATTTAGACATTCATTCTGTGAATTCTCCACAGAAATAAGAATGTGTTATATCTGATGCTTTGGCTTCCCAGTATATGAACACATCTCTCATTAAGTTAACTTTTCCAAATGGTGATGTAAGCTCAGAATATAAAAGGACAATGGCATATCAAAGGTTGAGTTTTCCAGACCCTGGTGAGACCCTACCATCCTTGGACAGTGTCACTGGCAGCTATATGCCCCCACTGGGCACTCTACGGGCCCAAGTGCTGAGACAGGCTGCATGCGCTCCTACTTGGTGTGACTAATTAAGTTGAAAACATAATCTCACCTCACATTGGGCATATACAGTGGGATTTCTTCCTGCCAGTCCATAGTCAAGATGAAACAATGTTAATAGTTTTTGTCATTTTGGGAATGGCTTGATGCCTGAGCAGGAATCAGGTTCCCATTGTTCCTCTATTGATTAACTGATGCTCCAGTAGGGATTAAACTGATGATAAGTGAGCAAGGCATTCTACTCTTGTCAAATGAGATAAAAAATACTGTGAAAAAATGCATAGAATGACTTGCATGAACATTTACAGAGGATTTATTATTACAGAGTTATCTTGGGCTCACCCATGGAGGAATAACAAGTCAATAATATAAAATTTAGAATTAAAACTGAGTTTCACCTTGTTTACCAGTATTACTGCTGTCAGTAGCTCTGGGACATTCTAATGGCCCAACTTTGTGCTGAGAAAAGTTATTTGACTTCTGCTAGCCTTAGTTTCCTGATTTATACAATGAGAATAATAATACTTCATAGGATTATTGCAAGAACTAAACTAAATTATAGCTGTAAAATTGGCCTTGACATATACTATGAACTAAATGAAGATTAATCATTATTATTTATGTTTGAAATAGACACTAGTATTCTTATTTTACAAGAAAAAAAGAGAATATTAGTGCTCAGATAGTCTTACCCACTATACTAAGGTCATGCACAGCTAATATGTGTAAAGCTTCAGTAGGCACATGATTCATATCGAAGTGATTTTGAAAAGGTTATGGAAATTTGTAATAAGTTGACCATAGTAAGGTCCTGAAGCTGGTCCACTAATCTTACATGATGAAAATGTACTTACTCCATTGATACATATGGCATATTTCTTGTCCCAGATCTTGAGCTCCTGCTCAGTGGTGTAGTTTCCCCATTTCTAATTTTAAACTTTGTAACATTTTACCATTTCAGTGTGTGTGTGTGTGTGTGTGTGTGTGTGTGTGTGTGTGTTGTGATACAACCCATATGTCATTGGCGGCCCTCTTGCCCTTTAAGCTCTAAATAAGATTGGTTTACACTCCTAATCCATGGAAAGCCCAATACCCTTCTCAGCATTTCTCTGAACTCCCAATGGGTCTTGCCTTGTCATGGTCACCTGTCTCCAATTACCTCTTTCTGTAACTTTTTTGTTTTCTTCCCTGTATCTCTGCTATGCTATATATTTAAATATGGAAATCAGCCTCTTTCTTAAGTGTACAGCACATGCACAGTTCCATCAAAATAAACGTGCTCAGCAGTGTGACTCTAGCACACTTTCCTGAATTATGGGGAAGATGCAGAAACACCAACAACTTAAAATTGAATACTATATATCCCCAGTTTTAATATGTTTTCATCTATCTTAAAGGCTGTCCCACCTAGCCCTGCTCGTTTTTTATCTTTATTCCCCACCATCCACTAATTTCTCATTAATTTCTAATTTAGGAATAGTTTCGCTGTCTTCCATTGCTTTCTCTCCTAATAACACGTGTTCTCAGACTCTTATTCCACGGCAAGCACCTTGTGAAGATATCTTCCTAATCTTAGACAATTTTCTCTTTGAAAGGAACACTTATCAGGGATTAACATATACACACTGTAATGGCAAGCTGTCTCAACTCTTCTTGGAACAAGGAGGAGCGGAATTAAATAAATGAAATTAAGAAATTGAAACAAAGCAAAACTCACAATTGAAAGATGCTTTTGTGGGAAAAGGACTCCAAGTCAGAGCTCAGAAGTTCTTTGAGAACACCTGTAACTTCTTATCACCCCATGTGCAGAGCTCAGAAGTTCTTTGAGGACACCTGTAACTTCTCGTCACCCAATGTGCAGAGGGGCGCAACTGTTAGAATCACAGGAGCGATTTCTTTTTTCTCAGGAACAAACAGTGGCTAAATATGCCAAGCCTTGGTCTCAGGTTGTCTGATCTATTAGGTGAAGGGCAATTTGTTTTTATGTAGAAGTGTTGAGTCTCTATTTTCCAAATGGAATAAAATTTTGATTGCAAGATGTTCTGTTTCTGAGAGCTCTGTGACAGGATTCAAAATTCTAAATGACTTCAGTAGGCCTTTCTTCTACGTAGGACTTACCATTTTGTATTTATTTCCAAATTTTGACTGTACTTACTGGCGTACTTATGCCCTGGAAAAATGACAGTTATTTCAGGTTTTTAAAATTATCTTATTATTTAAGACAGTATCTTCTTATGTACGGATTGACTATAAAAATAAAGTAATTGTTACAATTAGTACTATTATTTCACTTTCACCTCGGTCTTTTGCAATATCACTGTCATGCTTTGTGTTAAATAATCATTATATTTGTGTCATTAATCTTACTCTGCTCACTGTTTCTTCAAAGCTTTAACTGGAAGTTAGATTTTAAATATTAAAACAAATCTTCAGTGAGCTATTACTTAAACACTATCATGTAGATTTCTGCAAAGAGGCATTTCCTATTGCTTTTGGTGTCAGAAAGTCTTTAATTTTGAACAGGTTAAATATATGGTCATAAAACCAAGGAAGTCTTAAGAATCCACCTTCTTCCAGGTAAATTGTACTAAGATAGTCTAGACATTGAAGAGGCAAAATTTTTTCTAACAAATCTCTAGGACAGTGATTCTGAAACCTGTTCATGGGTCCATTCACTATATTTTCTGATTTATGTTATTGAGTATGTTTCTTGCTATTATTTCACCCTTGTTGAAGCTGAAGACAAATGGATTTTCTCACCCCCCCCTACATTCTCCCAGTGCCTGAAGAACAAGGCTAATTTACTTCTCAGCCCTTCTTCCTTCAAGCGAATCAATCTGCATTTGATTAAACTCTGTTACTGAATATCCACCTTAGCACCATTGCTAAATACAGGACTCTCTTCTAAACAAAGGCGTCGGAGAAAAACTAAATATGCAGAGGAGGTCTAATCGTGAACCTAGCAGAGAATATGAACAAAGACTAAATTTAAAACTCTGGAGCTTTAGTCTTGGAGGCACAGTATGATTCCCTAGAAATAAAAAAAGCTGACATTTGAAGCAATTTAATCAAAGCTCTTGCTATTCCCTCTTGGGTTCCAGACATAATGTGAGGCTGTTTTGAATCACTGTGACCTCCATGCCTCAGCATCTTTGGAAAATTCAAAGCTGAATGTTTAGCACCCGAAAGCTTTTGTATGTCCCTTATATCATGATGGAAATAAATTCCATGTAAGCTTCATATTTTAGATAGGTATCTGATTTTATCTGGTTTGGGCTATTTGCTGATAGTGCATGGTTCTTGAATAACATACAACAAATGTGCCCTGCTCCTTGGTACACAGGAAATGAGGATGCCCACAGTGCCCGCCTCCATGAGTTAGCTCAATAAATTTGAATTGCTCATTAGCGTTCCAATGCCTCATTGTTGCCTATATGTGAACAGCTTAAGTGAACAGGAATCAGATGGAGGGTGGGGGAGGACACACAGATTTCACATAATTCCTGTTGCCAGAGAAACCATTTTCTTGCTGTCTGGGCATGCACCAAGCAGCTTAGATCAACTGGAAGCTCAGCACAACCCTTGCTGTGACTTTAGTGAAGAAAACAAACAGAAGGGAGAAAATCCTTACAAAGAAAAGCAGAATCGAGTGTTAAAATGTTCTTTTAATTAGATGGTTTTGTAGACTGGCCTTTGAAATACCTTGTCCCCTAAGATAACTGGTCCATCTAAGTCTACATGTGTTTCCGTGCCTCATGTTGATCTGTATTTCTTTTTCGGCCTGTGTCTAGAAGCCCTGTTTTTGCATATGTTTATATGCATTATACATACACATATTTACACAAGAATATTCTGTATCTTTTTCCCTCTTTCTCTTCCGTGCCCCCAACACCCCACATCACACAACTGAGCTCTGTTTAACACATGGGAAACTTTTCTCAGGGGGTAGAAGAGAAGAATATGGCAATAACATGGTTTGCTCACCAAAGCTGAAAATAAATGACATTAATTCAAGAAGCACAGGAGAGTACACACTGAATTCTAGATTTGTTTATTAAACACTTGGATCTTTTTGATGAAGGATGGTTTCTAAGCATGAAAGTTAGAAAATCAGTTAAGAATATATGAGGTTAAATGTTATAAACACACAGTTCCCCATACATTTTCCCACATATTTTTAGTACATAAGTATATACTGATTCTACTTCTGATACTGTGTAGGAAAAACAAGTAGTAGTGGCAGTAGTAGCAGTAAAAATCATTTATTTATTTATTTATGACAGCTCTGGAAATAGCTGTTTCACATTTGGGGAGATTTTTATTATTTTTTTCTTATTTTCTTTATTTTTATTTGTTATTTTTTTAATTTACTTACATTAAAGGTTTCAATAAAGATTTTTTTCTCACTTCTTGTCCTTTGAGATAGAGATAATTGGTAGATATCTTTGGTACCTAGAGATTTTGTAACACTGTGTTCATTCATGAATTCCTTGATACATCTCACCCCATGTAGAAGTGACCTCTTTCTATCTGTGCTGGCTTTGCTTGTACACAGTTTTTTTTTTTTTTTTTTTTTTTTTTTTTTTAATATTTTTGGCTGCATTGGGTCTTCGTTGCTTCGCGCAGGCTTTCTCTAGTTGCGGAGAGCAAGGGCTACTCTTTGTTGCGGTGCGCGGGCTTCTCATTGCAGTGGCTTCTCTTGTTGTGGAGCACAGGCTCTAGGCATGTAGGCTTCAGTAGTTGTAGTGTGCGGGCTTCAGCAGTTGTGACTTGCAGGCTCTAGAGTGCAGGCTCACTAGTTGTGGCTCACAGGCTTAGTAGCTCCACGGCATGTGGGAGCTTCCTGGACCAGGGCTTGAGCCCGTGTCCCCTGCATTGGCAGGTGGATTCTTAACCACTGCGCCACCAGGGAAGCCCTGTACACAGTTTTAATCATGGTGTTTATGCCACTTATGTCACGTTTGTCTTGTCTCTGTTCCACTAGTTTCAACAAACGCACCAAGACTATAACCATGTCCTATCTAAATTCACAAATCTTGCACCAAGCATAGAGCCTGTATATAATAAGTACACAAAAAATGTTTACCAAGAAAAATGAATCAACGAAGGAAGCAGAATGTTTTCTCAATGAAGTAACTAATATGCACAATATAACATTATAAATCGGGAGTAAATTAGGAGATGAAATTCAAGGTTTCAAATCGTCATGTCACAGTAATCACTGAACACATTTCACATTTTTAGATATTCTAAGAAAAAAAATGACAGTATTGAAAAACAAGAAATATATTAAATAAGAAAATCACAGGTTTTCAAACATAAGCTCATATTTCCAAAATTGCAAAAACAAATTTTGAAAAAAATGTCCAGAAGCAATTTGGGTTTTTTTGTTTGTTTGTTTGTTTAGTTTTTTTTTTCTAATTCTAGTCTCAGGTTTTTCTTTTCCTCTGTAAATTTCAGTCTTTGATTGTGGCAATGCTAAAATCTCTCTCTGCCTGCACAATTACTACATGCTAATTTCACTTGCCCTGGGGATATGGTCTAATTTGCATCCTGTTTTAATGACCCATCTTCTTGAGGCCAACTAGCTAGAAAATTGCTGATAGTCTTTAAAGCACTCATACTAAAATTACTTAGATTTCATTTTGTTTTGTCATTTATTTATTTTGCTTTCTATTTGTCTTAACAGGAGGTACAAGAATTTCTTTTTTTGATCTTTGTTCGTTTCTACATGTTTTCTTCTGCTTTCAATTCTTTAAATCTGTCTTCTTGCCTTTTGTCCATCAATTAACAGATCAAAGCATAAACTATTAAAGATCTCCATGTAGTAATCCCCATCATTTCTGAATGTAGATCTTGATAATCAACATGATTTCTGAATTTGGCTTTACCAGCTATAATAAATCTATTCTCCTTTACTCTTTTTTTTTTTTTTTTTTTTTTTTGCGGTATGTGGGCATCTCTCCCGCTGCGCAGCACAGGCCCCGGACGCGCAGGCCCAGCGGCCACGGCCCACAGGCCCAGCCGCTCCGCGGCACATGGGATCCTCCCGGACCGGGGCACGAACCTGCTCCCCCTGCATTGGCAGGCGGACTCCCAACCACTGCGCCACCAGGGAAGCCCTCCCCTTTACTCTTTTATTTCATATCTTGACGAAAACTCTAATTCCTATTAAGGTCTCAATTCAAATTTCAATGAACTGAAGGACAGTATGTTTTAACACTGATTCTCCTTCCCAGTTAGCATAACTGATGAAAAAGGAAAAATATTACAGCCTTAGTTTGCAACGGGAATCAACGCCTTCTTGTGATAGATCTTTTCATTGTAAATGCAATTGACAGAGGTGTCTATTATAAGCTATTTGTTATACAGTCTTTATAAATAGCTCTCATCATGTATAAGACAAGTCTAAATTTGTTTGGAAATAGCTTCTGAAGACACCCTGCTGTGGCTTCCTCCGATTGCCAAGCTGGCATTCAGTGGGGGAGTCAGACACTTGGAGCAACTTTAGCTAGTCATCTTCCTGTCAGCTTGAATGATGTTCATCATATTCAACTTAAATCATCCAGTCTAAGTGGAGACATGGTTCATAGATTATACAACTTGGCAATATTTAGCTGTACTCTATATCATCTAAGATAAATCTTGTTTTGATTTCTCTCGAGGAGGTCTTGCTTAGCAATTTTGGTTGACACTGCCACCATTTCAGTTTCTTCTGACTTTAATTTGACTTGCATTCCAGTGGAGGAAGGTTTTAAACCTCAAACATGCAATTGCCTATTCTCTCTAAAGACTGGTATGTATAAGAAAGATAGAAAGCTTAGGACTCTTCAAGTCCTTAGTCCCATATTTCTGTTCAAATGCAAGTTCAAAACTACATTTCAAAGTCACATAAATGATGTTTGGATTTTCCACCATTTTGGATTATATACACCACTGCTTTCCATAACTGAAGGGAATTAAGAGCTTTCTGATATGAAAGTGTTCCCTTAAATGCTGCCCCTCTCGTCTATCAAGCTTTCACAAGAACTTTAATAAGTGAAGCTGACTGATTAAAATTCCACTTTCTTTCTCTACTCAGTCTCTGGAAGAGCTCTTCAAAAGCAACAGCATCTTACAAAGCACTTAGGAAGGGGGAAAGAAGAGAAGCTGGGGACCTAAATAATGAAGACTCCCTATCAGTCCTTGACGGTGGAAAAATTTTAACTCAATATTTCCAAGGGCCATATCAGAAAATATGACCTTAGGGTAAAAATGAACAAAATGAAAATAATCTGGTGAATATATAGACATGACAAGATTATAGGGTAGAAACAGACTATAGGGATTGTAATCCACCATTCCACTCCAGCCCCTATTTTTACAAATGAAGAAACAAAGGCATCATAAAATCATCCTTCCCAGGTAATAAAAACCCCTCCTGTCTGCAACCTCTATACCTTGTTCATATTTCTAATGTTGCTTTATTACTACTGTTATTTGCACTTGTTGAATGAAAAAAAAATGCACAACCTAAAAGTTGAGAGTTATGTTTTATTCGGTGGACATTCTTAGGACTTCAAGCTCGGGCGACAGCATCTCAACTAATTCTGAGAGACTGCTCTGAGGAGGTAAGCAGGGGAGCCAGGGTATATAGGAGTTTTTGCAACAAAAGGCAGGTAGTCAGAACATCAAAAGATTATTGTTAATAGAAGAAAACCAGATATCTCAAGTTAAGCAATTTAACGCTTTTTTATATATGGGAAGATGCAAAAATCTGGGCTCACTGAAATCATTTTTTTAATATACGCCTCTGCTGCCTGAGGGCAGTATCCTGTGTTTTCTCATCCTGAGTTTCCTCAGGGTGCACCGTTGGGGGTGGCGGGGGTGGCTGCAGTGGCTGACGGCTAGATGCGCTTGGCAGTGGGCAGCCCGTTTGTCTCCATCCTGAGTTCCCTCAGGGCTCACTGTTGGGGCGGCTGTAATGTGATGGCTTGATGGCTGCAACATTCTTTGTTTACTGATATGGCAGGCAATATTTTAGTTCTTACAATCTTCTGTAACTATCTGTTTGCCTCTGATGCCTCTTCCAGACTGAGACCAGGTAGGGGCTCATTCTGATTACTCTTAGCATTAGCACAGTTTTGGCACACAATGGGCAGTGAATACTTCCGGGGTTGAGCCTAATTGAACTGCATACATAACTGTAAAAGAAATGAAAGTTCAGTGTTTGTATGTCCTGTGAACTTAATACTACTAAATGTAATTGTAACTCTTGGTCCTTTGTGTCCTGTGAAGTCCTGTAAGTGTTTGATAGTATTATCATCACATATTAGATTACACAGAGAGGATTTATAAAGAGTTAGCTAGAATTCCAATTGCTGAATTAATTATATCCTCGGAGTTTACCTGTCAAACATTTATTGATTCAGTTTTCAAGTTGTGCTGCAAGTGCTTTCTAGATGATAACAGCATTATCTTTTGATTTAGTTTCCAGGCTTATACCCATATTCCTTTGGTAATAGTCACTGGTTTTGTATAGTACGGATGAGACACTCTGAAATTATAGGTACAGAGGGATTACCTGTGGATTGACAAATCAGATGACTCTAAAGTTTTCCTCCCTTTTGACTTTCAGGAGCTGCATATGTTTTTGAGTCAAGTGGCACTAATTATTCCAGCAATATTCTGTAATTTATGAGCATTTCCCTCCGTTGCATATGCTTTATTCTTGTTCCCAGCTCCCATCTTCCTTTGATTACCATGGCTCATCATTATGATGTTACAACCCCTCCTGCAATGTCCCCCTGAGGAGTTTGGCTGACATTACTATAGTTAATCATAGATAAAATTTCAGATTCACTCAGAGAGTTCATTTGCTTCCTCCTTGTTACATCATAATTCATTTCTCTAAGAATGGGCCAAGAGTCAGATTCTGTGATGCAGGTAATATAGCTTGATTTGGTATTCATGACTGACTCCCCATCCCCAAACACAGGATCCTGTGCACACCTGTACTGGGAACTGGAGACCCCCAGGATACTTGTACTCAAAGAGAATTATGTGGGGCAGGCCTGAGATTTAAAATTAGCCAGAATCCTGATTTTGACAATTATCTAACTATGTGAATTTGGGCTAGTTACTAACTTCTCTGAGTTTCAGTTTCCACCTTTGTAAAATGTGTGTGATCTTATATCCCATGAGGATTAAATAATATAATATGTACTTAGTATGTAGATGTATGCACTTATTTGCAAAAATAACCATTCTAATAGCAATGGTTATTTAATATGTGGCCACTCTCATGAGAGATCCCTTCCTTGTCTGGGGCTGAATGCACTTCCCTGGGTAGGTTAATAATTTTGAAAGTTCTGTCTAAAGGCTTGATGACTTATAGCTCTGTGATCCAAAAGACGAGTCATGAGAATGCTGTGTTCGTCTGGCTGGATATAGGATTGACGTTAGGGAAAACCCGTGGTGCCGGGTCAATATTAGGAAGTAATGAGTGAGCAGGGCATTTAACCTGTAGTCCACGGTACTAAGACTGGGGGCAAAAAGTCAATACCAAGAGGTCATGTGTAAATGCCAGGATCCAAACCCAGAAGATACTAGTAAATATAGCTGGGAACAACTGCTAAAGATGAGGAATTTATTAGGAGAAATAACTAAGGCATAAACACATACAAATTCTGCTGGATAACCATCTATTTTCTGGGCCTGTTTTTAGCTCAGCACCTGAGAGAACATAAAACCTACTGAGGACTGGAATAGTAAATGTAGTTTGTACTCTGCTTTTGAACTTGTTTTGGTGCTCAGGATAGATGGAAAATAAATGTGAACTGAAGTGGTGGTCATAGATATGAGGAAAGTTTGATGGAGGCTGTAATGGGGAAACACCTCTCCTAGGCCCAGAGATGTCTGAGAAGACATCCCAGGGGATTTGACATCTCAGCTAAGTACTGAAGGGCACGTAGGAGCTTAGAAAAGAAGGGGATAAAGGCCATTCCAGTAAAGAAATGATACCTTGCAGAGGCACAAAAGACAGCAAAACGGCATGGAATTCATCTAGCTGAAGCATGGGCTATGTGCATGCGTGCGTGTGTGTGTGTGTGTGTGTGTGTGTGTTTTGCAGGTGGGGCAAGGGAGGCCTGGGGTACTGTGGGGAGAAATGAGGCTGCACTGGCCAGTAGAGTCCATCTCATCAGAGACTTTGTACGTTTGTGGTTAAAATTAGAGATTTTAGTCGGAAAGCAATGCGGCACTTTGGAAAAGGTTTAAGCAGGGAAGGGCCACAATCAGATTTATGTTTTCTAAAGATCAGCCTGTTGGTGGTCTGGAGTGGACCGGAAGAGGGAGAGTTAAGAGTCTTCTGCAAAAATACAAGTCAGATATGATGAGGACTTAACTCATGTGCTGACAGCAGGGATAGGCAGAAGGAGACAGGTGGGAGAGAGATTTATAACGGGAAAGAGTTTGACCCAATAACTTCAAGAAAAATAAACTATGGAACTGAAAAAGGAAAAAGAATACATTGTAATATACTTTAAATGAGTGAGTATTAGAGAGTCAAAGTGTATGTACCTGCTTTGGAGACACTGACAACTGGGTTTTTATTCTCTGGTAATTACTGTTTATGAGGCTTAAGGTTTATTCATTCATGAAATGGAGTTAACAATACCTATCTTAGGTATGATGTGAAGGTGAGCTAATGTATATGGAAATGGATCACCACTTATCAGGCACCCAATAAACAGTAGTTTTTGTTAGTATTATCAACTATGTACTTAAAATATAGAGGGCTCGTATTTAGAGACACTTCATGAAACTTCTTCTTCTAAACATATTTTCTCATTATGTCCCAAGTGGGTTATATGGCATCTAGGATGAATGAATGTGTAAAACACTCAAAAGAATGCCTGCCATACATTAAGCATTGTGTGCTTATTAATTTAAATAAATAAGTAAATAACTGAGTAAATAAATATCTAGAATCTTACTGTGCAGTAAGTTTACTCTGTCATGTTGAAAAGCCAGAAGAGGCTTTGGAAAGATACCGGCTCCAAAATTAGAGAGACTTTTATTGGCAACTTAAATCTGTTATAAAGTTTGCTTAACAGGAAATAAACCTTAAAGTGGATACGGATCATAATTTCTTTTCACTGAGCTCTTTCTGAATTTTAGGAAGGTTTTCAGTCTCTTCAAAGAAAGCCATGAGTGTGGATGCATCTGAATGAACAAATTTTTAGTTGATAGCACAGATTGAAGTTAATATTTATGACTATTAAATAAGAAAATTATCAACTCTCAGCCCTGTCAGTCCCCATTAGTGGAAAATCTTCATGGAACCTATTTAATGCTTTCAAATTATGCTTCACTCCAAGACATGTCAATATAGTATTTCATCTTGATAAATCTTCAAAGAGTCATTATTATATAGGTAGATCTAGATTAATCTTATAAGAGGAAATATTCTGTTATGATTTTAAAAGATAAAGGATAGTTTACTTAAATTTTACTTTTATATAGTTTTTCTTTCCCTTTTGCTATTTTACAAGTATCTCATATCAGACTGCCTTAAGAGACAAGGTTCATACTGAGGTGTTTATGGGAGTAAAATCAGAGTAGAGATTGCTTTTGCCAAATTGTATTGAAGTCTGGGTATGTAAAACCAAGATTATCTCATTAAAGCAATAATAAACACAAAAAGATATTAAGAGCAGATGGAAATTCAAATAGGAGACTCTATAATGGGATATAAGAATGCAAATTACCCAGAGAAGAGTTTTTGCACATTTAAATTTAGTCGCTTGTGTCATAAAAAGACACACACATAAAACACAATCTGTTAAACTATTTGTATTTCAATCATAAGAATTTCTAAGTAGAGAAACAATGATGTTTATTTGAGAATCAATGCCTACAGGTATTATTGTTACATTTAGGATGAGTATTAAGTGTAAAGTTTCAAGTACTGTGTGGTGTGACAGCATATTTTAGCGTCTGAGGTTATAATTACACTAAAAGTCATATTCAGGCAGATTCAATAAGTACAATGTCAAATTCACCTTTCTAGCTTATTTTGGGGAACGGTTTTATCTGTGATCGTCGTCTCTTCATTTTTTTTCCTGCCCTTAATCCTATGGGGTCCTTTCTTCTTTGCTAGTTTACTTTTATTCTTTAATTTTCATATTTCAGTCTCCACCAGTCCTTCAAACACTTGCCTTCCTATTCTTCAGATTTCCTTGACAGGGTGGATTGTTCTTTCAAGAGGTCAACCCAGCCGCAGTCGGATAGAGGTGGAGGTTTCAGTGGCTGCTAGTTTCTTTGATCATTTCACAAGATCTATTCCAGAGCTAGAAGGGAGAATTCAATGCAATGAAGCCTAAAATCATTCCATTGTCTTCCAGGGTCCATTGGCCTCTAGGGTACCACCGTACTATGACCTGGTCAGTCCTGGCTCGTGGCCCCGTTAACCCCGAGTCTGTTTGCTCACAGGAGTGTCCCTTTTTACTGTTGTTGTTGCTATTTTCCCCTCTTAAAATGCCCTTCCACCTTTAAGAAAAAAACAAACAAAAAAACAACAAACAACACTGCGTATTCATTGTTCTAGGGCTGACTCCAGTTCCACTACTTTCACCAAGTTGGCTCCAGTCATCCACATGTGCCTCTTACACTGATCTCATGCTTTAGTATAAGAGCTCATGATTGACTGACAGTGTTGCCTAAATGTTATGTGCTCATTTATTTTTGCTTCCTCAAGTTAATATAAATTCTTTAAGGACAGGAATTATTCAGAATAAATACAAATATATATGTATAATATAGATATAATTTTTAATCTCTTTAAAATATTTATTGAGGTATAATTGACATGTAACATTATTACTGGTGTTAGGTGTACAGCATAGTGATTGAATATTTGTTTATTTTACAGAATGATCACCAAAATAAGTCTAGTTAATGTCCATCACCATGCATAGTTTTTTTCTTGTGATGAGGACTTTTAGAATTTATTCTCTTAGCAACTTTCAAATATGCAATACACTATTATTAGCTATAGTCATGCTGTACAGTACATTCCCATGGCTTATTTTATTTTATAAAAGTTTGTACCTTTTGACCCCCTTCACCTATTTTGCCCATATCCCCACCCTCCTACCTCTGGCGACCACCAATCTGTTCTCTGTATCTGTGAGCTTGGTTTTTTGTTTTGCTTTGTTTCTTTTGTTTTTAGATTCCACATGTAAGTGAGGTCATATGGTATTTGTCTTTCTCTGACTTATTTCAATTAGCATAATGCCCTCAAGGTCCACCATGTTGTTGCAAATGACAATATAAATTTTAATCTCTTAAAATAACTTGAACGTACTGGGTTTAAAGTTTAAACTAGGAACTTTTCATCCATTTCTCAACATCACATACTGACTCAATGATAAGTTACAACTAGAACTCAGCCAATTGTGATTGTTGTCCATTTGAGAAATTAATGGGCGTTACTTACTATGTTTGGCAGTAGCTACCAAAGAGAACAGCAGTAGGAGACTCTCCTTTATTAAAAACCAGAAGCAAACCATTTAGGGCATCATTATAAGCATTTACTTGAGAAAACTGGGTTTTCAGGTACTTTACACTGCCTGGAAATGTTTACTTAAAGGAAGGTTAATCCAATCAGCTATGTTTTCATAGGGAAAGACATGATCTTGTTTCAATTTTCTCCCTTATTCTCCCAGAAAATATTGACCAAACAGTACTCACCCATACACCAGGTTTACAGACAAAATGAGAATCAACTTCTTCACAGTCTCTGTAGAGGAGCTTGTCATCATTGCTTGCAAAGTCCTTACAAACAGCTCACAAGGAGAAAACCAGTGGTTGTCTGACTTTAGGTTTATTCATGTGTTGGAAGCCATGGTCCACTGGTAAACCAGCACCGCTTCCCCTCCAAAAAAGAAAAGAAAGCTCTGATTTGCAGTCTGCCAATTCCTGTGGTGTTAAATTATGACCAGGGTGGCTGATTTCAAACCACCAGTGGTTTTAATATTGTTGGGGAGGGATAGATTTCCCCCTCTATCCCTTTGGACTAGTAAGAAAATTGACACAGATTAACAGGGGAAAAAGAAACAAATTTTAATTTGTGCTCAGGGAGTTCTCATAGAAATGGGATCTAAGAAGTAGCCAAAGCAGGCAGCTTTTTTACTTTTTAGACAAAGAAACCATAAATGTGTGAGGAATTGACAGGACAAAGAAACTTAGGTTTTCGGTGCTCAATTAGTAAAGAATCTGAACCAGTTTTGGGCTACGTTTAGTAAAGAAGTAACAAGGTTTGCTTATATAGGCTTCTCTAGTAGGTTTCTTGGCCTGAATTCCCTATCTCTGGCGATAGGGATGTCCTTCTACCTCCAGAAGCTGGGAGTGCACCTTTCACATGAGAGATTTATTACCTGCTTTCAGGGAGACAGAAAGAAGGGTCAGAGGGTCCCTCTTGCATTGGCCATGTCTTAAGTAATTTTAATTCAAAATAATCAATATGTGATTAAGGCATATTAGCAGGTGGCCTACCCTGGGCCCCAACAGCATCCGGTTCACAAAATTCCTGAATATTCAACAATTGGCTCAAAAAACAATTCAAGCCCCTTTATTATACTAGTAGACTTATAATTAATGAATGGGTTTGAAAAGTTTCCTGAGAGCTTTCCTGTAAAGCAGGGATATTTTATTCTTTCCTCTCTCCGTTACTCTCTCTTGAGTTATATTAAACAAGCCAGACTCAAAAAGAGAAAGGATGTTGAACATATAGAAAGTAAAAACCAGTTTTCATTGTGTACAACGCTCTTATCACTGGTCTCATCACATCCTTTATTAATCTAGTTATCTTTATCTCCTCTTTGAGAATAAGATCTATATCTTTTTCATCTTTTAATGCAACGCTTAGTACATGTATGATCTCAAAAATACTTAAGCAAGTCCATTCTCTGCGTCTGCGTCTTTATTCCTGTCCTGCACCTAGGTTCTTCAGAACCTTTTTTTGTTTGTTTTTTAGATTCCATATATATGTGTTAACATACGGTATTTGTTTTTTTCTTTCTGACTTACTTCACTCTGTATGACAGACTCTAGGTCCGTCCACCTCACTACAAATAACTGAATTTTGTTTCTTTCTTTTTCTTTTTAGAAAGTTCTCTTCAGAGGATTCATTTTTTTTAATTAATTAATTTATTTTTGGCTCTGTTAGGTCTTCGTTTCTGTGCAAGGGCTTTCTCTAGTTGCGGTGAGCGGGGGCCACTCTTCATCATGGTGCGTGGGCCTCTCACTATCGCAGCCTCTCTAGTTATGGAGCACAGGCTCCAGACGCACAGGCTCAGTAGTTGTGGCTCATGGGCCTAGTTGCTCCGCGGCATGTGGGATCTTCCCAGACCAGGGCTCGAAACCGTGTCCCCTGCATTAGCAGGCAGATTCTCAACCACTGCACCATCAGGGAAGCCCAATTTTGTTTCTTTTTATGGCTGAGTAATATTCCATTGTATATATGTGCCACATCTTCTTTATCCATTCATCTGTTGATGGACACTTAGGTTGCTTCCATGTCCTGACTATTGCAAATAGAGCTGCAATGAACATTGCAGTACATGACTCTTTTTGAATTATGGTTTTCTCAGGGTATATGCCCAGTAGTTGGATTGCTGCGTCGTATGGTAGTTCTATTCTTAGTTTTTGAGGAACCTCCGTACTGTTCTCCATAGTGGCTGTATCAATTTACATTCCCACCAACAGTGCAAGAGGGTTCCTTTTTCTCCACACCCTCTCCAGCATTTATTGTTTCTAGATTTTTTGATGATGGCCATTCTGACCAGTGTGAGGTGAAACCTCATGGTAGTTTTGATTTGCATTTCTCTAATGATTAGTGATGTTGAGCATCCTTTCATGTGTTTGCTGTATATCTTCTTTGGAGAAATGTCTATTTAGGTCTTCTGCCCATTTTTGGATTGAGTTGTTTGTTTTTTTGATATTGAGCTGCATGAGCTGCTTGTAAATTTTGGAGATTAATCCTTTGTCGGTTGCTTCATTTGCAAATATTTTCTCCCATTCTGAGGGTTGTCTTTTCATTTTGTTTTTGGTTTCCTTTGCTGTGCAAAAGCTTTGAAGTTTCATTAGGTCCCATTTGTTTGTTTTTGTTTTTATTTCCATTTCTCTAGCAGGTGGGTCAAAAAGGATCTTACTATGATTTATGTCATGGAATGTTCTGCCTAAGTTTTCCTCTAAGAGTTTGATAGTGTCTGGCCTTACACTTAGGTCTTTAATCCATTTTGAGTTTATTTTTGTGTATGGTGTTAGGGAGTGTTCTAATTTCATTCTTTTACATGTAGCTGCCCGGTTTTCCCAGCACCACTTATTGAAGAGGCTGTCTTTTCTCCACTGTATATTCTTGCCTCCTTTATCAAAGATAAGATGACCATAGGTGTGTGGGTTTATCTCTGGGCTTTCTATCCTGTTCCATTGATCTATATTTCTGTTTTTGTACCAGTATCATACTGTCTTGATTACTGTAGCTTTGTAGTATACTCTGAAGTCAGGGAGCCTGATTCCTCCAGCTCCATTTTTCTTTCTCAAGATTGCTTTGGCTATTCGGGGTCTTTTGTGTTTCCATACAAATTGTGAAAATTTCTGTTCTAGTTCTGTGAGAAATGCCATTGGTAGTTGGATACGGATTACATTGAATCTGTAGATTGCTTTGGGTAGTGCAGTCATTTTCACAATGTTAATTCTTCCAATCCAAGAACATGGTATATCTCGCCATCTGTTTGTATCATCTTTAATTTCTTTCATCAGTGTCTTATAGTTTTCTGCATGCAGGTCTTTTGTCTTGTTAGGTAGGTTTATTCCTAGGTATTTTATTCTTTTTGTTGCAATGGTAAATGAGAGTGTTTCCTTAATTTCCCTTCAGATTTTTCGTTATTAGTGTATAGGAATGCAAGAGATTTTTGTGCATTAATTTTGTATCCTGCTACTTTACCAAATTCATTGATTAGCTCTAGTAGTTTAACAGAGTATAATTTATTAATTAACTAATTTTGCTTCTCTAGTTCCAAGCTGATCAGTGAAGAAAAATATATATGTATGATATATATACACATGTATATATGTGTATACAACTGGTGACTTGAAAACCACATATTCCATTTTATTTGAGTAAAAGACTATTTAAACTCATGGCAAATAAAATAGGTTTCAGACCACAAAACACAAGTTATAAATTACCCCCAAAATGGCATCATAAATGCATATAGTTCATGCATTTGTTTTACCATGTTCCTCACATTTGAAGTACTTGATTTCTGATTAGTACCTAAGAGAAGTGACTTTTGGAGTCTTGGTTCATGGACAACCCACTGTTGCATCTAGAACAGTCATATCATCTTCACAGAGCTATGGAGATGAAAAAACATGTCTGTACCTATTCAACACAAATGATTTATCCTCTTTAGGTGGCAGATGAGAAATCTGAGAGCTTCACACATCCACTTTCAAAATGTTTGCAGCAAAACCTGCACCATTAATCTCTCTCTTTCACCCTCTTACTTGTGTTACAGTCTGTTTCTACACCAGAACAAGTTGGAATTTAATCCAGCCAGGAGGTGGTGTACTAAATAGCAACATATTCAAAATTGACACAGTGTCTTCTTATGGATGAATTTAAGAAATTGAAGATTTTGCGGCAATAAATTGAGCAGTATGCATATTCATTGAAAGGAACTATTTTCCCAGGCAGTAACTGAGTGTTTTCAATGACTATGGGACTTTTTAAAACTTTATTTGCCGTATTGACTTCTGTGCCATCCCTTTCCTTCTGGTTTTCTCTCTACCTTTGTCTATGTCAGAAAAGTCTTTTTGCTCAGTCTTCTCAATCTTCTTTCTCATCCCTCCTTAGTTTACCTTTCAAGTTCTGAAGTTCTTTAGACTTTGATCCTCACACAGTGCTCTAGATTTCTCTGTAACCACTTCCAAGGTGATTCCTTTAAGCCCCATGATTCCAAAAGTCACATAAACTGGTGACTTCAAATCTGCATCCAGCTCCAGACTTATTTATCCAGCTGAATGGTAGGCATTCCCATCTGGTTGTCCAGGGTTAGCGCAAACACTGTATCCAACACTGAACTTAGCCATTTCTCCAACTCCTTCTTCAGCAGTTTTATAATCCACCTTGCCATCCAAGAAATAATTCTGGAATTTATAATAGTTGCTTCCTTCCCACCTCCAAATGAAATCATACAATGTCAAAGGGATAGGAAAATACAATCCTATCTTGTCTGGAAAGAAAGGAGAATTGGGTCTTTATGATGAGCCTTAATGATCACAGCAGATAATAATATTTTTATTGTTTTTATTTACCAAGTGGTTAATATGTCCAGGACTAATTATTTTCCATGTATTGAGTCCTTTAATCTTCATAAGAAACTAGTTAGAAAGGTGCTGTTATTATCCCTATTTCATAGTTAAGGTATCTGAGACCTTATTCTATTTAGTAACAATGAATAAGAGAAAAATCACTTTTGAATAAGTAAACTATGAAATATTAAGACTCCTTATGCTTGCTATGAAGTTTTAGTATATGTTAATACATTATTGCTTTTGATAGGTATTATTCAAATCATAAGAAACAGCATAAATTATTTTTAAAGGAAAATTAATCTTGCATTTTTACCTTGTTTTCCTGCTTGCTTTTCTTTTCAATACACATGGGTGATTTTCAGAATATCATTTCAAGTGGTAATCAGACTTTGGCAAATGAATAATTTATTTCCCCTCAGAACAATCATGAATACTATCAGTGTTTTTGGAATACCAAATGACAGGTGTAGTTGTGATATCCAGTAGGGTACTCCAGACTTAATTGCACTGAAGCACCATACTCTGTGTTCAGATGGCTCCCCTACATTTATTCTCTTCTCAAGGGGAATTCCCTCCTTCCATTAACTTTGCCTGGAATTATGAACATTCATCAGCAGAACAGTCCTGGGAAGTTTAAAATAGATATGATGCACCATGCTCTCCTATGGTATTTGTTGCTCATGCAAACTTTAAGGAAATTCCAAAAAGCTAGTGCCTTATTTGACATTATAAGTGATAAAATTTGGTATGGTTAAGGAAAAGCTTATACATGATTATGAGAAAAACTTTTAATTGGAAACGTTTGGAGGAGTAAAGAATGTATAGCTATTTTTAAATTGATATTTTATTAATCTGAATGAGGCCCAGGCCAATTCATAAAAGGTAAGGTTTATGAAGGAAGGAAGGAAAGGAAGGGAGGAAAGAGGGCAGGAAAGAAGGAAGGAAGAGCGGAAAGGAGGGAGGGGAACCCATTTTGACCTTCATTAACTGTCCCTCATTAAGGCATAAGTATCACTTTATCTCTGACCTCAGACAATGTGCCCACACCCTATTTAAGATCACAAACATGAAATAAACATCCCTTGGCTCCCAAAGGTCAAAGGAAAAAGAATCATCAAAAATATGAAGACCTATGGTCTTTCAGGTACTCCAGCTTACCTCATTTATACAGTTATGAACCACATCTCCATTTCATATTTTGAACAAAACAATATTAGTTTAAAAATCCCTCTGATTTTTCCCAAAGAGGACACTCCATACCAAATGTATCCAGTGCAGTAATTCACCTCTTAAAATCTTGTTTTCAATCAAAATGGCAGAGTACTGATCAAACCAACCAGATGTTATGCAATGGACATGCAAATTATGGCCCCAGAAATAGATATTTTTAAGTGAAAATAGATTCAGCCTCTAGCACTATACTCTAATTTATAATTAATGTTCAGTCTTGGTCATCATAAACTCTTTATAATGAAAAAAACTGAAGAAATAAAAATATTTGGATTTTTATCAATCTATGTTTTGGTGTTATAGAAGCAAAATATATTGTATACTTTAGGGAGGATTATTTTTGAAGCTTAAAATTTTTTTCCTATTTGTTTCAGTCAAAATTCATACCCATTTGACAAAGTGGTTCTGAGAGGTTAAGTCTATGCAGTGGTGTCATAGGAATATACAGAAACAAGTCAGGCAAAGGAATGGAAACTTCACATTAGTGATATGACTTTAGGATGAATGCAACTCCATTCATAATCATCTTCTATTTTTCAGTTTATTCTATCGTTATATACATTTATCCTAATGATTAGAAATCTTTATTGCTTGATCGAATGGAAAATGGCCAAAAAATATTAATGGATGCATTGAGTTTTTCATATTAGTAGAGCAGAACTGACAGGAAGAAACAAAGTTTTGAATCATGTTTTAGGTTAAGACACTGTTCAATGAACTGCCTCTGACAATAAAACTCCTTAGAAGCTTCAAATCATCAGAACACCAACAACAAACTTGTATACATCCTGTCAAGATTTCTGGCACTAAGGAATATTTAATAATTATTATTGGGGCACTAATAAAAACAAAGTGAAAGGTTAAAAAAAAAGACACTGTCCAATGGACTTTTATTAAAATCTTAATAAGAGAAAGTTAGCAGATTGACCCTCTCAAACAGCAGGGATTATACTAAGATTTTCATAGAGCTGGATAATAAAGAGCTTAGTTTTTGGCAGGAAGAAGATAAACAAGAAAACTCTAAATTCATTTGAATTCCCTTATATCTGAAATGATTAACAAGAAGTATAATTTGTGAACTATCTCCTACACTGACCATGTTTTATGACTTTCTACAAACATCCAAGTCATGTTTTATAACAATTCAGATGGGTAAACACAGAGTTGGGAGTGAAACAATTTATCAACTAGAGAATTCTTATCTCTTGTGACAAATGTGATAGAAAGATGATAGAAAGAACATAGTGAAATGTAATCTGACTTGAAACTCCTGTCAGACTTACTAGCAAAACAAATAGGTTCTTTGTTTAGCTCACTGGGTCATGCATATTCTTTATTGCTTGGCTTTTATTCTCAGTAAGAGAAGGCAATGTATAGCACAGTATATAAATAAAATAATTTTAGGTCCAAGTGATTTTCTTCATAATTTCTATTTAACTAAAATTAATTCCTTGTTTAAAGAGAAATTGATAATTTTTGTTTCATAGTTTCTCTTCTCAAACAGAGGCTTGTATTCTTTTGTTTCCACGTGGCCTAATTTTCTGAACTTATTATGTTTAGAAATTACGATATAACAGTTATGTAGATATTTTAGTAAGTTTTGCAAATTTCCTGGGTCTCTAATCTTTTCGTCTCATTATAGAGGATTTTTTCACATTCAGACAAAAGATAAGAAATTTAACAATAGGTGCCCAAGTGTTATATATCTTTATAAAAATGATACAAGATATCGACTTCATGTTCTTTGAGGAAACTTGGTATACATTGGCGGAATGAAGTAGCAAAGTATAAAATAAAGACTCCAAATACAAGAATGAACCCAATATAAAATACCAAAGGGAGATTTTATTATGTCAGTACAGTTTTGACAAACTCATTTGCTTTCACTGATGTAGTTTATTAGAAATATGAAAATAATTTCCTATGACCTCACTGTAATGGATTTTCTAATGTATATATATTGTATAATATATATTTATATATTATATATAAAGGAGTACTAAATTCTCTGAAGGTTTAAAGACACTTGATAATCATGGAAAGCATTTCTGTATTAAACTGATTAAGTCAGGCTAATAGTAAGTTCTTAGTAGTTCCTTTCCGAACTTCCTAAAGAAATGAACTGTACTCATAAACCAGGTGAAATCCTTTATCAATCCTGTGAGAAGGAGTGGGCAGGTATAGACTTTTTCTATGGCTGGAGAAAAATAATTATAGTATATGTCACAGTCTCAAAAAGTTCATTCATCATTTAAGGATGAGAGGACAGGAGAAGGGCAATGTAGACACAGTAAAGAAGAGAGAAGTGGTACATTAAAAACATTTAAAAAAATTGCAAAGCTCATAAAATTATTCATTATAGGAAATGGCAGAACATTTCAGAAAATTTCTTATTTTTTAGCAAGGTTAAATGTCATTTTCTCTATGAGGTAAGGATGGGGATTTATTTATATTTATGGCAATCTTTTCCTTTTGTATTATTATTATATGTTAGCCATTGTGCTAAGTGTGAAAGATGCACAGTGTCATTTAATTTTTGGATAAATACCAATAGAATCCCCACTTTAAAGATAAGAAAACTGAGGCTTTTAGAGCTTAATAATTTGGCCAAGAGGAAAAAAAATTGTAAGACGCATAGCTGGAACCAAATTCTGGTACTCAGTCTCAAAAGCCTAAAATGCTTCAAACCTAGATGGGCAGGATGGTGGCGGGGGGCGGGGGTGGGGTGGGGGGTGGGGTTGGGGGGGAATGGGAAGGAGGTCCAAGAGGGAGGGAGCTGTTTCACTTTGTTGTACAGCAGAAACTAACACAACATTGTAGAGCAGTTATACTCCAATTAAAATAAAATAAAATACTTAAAATCTAGTTTACACCACTTCCTATCAAAATGAGAATGTAGAGTGAGGGGCAAGAAGAAGTGAAAATGTACTAACCCTCAATAAGAACAGACTCTAATGCAAATAAATAACAGGTTTATATTTCCATAGATATAATGAAGGACAGACTTATCAGTTCAGCAATGTAAAGGACAAACATCTGAAGCTCTCCTTGAATGAAAAGAAAAAAATGTTCAATGAGATTAAACATGAAGTGTCAAAAATGTTAAAGAGATCAAAATGACAAGGGAGAAGATGGTAGAAATGAAAGGTTGGAGATAAGTTGATAAATAAAAGTTTAACCTTGGGATAGGGTATTACAAATACATATGATCCACATGGTACACATTGTAGTTGTGTACACTGTTTGAAAAGCATTAAACGATGAAAGCAAAAAAGGGTTAGGCGGATTACAGTGCTGTTAAGATAAAGGCAAGTTGTGGACTGTTGTCTCTAGAGCTGAATTTTTCTCCTGTGTGTAACGTCTACTGTTGATCTGCTTGGTTCATCACTATCTCAACTACATGAAAACAAATCTAAAAGAAGAATAAAACAGTGAGAACATCAAATCACTCAGTGCATCATGAGCACAAGGTTTTTTGGCTTTTAAAGAGGGCATGGCAACTATTAACTCTTACCAAAAAATGCTGTTGGTCAGTCTAACTATCAAAAAGCTCAAAGTCTTTTAATTTTTCAGCAATGTGCATGATAACAAGAAGTATTTGGAATAAGAGAAACTATTTTTCTTTTTGCTAAAATGTGTATGATAATGATAAAGGCTTGGGAAACGTGATGCAAGATTCGCATCGTTTAACCTGTGCAAACTAACTTATCAGTCCTTTGCCTGAGGATGAAGAAAAAAAGCAGTTGTGCACATACTTACTGATTAACCCAAATATATAACTCTATGTATGTAAGACAGTAGTGATTTAGGATTAATGTACTCCTTATTTATAGTGCAGCCAAGGTTATTAAATTTTGTCACAGTAGGAGGGTTAGGCTACATTTAATCATTTCCAGAGTAGGCAAGATGAGCAACATTAATTCTGTTGAGTTTAAATTTGCTTTTAAGAAGTTATCTTGCTTAGAAAATTAACTTGCAAACATTGAGTGATTATGCAGTACCGAAAAGAAAAGAAATCTCCTGCAGTATACACTGAGAAGACTGAAAAGTATTTTAAAAGCTAGGACAGGAGGAAGCTAGAAATCTTGCTCCTGGCAGCATCCTGATGGGGCAGTAGGAGGGCAACAGACACAAGCCAACAGGAGCTTTAAAGGTACCTACTTCTTAGTGCTAAAAATTGTTTGCCAAAACCATTTCTTCAGTAAAAGATGGTGTATTTTTAGCATGATAGGGGGATTTTCCCCCATTAAATTATCTTCTCAGAGAATTTTTTTCCCAAGTTAATATTTCACTCGCTATATAGAATGTAGCTCTACTTAGATCTAGTAACTCCTCCGTAGAAATATGACCAGCAGTGAAATGTCTAGAAACCCTGAAATATGAGTGCTATTGAAAGAACTAAGAATAGTTAGCCTGGAGAAAAGACTTAGGGGGTTCGTGGAGGCTGCCTTTGGATGTTTGAAAGGCTTCCCTGTGACAGAGGGAATAAACATGCTCTGTTGGACATCAGATACAGAACAAGGAGGGAGATTTCAATTTACTAATTTACTAATTTCAATTTACTAATGTGTCCTGGAAGCATTGTATATGTGACTGTGCCTACTCATCAGTAGAAAAGGGCATGGGGAGAGCAGGCTAGGATTACTTGCATATGTTCTTTGTATGTATTTATGAACAATTTAGGAGACTATTTAAGGGAACTAGGCTTCCTAGTAATAATTACCGCCCCCCCGATACCTACCATTTATTGAGCACCTACTATGTTCCAGGCACTGTATTAGATGATTTATACAGATCTGATTTAATTTTAACAACAGATAGATATTATCTCCTTTATGCATATAAAGTGGTTTGACATTTACTTGCTGTATCGCAAAGCTACAGAATTAGTAAATGGCAAATCCAGATTTAAATTCAGGTGTGACTGACTCATTTTTTACACTACGTTATGTTGCATCCATTTTTAGGGGAGGAGTCCTTAGTTTCATCTCTTAAGTGCACATTTTAACAATTTTAAGTAAATCGTGGGCTCTCTTAGTTGAGTTTAGGGACTTGGAGAACTCATATCCTGTGTGTGTATGAGTGTGTATGTGTGTACTGCTGACTCAGTTTCTCTGATTCATCATTTGAGAAAGGTTTTAGACTGTTTTCCTTGTTTAGAAGAAAAGGAAGTCCTTAACGCTAGGATTCTTTTAATGACAGATAGGAGGACTTGAGAAAGTTACTACTGAAGGATTCTACCAGGTTTAACATAAACAGTGTAAAGCATGAGGGTGATTTACCTTTCCACAACTGTGTCTGTGTGTATGTGTGTGTGTGTGTGTGTGTGTGTATGGTGTGAAATTTGGCTTAGAGGGACTTCATAAAATTTGCTAACAAAAACTAAGAATGATTTCGTGGGGGACCTGGAGGTGTGAGAACAGGGAGAAAAATAGTCTTATGGTAGGTATTTTGGGTTTGTGATTTTAGTTATTCCTCATGACAGTGCTGTGGATTAGCTATATTAGAGTATGGGAAACTAAGACTGCAGGATGCTGTCAGTGGTCACATAGCCAGTACATTGTAGAACAAGAATCTGACCTTAGGTTTGTCTGGATCCAAAGCTCTTGCACTGTGCCCAATCCTTTCCTTTCAGTAAACATTTGTCCATGGAAATATGAAAACTTTGGTCCTAGCCAGGAGAATCATGGCAGCAGGACATTTTTCCTAAGGATATGCAAGGTTCAAGAGGTACCACACAGCCAATTTCACCACGAAGCCAGCAGTGCGTGGGGCAGTGCCCAACTCCCTGAAAAGATGTGGTAATGCATGGAATTAGTTTGGACTGTAAACTGGAGAATGACTTTAATGATGAGTGACATCAGCCCATTCAGTGATTGGGCGAGCATTGTTGTAGCTTCCTGGGCAACTGATTATTTGGAAAAACAACCCAAAGGTTACCCAAAGACAGAGTGGGTAGACCTAATCTACCCCAAGAACAGTAATACTTTGCTACTTTTCCTGTCTAAACCTCTGAAAGTTTTGTATTTGGGGAGAAGTAAGTAGTGGGGCATTGGAAATATTTCTAGACTGGGAGAAAAACTTCTCTGTGATGTCAATAGAGAAAAAACAGATGTTTTAGTCGCTTTCCTCCAACTCTGGAACTTTCTGATTCTGAGTGACCCATGGTGCAGAGATATGTTAATAAATTACATAATTTGTCATAGGAATACTTTATACAAGCATAATGGAAGTTACAAGGTATATTTTTGTTCAAAGACTAGTGAAAAAATACACTTAATAATGATCCAACTACCACTAATACTACGTATTAATTGAGTACCTGCTTTGTCCATAGCACTGTATTATATACTTTACACAAAGCATTTTGAAATAGGTATTATTCTCCTTCCTTTTCAGTTGTGCAGATAGCTTCATAGAAATTAAAAGACATTGCCCAAATTTCACAGCCAGCAAATGTCAAAAATAAAATAAACACTCAGCCTTCTAGTACTCTGTCATGGCCACTTTTCGACCATAGCATGCTGCTTCTCTGGTGTGCTTGGTTTTTCGTCCTTTCAAATGTTCATTGTACTCATGCTCACTAGATATTGATCTTTTATGAGGGCTCTGAGCATCAGTCTTGGAGAGGATCCAAATATTTCCAGTTTGAGACTATTAATGTAAAAATTGCAAAGATCCTTTGTTCTAATAGAGCGAAAGAAGCTGTTGATAGGGAAGCTTTTAAATTGTAAGCAAAGTCTTCATTAATCTTATCCACTCTAGTATGCCCTAGTTAACATAATCATTGAGTAGTGGTTAATTATTTACACAATACAGCCATACACTTCATACATGTGCTATTTAATTCAGTGATTAGGCCATGCATTTCTTTGTTCCAGATATATTTGATCACGAAGGATAAATCAGTGAGACACAATGTGATACTTGAATACATTATGTTTTCCAGAGCTTTTGAAAACTAGTTTTGTAGTTTTCAGAAACATTATATGTAAATATAAAAAATTAATGACCTGGTTATTGTCTAATCAGAACCCAGATTTCTCCCTGTGCATCCCTTAACACTTAATCGAATCCTAAAGCCTTAAGAAAATGAGATGAGAGCAGGTTTATTGAATGAACAGAATGTTTCTTTTCAGACCACTAGCTTCTGCTTTACTGGTGTCCATTTTAACTGACACTGTGTTGCTGTGGAGTATCTCAGTGGCACCCTGAGGCTGCTCTCCGAGGCTTCACACACCTCTAGCTAGAGGTGAGCTGTGGAGAACAGGGCTGAAAAATGTTCTCCCTTTTGCAGTGGAAATGACATATACTCTCTTTTTTTAATGACCTGCAGTCTACGCAAATACACGTTTACCTTGCATTAGTATTTTCATTTACAAACATGATTAAATATGAATATTTTTCTTAAAAAATTATTTCAACATGATATCCATCTATTTAAAGATGTGCTTACTGATTTTTAATATAAATCTTTGACTATAGCGCTTAAAATCATTTATCAACTACCACTGATTTTTTTTTAATTTTCAACTCCATTTCTCATTAGTTTTCTACTTAGAGTCTTTTTTTTTTTTTTTTGGTCGGGGGGAAGCTAATCTTTTTCCAATTCTTAGAATATGACTTTTGTACATCCTTTTTATACAACCTAGTACACCAGTCTGTTCTCCACTGATTATTAATTTTCATTCTCTTCAAAATCTGGACCAAACCTCACCTATTTCAGGAAGCCTGCCTTAATTCATCTAAACTAAGCAGTCACTCTGTTATTCTCTATTTCTTCCATAATGTATTCAACCTCATTCATGCACTCATTCTCTCACAAATATTTATGAGGTATCCACTATGTGCCAAGCCCTGTAATAAACACTGGGAATACAACAGAGATTGAGATATGCCTGATTCTTGCATTCACAGAGCCTGCAACTGCTGGGGAATGTTAAGAAGCCAAGAAACAGTAATAAAGTGAAATAAACGGCAGCTAAAGGGGGCTGATGGAAGCATATAAAAGTGGCATGTAACCCAGATGCAGGACTTCAGATAAGGCTCCTTGGGTAAGGTGAAGTCTAAATAGAGTCCTGAAAAAGCAAGGTGGAAATGAGTTCCAGGCAGAGGGAACAGCATGTGTAGAGTCGTAGAGGTAAGGATTTAAGAATCATTTTGAATGACAGAAAGGCAGAATCTGAGTTCATGAATTACAAAGGATATGAGAAAGAAAAGTGAGGGACTTTCTAAAGAGCCTTGCAAGCCCTGTGAAGTGTTGTGCTCTGTTAATTTGGACACGTTTAGTGTAGCTTTGTATGCATTATCATTTTACAGTTATGTGAATCCACAGGATTTAAGATTCAGGAGGACTTTGGAGACTGTTTCTATTCTATTCTAATTGCTTATATGGTGAATGCTCCATTGAAAGTGGTTATTCAAGGAATATTTCTGACTGACTTGCGTTTAACCAATCATTACAGGTTTTATCCTCTCCTCCACTTTCCTGAGAGGCCAGTAGGGATATTTTCTGCAGTCAGTGAAATAACGGGACTTTCATAAGGCGGAGTTTCAACCTAAAGCACTGATGAGGAATAAAACATAATTAATTCCTAAATTCAGTTTCATTTGTGTGTTCTCTCTTATACACCTAGATAAATAAACATAGTTGACCCAATGTTATAATAGAAGGACTCTCTATCACTAAGACATAATTAGAAATGTTTAAAGAGACAAAAATATAGTTGGTGGTTAATAGCACATTCCCAAGCTAGGGTCTACTATCCTCCAAATGTTATGTATATTCTTTCTTACATTGGAACTTGGAGTGGGGGCACTGGTCAGAAAGAAATGGAAATTTGCTGAAAATATCAGCCTTCTCTGTTGTAAAACATACTTAACATGATGGAAAACTTATATGCTGACCCTGTGATTTATATGACAGCATCATGCATCCCTCAAGTTCACCAAGTTATGAACTGTGTGGTTAGCACATTTACTAAATGTGACTAGGAATGAATTACATGTTTTAATGTATATTAAAATTGTACAGAAGGTTGTCAACAACAAAAGGATAAGAAATTTAAAATTACAAGAGGCAGTACATTCAAGTTCTTTAAATATTGTGATGTTTTTCTAAGATTTTAAAAGTCTAAAACTAACTGAAAGGTCATTGAAAGAGGAAAAGTTATTTAATAACTCTTGCAGAAAGTTATTTCATATCTTATTACATTACTTGCATGTGAAATCTATATACCAAATGCATGTCTTTTAAATTATTAGAAAGATAATGTGTAGTTAAGATTGTACAACTAAGAGAAATACAGTAAGACTTAGACATGATGTTAGTAACAGATATAATCATGAACCAAACACTGGAAACAAATCAAATACAATAGGTAAATGAACACATATATTGTGGTATCTTATTACAATGGAATGCTATTTGGCAATGAAAAGGAAAGAATTACTGATACATTGTTAACAACATGGATAAATTTTTGAAACATTATGTTCAGCAAAAAAGCCAGACCCAAAAGAATACACTTTTTATAACTCCATTTGTAAAGATCTTAGAACAGACAAAACTAATCTGTAGTGACAGAAAGACAGAAAGGAGATTAGTAGTTGCCTGAGGGTTATGTGTAGGAGATGGGGAGATGGGGAAGTTTGTGTGCAAAGGAGCATGGAATGTTTAGGGTGATAGAAATGTTCTAAATCTTGATTAGAATGGTGGTTATGTAGATGTATATATCTGAAAAACCTCATCAAACTTGGAACATTTTATTGTATTTAAATTGCACCTTGAAATTTTAAAAAAAATTAAATATATTAGTGTTTTTTTTGATAACATCAGTTTACAGTATTTGGTATAATTAATATGATAGATAGCCTTTCAGAAAAAAAATTTTTTCTATAAGTAACTTTCAATTTTTATAATATTGCAGGATTTGGGGATTATTAGATTATACTCTGGCTATAATCTGTTCTAGGGTAGTCAGATGCTGCAATAGGATAGAGAATTTTAAAGATTTACTAAAATGTAATACGTAAATTTCTTTAAAATTTCTCACAGTTTAATGCTCTATTTCAACTTCAATCCCTACTTCCATGAAGAGTGGTTGTCATTGCTCTATATTGTGAAAGACCAAAGTCAAAGAATACTGGCTTAATTCCAGACATTTCCAGATAAAAAACTCTGACTGATAGTGTCAAAGCAACTTTGACCTCATAACTTATTTGTAAAGAGAATACTAAAAAATAATTTTAACTTTCCTAGACTGTTTTCATAAGCTTCTATTGGCAAACCCTAAGCGTTTTATAAGAGTAGGAAGTCATCACAACAGGCTATTAACATCATTATTTCTTCCTTTATATTTTATCTGTCTTTGAGACACATTTTTCAGTTGTACTTTACAGTTCTAAAAATTGAGAAACAGAAGGTCTTGTAAATCTTGTACTAGCGTTTATTTCTATTCACCCTTTTTATTAGAAAGAGACATGCTGGGGATATGAAATGTTGCTTCACCTCTCACTTCAAAGGAGCCTGTTCTTATTCTTCATGTTCTTCTGCACTGTTCACAGAGAAAAGTATTCATGCTTTTCGTTGTACATTCTTACACTTCTGTGAACCACAAGTCTTAAGTGAAGTGAAATGATCCTTTCAATGGAGATAAAAGGTCAAGAATTTATGGGCCCTTCTTCTAACACATTTTTTTTTTCTTTTAAAAACCTTATTTCAGAAATATTTCCTGGGACTATTAGTTTTGGCCTCTATAAAAAAGAAACAAATTGTTAAATCTGCCATAGCTAAACAAGTTGAAATATAATATTTAATAAGAACTTGAGTCTACTTTTGGTAGAAAGAAAATTATTTGTTGTTCTTCATCATAATGAAACCAGACGGATGTGTTCGGCCAAAGCCCAAGTGAAGTCAGTAATGTATTTTTTTTTAACTTTTTATTTTATATTGGAATATAGCCAGTTAACAATGTTGTGATAGTTTCAGGTGGACAGCAAAGGGAATCAGCCATACAGATACATGTATCGATTTTTTTCCCAAATTCCCCTCCCATCTAGGCTGCCACATAACATTGAGCAGAGTTCCCTGTGCTATTATTTTAAAATTACACCTTGATCTTCTGGCCAAAGGCTAAAAAATAGGTGATATCTCGTATCATTACATTGGGTATTTTTTATAGCTGCCTCAAAGCCTTTGCTAACTGAGGCTGGATATGAATCAATCCATAAGAGGTTCAATAAATATGAGATTGTTTTCAAAGCTACATGCTCTTCAGTGTGCTAACTGCAATGCGCATACTGTCTTTATTTGTGAGTCCCACACTTGTTTAATATGTGAATACAAATCCATTTTGCACTTTAGGTGTTCACAGGTTTTCCTTCAGCTGTCATCCAGAGCACTGGATGTAATAGTAACTTTTTAAATTAAATTGCTTATTAATATGTTAAACATATATTTATCAGACAACATCTCTGTGCTACACATTGGATAAGGTACTGGGAAATGATGTAGGTGTGGGCCCAGTTCCTGCTGAGCTGAGAGTCTGTTTCTCCTGTGGGTTCCATTTTCCACATGTTTAAAAATTATGCCTAGCATTTCTAATTTTCAGGAATTAACATTTTCATTAGGAAGTTACCAATATGCTAACAATATTTCACACATGTATTTTAAGCCATAATTTATCTCCATGTGACTATATTTAGCTCCTTAACAAGGGGGCTTAGGGACCCAAATAGTTGGCATAACAAAAATCAAAGCAGGGGTGAGTCACATGATACATTCAACTCCTAATAGTTTAATCAAGATAGCAGTAGAAGCTCTAGGTTAGATGGGATCTCAGAAGTCATCTCGACTTAGAAGTAAGATGTAAACCTGGCTGGGCTCAGACATTCATATGGGCATGTGTTAAATAACAATTTCCTCAGTCTTACGTACAAGGATTCTGAGTCATAGTTGGGGGTGAAGATTCAGTATTTATTTATTTATTTATTTATTTATTTATTTATTTTAAAACATCTTTATTGGAGTATAATTGCTTTACAATGGTATGTTAGTTTCAGCTTCACAACAAAATGAATCAGTTATATATATACATATGTTCCCCAGTATTTATTTTTTAACTAAGCACTTGGATGATACAGCTAGACTGAGTACCAACGTTCGGAAACCACAGATTCAGCCCAATCTCCAGGTTCATTTATAAATTCCATCTGCACCTCACAGTAGCCAATCTCATTCAGCCCCTGTTTGAATGCTGCTAGTGATGCAAACATTTGCTTCTAACGCCCTCCCGACCCCCCATTATCAGGAAGGCCTTCCTTTAACTGAGCTAGTATGTGCTTGCTGCCTTGTGCCTTCTGCCTCCTGGGGTTACAGAGAATAAAGCTAATTTCTCTCTTTTATCATAGCCCTCCCTCCATAGGTTATAATTTGTAGGGAGCTAAGTCTTCTCTTCTTCAGAAACATAGCCTCATTTAAACAATATTTTGAATATTCAGTAGCCTTAGATCACATTATGGATAAAGAGACATAAATCCAGCTGGCCTTCAACCATGATTCCATCTGTAAGATTCATTTATCCCTCGATTTCTTCCTTTTCCTCCTTTGGAAAGCTAACAGCTGTAACTTGGGATGGGGAGAAGCCTGTGATGAAAACACATGTAAATATACAGTTTACCTCTATCTGACTGTTATGGAGACACAAATTACACAGGTGACTTCTCATGCTAATATTAATGAGGAAGGACTGACTGGGAGGTGGGCACATTGATAGGGGTGGAAGGAAGGAAGGAGTTTACACTTAGGTGGCAGACAAAGTGTCAGAAGACATTTAGAGTTCTTAGGTCACTGGAGTGGATACCTTTCAGTAGACCACCCTCCAAAGTAAGAATGACTTGTAAAGGTGTTCAGTTAAATCTTAAAAAAGAGATAAAATGAAGGGAGGGAGGACAATGGGGGAAGAGTCTAACTCCATCCTGTTGCTTTTTTTATGCATTCATGTTCATTTGGATATCACATTGCATCTTCAATATATCGTGACATACTTGGAAGAATGTGAATTAAAAAAAAAAATCTTCTATTTCTCTGGCTACTGCTAAAATGCCCTCTAGAGGATTTCACTCATGTGGGGCTGTTAAAAAAAAAAAAAGGACAATGACAAATTGAAGGGAGTGCAGGGAAACAAAGTGATAAAATGTTTAGAAAACAAGGTTTGTCAGAAAAGGTGAACCTAATTAGATATGTTCAGTCTCAAGGAAAAGAAAGAAAACTAAGGGACACTTGAGAATGATCCAGATTACACAATGAAATATACACTGGGACAGAAATCAATTATTCTCATTACCAAAAAGGACAGTTCTTGGGGTGACAGCTTTGAGCTCTGCAAGGAATAGATGATGTGAGGCTCAACATTAGAAAAGGCTTTTTTTAAAAAAAAGTTTTAAAACGTGCTATATGAGAACAGAAGGTAGGAGGAGGTATTAAGATCAGGTGTCAGGGGACAACACTGTGAAAACTTCTTTGACAGATACATTTAAGGCTGAGATGGGATATCCATCCAGCAGGTATGCTTTATATATAAAATCAATCCCGCTATATGCAGTCTCATAAATGTAGTATGAGAAAGCATGTGACTATAAATTATAACTGTATTGGTACCACAGTCTCTTCTGTATGTTGAAAATACAATACTGTAGTAATGGCCTTTGTTCACTAATTACCTGTGTTCACATGCATAATTTGCTATTGCTCTGAAATTTCTTTGTCCAGCCAAGGTAGAACTTCTCAATAATCCTACATATTTGTGGAACACGGATACTGAGTATTAGTTATGTGAAACGTATCATAGCTATATCTTTAAAGTTTCAGCAACACAAAAACAAAACTATTTTTTTTCCTGAAAGCAACTGAAAAGCTGACTCTTTTTCATATATCTCCATTTAATTTTCATCTCATTTCTTGACTATCCATTCACCTCTATTTCATGATACAGAAGTAAATAGGAACAAGAATTCTCAAGGTAACTTGAATTTTACCTTTTCTGAAGTAATGTGAATTTTACTTTGTCACTAATAAAGACATTGTATTCATAAGTGTTTCTTTTATAGACCTAGACAATTTAAGTGAAACTTAAACCTGTGATTCCAAAAGAGCCTTCATTTAGGGTACATAATTGGCTCTCTGTAGAGATCAAAGCATCTGCTTCCCATCTAATCTTACAAAAGAAATTCCTTGTGACCCAAAGCATTCCCTGTTTTATATTTTGGGGGTGAGTGCAAGTGAGTGTTAATTGAGGGAATCATGGGCAGTGATCCCTAACTTTACACAGCAAGCCTGAAAATCACTAATTATCCTCCTGATACTTTAAAAGGGTTACGATAACTTAGGTGCTTTAAAAAAAAATACAGGGTCCAGTTCATGGGACGAAATGTATTTGGAAAATATCAGTTGATAATGAGTGAAATACAAGTTCACTTTTACCTTTGTTTTTCTGTTTGGTTTTGGCCATTTAGTATTTTGAGGATGACATAATGGATTCGTATTATTCTAGCACTGTGTTGGGCTTAGCCAGCCCAGAAAGAGGATCTGGCATGAAGACTGTAAAAAACAAACTCTTACATGATTAGGGGACTCAGAGCTGTGAACTCTGCCCCTTCTATTATATCATTAGGAGAAGCCCTGTTATTAAGAATAAGAATTATTTTGTTTAAAATTATTAGTAAGTTTAACTCTTAAAGATCTAAAATATGTTTTCCCCAAAACAAAAGCCAGGCAGTAACCAGTCTTTGTTGGCTGTGGTATTCGTTTTAAAATTACAGTGTACTATTTTTAACCACAGAGAATGAAATGTTAATTTCAGTAACAGCCCCAGCGAGGACACTGCAGAGCAATAGGCTCATGTTAAAAGATGAGTGATCTTCGTGGTTAGGGAAGGGGTATGGATTTCTAATAGTCAAAAGGTTGAGAATAAGTGTAGTGCCTGGAATGTAGGACAAAGTGAACATGAGGACACGAGAAACACTTTATTTATGGAATAGTCCATGCTTGCAGATTTTAGCACATAGAATCAATGCTAAGTTCATTAAAACAGCATTAGGAGACCAAGGTGGCTGGACAGTGATCTAAAGTTGTATCTCTTTTCTACTTCCATTTTCCCAAAGTCCTTGCGAATTTCTCAAAGCTCGCCACTGACCCCTGATCAATAATCTAATGACTTTCCCTCTGCCACTTTTTTTTTTTTTTTTTTTTGTGGTACGTGGGCCTCTCACTGTTGTGGCCTCTCCCATTGCGGAGCACAGGCTGCGGACGCGCAGGCTCAGCGGCCATGGCTCACGGGCCCAGCCGCTCTGCGGCATGTGGGATCCACCCGGACTGGGTCACGAACCCGCGTCCCCTGCATCGGCAGGCGGACTCTCAACCACTGCGCCACCAGGGAAGCCCCTCTGCCACTTCTTAATTGTTCATTCTCAACCCTTGGCATCTTTCCTCAAAGGCCCTCTTCCCTTGTCCTCCATGGCCCTGAGCATCCTGATTCTTATGCAAACTCTGTTCTTCCTCTTTTCTCTTAGCTCTTTCCACCTGAGTATCCTCTTGTAGCACTATTGTAATAGCCTCCAAATAAGTCCTACTTATTATATAGCCTTTACTGTGGACCAGACTATGAAGAGTGACTACGATGCTCACAAAGCTTCAGTGGCCCTTCTTAATGTTGATCAAGACTCAGATTTTAAGTCCTCCACAACCAACTTTATCACTAATGCTTTTTTTCATGAATCCTTTTCTAGCCAAACTGATCGGTACTTCCTGTCCATATTTCCTTCCACATATTCAATCCTAAATTTATTGCAAGTGAATTCTCTCAGATTTTACCAATATCCCCTCAGTAATTTACTTATTGTTTTCTTTTCTTAAATACTTACTATTTTCTTATAATTTTCAGCCACAAAAGATTTAAAGTGGTTGAAAAGAGTACTAACCATACAATGAAGCAAAAGAGTTTTAAAAATAAAAAATCTGGGTTGGTTTTTATCTTCCTCCTTTTGTTTTAATATCATGTGGAAAGTAAAAGCCCTTTTAAGAGGTCATCAATAAATTTTAAAAACCCTAAGTTTTTCCTGAGAAAGAAAGGTTAAGCATTTCATGTTTACATATCTAAAACATTGAGCAGTTTCATGTATAATTTGACTCCAAAATGTGATTTCCTAAAGCATAATATTTATTTATTGGGAGATAGAAATAGAGAGTGTTACTAGCATTTGCAGCGTATACAATTCCTACCACTTTAGAATTAGTATGTTAATGTTGTGCTGAGAATCAGATGGTACCTCTTGAGTCAAAGTAGAAGAAATTGTTATGATTACAGGGAGTTTTTAAAAACACTTACTTGGTCATTACATTTCTCTCTTTGCTCTATAGACTATCCCTTTAAACATCTTTACTGCTGTAGTAAGACGTTAGTGTAATTATTCTGTCTTATGTAAGTTGTGATTCTGACGTTTCCCAATTAATACCTCAAGCTTTCAAAAGAAATACATTTATGAAAATTTCTCTTCCCCTTCTCTCCCCGACTCCATTCCTTTTGCTATTTTTCCTAGGGTGCTGTCCCTGGCTATCTTCTCCCCTCACTATCTCAAGTCTGAGTGACCTTATTCATGTTTGTGACACCCCCTGTCACATGTGTACTATTATCTTCCAGTCAGACCTTTTTCTTGTGCATGGGACCCACATATATAAATATATGACAACATATATAGCAGAGTGATATTCTGAAAATAGCAAGGACTTAGGAGTTAGAAAGATGTCAGTTTGGTCCTTTTAATTCTCATCTGGATGACTTTAAACAAGTTCGTGGCTGTCTCTGATCCTCATTTTCTTTGTGTTTAAAATGACGATATTGATTCTTCCTAAATATGGTTTTCTTAAGTATTAAATAATGTAACTCATGCAAAATGGCAAACAGAGAATATGATGGATAATAGATAATTAGTAAGCAACAGTAATCACTATTATTAACTTTATCCTTTCTGGCTTGTAACAGACCTAGAATATGGAGACAAAGATGTACACGTCTATTTAAAATGTACCAAAGAAAAATGTTGACTTTATGTGTGTGTATATGCACCTATGAACCATTTGATTGTAACCCAATTGATTAATGTAAGTCTAGGGGTTATTGTCCAGTAGGTCTCAAAGAAACAGGGGCAGTTTCACTCCACTATGAGGGACCTGGGAAATGTGGAGATGGAGAATGTGTTTCTGGTTGCCAACAGTGACTGGAGACTGCATGCTACTAGAATTTAGTGGGGTTGGTGTTATGGGGGCAGGCGTTTTAAATGTCCTGCAGTGAGCAGGATAATCCCACCAACAAAGAATTCTCCTGTCCAGGATGCCAGTAGCACCGGCGATGAGATAATCCCATGCAGTCCCTCTGCCTCAGCTGTGGCTTGTCACTGTGAGGTCCCTGAGAATTGAGTCACTTTTAGGACCACCCTCCAAGCATAGGCCTGCATCAGGATCCATTGAGCTTAGTGCTTATCCCAGCCCTCTCAGGCCTTCTCTAGACCCGAGACTTAATAGCCAAGTATCTGAAAGACTATATGGAAGAAGGTGATAAGCTTGCTCCTCTAAGGAGCGCACAGAGGAAATGAATTCCTACTGGGTTAAGAGGGATTTAGGTCAGCTCTACAAAGAATGACTTGACTATAAGTGTTGTCAAAACTCAGGCATAGGTTACAAATGAAAGCTTTTAAATCTTCTTTGGAGGATATTAAGAATAGGATTACCCCTCTTATTAGAAATGTTATGGATATAATCCTATCTAGAAGTAGAAAGTGGTCTCAAATTGCCCCTTCTAGTACTGATATGTGAACACTAAGAGGCTAGTTAGCATTTTGGAAAATATATCCTTTCTAACTGCTGTTATCCCTTTATCACACCCACCTCCCACTTTTACAAGCCCCAGACCTAAGAGAGAGCACGTTTCTCTTGAGGGTGACCACACTTATGTTTGTCCCCTAAAGAAACCTAGCATTCAATTAGTGGGAAAGAATGTAGTGATAACTCACTATACTCCGTTGCAGTACATGCTATATATACCCAAATAATATTGCAGAAGATTGTGTATACATAGAAGGTTATGTACATAAACATTAATCCATGTTAATGGTTCCTAGGCTATTTCTGTCAGTCTAAAGACACTGGGGAACTGTAAGCACCTTATTATTTTTCAGGTTGTACGGCACAGTCATCCAGAGAGGTCTGTGATAACTTATGGCTAGAAAAAGCCATCGAATACACATCTCCAGTTATTTTTGTTTTATGTCTTTATATGTGTAGAATAGAAAGATTGATGAAAAGAAAATCTCAATCCCACTCTTTGCTTTTGATCTGGTTTTCTTAATGTCTAGCCACCAGTTTGACTGATTTTTTTCACTGGTTGCTTAGCTAACCTGCCCATGCTGACTGTGTTGAGTTGTTTGCTTGGTTGATTGCTTCTGTGATCGGCAACATGTAGAGAGAACTGACGCATCTAAGCCCTGATCTAGGGCCCAATTTCCTTATGGATTCATTAAAATGAAAACACCTTATCTCTGAACACAGTTTCCCTTCATTGGTCTTGCTTCCTAGGTTTTAATGGTTCCATTGCATTGCTTCAAACTGCTGCATGTGCTTCCTTCTGTCTTTTGTAAGCTTAAATTGAAGGATAGCATTTTTTGTTTGGAAATCATTTGTCCTTCAGCATAATGACTTTGTGATTATGAGCACCTTGTGTATTTGAAAGGATCTCTCTTTAATACAAACCTTGTAAATAGTGTGTATATCACTGTTGGGTTAGTGCTGCACTCATTTAAAATTGTAACTTCTTTTATACAGAAAATTTACTTAACATTCAGATATAAACTTTTTTAAAATGTCTGAATCATTGATTCATTTGTCTAACAAATATTTACTAAAAGCAGGCTGTGTTCCAGGCATTGGGCTAGATACTGGGAATTGACAGATGAAAAAGATTTGGTTTCTGACTCCTAGGAAATCAGTTTAATGGGGCAGATTGGTATATGAACAACTATAGTACAATGTGGTAAGTGTTACAATATCAATATGTAAAAGGTACTATAAGAATACAGAAGTAGGGCACCTGACTCTCCTGGGAAGGAGGGGGGTGTGGAGAGAAGGAAAAAAGAGTCAAGATGGAAGGATGCAAAATTGAAGTGACATCTGAACTGAAATTCTAACAGTAGAATTTCATAGAATTTAATGACTGAGGGTAGGGTAAGGGTAATGTAGATACATTTATCTCCTCATTATTAGTCTAACCATGTCTTTTTTTTGAATATATGAATTATTGAATGAATAATTGAATGAATTATTGAATGAATATATGAATGAAATGGTGTTTTTAAATGTAAATTGCTTTAGCTTGAAAATTTAGCAGTTACATCATTAGATTAGAGAGGTTACTGTCTTGGAGTATTTACTTTGGTGGGAAGGATAGGGATCATTTTAAAAGTGGAATAAAAAGTCCCCCCTTTTTACTTCTTACAATATTCTCTATATTTTATAATGATAAATTCCATAAGTATAATAAGGAGATAACTCAAATGTTCCAGCCTTTTCAGTTTTAATTTCCTATAGTCATTTTGGCAACATGGTTAAAATCCATGCAGTGAGTTCATATAAAAACTCTGATTGAGTAAGACTTTATATTGATGAGAACTTTGGCATCTTATCACTCAAATCAATAGAAAAAAATTAAGTATCCACTACATGCAATCATGGTCTAGGTACTGAGCAAGATAATAGATTAGCTTAGGTGATAGATATATATAAAACGTTATATATGAAAGATACTAAAATCTTAAATGAGCACAACCCTAACTAACCTTACCTAATCATGTTATTCATATCCCTCTCTTCATGGAGTTTATAAATTGCATGGTCATTATTAGGTAGAGACACCTGAAGAAATTACCAAAAGGGAAAGGCAATAAAAAATTGATGCTACATGAATTGGGTAACCATATAATTTATTATCCAAAACCATGACATTTTGGAAAAGGAGGGGGCTGTATTAATAATTATGCACAAGGACAACAGGTATTAACCAAGGCTATCTTGGGCAAAACTCATCATTTTACAAATGAGTACAGTCCCACTATAAATGAATGACACAAATAATAAAAACTCTACAAACAAAGGGAGAGATTACTTAGAGTGGAGACTGGGCAAAATGTTGATTAGTTAAAGAATAAGGAAGCCTTTTCATGCCTGAGTGTATCATAATCAAAACGTCATCAGTGCTGCCTCCTCCAATAGTCGGGCTCCAAGTTTTCCAATTTTCAAGCTAAACTTGAATATAGTGCCTTCTTTTGTCCCTTGCTTGGAAGATTCCCATCCTTCCCAAGTCTGTCAATGGCAAAGACTCAGTCATTGGTTCTGTCTTTGATGTTTGTGCCATGATGTCATAGACCAGCCCTTCCTTCTAACATACCCCTCATTCCCAGATTCTATATCAGGCAGAGTCCTAGGCCCTCTGCTTGACTGTGAGGGACAACAGACAGCATTAATTTTAAGCAACTCATTTAACATCTCTGGATACCACACTTCTCATTTGTAAAATCAGAGGATTGGAGAAGATGATGTCATAAATGCCAAAATGTTCTCTCTTTCTAAGAGAAGAATCCCCAGTAAATCCATAATAGTTCCTGTGAAAATATTTCCCATTTCAAAACAAAAACAAAAAAACAGATGAGGTTGCAAGTGGTAACCATCAAACACAAATTCTTACATTCAGTGTCTTAGACGTAGTAATTGGTTGATGAAACAAGCCAAATTCCACATAACCTTATGCCTAACTGATTTAAACTAATTTTCTCCAATACCATACTTTAAACAGTGCTTTCAGTTTTAAAATCTTTCTTTACTTTAAAGGTAAGAAAGTATTTTAAAAAGCCACTTTAATATATGCCATTTATAATTCATTGGTATGGGGCTTCTCTGGTGGTGCAGTGGTTGAGAGTCCATCTGCCGATGCAGGGGACATGGGTTCGTGCCCTGGTCCGGGAGGATCCCACATGCCACGGAGTGGCTGGGCCCGTGAGCCATGGCCGCTGAGCCTGCGTGTCCGGAGCCTGTGCTCCTCAACGGGAGAGGCCACAGCAGTGAGAGGCCCACGTACTGCAAAAAATAAATAAAATTCATTGGTAAATGTAACTTATGGTATTATAAAATAGAGACAAACAGATAGCCATTCATACATTTATGTTATACATATATAAAGCTTTTATATAAAAATATGGCATAATTAAAAGGAATAAAATACCCAGGAATAAACCTCCTAAGGAGGCAAAAAGACCTGTACTCTGAAAACTGTAAGGTGCTGATGAAAGAAATCAAAGATGACACAAACAGATGGAAAGATATACCGTGTTGTTGGATTGGAAGAATCAGTATCGTCAAAATGACTCTACTACCCAAGGCAATCTACAGATTCAGGGCAATCCCTATCAAATTACCAATGGCATTTTTCACAAAACCAGAACAAAATTTTTTTTAATTTGTATAGAAACAAAAAAGACCCAAAATAGCCAAAGCAATCCTGAGAAAGAAAAACAGAGCTGTAGGAATCAGACTCCCTGATTTCAGGCTATACTACAAAGCTACAGTCATCAAAACAGTATGGTTCTGGCCTATAGAAATATAGATCAACAGAACAGAATAGAAAGGCCGGAAATAAACCCATGTACCTATGGTCAATTAACCTAGGAAAAAGGAGGCAAGAATATACAATCGAGAAAAGACAGTCTCTTCAATAAGGGGTGCTGGGAAAACTGGACAGCTACATGTAAAAGAATGAAATTAGAACATTCTCTAACACCATACACAAAAATAAACTCAAAATATATTGAAGACCTAAATGTAAGGCTGGACACTGTAAAACTCTTAGAGGAAAACATAGAACACTCTTTTTTTTTTTTTTTTTTTTTTTTTTTTTGCTGCACGCGGACCTCTCACAGCTGCAGCCTCTCCCGCTGCGGAGCACAGGCTCCGGACGCGCAGGCTCCGGACGCGCAGGCTCAGCGGCCATGGCCCACGGGCCCAGCCGCTCCACGGCATGTGGGATCCTCCCGGACCGGGGCATGAACCTGCGTCCCCTGCATCAGCAGCCAGACTCTCAACCACTGTGCCACCAGGGAAGCCCATAGAACACTCTTTGACATAAATCAAAGCACAATCTTTTTTGGATCCACCTCTTAGAGTAATGAAAATAAAAGCAAAAATACAGTAAGTCCCCTAAGTACGAATGAGTTTCATTCCGAGAGAGAATTCATAAGTCCAATTTGTTCATAAGTCCAGCAAAGTTAGCTTAGGTACCCAAATAACACAATTGGCTATATAGTACTGTAGTATAATAGGTTTATAATACTTTCCACACAGATAATACATTAAAAAATTAAAAATAAAACAGTTTTAATCTTACAGTACAGTACCTTGAAAAGTACAGTAGTACAGTACAACAGCTGGCATATGGGGGTTGGCATCAAGTGAACAGGTAAGAAGAGTTACCGACTAGAGGAGGGAGAGGAGGTGGGAGATGGTAGAGCTGAGGATTGTCAGCAATTACAGTAAGCTGTAATTTCACTCACACCTGACGTTGATGGAACGCATGTTCACATGTTTGAAAGTTCACAACTTGAAGGTTCATATGTAAGAGACTTACTGTAAACAAATGGGACCTAATTAAACTCAAAAGCTTTTGCACAGCAAAGGAAAACCATAAACGAAACGATAAGACAACCCACAGAAAGGGAGAAAATATTTGCAAATGAAGTGACCTACAAGGAATTAATCTCCAAAATATACAAATAGTTCATACAGCTCTATATCAAAAAAAATGAAAAAAACAGTCATTTTCTACAAAGACCTAACAGACATTTCTACAAAGACCTAAACAGACATTTCTACAAAGAAGACATACAGATGGCCAAAAGGCACAAGAAAAGTTGCTCAACATTGCTAATTATCAGAGAAATGCAAATCAAAACTGCAATGAGGTGTCACCTCATACCAGTGAGAATTGCCATCATCAAAAAGTCTACAAACAATGCTGGAGAGGGTGTGGAGAAAAGGGAGCCCTCCTACACAGTTGGTGGGAATGTAAATTGATACAGCCACTATGGAGAACAGTATGGAGGTTCCTTAACAAACTAAAAATAGAATTACCATATGATCCAGGAATCCCACTCCCGGGCATATATCTGGACAAAACCATAATTTGAAATGATAAATGCACCCCAATGTTCATTGAAGCACTATTTACAATAGCTAAGACATGGAAACAACCTAAGCGTCCATTGACAGAAGAATCAATAAAGAAGATGTGATATGTATTACAATGGAATATTATTCAGCCATAAAAAAGAATGAAATAATGCCATTTGCAGTGACGTGGATGGACCTAGAGATTATATACTAAGAGAAATAAGTCAGACATAGAAACACAAATATCATATGATATCACTTATATGCAAGAGTCTAAAAAACATGATACAAATGAACTTATTTTTAAAACAGAAACGGACTCACAAACTTCGAAAACAAACTCATGGTTACCAAAGGGAAAAGGTCAGGGGGAGGGATAAATTAGGAGTTTGGGATTAACATATACACACTACTATACATTAAATAATCAACAAGGACCTACTGTCTAGCACAGGGAACTCTACTCAGTATTCTGTAATAACCTATATGGGAAAGGAATCTGAAAAAGAATGGATATATGTATAGCTGAATCACTTTGCTGTACACCTGAAACTAACACAACAGTGTAAATCAACTATACTCCAATATAAAATAAAAATTAAATTAAAAAAGAAGTATGGCATATACTAGTGTGTGAACAGGCATAATAGAGCCAGATCAGTACAGCTGATAAATAATAGCACACACAGATAAGAAAATGGTATGACTTTGATATTTATTACTACACTGTAAATGTGATTTACTTAGGGCTATGGTCAAAGTAGGCCTTAAATGATGGGGAGGGGCAGGGAAGGAGAATATTTCTCCCCAGAGCTCACCTTGTATTTTCCTGTTGATAATGCTACTTTTAAAGAAAGGATGAAATGTGAGAGAATATTGAAGAAGGGAAAGAGTAATGGGAAGCTAAAGAAAACGTTGAGAAAACTTCTCTAAACTGAGTTTTGTTACTTCATACCTGGGGAAATTATATTAAGGATCTAAAATAAAAGCCTGTCACTCCTTTTGGTCCCCTACTTTGAGTACCACATAGAGCATATAATTCTGAAGCAAGAGAATGTTTTGTTTAGTAAGAAATGCCTCAATATGTTTGGCAAGCTACCAAATAAATATTCATTATTAGGATGGTTGTTATCCTAAAAAGACTAACACAAAATTAAAGTACATTGACGCTAGTATTATTGTAATACCCATGTTCATCACAAAATCATATTTCTCTAAGGAATATAGGAATGATTAAGGATAATATAATATCTCTGCCTTGTAAAAAAACAAAAACACTTGTTTTTTAAAAATGTATCAGTAAAATACTATGTGTTAAACTAAATTGTGACACTGGATTGGGATGAAACAATCTCTGTGGTTTATCTTTTAAATCTTGCTTTCTTAGCATTTAGCAATAATGAGCACACAGATACATACTTTAAAACGTAAAAGATGGTCTTAGAGAATAATTAATTTTGTAAGTTGGCTTTTCCAAGACAACAGCTCTTCAAAATGAAAAGAGTAATTCCTGGAGTGTACAGAATAACAGACACTCAGAAATATGAGGTATCTTCTTAAATTGGGAAAGGCCTAAATCATCAAAAAAGTAGTGTGAGAATCTAAGCATTCTTATTTGTTCAAGTCTTGAACATTAGGGTTTTTTCTCCCTCTTATTCTCCTTTTATTCTATTCTGCCGTAGTAGAAGCAGCATATTATGAATTCATTTAGCTTTATGTTTGTTTAAATGTGTTTCTATAATGGAATTATATCTTTTGGGACCATACAATCATTTGGAAGAGAAATTATCTTATTTTTTATAATAGGATTTTGTGAGAATATTACTTTTCTAATTTTTTATTTTATTGCATATACTTTTTATTACTGAATAGGTGGTATTGATATTGACATTGCCCTTACCCATAGCTTGCAGGTCACTAGTGGCTTAGAATTAGTGAAAACAATATCCTTAAAACTTCTAACTCGTGTTCTGAAATACACCATATTCTTGATTCATAGGGAACAAATGTGATCTGTAAACTTATTTATAGTTTGAAGAGGGAGCTAAGTCAATTTGTATATAACACTAGTTGATTTTTGGATGAATCCTGTAATCTTGTCCTCAGGTACACCACTGACAATATTCTGCACCTCTAATTAAACTTCATTTCCTTTTGGAAAACAAGAATGACGATGGTTGTAAATGCAGAGTTGTTTACAACCTATGGAGATCATGATTTATTACTTGTCCTGTATGTCTAGTGCCTTACAATTTATAAATGGATTTCACATATATCACTTAATCTGTGGGGAGGCAGTGTAGGAATTCTTAGGTAAGATTCAGATTAAATTTCATATATATACTCATAACAACATATATATGTGCATGTATATATATACACAAATGTATATATCTGTATACATATATACACAAATGTATATATCTGTATACATGTATACATATATCTGTAACACTGGAGCAAAGCTTACTCTTTCTCTTTGATGCTTTTAAATTCTGCATCTTGATGGAATAAACATCTACGGCAATCTAAGTCAATAGTCTCTCTTCTCTCTCTCCTTCCTTTCTTCTTCCTCCCTTCTGCCTGCCTTCACTAGCTTGAACTTCCTGTTTCTCAGTCATTCATTTTCTTACTTTCTTATTCCTTTTTCACTGTATAAAATCACATATCCTCAAGAAAGCCCCTTTTCATAGGCATGAAAAGACCATTAGCTCTTTTCGTTGTCTGGAAATTGCATCAATTTGATAAATTTTGTTTGAGGGAACTGATTACAAAAATAATAGATGTGTCTTTGCTTCTTTGAGGTAATTTCCAGCAATACTAAATTTAACTACTAGGTCGTATGTATTTACTGGTAGCCATCTAAAGTTTGGGGCCTTTTGACCCAGATTTATACTGCTGAAAAAAATACTACAAGAGATAAAGATAATGATGTGTCAGTTCAATCTAATCTAAGAGAGCAAACTTTGTCCAAATTTTTTTCCTTCTTCATTAAAATTTTAAACATGATTACCCTCTTTCCTTAGGAGCTATTTGTATTTCAGGAACATGCCAAATCATTTACTTTTTCCCTCCAAATCTTTTCATATATATATTTGAAATATAATTCAAAATAAGCAGTTTCAGTTCCTTCAGTCTTAAACTTATATTAATTATACTAGACAAACTCTAATAACTATCTGTGATTTTTTTTTTTAATTTGTTCCCTTGGATTTTAGCATCAGGTGGTTTAGTATAATCTCTGATTTTGTCAATTTGTAGTTTCTATTTCTATATTTAACAATTTAGTTAAGGAAATGTGTTTATGCTTTAAGGATGTTGAGGATAAAATTCTGCATACAATGTGACCCAGTGGGTAAATTTTCATTGTTGAGGCGGTGGGTAGAAGGAGCTCTGGCTGTTTCAGGCACAGAAAGGTCTGAACTCGCGTCTTACCCAGTTTCTTAACTTCCCTAAGCATGTTTTCTCATTTCTAAAATGAGAGGAGTGCTTCCCAGAATTATTGCAATGATCTAACTATATTACATAAGTCAAAAGGATTTCTAAAGGTTTACTCATAGAAGGCAATTGCTACTGCAAGACTCATAAGTTCTTTTTTTTTTTTTAATTGGGGTATAGTTTCTTCATAATGTTGTGCTAGTTTCTGCTGTACAGTGAAGTGAATCAGCTATTTGTATACATATATCCCCTCTTTTTTGGATTTCCTTCCCATTTAGGTCACCACAGAGCACTGAGGAGAGTTCCCTGTGCTATACAGCAGGTTCTCATTAGTTATCTATTTTATACATAGCAGTGTATATATGTCAATCCCAATCTTCCAGTTCATCCCACCTCCCCCTTCCCTCCTTGGTGTCCATACGTCTGTGTCTCTATTTCTGCTTTGGAAATAGGTTCATCTGTACCATTTTTTCTAGATTCCATACATGTGTTAATATATGATATTTGTTTTTCTCTTTCTGACTTACATCACTCCATATGACAGTCTCTAAGTCCATCCACATCTCTACAAATGACCCAATTTCCTTCCTTTTTATGGCTGAGTAATATTCCATTGTGTATATGTACCACATCTTCTTTATCCATCCCTCTGTTGATGGACATTTAGCTTGCTTCCATGTCCTGGCTATTGTGAATAGTGCTGCAACAAACATTGGGGTACATGTGTCTTTCTGAATTATGGTTTTTCTCAGGGTGTATGCCCAGGAGTGGGATTGCTGGGTTATATGGTAGTTCTATTTTTAGTTTTTTAAGGAACTTCCATACTGTTCTCCATAGTGGCTGTATCAATTTACATTCTCACCAACAGTGCAAGAGGGTTCCCTTTTCTCCACATGCTTCCCAGCATTTATTTTTTGTAGATTTTTTTGATGATGGGCATTCTGACCTGTGTGAGGTGACACCTCATTGTAGGTTTGATTTGCATTTCTCTAATAATTAGTGATGTTGAACATCTTTTCGTGTGCCTCTTGGCCATCTGTATGTCTTCTTTAGAGAAATGTCTATTTAGGTCTTCCACCCATTTTTTGATTAGGTTGTTTGTTTTTTTGATATAGGGCTGCATGAGCTGTTTGTATATTTTGGAGATTAATCCCTTATCAGTGGCTTCGTTTGCAAATATTTTCTCCCATTCTCAGAGTTGTCTTTTTGTCTTGTTTATGGTTTCCTATGTAAGGTTTTATACATGTGAAGCAAACAAAAATAAAGTCCTTGTAATTTGGTGTCGTAGAAAGGAGGAATTCATTTTACTAGCTCAGACTTAATTTCATTTTCTTTATAGGAATTAATTTTGCTTGTTTTTGTATGGTGTCTGGTTTTTCTCAGTACACATTCATTCCCAGTTCACTGAGTCACTGGGTAGTCTCTGCTACTGTGCTGTGACCCACCCCGATTAATAGCATGAGCCTGGTGCCAGGCTGCAAGGTACAAATCATTCTTCTATCGCTTTCTAGCTGTGTGACTTCAGACTACTTACTCAACTCTTTGTGCCACAGTTGCTTCATTAGTGTGCTAGAATATAAACAATACCTCCCTTTTAAGCTTGTGCACTTAAAGGAGTTAATATATACAAAGTACTTAAAGCGTGGCACATAACAAGCACTATGTAAGAGTTTCTAATATTAAAATGATTACACTATAGAAAAACATAGATAAACACACCTCAGACTTCCTACTACTATTGCTTCTAACCTCTCTTCATCATCCTAGAGTCATAAATTGCAAAGGTGAAGCAGGAGGATTTATGATTCACATTGATTAAAAACTGATGAGGGGGCTTCCCTGGTGGCGCAGTGGTTGAGGGTCTGCCTGCCATTGCAGGGGACACGGGTTCGTGCCCCGGTCCGGGAGGATCCCATGTGCCGCGGAGCAACTGGGCCTGTGAGCCATGGCCACTGAGCCTGTGCATCCGGAGCCTGTGCTCCACAACGGGAGAGGCCACAACAGTGAGAGGCCCGCATACCGCAAAAAAAAAAAAAAAAAAATGATGAGGTAAAGTGTTAAAGTATGGAATACATGTATTTACCATGTTTTCAGCTATCAAATTCACAATGTTTAGTTTTGCAGCATTAATTTGGGAGAATCTGGGGCATAAAATCAGGCACCTCACATATGATAGACATGCCATACATATTTGCTTTTGTTATTGATTTTTTGAAATCCCTTCCAACTAGAGAAGATCCTGTTCTCTTCTGATTTAGGATCAGTCTACTTGATGCCAAAATCGTCTATTAACTAAACACTCTGCTGCACAACCATGTATAATAAAAATGCTTTACTGGGGACTTCCCTGGTGGTCCAGTGGTAAAGAATCCACTTTACAATGCAGGGGATGCAGGTTCGATCCCTGGTCAGGAAACTAAGATCCCACATGCCGTAGGGCAACTAAGCCGGCGTGCCACAATTACTGAGCTCGCGCACCTCAATTAGAGCCCACATAGTGCAAACTGCAGAGCCCATGTGCTCTGGAACCCATGTGCCACAACTACAGAGCCCATGTGCCCTGGAGCCTGGATGCCACAACTAAAGAAGAGAAAAGCCCGCACACCACAACTAGAGAGAAGCTTGAGCGCCAAAACGAAGAGCCTGCGCACCGTGAAGAAAGATCCCGCATGCCTCAAGGAAAAACCCTCGTGCCGCAACTAAGACTGGATGCAGCTAAAAATAAAAAATAAAATAAAATAAATAGTAAATAATTTCTTTTAAAAAAAGCATGAATATAAAACAAAATGCTTTACTGTTTGGATGCAATTTTCATTTATTTCCAGTTGAATTAGTACTATGCAAAAAAGCCAATCTCCTTATTAACTTTTAACTTACAGAGTTTTATTTATATATAAAAGGTACACAGTAGAGCAAAGAACATTGACTACCCAACATCGGCAATGTTCTACATGGTAGTGATTGGCTACTTTAATTTAAATCAGCAGGTCATTTCTTAGTGTCTATAATGTACTATGTTTGTACTTCATCCATAGGACTCTTATGAATAGTATTAACCACATCATGTCCAATAAAAGTGAAACAATGAACATTTGAAATATTGGTAAGGATGTTTAAATAATTCTGGTGGGAAGTGAAAATAGAAATTTAAAAATGACAGTGATGGTTAATATTTTGTGTCAACTTGACTGAGCCATGGGGTGCCCAGATATTGGGTCAAACATTATTCTGGGTGTATCTGTGAAAGTGTTTGTAGAAAAGATTAACATCTTAATTGGTGGACTGAGTAAAGCAGCAGATTGTCCTCCCTAATGTCCTCATCCAGACAGCTGAAGATCTGAAAAGAACAAAAAAATGCTAACTCTCTCTTGAGTAAGAGGGAACTCCTCCTGCCTGATTGTCTTAAGCTGTGGCGTGTTTTTTCCTGCTTTAGTACCCCATTTGAAACATTATCTCTTCTTGGGTCTGGAGCCTGCTGGCTTTCAGACTAGAATTTACACCATTTCTGGTGAGTCTCCAGCTTGCCAACTGCAGATTTGGGACTCCTCCAACCCCATAATCAAATAAAGTAATTAATTAATTAATTCTGTTTCTCTGGAGAACCCTGACTAAACCAGTGACCAAAAGTGTTTTTAAAAATTTTAATATCATTAATGAGATTAGTCATTCACATATTGTAATGGTTTCTGTGATGGATCAAAAATGAAATACGCATGTGAAATTTGAACTCTGTGTAATTGATAGATTGTACTGGTGATCAATAAGTGCTGAAGCAAAGTGATTGGTAAAGTTGAAAAGGAAAACTTTGGAAGATTAGTTTTAACAACAGATGTGTTAGTAATTTAATTCAGAAGAAGGCTAAACATTTATTCCAAACTTTCATAGACTAAGCATGATAAAAGTCATGGGTAGAAATTGTTGCAAACTCCCAGATGTTTCCAGCAGTCCTGGTTTTGTCAGACTCTCATAACTTTGAGACAGTGGCGAGGGGTCAGACCTTTGAAGGGAGTGGTCCACAAACTTATATGCATCAGAATCACCTAAATGGCTGGTTAAAATGCAACTTGTTGGGCTCCAACCAGGGTTTCTGATTCAGTAGGCCTGAGGTGGGGCCCAACATTTTGCATGTCTGACAAATACCCAGATACAGCTGATGTTCCTGGCCTATGAGAACCACATTTTGAGAACCACTGTTCAACCTAAGGTGTTTCCTGAAACATCTTTATCATTAATCATGGTTGTTAAGTGCCTCAATAGGTTTTCTTCAGAGAGATGAAATTGACTTTTTTGAAAAAAGATTCTTGGTCGAATGGGTATCAATAGAAAGAAGACCATACCTTCTTCTTTCTTCCTGCCTTATTTAAAGGTCTTTCAAACATGTAAACGTTTGTAAGAACAATGGATACTTCTACATAATGAAATGCTTTGGGAATTGCAATCTTAAACTTACCTTAAAAACAATTCAAATTTAATCACTCTGCACTTAAAAAACAATTAGAATTATGAACCACTTTTTGGAATCTGTTCATAAGTAGAGAAGCTGCTTTTTATGCACAGCTTCAATTTAGCTGCCCAATTAATGTCATCACCTAGAAATAGAGAGGTAAAGCATGGTATCTTCATTTTTAAATTTCCTGGAAGTACTTCTAAATGTGTAGCTTCATGACTTGGTTTTAAATAATCACAGACTTGGTGAAGAAAATCTGATGACTCTTTCTATATACTGGCTCTAAACAGGGCATTTAGAATCCAAAAACAACAAGTATCAGATGGTTTTAGCTGTGTTTACATTTCCTGTGAAATTCTTTCTTTATACCGAGCCAAATGATTATAGTTAACTTTCATTTCCTTGGGGATTATCAAGTTTGAGGATACTTCTGTTTCATGTCTTCCCTCCCTTACCCAGTGGCTGGCTCCAAAAATGGCAAAGCTCAAATCAACCAGTTTTGCTGCAAATAACAGTTTTGTTTAAATGAGAGGTCAAAATTGCTTTTTGAAATTAAATGTGGGGCACATCCGTGGATTTCAGTCACATGTGCTATCTCTGCCTTCCCCTACCATAGAAAACTAAGAGTTGATTGTAATTATTTTATGCACTTTACATTTGAAAAAATTTTCCTTGTTGTTCTGGGATACAGAGTAACTCCTTGGGGAGGAAAAAATAGCCAAGTTATTGCCTATTTTTAAAGAAAAGAGGCATAATTAAATATCACTCTGCAAGCCTGTGAAAGAAGGAAATCATGTATACATGATTTGCTCATTGTATACAACTGCTGTGCAGTTGTCTAGAGATGGGAATTTGAGGGTCAACATAATAAGCAAATTTAGAAGTTGTTATAACAGAAAGCAAACTGATCAAATGCATGAGAATAGTATTGGTGATTAGACTTGATAATCTTCTGCTAAAAATGCTCTGTAACTTAGTTTTTCCTTGCAATGTCCCTTAAATGGCATCAGGATCAGTTGATTAACATTAAAATTTATTAGAAAGTGCTGGTGTCATGGAGTTCAAAAAGAAAGCCCTTTCAGCTTGGCTTTGGCTTCATCTATTCTGTTCTATTTGACATAGTTGAATACATATTTGGAACCCCCAGTGGTCTAAGTAAGCACTTGAAGTTTTTAATGATGGGTTGGAATGTCCACAGACTTATTGCTGTTTGATGTCTTTTACTAAAAGGTTAGACAGCTTCAAAGCACGATCTGTTTTCTTTTCATAAACACCCAACATGGACTCTAAAATATGCTGTGGTTTAAAATATGGTTTCCATGGTCTTTAAGAGTTTTTCCCATGTGTAGGGGTCTTTCTGACAATTCTGATCACTCATAAAGAATGTCCAGAGGTGTTAAGGAAACTGATATTAGTGGAATATCACAAATATCAGTGGAGAGTCTGAAGACCTCACTTCTAGTATGACACAGTTATTAGATGGGTGACCCTAGGTAAGGCATTTCACATTTTGATTCTTCAACTCATTCTGTTCAATCAACTAGCTTTTAGTTTTCATTTGAAAACCAATCTCAGATACTCAGATACAGATATCACCGTAATAGGGTGTGTTGACCCTGTTTCTTTCTTGTGAAACTGTGAGCTCCAAGAGGATATGAACCATACCTCTCTGATTCATAATCATGTTCCCAGTATTTAGAGCAGTGCCTGACATCTAATAGGTGCTTGATGAATATTGGTTGAAGGAGTAAATGATTGAATGAATACATGAATTAGTAAAATAAAGTATAATTGTTTCCATGTATTCTCTTGATATTTAACACCAGATATGGGATTCCTTTTTTTCTCTCCTATTAGTTTGATGATATGGTTGTTCTAAGACTACGTAAATTCTCAAAGCAGATTTTACATTTGTTTTCAAGAGCTTATGTTCTCTATAAAGTCAAACAGCATAGTTTTCAAGTAATCCTTAAATGCCAAACCCATCTACTTTAGATCCATAAAGGTTATGATGGAACTAAAAGTCTTGAGCCAGTTCTGGCTCCCTTCCCAACCAGATCATCAATATACAATGTACAGCCAGGCAAAGAATGTTGTATATTAATAGAGCTTGTATTATTTCTTCACCCTCGGCCTCACCTACCTACTTTCCCTGCTTTGCTGCCTGTGACTTCTTTCCCATTTCTAGATGTTGTTATCCACTGTTAAAGAGTAACTATCCCACATAAGTATAAAGCCGGATGGATATTTGCGACACATTCCAAGTAGTGCTTTTACTTTATATTTGAAAAATTTTTTCAAGCTTTAATACAGCTTTTTGAAAATAATTTGATACTATATATCAAGAGTCTTAAAACTGTTTATAATCAGTAATGTCACTTCTAGGAATTTAAGGAAATAGTCACAAATATGGGCAAAAATTTGACCCTGTTTGTTGCACCACGATAAAAGCTGAAACATTTTAGTCTACGCTGAAATGTATACTAATAGGAAAATGATTAAATAAAGTAGGATATATTAGTAGTGTGCAGTGATCAAAATCATGCACTTGAAGACACTGTATGCTTCAGAGAAATTTACATATAATTTGATTGTATCAAAATATCAAATTATATTCATAGAAAGAATATGGAAGAGTAAATCATAGGAGACCATATTCCTCTTAATATTTTCATTATGAGACTGTAATATTCTTAACATCGTAAAAAATTACTTTAAATAAAAATTGCTTTAAGTGTTAATCGTGGCTTAAAGCAATACACTTTTCTTTTCCTTAGAAGCTGCCTGTATACACTTATTTTCTTAAGCATTTATTGACAAGTGTTAGAAAAAATAATGTAGAATAAAAAAATGTTAACATATCTTAGCATTTTCATTTTATTTTAAAAAAATGTAGAAATCAGGGCACTAACACTAACAATGCAGAGCTAAAGTTTTTTGTTTGTTTTGGAAGCCAAGTCAGTTTTATTAGAGATCTGTGCCAATAGTACACTTTGTGCCTGCCCAGGATTTTCTTTTTTTTGTTGTTAACTTTTATTGAAATATAGCTGATTTACAATGTTGTGATAATTTCAGATCTACAGCAAAGTGATTCAATTTTACATACATATATACTGGGCTGGCCAAAAAGTTCGTTCGGGATTTTCTGAAACGTCTTATGGAAAAACCCAAACGAACTTTTTGGCCAACCCAATATATATGCTTATTTCTCCCCTCAATGAGTAGCAGCATCATTACTGCCAAGTACATTAAGGTATAGTAAGGCATACATAAAACAGAAGATGATTACAGAGTATTGTGAAAGTTCATAATTTGCAACCCTTAAGAGTCTATGTAGATTTTAGTAATCACAGTAGGTAAATATTGCTTTTAAACTATTTACATGAAACTTCTCAAAGAATCAGTCTGTGAAGAAAAGCTTCAAAACATGATTTTTTTAATTCACTGGCATTATCTCTCCTTTTCCAGTAATTAAAGGAAATGTCCTTAAAAAAACTGACAAGAAAAGGACCATCACTTCTTTATAGTAAGCAGATAAAATTCACTACTGATACTGGGTTCCTCTCCCTTCTGAGCATGATAGGCAGAATAATAGCCACATAAAGAATGCAAGTCCAACTGTGAATATGTTAAGTTGCACAGCAGAGGGGAATGAAGGCTGCAGGTGGAGTCAAATTTGCTAATCAGCTAACCTCAAGATGGGGAGATTATCCTGGATTATCTAGGTGGGATTATCTGCTGTCACAAGGGTCCTTATAAATGAAATAGGGAGGCAGGAAAGTCAGTTAGAGACACAATTGAAGATGTGACACTGCTGGCTTTAAAAATGGATTGGGAACCATGAGCCAGGAATGCAGGCAGCCACCAGAAGCTGATAAAGTGAGGAAGTAGATTCACTCCTAGAGTCCCCAGAAGGATAACATTCGTTTTTCTTTTTTTTTTGTTTTTTTCATGGTGCATGTATCATTTCAAGATAATTAAAAATGTTAATCTCATTCTTAATATTTATACCAAGTAAAGTATTCAAAGTTAGAGAAAAACGAGTACATAAAACTTTATCTCAGAATTATCTCTGAAAGTAAAGCTTCTTCAAATTATGGATGCATGTCTAAAATAAAAGTGGATCGTTGAGATGTGCATTTTGCCCAGTTTCCACAGTGGGAGCTACTTCAAGGAGGCAGCCCTGAGAGAGCACTGTGGTGTTGAGACCATCTGGACACAGTACGTGTGACTCAAGGCAGCTGTGTGGCTGACAGTGTCTTGCTGCTCTGGCCTGGTGTCAGGCCTGAGCCTCTGAGGTGGGAAAGCTGAGTTTAGGATATTGGACCACCAGAGAGCTCCTGGTGCCACGTAATATCAATCAGCGAGAGGTCTCCCAGAGACCTCCATCTCAATGCTAAGACCCAGCTCCACCTAACGGCCAGCAAGCTCTAGTGCTGGACACCCCATGCCAAACAACTCTCAAGGCAGGAACACGACCCCACTCATTAGCAGAGAAGCTGCCTAAAATCATACTTTCACAGACACCCCAAAACACACCACCAGATGCAGACCTACCCAAGAGAAAGACAAGATCCAGCCCCACCCACAAGAACACAGGCACCAGTCCACTCCACCAGGAAGCCTACACAACCCATTGAAGCAACCTTACCCACTGGGCTGACACCAAAAACAACGGGAACAACGAACCTGTAGCCTGTGAAAACAAGACCCCAAACACAGTAAGTTGGGCAAAATGGGAAGACAGAGAAATATGCAGCAGAGGAATGAGCAAGGTAAACACCCACCAGACCAAACAAATGAAGAGGAAATAGGCAGTCTACCTGAAAAACAATTCAGAGTAATGATAATAAAGATGATCTAAAATCTTGGAAATACAATGGAGAAAATACAAGAAACATTTAACAAGGACCTAGAAGAACTAAAGAGCAAACAAACAAAGATGAACTACACAATAAAGGAAATTAAAAATTATCTAGAAGGGATCAATAGCACAATAACTGAGGCAGAAGAACAGAGAAGTGAACTGCAAGATAAAATAGTGGAAATAACTACCACAGAGCAGAATAAAGAAAAAAGAAAAAAAAGAATTGAGGACAGTCTCAGAGACCTCTGGGACAACATTAAATGCACCAACATTCGAATTATAAGGGTCCAGAAGAAGAAGAGAAAAAGAAAGGGATGAGAAAGTATTTGAAGAGATTATAGTTGAAATCTTCCCTAACGTGAGAAAGGAAATAATCAAGTCCAGGAAGTGAAGAGAGTCCCATACAGGATAAATCCAAGGAGAAAGATGTCAAGAAACATATTAATCAAACTATCAAAAATTAGGGCTTCCCTGGTGGCACAGTGGTTGAGAGTCCACCAGCCGATGCAGGGGACCACGGGTCCGTGCCCCGGTCCAGGAAGATCCCACATGCCGCGGAGCGGCTGGGCCCGTGAGCCATGGCCACTGAGCCTGCGCATCCGGAGCCTGTGCTCTGTGATGGGAGAGGCCACAACACTGAGAGGCCTGTGTACTGCCAAAAAAAAAAAAAAAAAAACTATCAAAAATTAAATACAAAAAAAATTATTAAAAGCAGCAAGGGAAAAATAACATACAAGGGAATCCCCATAAAGTTAACAGCTGATCTATCAGCAGAAGCTCCGTAAGCCAGAAGGGAGTGGCAGGACATATTTAAACTGATAACAGGGAAAAACCTACAACTAAGATTATTCTACCCAGCAAGGATCTCATTCAGATTCTTCAGAGAAATTAAAACCTTTACAGCAAGCAAAAATTAAGAGAATTCAACACTACCAAACCAGCTTTATGACAAATGTTAAAGGAACTTCTCTAGGCAGGAAACACAAGGAAAAGACCTACAAAAAACAAACCCAAAACAATTAAGAAAATGTTAATAGGAACATACATATCGATACTTACCTTAAATGTAAGTGGATTAAATGCTCCAACCAAAAGACACAGACTGGCTGAATGGATACAAAAACAAGTCCCATATATAGGCTGTCTACAAAAGACCCACTTCAGACCTAGGGACACATACAGATTGAAAGTGAGGGGATGGAAAAAGACATTCCATGCAAATGGAAATCAAAAGAAAGTTGGAGTAGTGATACTCCTATCAGAGACAGTAGACTTTAAAATAAAGACTATTACAAGAGACAAAGAAGCACCCTACATAATGATCAAGGGATCAATCCAGGAAGAAGATATAACAATTGTATATATTTATGCACCCAGCATAGGAGTATCTCAATAGATAAGGCAAATGCTAGCAGCCATAAAAGGGGAAATCAATAGTAACACAATCATAGTAGGGGACTTTAGCACCCCACTTTCACTAATGGACAGATCATCCAAAATGAAAATACATAAGGAAACACAAGCTTTAAATAACACATTAACATGATGGACTTAATTGATATTTATCAGACATTCCATCCAAAAACTACAGAACACACTTTCTTCTCAGATGCCCATGGAACATTATCCAGGATAGATCATATCCTGGGTCACATTTCAAGCCTTGATAAATTTAAGAAAATTGAAATCATATCAATGGATTTCAATCGGTTGTTTCTGACCACAACGCTATGACACTAGATATCAATTACAGGAATAAAAAACTCTAAAAAAATACAAACACATGGAGGCTAAACAATCCGGTACTAAATAACCAAGAGATCACTGAAGAGATCAAAGAAGAAATAAAAAAAAATACCTAGAAACAAATGACAATGAAAACATGATCACCGAAAACCTATGGTATGCAGCAAAAGCAGTTCTAAGAGGGAAGTTTATAGCAATACAATCCTACCTCAAGAAACAAGAAACATCTCAGATAAACAACCTAACCTTACATCTAAAGCAATTAGAAAAAGAAGAACAAAAAAATCCCAAAGTTAGCAGAAGGAAAGAAATCATAAAGATCAGATCAGAAATAAATAAAAAAGAAATGAAGGAAACAGTAGCAAAGATCAATAAAACTAAAAGCTGGTTCTCTGAGAAGATAAACAAAATTGATAAACCACTAGCTAGACTCATCAAGAAAAAAGGGGAGAAGACTCAAATCAACAGAATTAGAAATGAAACAGGAGAAGTAACAATTGACATTTCAGAAATACAAAGAATCATTTGGGATTACTACAGGCAACTCTATGCCAATAAAATGGACAACCTGGAAGAAATGGATAAATTCTTAGAGAAGCACAACCTTCTGAGACTGAAGCAGGAAGAAACAGAAAATATAAACAGATGAATCACAAGCACTGAGATTCAAACTGTGATTAAAAATCTTCAAACAAACAAAAGCCCAGGACCAGATGGCTTCATAGGCGAATTCTATCAAACATTTAAAGAAGAGCTAAAACCTACCCTTCTCACACTCTTCCAAAATATAGCAGAGGGAGGAACTCTTGAAAACTCATTCTATGAGGCCACCATCACCCTGATACAAAAACCAGACAGAGATGTCATAAAGAAAGGAAACTACAGGCCATGATCACTGATGAATATAGATGCAAAAATCCTCAACAAAAATAGTAGCAAACAGAATCCAACAGCACATTAAAAGGATCATACACCATGATCAAGTGGGGTTTATCCCAGAAATGCAAGGATTCTTCAGTGTACACAAATCAATCAATGTGATACACCATATTAACAAACTGAAGTATAAAAACCATATGATCATCTCAAGATGCAGAAAAAGCTTTCTACAAAATTCAACACCCATTTATGATAAAAACTCTCCAGAAAGTGGGCACAGAGGGAACTTAACTCAACATAATAAAGGACATATATGACAAACCCACAGCCAATGTCATTCTCAATGGTGAAAAACTGAAACCATTTCCTCTAAAATAAGGAGCAAAACAAGGATGTCCACTCTCTCCACTATTATTCAACATAGTTTTGGAAGTTTTAGCCACAACAATCAGAGAGAAAAAGAAATAAAAGGAATCCAATCAGAAAAGAAGAAGTAAAGCTGTCACTGTTTGTAGATGACATGATACTATATATAGAGAATCCTAAAGATGCTACCAGAAAACTACTAGAGCTAATCAATGAAATTGGTAAAGTAGCAGGATACAAAATTAATGCACAGAAATGTCTTGTATGCCTATACACTAATGATGAAAAATCTGAAGAGAAATTAAGGAAACACTCCCATTTACCATTTCAACATAAAGAATAAAATACCTAGGAATAAACCTACCTAAGGAGACAAAACACCTGTATGCAGAAACTTATTATAAGACACTGATGAAAGAAACTAAAGGTGATACAGACAGATGGAGAGATATACCATGTTCTTGGATAGGAAGAATCAACATTGTGAAAATGACTATACTACCCAAAGCAATCTATAGATTCAGTGCAATCCCTATAAAACTACCAATGGCATTTTTCACAGAACTAGAACAAAAATTTTCACAATTTGTATGGAAACACAAAAGTCCAGGAATAGTCAAAGCAATCTTGAGAAAGAAAAATGGAACTGGAAGAATCAGGCTCACTGACTTCAGACTATACTACAAAGCTATAGTAAATCAAGACAGCATGGCACTGGCACAAAAACAGAAATATAGATCAATGGAACTGCATAGAAAGCCCAGAGATAAACCCACACACATATGGTCACCTTATCTTTGATAATGGAGGTAAGAATATACAATGGAGAAAAGACAGCCTCTTCAATAAGTGGTGCTGGGAAAACTAGACAGCTACATGTACAAGAATGAAATTAGAACACTCCGTAACACCATACACAAAATAAACTAAAAATGGATTAGAAACTTAAATGTAGGGTCTGACACTATGAAACTCTTAGAGGAAAACACAGGCAGAACACTCTTTGACATAAATCACAGCAATATCATTTTTGACCCACCTCCTAGAGAAATGGAAATAAAAACATAAATAAACAAATGGGACCTAATGAGACTTAAAAGCTTTTGCACAGCAAAGGAAACCATAAACAAGACTAAAAGACAACCCTCAGAATGGGAGAAAATATTTGCAAACAAAGCAACTGATGAAGGATTAATCTCCAAAATATACAAGTAGCTCATGCGGCTCAATAACAAAAGCACAAACAACCCAATCCAAAATTGCACAGAAGATCTAAATAGGCATTTCTCCAAAGAAGATACACAGATTGCCAACAAACACATGAAAGGATGCTCAACATCACTAATCATTAGAGAAGTGCAAATCAAAACTACAGTGAGATATCACCTCACACCGGTCACAATGGCCATCATCAAAAAGTCTGCAAACAATAAATGCTCCAGAATGTGTGGAAAAAAGGGAACCCTCTCGCATTGTTGCTCGGAATATAAATTGATACAGCCACTATGGAGAACAGCATAGAGGTTCCTTAAAAAACTAAAAATAGAACTACCATATGACTCAGCAATCCCACTACTGGGCATATACCCTGATAAAACCATAATTCAAAGAGAGTCATGTACCACAGTGTTCACTTCAGCACTATTTACAATAGCCAGGACATGGAAACAACCTGAGTATCCATTGACAGATGAATGGATAAAGAAATGCAGCACATATATACAATGGAATATTATTCAGCCATAAAAGAAATACAATTTCGTTATTTGTAGTGAGGTGGATGGACCTAGGGTCTGTCATACAGAGTGAAGTAAGTCAGAATGAGCAGAACAAATACCATATGCTAACACATATATATGGGATCTAAAAGAAAAAAATGATTCTGATGAACCTAGGGGCAGGACAGGAATAAAGACGCAGATGTAGAGAATGGACATGAGGACACGGGGAGGGGGTAGGGTAAGCTGAGACGAAGTGAGAGAGTAGCACTGACATATATACACTACTAAATGTAAAATAGATAACTAGTGGGACACAGCTACATTGCATGGGGAGATCATCTTGGTGGTTCGTGTCCACCTAGGGCGTGGGAGGGAGACGCAAGAGGGAGGGGGTATGGGGATATATGTATACATATAGCTGATTCACTTTGTTATACAGCAAAATCTCATGCAACATTGTAAAGCAATTATGCTCCAATAAAGATGTTAAAAAATAAAATAAAATAAAATTGATACATATGCAGTGACAGTACTGCTAACAGTATGGAAAATGTTTTCATTATTATGTCCACTTTAAAAATTCAATTGTATAATTTATATTCATCAATATGTAATTCTATAAAGTTTACATACAGGCAACGACAAAAAGGAAATCGGAGAATGAAGATTTCATTAAATTAAATTAAATGTTCGTGCTGCATACTAGATGTTGGTAACTACTGATGAAGACAGAAAGTAAGAATGGCTGGTTGGTGTGTGTATGTATGTCTATCAACATGTGTACCTACACATATAATGGGTATATGAGTGTGGTTTCTCAATAATATATCGATATTCATAGTTGGAATGAGGGACAATGGACAGGTAAACTCAATAGTTAAATAGACACTCTCAGGTAGCCTTTGCATATTTTATTCTCCATGTGTTACGAACTGAAAGGCTGTGAAATAGAGCCCCTGAAATGTACTGCTTACCCTACAGTAGCACCTGATTATTCCTGCCACGTTAGCTCCATGAAAATGTCAAGTAAACATTGAAATGTATCTATTGTGGGAGCTGTTGGTAGCTTTGCTATGATAAAGTTTGTAGCCATTTTGAAAGAAACCTGAAGAATATCAGGAGAAATTCATGTAATAACCACCAAAATATCATGTAATAACCACTAAAAGGGAAATTAGCCGTGATACTTAGGAAGTTTTAAGTGAACTGTATGGTTCATTCACATTTATATAACTTTTGGAAACATTGAGGCTTTTGCTTTCTGTATTTGTTCCTCACTGCTTCTGTTGGTAATAGTGTTAACACTTTCCTTCCATTAAATCAGTTAACTCAAACCACTGAATCAGTTTATTAAGTAGTACTCTTTAAACATGGTACTTGTTATAGGGTCTCTTAATTACTTATTTAACAGTGAAACCTCCATGAAGTGAAGCCTCAGTTTCTATTTGGAAATCGTTTATGGTCATCTCAGTTATGACTTACAACCACAGTTCCAACTTCAGCAAAAAACTTGGTAACATATCTGTATCATCTATGTTACAAATGAAATAACTGTATTATCAATATAGTTTAATGATGTCTCCATAAAGGTGGTCCCAAAAGCCACAAAGGTAGTTAACATTGACGGAAGAACAGGAATAATAATAAAAGAGGTGAGGGACAGGATTTACTTGACTCAGTATAATTCTGGGTAGATTACTTAACCCGTGTCTCCTTTTTACTATCTTAAAATCAAATGAAATAATGTATGTGAAAAATAACGTGTAAAGTGCTTCCCAAATATTGTTACTGTTGCTATTGAGAGGGAGAAGGAAGAAGGTCCAGTGAGTGAGACAGAGAAGTAGAAACTGTAGAAGAAAGACAGGAGTGGACACTGTCACAGAGTCCAAAGGAAATGAGTCTCAGGAAATGAGTGTCAGCACCTTTGGGTGTTAAATTTGCAAATCATTGCTGCCCTCTGAGAATGCTACTTGAATAAACGCTGAACTCAGTTATTTAGAACTCAGATAGGTAGAAAAGAATGAGCAGGCAATTGGAAAATGGAAGTAGTGGATATTTTCAAAAAATATATGTCTGCATGTATTCTCATGATGAGAGATTAAATTACAGTGGAGGATGGAAAGAAGGGTATATTAACATATTATAAGGTTAACGTGGAAAAATGTCCTAGATAACCAGACTATTCAAGTTCATCCAACATTTGGAAATTGAATACATTCGTTTTACTTAGGAGAGTTTTGAAAAAAAATGCTCCAAATTACTGTCATGTCATTTGTGCCTATTATTTTTTCATTGCTACGTAAGCAGTTTTCTTTCATTTTTTTTCTTTTCTTCTGCTTGAAATGGTTGCCTACTTTTGAATCCACAATCTTCTGTGAACATTATTTAATATTTAACTGAGCTTTTAGCTCTCTGTTTTCTCTGGTATTAGTCATTTTCTTTTTAAAATCTTCTGTGAATCAAGTTGATCTTTTCATGAGAATCACTATAAAATAACCAGTTCAAATGAGTTCAGGGATAATTTCTGTTTTCTTAAAATAATATTGTTTTAAGATATGTCAATATTAGCATATTGAAGAGGTACACTTGCCACAAATGAAAATAATAAAGTGGTTGTTGAATATGCCATTCAGTTAACATTTTTTTCAATTAACTTTTTATTCTGAGATAATTGTAGATTCACATGCAATTCTAAGATGTAACACATAGAGATTGAATTTACCTTATTCCCACAAAGGTAACATCTTGTGAAAAGGTAGTGCAACATCATAACCAGGAAATGAATATTGGCAGAGTCAAGATACAGACATTTCCTTAACCACAAAGATCCCTTTTGGAGCCACAACATTGCCCTCTCACTTAATCCCCCTTTGACAGCCAGTAATCTGTTCTCCATTTCTATAATTTTATCATTTCAAGAATGTTATATAAATGGAATCATTCACTATAAAACCTTTTAGGATTGGCTTTTTTTCACTCAGCATAGTTCTCTGGTAGTTGATGCAATCTGTTGAATGCTTTAGTAGCTTGTTCCTTTTCATTGCTAATTAGTATTTCATGGTATGGATATACCATAGTTTGTTGAACCATTCACTGTTGAAGGACAGACACGGGTTGTTTTTAATTTGGGGCTGTTACACATCAAGTGCTATAAACATTCATGTGCCAGCTTTTGAGTGAACACAGTTTTTCACTTCTCTGGGGTAAATGCCCAGGATTACAATTGCTGGGTTGTATGGTAGTTGTATGTTCGGTTTTTAAAGAAACTGCCAGGTTATTTTCCAGAGTGGCTGTACCATGTTACATCCCACCACCAATTCTGTAAGTTACAGAGTTTCTCAGCACCCTTGCCACAATTTTGTGCTTTCAGTATGTTTCCTTTTAGCCATTGTGGTAGGTATTAAACGTAGTGATATCTCATGGTGGTATTAGTTTGCATTTGTGTAATGGCTAATGATTCTGAACATCTTTTCATGTGCTTATTTGCCATCTGCATTTTTTTTTTATTGGTAAAATGTCTCTATCAGTTGCCCATTTTATAATTGAATTGTTTGTTTTTTACTGTTGATTTTGGGTTCTTTCTTATTCTAGAAGTTAGTCCTTTGTCACATACATGGTTTGCAAATATTTTCTCAGTCTGTACTTTGTGTTTTCATGTTCTTAATAGGGTCTTTCACAGAGCAAATAGTTCTAAATTTTTGAAGTTCAGTTTATCATGTTTTCCTTCTATGTGTTGTGCTTTTGGTGCCAAGTCTAAGAATTCTTTGGCTAGCCCTAGATCTCAAAGATTTTCTCCTCTGTTTTCTTCTAAAAGGTTTATACTTTATAGTTTTACATTTTATATTTGTCTATAATCCATTTTGAGTTAATTTTTGTAAAACATGTGAGGTTTAGGTCTAGGTTCATTTTTTAAATTTATTGTTGATTTATTTATTGCCTATGGATATCCTGTTGCTCAAGCATCATTTGTTGAAAAAGCTATCGTTCTTCCATTTAATTGCACTTGTCCCTGAACCAAAAATCAGTTGGGCATATTTGTGCTCCTTTTACTGTATTTAAGTATCAGTATATATTGGGGTCTATATGTGGAAGGAGGGGCATACTTACTGCTCATTGCCTTCTTTTTTTTTTTTTTTTTTTTTACATTTTTATTGGAGTATAATTGCTTTACAATGGTGTGTTAGTTTCTGCTTTATAACAAAGTGAAGCAGTTATACATATACATATGTTCCCATATCTCTTCCCTCTTGCGTCTCCCTCCCTCCCACCCTCCCCATCCCACCCCTCCAGGCGGTCACAAAGCACCGAGCTGATCTCCCTGTGCTATGCAGCTGCTTCCCACTAGCTATCTACCTTACGTTTGGTAGTGTATATATGTCCATGCCTCTCTTGTGCTTTGTCACAACTTACCATTCCCCCTCCCCATATCCTCAAGTCCATTCTCTAGAAGGTCTGTATCTTTATTCCTGTCTTACCCCTAGGTTCTTCATGACATTTTTTTCCCTTAAATTCCATATATATGTGTTAGCATACGGTATTTGTTTTTCTCTTTCTGACTTACTTCACTCTGTATGACAGACTCTAGGTCTATCCACCATATTACAAATAGCTCAATTTCATTTCTTTTTATGGCTGAGTAATATTCCATTGTATATATGTGCCAGATCTTCTTTATCCATTCATCCGATGATGGACACTTAGGTTGTTTCCATGTCCTGGCTATTGTAAATAGAGCTGCAATGAACATTTTGGTACATGATTCTTTTTGAATTATGGTTTTCTCAGGGTATATGCCCAGTAGTGGGATTGCTGGGTCGTATGGTAGTTCTATTGTTAGTTTTTTAAGGAACCTCCACACTGTTCTCAACAGTGGCTGTATCAATTTACATTCTCACCAACAGTGCAAGATGGTTCCCTTTTCTCCACACCCTCTCCAGCATTTATTGTTTCTAGATTTTTTTTTTTAAACATCTTTATTGGGGTTTAATTGCTTTACAATGGTGTGTTAGTTTCTGCTTTATAACAAAGTGAATCAGTTATACATATACATATGTTCCCATATCTCTTCCCTCTTGCGTCTCCCTCCCTCCCACCCTCCCTATCCCACCCCTCCAGGCTGTCACAAAGCACCAAGCCAATATCCCTGTGCCATGCGGCTGCTTCCAACTAGCTATCTACCTTACTACGTTTGTTAGTGTGTATATGTCCATGACTCTCTCTCGCCCTGTCACAGCTCACCCTTCCCCCTCCCCATAACCTCAAGTCCGTTCTCTAGGAGGTCTGCGTCTTTATTCCTGCCTTACCCCTACGTTCTTCATGACATTTTTTTTCCCTTAAATTCCATATATATGTGTTAGCATACGGTATTTGTCTTTTTCTTTCTGACTTACTTCACTCTGTATGACAGACTCTAGGTCTATCCACCTCATTATAAATAGCTCAATTTCGTTTCTTTTTATGGCTGAGTAATATTCCATTGTATATATGTGCCACATCTTCTTTATCCATTCGTCCGATGATGGGCACTTAGGTTGTTTCCATCTCCGGGCTATTGTAAATAGAGCTGCAGTGAACATTTTGGTACATGATTCTTTTTGAATTTCGGTTTTCTCAGGGTATATGCCCAGTAGTGGGATTGCTGGGTCATATGGTAGTTCTATTTGTAGTTTTTTAAGGAACCTCCATACTGTTCTCCATAGTGGCTGAACCAATTCACATTCCCACCAGCAGTGCAAGAGTGTTCCCTTTTCTCCACACCCTCTCCAGCATTTATTGTTTCTAGATTTTTTGATGATGGCCATTCTGACTGGTGTGAGATGATATCTCATTGTAGTTTTGATTTGCATTTCTCTAATGATTAATGATGTTGAGCATTCTTTCATGTGTTTGTTGGCAGTCTGTATATCTTCTTTGGAGAAATGTCTATTTAGGTCTTCTGCCCATTTTTGGATTGGGTTATTTATTTTTTTGTTATTGAGCTGCATGAGCTGCTTATAAATTTTGGAGATTAATCCTTTGTCAGTTGCTTCATTTGCAAATATTTTCTCCCATTCTGAGGGTTGTCTTTTGGTCTTGTTTATGGTTTCCTTTGCTGTGCAAAAGCTTTTAAGTTTCATTAGGTCCCATTTGTTTATTTATGTTTTTATTTCTATTTCTCTAGGAGGTGGGTCAGAAAGGATCTTGCTGTGATTTATGTCATAGAGTGTTCTGCCTATGTTTTCCTCTAAGAGTTTGATAGTTTCTAGCCTTAGATTTAGGTCTTTAATCCATTTTGAGCTTATTTTTGTGTATGGTATTAGGGAGTGATCTAATCTCATACTTTTACATGTACCTGTCCAGTTTTCCCAGCACCACTTATTGAAGAGGCTGTCCTTTCTCCACGGTACATTCCTGCCTCCTTTATCAAAGATAAGGTGACAGTATGTGCGTGGGGTTATCTCTGGGCTTTCTATCCTGTTTCATTGATCTATATTTCTGTTTTTGTGCCAGTACCATACTGTCTTGATTACTGTAGCTTTGTAGTTTAGTCTGAAGTCAGGGAGCCTGATTCCTCCAGCTCCATTTTTCGTTCACAAGATTGCTTTGGCTATTCGGGGTCTTTTGTGTTTCCATACAAATTGTGAAAATTTTTGTTCTAGTTCTGTGAAAAATGCCAGTGGTAGTTTGACAGGGATTGCATTGAATCTGTATATTGCTTTGGGTAGTAGAGTCATTTTCACAATGTTGATTCTTCCAATCCAAGAACATGGTATATCTTTCCATCTATTTGTATCATCTTTAATTTCTTTCATCAGTGTCTTATAATTTTCTGCATACAGGTCTTTTGTCTCCTTAGGTAGGTTTATTCCTAAGTATTTTATTCTTTTTGTTGCACTGGTAAATGGGAGTGTTTTCTTGATTTCACTTTCAGATTTTTCATCATTAGTGTATAGGAATGCAAGAGATTTCTGTGCATTAATTTGGTATCCTGCTACTTTACAAAATTCATTGATTAGCTCTAGTAGTTTTCTGGTAGCATCTTTATGGTTCTCTATGTATAGTATCATGGCATCTGCAAAGAGTGACAGCTTTACTTCTTCTTTTCCGATTTGGATTCCTTTTATTTCCTTTTCTTCTCTGATTGCTGTGGCTAAAACTAACAAAACTATGTTGAATAAGAGTGGTGAGAGTGGGCAACCTTGTCTTGTTCCTGATCTTAGTGGAAATACTTTCAGTTTTTCATCATTGAGCACGATGTTGGCTGTGGGTTTGTCATATATGGCCTTTATTATGTTGAGGAAAGTTCCCTCTATGCCTACTTTCTGCAGGGTTTTTATCATAAATGGGTGTTGAATTTTGTCAAAAGCTTTCTCTGCATCTGTTGAGATGATCATATTGTTTTTCTCCTTCAATTTGTCAATATGGTGTATCACATTGATTGATTTGCGTATATTGAAGAATCCTTGCATTCCTGGAATAAACCCCACTTGATCATGGTGTATGATCCGTTTAATGTGCTGTTGGATTCTGTTTGCTGGTGTTTTGTTGAGGATTTTTGCATCTATGTTCATCAGTGATATTGGCCTGTAGTTTTCTTTCTTTGTGACATCCTTGTCTGGTTTTGGTATCAGGGTGATGTTGGCGTCGTAGAATGAGTTTGGGAGTGTTCCTCCCTCTGCTATATTTTGGAAGAGTTTGAGAAGGATAGGTGTTAGCTCTTCTCTAAATGTTTGATAGAATTCACCTGTTAAGGTATCTGGTCCTGGGCTTTTGTTTGTTGGAAGATTTTTAATCACAGTTTCAATTTCAGTGCTTGTGATTGGTCTGTTCATATTTTCTATTCCTTCCTGATTCAGTCGTGGCAGGATATACCTTTCTAAGAATTTGTCCATTTCTTCCAGGTTGTCCATTTTATTGGCATAGAGTTGCTTGTAGTAATCTCTCATGAACTTTTATATTTTTGCAGTGTCAGTTGTTACTTCTCCTTTTTCATTTCTAAGTCTATTGATTTGAGTCTTCTCCCTTTTTATCTTGATGAGTCTGGCTAATGGTATATCATTTTGTTTATCTTCTCAAAGAACAAGTTTTTAGTTTTATTGATCCTTGCTATCGTTTCCTTCATTTCTTTTTCATTTATTTCGTATCTGATTTTTATGATTTCTTTCCTTCTGCTAACTTTGGGGTTTTGTTCTTCTTTCTCTAATTGCTTTAGGTGCAAGGTTAGGTTGTTTATTCGAGATGTTTCCTGTTTCTTAAGGTAGGATTGTATTGCTATAAACTTCCCTCTTAGAACTGCTTTTGCTGCATCCCATAGATTTTGGGTCGTTGTGTCTCCATTGTCATTTGTTTCTAGGTATTTTTTTATTTCCTCTTTGATTTCTTTAGTGATCACTTCGTTACTAAGTAGTGTATTGTTTAGCCTCCATGTGTTTGTATTTTTTATAGATCTTTTCCTGTGATTGATATCTAGTCTCATAGCGTTGTGGTCGGAAAAGATACTTGATACAATTTCAATTTTCTTAAGTTTACCAAGGCTTGATTTGTGACCCAAGATATGATCTATCCTGGAGAATGTTCCATGAGCACTTGAGAAAAATGTGTATTCTGTTGTTTTTGGATGGAATGTCCTATAAATATCAATTACGTCCGTCTTGTTTAATGTATCATTTAAAGCTTGTGCTTCCTTATTTATTTTCATTTTGGATACTCTGTCCATTGGTGAAAGTGGGGTGTTAAAGTCCCCAACTATGAATGTGTTACTGTCGATTTCCCCTTTTATGGCTGTTAGTATTTGCCTTATGTACTGAGGTGCTCCTATGTTGGGTGCATAAATATTTACAATTGTTATATCTTCTTCTTGGATTGATCCCTTGATTATTATGCAGTGTCCTTCTTTGTCTCTTGTAATAGTCTTTATTTTAAAGTCTATTTTGTCTGATATGAGAATTGCTACTCCAGCTTTCTTTTGGTTTCCATTTGTATGAAATATCTTTTTCCATCCCCTTACTTTCAGTCTGTATGTGTCTCTAGGTCTGAAGTGGGTCTCTTGTAGACAGCAAATATATGGGTCTTGTTTTTGTATCCATTCAGCCAATCTGTGTCTTTTGGTGGGAGCATTTAGTCCATTTACATTTAAGGTAAGTATCAATATGTATGTTCCTATTCCCATTTTCTTAATTGTTTTGGGTTCGTTATTATAGGTCTTTTCCTTCTCTTGTGTTTATTGTCTAGAGAAGTTCCTTTAGCAATTGTAAATCTGGTTTGGTCGTGCTGAACTCTCTCAGCTTTTGCTTGTCTGTAAAGGTTTTAATTTCTCCATCAAATCTGAATGAGATCCTTGCTGGGTAGAGTAATCTTGGTTGCAGCTTTTTCTCCTTCATCACTTTAAATAAGTCCTGTCGCTTCCTTCTGGCTTGCAGAGTTTCTCCTGAAAGATCAGCTGTTAACCTTATGGGTATTCCCTTGTGTGTTATTTGTTGTTTTTCCCTTGCTGCTTTTAATATGTTTTCTTTGTATTTAATATTTGATAGTTTGATTAATATGTGTCTTGGCGTATTTCTCCTTGGATTTATACTGTATGGGACCCTCTGTGTTTCCTGGACTCGATTAACTATTTCCTTTCCCATGTTAGGGAAGTTTTCAACTATAATCTCTTCAAATATTTTCTCAGTCCCTTTCTTTTTCTCTTCTTCTTCTGGAACCCCTATAATTCGAATGTTGGTGTGTTTAATGTTGTCTCAGCGGTCTCTGAGACTGTCCTCAGTTCTTTTCATTCTTTTTTCTTTATTCTGCTCTGCAGCAGTTATTTCCACTATTTTATCTTCCAGGTCACTTATCCGTTCTTCTGCCTCAGTTATTCTGCTATTGATCCCATCTAGAGTATTTTTAATTTCATTTATTGTGTTGTTCATCATTGCTAGTTTCATCTTTAGTTCTTCTAGGTCCCTCTTAAATGTTTCTTGCATTTTGTCTATTCTATTTCCAAGATTTTGGATCATCTTTACTACCATTACTCTGAATTCTTTTTCAGGTAGACTGCCTATTTCCTCTTCATTTGTTTGGTCTGCTGGGTTTTTACTTTGCTCCTTCATCTGCTGTGTGTTTCTCTGTTTTCTCATTTTGCTTATCTTACTGTGTTTGGGGTCTCCTTTTTGCAGACTGCAGTTTCGTAGTTCCTGTTGTTTTTGGTGTCTGTCCCCAGTGGCTAAGGTTGGTTCAGTGGGTTATGTAGGCTTCCTGGTGGAGGGGACTAGTGCGTGTGTTCTGGTGGATGAGGCTGAATCTTGTGTTTCTGGTGGGCAGGTCCACGTCTGGTGATGTCTTTTGGGGTGTCTGTGGACTTACTATGATATTAGGCAGCCTCTCTGCTAATGTGTGGGTTTGTGTTCCTGTCTTGCTAGTTGTTTGGCATAGGATGTCCAGCACTGTAGCTTGCTGGTCGTTGAGTGAAGCTGGGTGCTGGTGTTGAGATGGAGATCTCTGGGAGATTTTTGCCGTTTGATATTATGTGGAGCTGGGAGGTCTCTTGTGGACCAGTGTCCTCTGAAGTTGTCTTTCCCACCTCAGAGGCACAGCACTGACTCCTGGCTTTTTAATTTGGGATGATTCGTTGTCTATTCATGTATTCCACAGATGCAGGGTACATCAGGTTGATTGTGGAACTTTTAATCTGCTGCTTCTGAGGCTGCTGGCAGAGATTTCCCTTTCAATTCTTTGTTCTCACAGCTCCCAGGGGCTCAGCTTTGGATTTGGCCCCGCCTCTGCGTGTAGGTCGCCGTAGGGCGTCTGTTCTTAGCTCAGACAGGACGGGTTTAAAGGAGCCGCTGATTCGGGGGCTCTGGCTCACTCAGGCCGGGGCGGGGGGGGGGGGGGGGGAGGGAGGGAGGGGCACGGAGTGCGGGGGGGAGGGGCACGGAGTGCGGTGGAGGGGGGGCGGGGAGGGAGGGGCACGGAGTGCGGAGAGTGCGGGGCGGGCCTGCGGCGGCAGAGGCCGGCGTGACGTTGCACCAGCCTGAGGCGCGCCGTGCATTCTTCCGGGTAAGTTGTCCCTGGATCCCGGGACCCTGGCAGTGGCGGGCTGCACAGGCTCCCCGGAAGCGGGGTGCGGATAGTGACCTGTGGTCGCACACAGCCTTCTTGGTGGCGGCAGCAGCAGCCTTAGCGTCTCATGCCTGTCTCTGGGGTCTGCGCTTTTAGCCGCGGCTCGCACCCGTCTCTGGAGCTCCTTTAAGCAGCGCTCTTAATCCCCTCTCCTCGCGCACCAGGAAACAAAGAGGGAAGAAAAAGTCTCTTGCCTCTTCGGCAGGTCCAGACTTTTCCCCGGAATCCCTCCCGGCTAGCCGTGGCGCACTAACCCCTTCAGGCTGTGTTCTCGCCGCCAGTCCAATCCCGGAGCTCCGACCGAAGCCCGAGCTTCAACTCCCAGCCCCGCCCGCTCCGGCGGGTCAACAGAGAAGCCTCTTGGCCTGGTGAGTGCCGGTCGGCCCCGATCCTCTGTGCGGGAATCTCTCCGCTTTGTTCTCCGCACCCCTGTTGCTGTGCTCTCCTCCGCGTCTTCGAAGCTTTCCCCCTCCGCCGCCCACAGTCTCCGCCCGCGAAGGGGCTTCCTAGTGTGTGGAAATCTTTTATTCTTAACAGCTCCCTCCCACTGGTGCAGGTCCCGTCCCTATCCTTTTGTCTCTTTTTATTCTTTTTTCTTTTGCCCTACCTGGGGAGTTTCTTGCCTTTTGGGAGGTCTGAGGTCTTCTGCCTGCGTTCAGTAGGTGTTCTGTAGGAGTTGTTCCACGTGTAGATGTATTTCTGGTGTATCTGTGGGGAGGAAGATGATCTCCGCGTCTTACTCTTCCGCCGTTTTACCGGAAGCTCCCTCGTTGCCTTCTAAGTGATGCTGCCCTGAAGGCTGTTTCAGATGTATAATCTGTACTATAAAGAGACAGTTATCTGCTTTTCTTAGAAGCCAGGACACTGAGCTATAGGGAAGAAAGGCAGGGAAACTTCCCTTCAGGTTCCCCCTCCTTGCTGAGTTTAAGTATGTTGTAGGTCACCAATTCAGCTCCATTGTCTTTATAGTGATATGAAACTTCTTATTTTGCCACTAGGTTTTCCATCCATCTTGGGTTTTTATACTGCTGTGAGGTTTTCTGAGCCTTTTCTACCAGAAAGATGTTTTTATGGGTGTTCCAGAGGCTTTGTTTGGAGTTGTTAAACCAGCCACTTTTAAAACCACAAGTCCTGAATTTATTGTTTTAAATAACAGTTTACGTTACATTTAAATCAGCATGTTTGGCATTTATGTGGAACTCTGTATAAACAGTTGTGGCAAAATAGTGAGAAAGGGAACAGTAGAGGAATAAATAGAAATTATAGTAAAACCAAAATCCATACCCTCATTCTAGTGGCTCAAAATATATGCATGTAATTGCAGGTATATACAAACACAAATATGAATATATACAAATGACTACAGAGCAAAGGAGCCACAGGTGCATATTTAGAATTTGCTGAAATGTGTTAGCCAGAACAAGTGCTATAGGGTAGTAACGTCTGTTCTGTAGGGGGAAAGGGGTTCTGAAATAGACTTGGAAGTGTTGGTGTAAATACATTTAAACAAGATTCTTTTGGCTAGAAAACTTTTCAAAGCTTTGAATTTACCAATTTTGTGACTCTCCAGAAAATGCAGTATTCCCCAAACCTATCTGATATGTAATTGCATAGAGCATCTTGTGGGACCAGGTTTATTCAAGACTCATAGTGGGAGATGCTGATATTATATATTTATTTAACAATATTATAGAGTGTTTAGTATGTGCCAGATATCATTTTAAGCAACTTACAAATATCTCATTGAATCCTCATAAGAACACTAAGAATGGTAGTATGTTGTTATGACAGTTTACAGGTGAAGAAACTGAAACACAGAAAATTAAGTACCTTGCCAAGGTCACCCAGATAAGAAATGACAAAGCCAGAATTTGTACTAGGACAGTGTTGCCTAAGAGTTTGTGCTCTTCCCTTCAATGCTGATATGCAAAGTAATTTGTATTAACCCTAATGCTAGAAATGTAGGATAATTTTGGACAATTAAATTTGGTAACCAATTAGTTCTTTCTGGTTTTGACCTTGTTACTGAAAAACTGTTAGTTTGCTTTCTTAGCCGAACAGTTTCTTGTAATTTTCAGGCTATCATTGTGAGGAGCAATAGTCATTATCTAGTACTTCCTCATTTATTTTACAACTATTTATTGAGCATGCTCGGTGTTAGATGCTGGGGATACAATGATGAATAAAAAGAAAACTTGGAGACTGCAAGGAGCTAAGAGTCTAGTGAGAATGGACGGGAGACGGGGTAAGATTCAGAGACTGAGCTGGGTTGACCATTCTGACCATCTTGGAGGATGGAGGTTGACCATCCTCCAAGATACATCAGTGAACAAATTTTTGTCTTATTATTTGCCACCCAAGAGTCAAACACTATGTAAACAAAAATGTAGTTAATTGAGACTGAATTATTGAATCAGTGAATGAATATTATGGCACCTGTTGGCTAAGAGTGGAGCCAAACTCAGGATAAACGTTTACAGAATTGAAAGGAGGTGATGGATTTGGGTAGATATTTTAAAAATCTAAGAAGGGCGGAGTATGTCAGGTGATAGATATTAAAGGAATGGGAATAGTAATATGAGAAAAAAAAGCGCATGCCTGTTAGTTTGATTGTTGCAAGAAGTCCATGTTAAGAAATCAGTTGAGACTGGAGATCTCTAGGGGAAATTCAAATGTGGAAGGTTTTGGATACTAACCTTCAGAGATGTCTGTTTGCTTGCCTGTCTCTCCCACTGGTTGAGGATAGGAATCTCTCCATTACCTGAAATAATGACTGGCTCATCCAACTGAATAGTTGTTTGGCGAAAGAGAGAGATTTCATAAAGACAACCCAAAGTTTGTATTTAATGTCTGTAGTTGCTATGAAATAAACTATAACTTTTCTAAATATTCCTCATGTAAAGAAGTATATACATATACAAATTTCATAGAGCATATCGTTCTGATGTTTCAGATGGTCCTATCTTGGCAAAATCCTTAACCAGTAGTGTTTAGTGTCTGGTCTAGTCATAGCACAGGTGGGCTTTTTTTTTTTTTTTTCCTTCTCTTTCAGGTTCTGAGGTCTTTGTTGTCTTGTCCTCTACTTTTACATTTAAGAGCAGGGCAGTGGTTACCAGAAAGCTGGAATATGTTCTCTATATAAATTACCAGGTTTTTTTTTTTTTAATTTTTAAAAAATTTTTGGCCAGGCCTCACAGCTTGTGGGATCCTAGTTCCCCAGCCAGGGATTGAACCTGTGCCCCCTGCAGGGGAAGCACAGAGTCCCAACCATTGGACCACGAGGGAATTCCCACAAATTACCTGTTTAAAAAGGATCCTCATACTCAAGATATACTTGACCTTAAAAGTATACATAACTATTGTAATATTACCTTGTTTCAGGGCATTTCAGGATTTCTCGGTGCCTCAGGTCATCATCTTATCCTAATTAAGTACAATAAACATAACCTATTTTATTTTTAAGGTAGAACCCCAACTCTTGAACATCTGTAATACTGAAAGGGTCATATTAATGGGAGTTATTTTACTTGGTTGGGTTTCTGGTAACACCCTACACATTTGTGAATGATCTGTTTTGCAAAAGTAAACTGCAAAAACAATGTGTATATTAATTAAACATTCTGTGTTTGGGATTCCAGTAATATAGTCCTGTAAGAATGCTTATATACACACTCATGTCCAGTGGTAGTTTAATAAAATAATAAGGCTGCTAATCTAGTTTGTAAAAGTACTCTCTTTTTTTGTCATTTCATCTATGCAAATGTCAAAAGATAAAAAAACCTGGACTTTTGGTTGACTTTAGAATCTGATGTATATTATAAATATTGATGTTTTTTAACAAGAAGTCATCTTTGGCTATACTTTATTTATTTAATTTTGAAATCATTTTATTTATTGATTGATTTATTTTATACATCTTTATTGGAGTATAATTGCTTCACAATGCTGTGTTAGTTTCTGTGGTACAACAAAGTGAATCAGCCATAATAACTCAGTACACCCAGACTGTATTTCAACAGAAACGGAGTTAAAAACAAAGCACACAGAGTGTCTACAGTGGGCAGGCTGAAATAGAGGAGTGATGAATATCCAGTGATTTAGGTTAATGTAGGCAATGAAGGAATTAGGAGGAAAAAAAATTTTTATTTTGTTTCTATTTTTTGTGTGTGTGTGTGAGCCAAGGACAAAGCAGAAAGTTTATGTCTGTGTGTGTCTGCCTGTTTTTATTTTTGCTTTGTGTTGTTGCTTGAATTATCTGAAAGCAACTTAAAGTGTTCAACAAGATTCTGCAAGGTCTGCATTATTAGTCTATATAACAGTAGACATACTACTACTGGATCAAAACTACTTCAAAGCCTCATGGAGGAGCTGTTTCCAGGATATATAATGATTGATTTGAAGTAACGTGATGTGAGAGATACTACTAAGAATCTTAAAAGATGATAGAGTGTTTTTCAAGCTTCATGAAATATGATGAAAGTGCCTTGTCAAGGATTGCTAAAAGCTTACTCACGAGAAGTCCCTAAATCACCACTGAGAATACATCTATTTCTTGATTGTTTTTGAGTAGCTGCTTGGCAGAATGAGGTGACACTATTTGTTTGGATACGAAAAAAAACAAAGTGACTGTGTGTGTACTGTGCTTGTTAACCAGACATCATCATGTCACCTCAGACAGAATAGTATTTAGAGCTGAGTAGGATTTAATTTTATTTCAATATACCTAGATTGGTTTTATCTTTTCATTGTGTTTGAAATGATTAATAGCCAGCAGCAATCCTTAGTGAAGGGAAGACAAAGACTGCTGCTGAATACTGTTATTGACTTGAAATGATAAAGATATATTTTCATTATAACTGCTCATAAAATACATTTCTTAAGGAAAACAACTTCCTCTCTGCCTGTGCACTTCCCTGTAGGTATTTCATTAAAGGCTCTCTCCTTTTACTCGAGATATTTCCGGGTTAAATCTCCTGACCCTGAAAGCCTATTTTGCCTGGTTTTAGTTCTTTTGTTTTCAGTCGCTTTCTTTGCCCCACTCCCATGGAAATGGCATATGAGATATTTGATTTTGGAGACCACTCCCACGGGAGACTTTGGCTTGTCCTGTAGCTCCAGATGCCTGTCTGCCCCTCCCCTGGAATGGGAGTTCAAACAGTAGGAACCGAGGTCCCTTTTAAATGTTATTGGGTGAATATATTAAGTCCGTAAACATGGAGGCTCCTATTTTTTTCTAGCATGTGCACTCTGAGTCACTTTCTTTGTGATAACACCCAGGATCTCTCATGAAGGACTATTAGTAGTTATAGTTTTTGACCAAAATCCAAACCCCTAAAGCAACAAAGATGGAGGCGTGACATATAAGAAGGAAGGACGTTTAATCCTTATTGAGTTACTGACTTACCTACCATAGGCCAGGCTAAGCCGTCCAACTCCAAGTGTTGTCCGTGGATTAGCAGCATCAGCATCACCTGAGAGCTTGTTAGAAATGCACGATCAGGGCTTCCCTGGTGGCGCAGTGGTTGAGAGTCCGCCTGCCGATGCAGGGGACACGGGTTCGTGCCCCGGTCCGGGAAGATCCCACATGCCGTGGAGCGGCTGGGCCCGTGAGACATGGCCGCTGAGCCTGTGCGTCCGGAGCCTGTGCTCCGCAACGGGAGAGGCCACAACAGTGAGAGAGACCCGCAAAAAAAAAAAAAAAAAAAAAAAAAAGAAATGTACAATCTTAGGCCACGCTTAGACCTACTTATCAGAAACTTCATCTTAATAAGATCCTAAGGAGATTCCTGTGCATGTTAGGAGGTGAGAAGTGTTGAGATAAAGCATTTAAAACTATTATATTTTCTCATGTAATCCTCACAGCACTTTCACATGGTTGGCTTTTATTATTCCCATTTTACAAATGAGGAATATTAGGACTAGGGAAATTAAATCACATACTCCAATCCAGACTCTAACCTTTTTCCCATACACCACTGTCCTCATCTGTATAATTCTATGCCAATAACAGTAGTGATGACCATGCCAAAACACAGGGCTTTAATAACCTAGGGATAATTTGACAGCTGGGTTGCTACCACCTGCTGTGAAAAAAACATTATTTTGTTAATTACTCCCATAGCCAGGAGTAGTCACAAAGAAAATAGTTTCATTATTTTTAGTCACACCTCTGTTTTGAACCAGATGATATTAACTTCTTTAATTTATAATCCAAAAGATTCAGTAGATTTCAATCTAAACAAACTTTAACTGCTGTCTCCACAAATAAAATTTAGTCTGGGACATTGAAATTTTGCCGCGATAGTGGATGTTCCAAAAAGGTGACGCTGATTCTAAAAGCAATTCTCGAAGTAGAATTGTAAAAAAAAAAAAAAAAAAAAAAAAATTAACTAGTGCATAGTCTCCTAAGGTGTAAATACTCATTTTCATGTTCAAGTTCTGATGGTTTTGTTAAAAGTATCTTATAAAAATGCAAAAATTTTTAAAAGTGTCTTATTACTTTTTGATCACAACTTTTACACTCCCAAGAAAAAGGACCAGGCATGAAATGGTAGAGATTGTTTCTTTCAAAAAGTCATTGTGGGAAATAAAACAAGTGGCACTACCCAACAGAAGTGAAGTTTAACAAGGCACTCAAGATTACCTAATGGAACCAGAATGTTTCAGTTAAAGGAAATTAATTACCATATTGGGGCTGACCTGACAGCACATTACGTAGAACGTGGAAATGTGTAAGAGTATGAGCTTGCAGAACTTCTGAAGTCATGAGACTGGTCACCCAGGGTAAAACTTGTGTAAAGCTTCAGTGTATCAAATTTCTGTCGCAAAACGTCTTAGACTGACACCAGCAATCTATATAGCAGATAGAAGAAGCAAACGTTAGAATTCCCGGAAACAAGATAAATTTCACTATCTTCCTAAATTTTCAGAATACATAGAAATCAATTGGAAGTCATTTAAAGATTTCAGCTTGCTAATGATAAGCCAGATTACTGATTATATCCCAAGATCAGTGGTCCATAATGCTAGTGGACATGAAAATCACCTGGGAAGCAACCAGTGGACACTAACCCCAAAATTCTGATTTAATTTATCTGAGGTGGAGCCACTAATTTATAGATCTCCTCAGGTGATTCTGATGTGTAGCCAAAATTGAGAGTTCCTATCCTAAATGATGCTGAAATAAGTGAAAAACTAGTGAAGAGACCAGTGTTTGATATGCTGCTGAAAGAAAATCGTGAGGATTGGCCATATTTCACGTTACAGCTGTTGTATCTTTGGAAGTAAGGCTAACATAAAGACATAGAATATAAGCATGGATTTATGGAGGCCTCTTCTTTTCCCAGTACTCTTATGTACCAAGCATTTTTAATCAGTAATTGAAAATGATGGGGTAAGAAATTGTTTTATGTTTAGTTTTTTCTCTATTATAAGGATGCTGCAATGAACATCCTTGTATATACATATTTGGTCTGTGAGACAATATTTGTATGGTAATTTCTAGAGGTTGAATTAGTTGATCAAAATGTTTATACATTTTAAATGTTGATATTTATTTATTGCTACCTGCCCATCAAAGAGGTTATAGTAACTTATTTCCAAGTAGCATCTATTTCAACCTGTGTCTAATTATAAGATTGAATATACAAGAGAGACAGGATGACCAAGAGTATACATACCTAAGAAGGAAGGAGATTTGAAAAGAGAGCAATAGTTTTGAAAAAACTGTAGAGAGAGACGAAGTGAGGTAGTATAATTGTGATTATTGAGCAGTGTTAAAGGACAATTTGAAGCTGTCATAAATGGTCAAATTTTCCTTCAAGTGACAGTTGGCTGTACAGGCAAGGAGAGTTAGATTCACCTGTCTTTTTCAGTATTATATTTGGGATCCCCCATCATATTTTTCTATAGCTTTGTAAAGGAAAACTATTGATATAGTAGTGTTTATATTGCTAAGTATATGCAGTAGGAACACGTGCACAGGAGATATACAAAAAATTTTCATTGTGGCATTGTTGGTTGTACTAAAAATTTGGAAACAACATAAATGTCATTGATACTCAACCAATAGGAGAGTAAATAGATTGTGATAAGTTTACATAGTAGAATATCATACACATACATGCATGCCTGGTATAAATACTTGTTCCCGATGTATTATCTGTTTTTATATTGCTGCATTCCATTTGCTAAAATATTGTAAGAGTTTTTGTATATATGTTCATGAGGAATATTAGTCTATAATTTTTTTTTTCTTCCACTTTTGGCCTTGTTTTGGGGTTAGAGTAATGCTAGTCTTGTAAAATGAATTGGATAGTATTGCCTCTTCTTCAGTTTTCTGAAAGAGTTTGTGTAGATTGGTGTTATTTCTTATTTAGATGTTTGGTAGAATTCATCAGGAAAGCTATCTGGCCCTGGAGTTTTCTTTGAGGGATAGTTTTTAACCAAAAACTGAAATATATACACAGGTGTGTGTGTGTGTGTGTGTGTGTGTGTGTGTGTGTGTGTGTGTGTGTGTGTGTATATTACTCGGACTATGTATGTATTTTTAAATGTGCTTTGGTTGTGTCTAGGAATTTGTCCATTTCACCTTAGCTGTCAAGTTTATTGGCATAAATTTGTTAATTATATCTCATTAATAAGCTTTTAATATCTGTTGACTCTGTAGTGATTTTACTACATTGCTAAATATCGGCAATTTGTCTCTTTTCTTTTTTGATATCAGTCTGGCTAGAAGCTTATTAGTTTGATCCAGCTGTTGGTTTTATTGTCTCTCTATTGATCTCTGTTTATTTTATTGACCTCTACTCTGTCTTTATTATTCCCTTTCTTCTTCTTACGTCTTACTTTCGGTTTAATTTGCTACTGGAAGAGGGCATTAAGAGGACATGACTGCCAGTTGACCCGAGAGCTGGACCTGTGCAACGGAAGCCTCTTTACTCCCCTCCCTGTCCTTGGAATGTACATTCTGCCCATCGTTCCCACAGTGGGAGCCATTTTCAAGCACACAGCCTTGAGAAAACAATGTGTTGTTAAGACTCTATGGACAGTTAACCTCTACATAAATTTTTAAGATTCTGGTGGGCGAGCATGGAGATATATTCCTCTTGCAACCGCCCAAGACCAAGTCTCATATGTAAGGTCCCTTGCTTGTTAAACTGGCCACATACCTATTTGGAGTGGTTTGTCTCTTTCTTCAGCTTTTCCCTACCCTGTGTGTGTGAGGTCAGTTTGTGAACCAGTGTTTGCTCTTCTCTTTCTAGTTCCTGAGGTCGTTGATTTGAGACCTTTCTTATTTTTCAATATTGATATTTTGGATTGTAACTTTCTCTCTAATTCTTGATTTATTACCATCCCACAAATTTTGGTATCTTGTGTTTTCATTTTTACTTCATTCAGAATAATTTCTAATTACCTTTTTGATTTCTTCCTTGATCTATGCTATTTAGTTTCCAAATATTTGGGGCTTTTCTGTTATTGGTTACTAACTTAATTTTATTATGCTCAGAAAATGTCGTTCTTATTATTTGAACAATATTGAAGTATTGAAATTGTTTTATGACCCAGATATGGTCTATCTTGGTAAATGTTACATGTGCACTTAAAAAATGTGTACTATGCCGCTGCCATAGGGTGGAGTATTCTATAAATGTCAGTTAGGTTAAGTTGAGAGATAGTGTTCTTCAGGTCTATATCTTTACTGATTTTCTGTCTACTTGTTCTATCAATTACTGAAAGAGGTGTGTTGAAATCTGTGTAGAATTGGAGAATTGTAAATTTCTCTTTGTAGTTCTATGTTTTTGCTTCATGTATTTTGACTCTAAGTACATAAACATTTAGGGTTTTTTATGTTCTGTTGATGTATTGACCCCTTTATTATTATGAAATGAGCCTCTTTATCTCTGTTAATATTCTTTGCTCTAAAATCTACTTTTTCTGATGTTATTACAGCATGACAGCCTTCATTTAATCATAACATGACACATCTTTTTCTATCCTTACACTTTTAACATTTTTGGTTGTATTTAAAATGTATTTCTTATAGGCAGCATATAATTAGGGCTTGCTTTTTTGGTCTAAATCAATCATCTCTATCTTTTAATTTTGTGTGCCCAGTTTAGAGGTTGCTTTGGGCTTTATATTATACATCTTAATGTATTACGTCAGCCAACAAGTGATACGCCACTTCACATATAAGAAGTTTACAATAGTATACTTCTATTCCCCTCCCCCAAGCCTCTCTTCTCTTGTAATCATACATTTTAATTCACCGTATGTTATAAATCCCACAATATAGTGTTATTATTTTGTGCTTTAAACCATCTCTTATCTTTTAAATTATTTTCAAAATACATTTTATATTTACCATTCTAAATGCTATTTTGAAATAATTATTATACAGGTGGCTGCAATTGTCTGCATCTTAATAACTTGACATTTCCTTCATGACAGAATTTTTTTTTTTTATTTTTGTCTTTCTAACAGTATAGGCACCAAATTAATACTTTTTGAAATTCTACAAGTCACATTTTTATAATGTGATCTGTAAAAGGGACACATGCTCTATCGGTAAGTGAAAGAAGTCAATCTGAAAAGGCTACGTACTGTATGATTCCAACTATAGAAAATCTTGGAAAAGGGAAAACTATGGAGACAATTAAAAGGTTGTCACAGGTTTGGGGGGAGCAAGGAATGAATAGGTGGAGCATAGAGGATTTTTAGGGCAGTAAAACTATGCTGCATGATACTGTAATGGTGAATACATGTAATGATACATTTGTCAAAACTTGAAGAATGCACCACAGAAGTGTGAACCCCAATGTAAACTATGGACTTCAGTTGATAATGATGGGGCAGTGTTGGTTCATTAGTTGTACCAAATGTACCACGCTTGGGAGAGATGTAGATGTTGGGGGAGGCTGTGTATTGTGGGGAGAGGAAGGCGGGAACTCTGTACTTTCTGCTCAGTTTTGCTGTGACCCTAAAACTGCTCTAAAAAATAAAGTCTATTGAGAAATGTGGGAAAAAGGGGCATATGCTCTAACTAAAACTTCATTCAATTCTTAATATTTTACAATTTTTCCATGATGAGGAAATTACTACTTTTTCTTCTGCTCAGAGCTCTTTTAAAATGTTTGTAGCATTCCAGTTTTACAAGTTTGGGATTTTCTTTCCAAAGATATCTCTCTTTTGTGCTCTGCAGCTACTTTCTTGGTAATTCTGAATTATCTTTCTGGATATCCCCACCCTAACTCAGTAACAGTTTAGAGAATGTCTTACTTCCTCCTATTCCTCCATAGGATATTTGACTCCTGGTTTTGTTATTCTCTCCTAGTAGACTGCTTGATCTGAATGTGCTCTGAATGGTGGCTTCCCACCTCCCATTCACCAAGCACAGTTCCCTATCACCCCCACCCACTGCTCCCATCCGTCCCTCGTGACAAAATCTGTATAGAACATTTCATGCGTGAGAGTGGAGTACCCTATTACTTGGGAGCCTGGCTTCTGCATGCAGACTGACTGGGTTTAAATCCTGACTCTGCCACTTACCAGCCCTGTGACTTGGACAAGTTACTCAAGCTGTAAAATGGATAGAATGCTACCCACCTTATGTTGTTAAGAGAAGTAAAAGAGCTAATGCATTCAAAGTGCATAGTACAATGCTTCACACAAGGTTAGAACTCAATACATATTAGTACTTGTTAATGTTATTATTTACACAAAGAAACTTCCCCTACAATTCCTTACTTTGCTATATTCATCAGTCATGTCTTTTTCTTTTTTCTAGTAGATAAACATTCATTCTCAAACATTCCATATGTCTTTGGACAAATGATACATTTGTTTAAAAAAGTTTTCAAAAATGTATTACTGAATGTATTACAAGTCAGCAGATTGTCTCAGCAGGAGAAATTCCTCTTTAATAAATAAGCTAAGTTATTTTCAATATTTTACTGTAATGAAATATGAAACCAAGTATCATGAGTTGTCTAGCCTAAGATAATTCTCTTTTTCTTTGTCTTATTTTCATATATTATGAGAGTTTTACCAAGATATGGTCCTAAATTTAAAACTTATATTCATGTGTATATTTTTCCGATACAACTTTATCATGTAATTGCTAATTTTTATATCAGAAAATAATAAATTTCTTAGCACATATAAAATGTGAATGTGACTGTCAGTTTCTCCTACAAATCATATGTAACTTGATTCCCGTGGTAGACATATAGCATGCATACAGGGCATTACAGATATAACATGATAAAATTTACATGTGAAGTTCAGAAGCACTTAGAGGCTCAATACTTCTTCCCTGGATTATATGTTTGCTGAATTCCATGGGCTGCAGAAATACTGCTAATGAAATTATACCCCATGGCAGCAAGGTCAGCAAGATATCATTATTTTCCACATAAAGATACAATGCCCTCAGCACAATACCTGGGGCATGGAGAAGCTTGTTCACTGCTTTACTTATAGGAAAAGGTGTGTTTCTACTCTTGGCATAGTGTCACAAATCACATAATTCTCCTTACAATTACGTGTTGAAACTAGTTCAAAGATTGCTTAAGGACAGTCTATCTTACTTCTTGGGGAACACATACCTGTGTGTCTTTCCAGAGATTTTCCCCCCATTTTTGTGTCTGTGTATTAGAAACCTGCCTAGTTAGTTACGTTTTGAGAATTTTTCAAAGGGATAATGAGCATATATGTGAAATGTTACACTTAATGCTGACCACACCATCAGAAATGGTCATATTTTTCTCTATATTGAGGTGGTGCACTCAAATGCCGGCATTTGAGTTGCATCTTGTTGGTTTACAAGTACAGGTCGAGGAGACAAGAGCATCAAGACACAAAGGGTCAAAAGACCTAATGCATGGGCAAGAGAGCTACTGCTTGCAGGTCAAATACAGCCTATTGTCTTGTAAATAAAGTTTTATTGGAAAACAGCCATGCTCATTCCTTTATGTATTATCCGTGGCTGCTGCACCTAAAATGACAGAGTTTAGTAGATACCACAGAGACTTATGCCTGGCAAAGCCTAGGTCATTACTATCTGACTCTTTTAGAAAACGTTTGCCAATCCCTATTCCAAAGGGACAATTGGAGTTTAACTGTTTGGAGAGATAAAGAGCTACTTAACTTTGTTCTTGGATGTTAAACCTACAAACAATGTTGATTTTGATATGGATTCATTAATGCCCTGCAGTCCAGTTTGGAGGCGTTGCCTTTGTAGTTGTCTCAAATACCAGACTCTTTAGCCCTTCTTCTAGAGGACAGTACTTAACACTTTGGGTTTCAAAGCCAGAGAAGTGTTAGCTCTTCAGCCATCATACTACTTTGAGGGGGTTTCTGAGTCAACTGCTGCATTGACGGTGTTCTCATCTCTTTTTCTGTACTTTGTCTCAATTAATCCTGGCAGGTAGCCTTGTTTTTTAATTCTCTATAAAGGAGGTAAGGATTTATCTAAAATTACAAATATTCTCTCTAAAGAATCTAATATTTATTTTGATAATTCACTATTTAATTCAATATCTTGTGTCACAAGTACCTTCAATAGCATTCTTTTGAAATGTCCTTAAAATTTTATTTTGTATTTTATGATTCATGCTTCTCTTAATCTCTCATGATAATTGCAACCCTCAGAAACATGATTTGAGAGTCTATAAAGCCAAAGATATTTGTTACCATGTGGTTTTATTCTGATATTTTTATGTAAATATTTCCAATGAAGGTCACAAAATGAATATGTGACAGTTCACTGTACACATTACCTTGTATCACTTTTAATTTGCTGTCCAATCAAGAAGCGAGCACAGTGGCCTGGAAAGAAGACTAGAGGTTCTGGGAGCTTATGACAATTGCATAGAAACTGAGTCCTGCTGCCCTTCAGACCTAAAGGGTCACATAGATCTATGCTAGGTTGCTGACGGCTGCGTGTCTGATGTTTAGGTCTTAGAAAGGCAGAAACAGTACTCTGCCTCTTCCCCCCACCCTTTTCATTTAACATTCAGAGGCATAAAATTGTCTGTTGGCTAAGAAAAAAGAAAAAACATCAAGGTACTTGTGTTTTCTTTTTTCTTGGAATGCTGATTATTTTATTTGATCAAGTCACTTTTCTCCTTTTTCCCTGTTTCTTAAATGGGAGCTGGGCCACACAGCTCAACATTTAATGGCTGGCCCACCCTTCTTCTTTTTTTTCTTTGGTAATTATTTGACATGTGTATACTTGAGAACCTCAATAAATAAAAATTGATCACTCAAATACATGATTTGTGCCGTATAATCTGACAAGCATTTCAATATTTTAAAATCCCTGATTAGTTAACTGTCTTCTTACCTTCATCTGGATTTTTTGGTATTCTATAGACTCTGTATTCTATGATCCACCTTGGGCATTTCAGAATATATCAATAGAATGCTGTAGAGACATACGGTGATACTAAAAGTTAATGTCATTGAAAGATTCTAATAAATATAAAATGATAAAACTATGATTCACTAAACCTTCTATGCAATGAAGGTCAAAGAGTAGAGTGCATTGCTCAGAGGACTGGTGGTATCTGCACAGTTTAGTTCTGGCCCAGATTAATTTTACATGAGGAAAGTATAAAAGCTTCAAACTGAATATATATTGTTTCTATAAAAAGTCAGGATGGATGTTTCCTTTTTTTAGCTCAGTATGTAATTTTGAAACATTATCTGTTGAATAATAAATTAGGGAATCAAAATCTCTTTTTATTAGTCCTATAGAATGTCAGATATGGAATATATCTAAATTAAATATTGGAAAACTAAAATAAAAAGTTCAAAGTGGAATTAATTGGTAACAGAAGGGGCATTCATCTTCTATTATCTTGAAAAATCAGGAAATTAATTGTCAATTTAAGACTATTAATATTATGGTTTACTACTGTGTTTTATCAGTGAAGGTACAGTGTTCCTTTATCCTGGAGTTAGGTTTATTATATATTGTGAGAATGGATCAAAAAGCCAAGTACATAGTTGTCTAGGAATCTGATTTTCCTTGGGTGTGTCATTTTACCTAGTCATTTCTCTGTATCTGTGAGTAGTGGATTATTCTAGACTGTGAATGTGAGTGAGGTAAAGACAGAATTTTGCTGGAGAAAGTAATTTGTGCAGCTAAAGTTTCCTCAACAATCTGTTGGGTAGAGGAGATGGATTTTGTTGTGAAGGAGTGGTTATTTAGTTTACTAATTCTTTGTCATCAAAGCTGTAATGATTCAAATGATATGCAATTAGGAAATAATTCACTTTGCCCCAGCTCTTCCTCAGTGTGTGGGCCGTCAACAGTGACTTGTTACTGTCAGTAATTAAGTATGATCATTTAGTGTAGAAGCCTTAAAATTGGAAATGTATATGCAAGTATCCACTTCAGCAATGATCACCCCGAAACATTGCCTGTCTTTCTTACTTAGTGCCATGGGTTTTGAGTTCAAATGACAAAGGTCAATAAGATAAACTTTGATTTTTGGATGACATTTCTCACCTCTAACCCTTATCTTCTCTGGTTTTTATAGCTGGGGCATAACCCTATGAGTGGAATCATAGACCTGATGAAAGGATATGTTTGTCTAAATAATTTGTTCCAACCTAGAGCCTTATGGGTACTAATTCCACAATGTATGCTGCTCATCCCCTGATTTAGTCTAATTGCTATAGTTGTAGACAAACTATAATTTATGATTTAG